>NC_092816.1:110440699-111640699 GCF_023375885.2 Dermacentor andersoni | reverse complement strand
AATACGTCATGCACCTGTCAGTCATCTTCAAAGCGAACCGGTCGTAGGAACCGGCGACGGCGTAGTCCGCTTTGAGTTCCGTTGCTGTGGCTTGGCTGTGGGCTTGCGGCCCTGGCCGCGCGCGCCGGCCGCGCGACCCCGGAGACACGCGGGCGTAGGCTATTACGGGCGTAGGCCTATTCGGAGGCTATTACTTGCCTTCGTCGTCTACTTGGCGTTGCTCTTACAGTATCAACCACGGCTGGAAGTGCGATACGCGTTCGAAGAAATGACGGATAATGAGTTTCACCGCCCCCCTGCCGGCTTTCTAAGTGGACCTTTTGCAGGCTACGCTATTAAATGGAGGAGACTTGGGTGCAAGCGTACCAGTGGTCATTCCACGCAGAAGAAAGAATATTGCGCGCTGCGTTTCATCGCCACCAGCCTGCAGCTCCCAGAGATCGGTCGGACGTGAAGCATTCATCGGAATGACCTAGATCTCTGCTGCCAACACGGCCCACAAAGTTGCTCTCGCACTTACTGTGTTGGCCGGTAGAAGGGCTGAGTCAGCTTTCCCGTGACCTCCGCTTCAAAGCCAGTGCCAAGGGGACATTTGCAAGATGAGATCGTATTCCCCGTGCTATCGCCAGTGTGAATAGCTCGCAGATCGCCGCTCAGCAATCAGAAGGGTTCAAACTAGGCTGGTTCAAAGCTTCCTTCGTTCGGCTGATAAAAACTACAGTCAGGATGGGAAGACATTGTGCAGATCTCTTATTTGGCTGCCCTTATTTTTCTAGTTTGGGAGTGCAACACTTTGTTCCTCAATTTCGCGGCACAGCGCGCACCGTCAGCACCACACTCTTCGATTTTACTTCACGCAGGCAATGCAGGGCCCGTGTATCGTAATGTTTGATTTCAAGTTCTATTGCTTATCACGCGACGCGCCGTGGGGCAGATCGCAGGGATAACGGCAGTGCGGCGGCGAGCGAGTCATGTCCGAGCCGATGAAGAAGGGCGAAAAAAGAAGGGAAATTGATATAGTCGGCTAGTAAAGGTGTCCCTAAGAACCAGTTCACGGTTTTGTCAAGCTCGCTACTTAAAAGTGCTGGCATTGCGTTCCTGTTGCGTGCATCGTGCGAGCTCCTGGTAGCAGACGACATAGCGTTGCGCTCTGGTATAGCAAGCGTAATGTATTTACGCTTGCTACACTGCCTGTCGGCCGAGAGTGAAAAAGAATGACATTAATGAATTACTTCTGCATTGCGTAAACGCCAGGCACCACACGTTCATACTTCAGAGCTTGGCGTATAATATTTAATTTATATCTTACATTTATTTAGCAAACAGAAACATTCTGCAATTCCTCGATTAGCGCGTCATATAATGACGTACACTTCAGAGGTGGCACCCTCTCATCTATTGGTCGCGTCCTCCCCTTCTTCCACCACCGTCTTGGGAGTGGCACATTTAGTGACCTAAGCGGCGAAGCGAACGGTTCGTATTCCGAACCGTTATAAGATTCGGCCCCAGAAGGCAACTTACAGCGTTTGGCGCTGAGTGGCACCCTGACCTAAACGACCCAAAACCGAAACCACAAGCCAACACAGGACACCACATCACCTCCCCCTTGAAAGGAAAATGCGCTACTCGCTCTTCTCCCAACAAAAGTAAGTCATGAGTCACAGAAGAACACATGTTAACACTGTAACACGTGTTTAGTGACGACATCTTTACACAATAGAAAATGACATCTTGGCTTCCCCATTTTAAGAAAAACGCACAACATGAAAACTGAAAATGAACATGATTGTGAGAATGAACATGATTGCACTCCAGTTCTGCAGAGTTTCAGTACCCGTCTTGGGAAGGCGATGAGATGCAGCCTTGCAGACACTGATCCCACATGAAAAAAAATTCACAGAGTACAAAAGTAGACAGTGCAAACATCAGTGTGACCCCTGGGACAGCACTGATGGGTGGCTCATTCGCCCTGAGCCTGACTCGAGACAGTCTCTGTGGCCGTCGTGGATTGGACATTGTGCGTAAAAGCACTTTACACTCCATAGTCCCCCCGTGAGAATGCTAACGACTTTTAATGTTAAAAAAAACTTTTTGGAATGAAAGACAAATTCGTATGGCGGCTACTACCGTAGTGAAAATGTGCATACAACACGTTTATGCTGCAAGATATGTAATGTACAAGAAATGTATGGTATCCCTTCTGCGGGGATGCTCAGAAATGAAAAGTGTTCCTACCACTAGGATCCACTGATAAATCTGCAATATAGCAGTAAGTACAGCGTGCGCATAGCACCCTTTATGCTGCCAGAAATCCCCCCATTTGTAGGATACTACTTACGTCCTATTTACCTAACAAACATGAAAGGAAATGCTTTTGACGTTAAGAGCCAAATTCGCACGGGAAGGTTGAAACCTCTGTAAACAGTAACCCAAGGCAAAAGCTACTTGGAAACATAATCCATAAACCGTTCCGGAGGTTGTCTACGGCGTGTAGACCTACGGAGGACTGGTTCAGGTTGTAGAGGAGGAACAACAGACGTGTTACTCGTACGGGGGCTGGAAGGTGTGTGAGAGTCCTGAGTGCCTTCAGGGGCACTGTCTTGGGGAGGAGTGTCGCACGGACGCTCAGGAGACTTTTCTGCACTGGGTGAACCCGGTGGTGGGGGTGAGATAGGTGGTTGCAAAGAAGGGGTTGCAACAGGAAAATGAGTGCCAGTAGGAACTGGAAGAAAAGGTGGAAAACTATCGTCAAAGGATGTCCCGACATTGAAATGACTCCTTTCATTTGTTGTTTCACCTTGACGTACCGAGTACTTCACCAGTTTAGACGCGTTCCAACGCTTGTCATCTTCAAGCTGGAAAGTACTTCGACCTACATTGCGGTAAATCTTGAACGGACCGGAGTATTTAGCACCAGATTTCCGAGAAGTACGTACCCTAACCAGATCGCCTGGCTGAAACTGAGGACATTTGGTTGCGCGACGACGATTCACATACTTTTTAGTATTTTCCTGTTTTTCACGTACTCTACTCTGCACTTCCTGGCACCACTTTGGAGAAGCAAATTCAGGATGAATTGGAGGCATGTTTGCAACGTCCAGCCGAATTCGTGGTTGTCCACTATAGAGCAGCATAGCTGGAGACACACCGGTAGTCATATGTGGAGTAAACCTGTAATATGCCAAGTATTCTAAGACCGCAAGTCTGAGGTCTCGCTGTTCCAAAATAGCAATCTGTATGAATTCTTTAAGGACACGGCTAAATCTTTCTACCTGGCCATTGACCTGTGGGTAGTAAAGAGAGGACAAAAAATGCTTAATGCCTCTTTCCTTCAGGAAGTTTTCGAACTGTGCAGAAACAAACTGTGGTCCATTATCGGACACTATAGCATCAGGAAATCCTTCTCTACTGAATATGGACATGAAACTGTGCATGATGGCTTCCGATGTAACGGAAGGCATAAAAGCAACTTCGGGCCAGTTGGAATGATAGTCAACCATGATCAAAGCAAGACGTGCATACTGTGAAGCACGATCAAGAGGGCCTAATATGTCTATGGCTAAGTTTTCCCATGGTCTTAATGGCCATTCGACAGGTTGTAATGGGGCAAAAGATGGTTTGGCAGATTTATCTGCTTGTTGGCACACAAAGCAATTTCCCACAAGTTCCTCAACTTGCCTATCCATGTGAGGCCACCAGTAGATGCCTCTCAATCTGAGCTTCGTTTTCGTGATGCCTAAGTGACCTTCATGAGCAATAGACAGGTGTCTGACGCAAGAAACCAGGAGGAACGATACGTTCACCTCGGAGAAACCGATTATCCATGTAGGACGATTCGGACTGTATAGCAGCATGCGCCTGTAACTCTGGCGGAAGGTCCGCCGCAGTTTTCCATCCTTTTACTATTTTGTCTTTTAATGTTTGACAAACTGGATCTGCCTGTGTGGCTGCTTGGAATTCCTCCTTTGTAATACAAGATGAAACTAAAGACACTATTTCCTCATCTAGTGCTGGTTCACATTCGGGAGGGACAGGTAGGCGTGACAATGCGTCCGCAATGACATTTTGGTCACCTTTACAGTACTGAATGGAGAAATTGTAATATAGCAATCTTGCATTCCACATTGAAATTCTTAATGGTCGCTGTCCAGGACCCTTTGAAGATAGCAATGCCACTAGAGCTTGGTGATCAGTTCGTAGAGTGAACTGTCGACCCCACAAGTAAACATGCCAGTGTTCACACGCAAACAGACATGCCAACGATTCCTGTTCGCCTACGGAGTACCGTCGTTCTGCGGAAGATAACGTACGAGAAGCAAAAGCTACTGTAAAGAGCACATTTTCGCATTTTTGCTGTAGCACGGCTCCTATGCCAACGTCAGAAGCATCAACCGTCACAACAATAGGCACATGCGGTTGAAACATGCGTACCACCGGGCGTGATGCAAGTACGTCTTTAATAGCCTGAAAGATGCATTCAGTATCCGGACCCCAGACAAAGGCTTGTCCTTGCCTTAGGAGTTTCCTTAGCGGTTCCACTACGTCGGCATACTGCGGGATCAATTTAGCATAATATCCCGTGAGGCCCAGAAATGAATGTAGAGCCTTTCTGTCCTTAGGTTGTGGTGCCTGCACGATTGCCTGCATTTTACTATCCATTGGCGAAATGCCGTTTGCGGAAATATTATGTCCTAGGAAAGTTAATTCCGGGACACTGAATACGCACTTGTGGTTAAGCTGCATGCCAGCATTACTTATCCTAGACAGGACTGTTTGCGAATTTCTGTCGTAGTCACGTTGAGTGTGACCCCATACAAGGACATCATCAAGGTAGCACAAGGAGCCTGGACAGTCTTTTAAAACAGATGACATGATCTGCTGAAAAGCGGATGGCGCAGATGCCAAACCCAAACACACACGCTTGAAGCGGAAAAGACCGTCTTGAGCTATAAAAGTAGTAAGCTCATGGCTTTTTTCGGACAATAAAACCTGATGATAAGCGGACTGCGAGTCCAACTTACTAAAGACAGTAGCACCAGCGAGTCGATGCAATAGTTCGTCAGCCATCGGTAGTGGAAAGGCGTCAATGATGATAGGCTTGTTGGGGTCTCGAAGATCGACGCCAGGTCGAATGGAATTGTGCTTCTTTCGAACGACGACGAGCGGAGAAATCCACTCAGACGCAGTGACTCGTTCGATGACATCAGCTCATTCCAGGCGTTGCAACTCGGCGGAGACTTGCTCCCGGAGAACCAGAGGTAGAGGACGCAGTTTCGCTGAGATTAGTTGTACTGAAGGTCGGAGACGAATGTCGCGGACGAAGCTCTTTACAAGACCCAATTGTCCTGAGAACAGATGGGCGAACTCTGCGGGAGCGTTGGGTGGAAGAGACTGAAGCTGGACGCTTGTGTCAGTTGGAAGTCCTGATACTTGTTGACATGTGAGCGAAGACCCTTGAATGTCAATTCCCAAAGCTTCAATGACGTCTAAGCCCAGAAGTGGAGTGCCTTGGTTCATGACGTGAAATGTCACTACTGCAGCCTTGTAGCCATACTTGACGAGCACGGAGAAACGTCCTGAATGCAATATTTCTTACCGCCAATAATTCTTGAGTCGAAGACTCGAAGGAGATAATGGAAAAACCTTGAAATATTCTCCGTAAAGGGAGCTGTTCATCAGCGACACCGTAGCTCCTGTGTCCACGAGCGACTTGAGTGTAGTATTCGCAATGAGGGCTTCGGCGCGAATTGTTGCCGGACGGTAATTCGGTGCTTGAATTGTAAGCACAAACGGGACTGTAGTGGCTGATTCTGTATCAGCGGTAACGGAAACAAGCTGCGTTCAAGCAGGAGTCTGTCGCTGCGTGCGGTTCCTCGAACGGCAAAACGAAGCGTAATGTCCCACTTTTCCGCACGCACGGCAGGTAACGTGCTTTGCCGGACAGGCTGGATCGGATGCGATGTGGTGAGGTGAGCCACATCGGTAACAATGGGGAGCGAACTCTCGACTGGCTTCGCAGAGTTCGGGCCGGGCGTCACGTTGGCCGGTCGCTCGAGGATGCGACTGTCCGCCACGCCGTTGATCGCCATCTTGAAGGCGCCGGGTCGAGGGAGAAGGGGGGCGGGAACCGCCATCTTGCGCGCCCGGGCGAGGAAGGAGATGGCTGGAGACGCCATCTTGGCGTTGCGTCGAGACGCGCTGAACGGATGAGCTGCTGAAGACTTTAAGTTCCTTGTCAACTTGCTCCACGCTTCGTCCGATTTCCTCGGCTTTCTTGAACGTGAGGGACGATCCTTCGTATAGTAGTAGCCTTTCTCGAACTCTTGTTGATGCGACGCCATGGAGGATTTGTTCGCGAAGAGACTCGTCGTGCCAAGCGCCGAACACACAAGCAGGCGCTAGCCTTTGTAGCGCGGTGACGAAGTCCTGGAAGGTTTGCCCAGGTAGTTGCTTCCTGTCCCGGAAGATAATGCGGTGCACCAGGGGATTGGTGCTTTCTTCGTAGTGTTGGTCGAAGATGCGAAGAATGTCTTCGAACGTAGTAGCCGTCTGGTCTGTTGATGACGCGAGGTCATAGTAGAGACGCTACCCCTCAAAGCCTAAATAACACAGTAAAATGGCTTTCTTCCTCTCGTCTTGTAGTGCTTCGCATCCGGTCGCCTGGAGAAACGTGCAAAAAGAACGCTTCCATGTGATCCACGGTACCGAAGGAGTACCGGGTTATGCAAGGAAAGGCGGCATGAAGGGTGCGAACGCCATGCTGGGCACCGAGAACAAAGGCGGGGGAGTTGCGGTGGACGACGTCGAAGTGGACGTAGTGTCTTGCATGCCGAAAGCAGGGGAGCAGCAGAAGTAGAAAAGCAAGGGGACGTAAAAAATAAAGTGAGCGGTTTACCTCGTCGCCAGTTTGTTGTAGCTTCGACGGGGCGGCCGGAAGGAGGATCTACGGCATGAGGCCTAAGTGGCCGGGGCGCGCAGCGCCGCAAGAAAGAGCCGGACTGCTTCTGTCGGGGACCAGACAAAGAGTGAATCTTTATTTCTGCGAGGAGAAACAGGAGGCAACTTACAGCGTTTGGCGCTGAGTGGCGCCCTGACGTAAACGACCCAAAATGAAACCAGAAGCCAACACAGGATACCAGACAGTTCATATTTTGAAGTTAAGTATTTCGTTTGCCTTGTCTTTCTTTTCTTATTTCTTTTTTACATCTGTTTAAACACGCTTGATAATTTGCATACTTATTCATGCGTCATGCGCTTTTTATATGATGGCGTGCTTTTAAAGTACGTACCATATTTCTTCTCGTTATTTTCGCATTGCTTAGTCCCCCCTTCTTTACTGCTGTTATATGCACAAATCTTATTTACCATGTATCGTATTTTTTTTCTTTTTTATTTGGTTGTGTATTCACTGTTGGTATTTTTCGCCCACCCTTATACATTGCCCTGCGGGCCTGTAAGGTACTTCAAATAAATAAATAAATAAATAAAAATTGACATAGAGTAGGGCGAGATCCCAATCAGTATGGTCGGACGAGACATACTGTTAGGATGTGATTCTGACGCTCCGTGAGACCATTAGTCTATGTGGTTGGTACGAGGTAGTCAGCTTGCGCTTGGTTGACGAAGACTGCAGGATGTCGGTGATGACTTTAGAAAGAAATGTTCGAACACGGTCTGTGAGCAGTTGGTGTCGAGCACCCTGCAGCAGAATCACGTCGCGTGAAAAAAAATTGGCAACATCTGTGACGCAGATTGCTGGAAGCGGTCTGGTGATGGCGTAGCGTGTGGCGTAATGTGTCGCCCCAGCGATCCGCTTATTGCCAGACTTGGATAGAGAGAAGGGGCCAAGTAAGTCCAAGCCAACGCGAAAGAATGGCGCCGAAGGAATGTCGAGCGGTTGAAGGCACCCGGCAGAGGGCGTCGATGGTGTTTTTCGGCACCGGCATTTCTCACACGCCACAACCTATTCCCAGACGGCGCGCGCAAGGCCTGGCCAAAACAGGCGTTAGCGAATCCGGTCATAGGTGCGGGAGACGCCAATGTGACCTGCCGTTGATAAATCATGAAGTTCTGCAAGAATAGCTGACAGGAGGTGCTTAGGAATGACGACTAGTAGGGCAGGACCGTCTGAGCGTACATTGTGGTGGTGTAACACAGCATACCGTAGAACAAACAGGCGAAGCGACGAATTGGAAGCTGAAGATTTCAAGCCATCAATGATGGCGCGCAAGGCAGTATCCCGGCGTTGCTCGTCGGCAACGCGTAGCAGCTGAGAGACGGCGAAAACGCAAAAGTGGGCATCGAGGTCAGGATCGGTGGGTGGTTCATCCACTAGACAGCGTGATAAACAGTCTGCGTCTTGATATATTCTGCCCGACATGTACACTACTACATAGGAATATTCTTGCAGCCACAGAGCCCAGCGACCAAGAGGGCTGGTAGGATCTCTAAGTGAGGAAAGCCAGCAGAGCGCGTGGTGGTCCGCGAAAACAGAGAAGTGGGTGCCGTAGAAGTACCCGCAGAAGTTGGAAACTGCCCAGACGAGAGCCAGGCATTCACGATCTGTTATCAAATAGTTGCGCTCCGCTGCTGTGAGGAGGCGGCTAGCGTAGGCGGTAAGACGATCTTGACCTTGTTGGCGCTGGGCTAAGACGGCTCCGATACCGTGACCACTGGGATCGGTACGCACCTCTGCAGGAGAGGATGGGGGAAAGTGGGCCAGTAAAGGTGGCGTGTGGAGAATGTTGTTGAGGTAGACTAAGGCGGCAGTTAGATCGGTGCCCCAAGTAAACGGCATCTTCTTCTTCAGAAGATCTGTATTTGGTCGGGCAATCGCTGTGAAGTCTTTAACGAACTGTCAGAAATAGGAGGAGAGTCCTACAAAACTTCGGACGTCTTTGACATGCAGCACGAAATTTCTCCGGGTCTGGTTGAATACCGGGAGCGACGATGAGTTGGGCCAGCACTGTAATCTGCCGCCGACTGAAGTGTCACTTTCATTAATTTAAATGGAGTCCAGGCTCACGAAACGCTTAAAGAACAGCTGATAAGCGCTCAAGGTGTGTCTCAAATGTAGGCAAAAATACGAGAACGTTCGTCGAGGTAGCAGAGGCATGTTGACCATTTGAACCCCTGAAGCAAAGAGTCCATCCTACGCTCGAAAGTTGCTGGGGCGTTGCATAGACCGAATTGCATAACTTTTGACTTATATAGACCATCAGGAGTTACGAACGTGGTCTTCTCTTGGTCCTTTCCATCCACATAAGTTTGCCAATAACCAGACCAAACGTCTATTGATGAAACGTAGTTGGCACCGTGGAGACAATTGATGGCGTCGTCAATGCGAGGCGAGGAGTTAACATCTTTGTTGGTTATGTGGTTTAGATGACGATATTCCACGCAGAAACGCCACGTGCTATCTTTCTTTTTAACAAGCACCACAGGCGATACCCAAGGGCTCGACGAAGGTTCAACAATGCCTTCGGCAAGCATCTTGTTCACTTCATTTGGAATAATCTTGCACTTTGAAGCAGAAACTCGATAGGGCTGGCGATAAATAGGGCTGCCATCAAAAGTGTGGTGTGGTGCCTAACAATTGAAGTCTGCCCCAATTGGTGATTGTTGAGGTCGCATATACCGTGGTAGGAAACCAAAAAGCGACACAGTCCTGCTGCTTGTTCAGGCAATAGGTCCGTAGCAATCATGGGACGAAATGCTACGTCAGGGAAAATAGAATCCTGTGGACATGGTGAAGAATCTAAGCAGACGTCTACTGAAAACGTCGTGGCGTGGTCACCTCTTATAGCACGCAGCGTTGCAACCGATATGCTTTGGGGTAGAATTTCCTTCGTCAGGCCGAAATTGACGACGGGGAGGCATATCCCGTTATCGGCGATGGTGAAGATGGAGTAAGGCACAGTGATATTGCGCAATTAAAAGGACATCAATTGGTGTGAGTACGTAATCACCATCGGGCACACCTAGGAAAAGATATGATAGCAAGTGGATGAAAGTCAAGGCTTTAGGCAGTAGGTGGAAGAAGGCGGTCGCACTAAAGTTGGTGGGCAGTTCGGCATGAATATGCGTGAGTAGAGGAAATTCGAGGCATACGGTACCGGCAGAACAGTCGATCAAAGCTGAATGCGCCGTAAGAAAGTTGAGTCCGTGGATTAGGTAAGGGGACAATTGCTCAGCACTGTAAAAAGAACAGGAACGTGACGGTTGGCAATACTTATATGGGAAGTACACATTCCAGTGACGTCAACAGTGCTACCATCGGCCACGCGTACAGCTCCTGTAGTAGGAAGCGTGAGAACCTTCCTCAGTCGACGACGGGGATTAAAACTCATTATGGACACCTGGGCTCCAGTATATCTATTACCGTCGTCAAAGCAACACCGTCGACGCGAATATAAGATAAGTTCTGGTTCGTTGGGAGGGTCAATGGAGGATTTCGACACGACGAAGATAATGCAGCACTACACCCAGGAGCAGCATGGACTAGTTTTCCGTCCGGGAGGGTCCATAATTGGTCGGCGATGGATAGCAGCGTGGTTGGGCCGACGGGGACTGACGGCGCTGAGGAGACGGCAAGCGAGCAGGACGACAATCATCGATAGACACGTCAGAGGTAGGATACATATGGCGAGGTGACTAACGGCGTGGGTCAAAATATGGGCGAGGAGACGGATAAAAGGAGCTCGAATAGGGTGGCGTCCAGGACGCGCTGCCGTAGCGAGCAAAGTGGCCAATAAAGTCATGCTTACCTCAACTAGAAAGCCTCCTTTGCGGGTACAGAATACAGTGGCCAACTCAATGGCGTATACCAAGAAGTGACATTCTCAACTTGACATTTCGGTTCTTATTAGTTGGAGCAGCAAACTGTCGCATATAACATCACGGTGTTCTTGGAAGGATCCGGTCGTTTAACGTAGAGACTGAGCTCTGTAGTCCAGCACTCCAGATTCTTCGCAGCGAGGAGCGAAACGATTTGTCTAGTCTGGGCACCTCATCGGAAAAGCCACAGGTGTAGCCTTTTAATACATGTCAATTTCATTTTTTTTTAATTTCCTTACCCCCCCCCCCCCCCCCGTCTATCTCTCTCTTTTTCACATTTCTGAGAATGGCTGGTTGAACAAAGGTTGTTGCTCTTTTTGCTACCTGAGCGGAGTTTGTCTTTGTTGACGTATTTCAGCACCTAGATTCGAGTTGATAACCGCAGGTTATTGGTATTTAACATTTATTGTTCTATCCGTGCGAGAAGAAGACGCATCTCGCGGCTCAGCTCGGCTCGCGTTGTTGATTGTTGCGTCTTTTTGGACAGTGCTTCGAGCTTTCTCGCCGTTCCCATGCGCGGTGTATTTGCATAAGGAGCCGCAAATAAACCTCGTCTCAATGCATTCTTCGACGGGTTTCTCTTGTTTTCTTTATTTATCTAAAGAACGGCACCACCTTATCAAAATATTTTGTTTTTAATGTTGATAAAATAGCCCCGGGTGAGGCGGACTTCAACGCACGTATCAGAAGATGATAACGATGGTACGCATGATGAAAACGAAAATGAGAAAAAAATTATTTTACTACATATGTACAGACTAGTGACTTTCACAGTTTGGAGTGGTTCTGCTTATGAGTGGGACATCTGTGGCCTTAATTAAGATATCGCATGAAGCTTGGACACTAAATATTATTGACCATGTGCCCCTCAATTGGTACCTCAATTGTACCATAACTAACTGTTCTAATCTTGACCGAATACAGAGGCTAGCTGCCAGGTTTATATTTAATAAATATTGCCGCGTCCATTCTCCAACAGAGTTACGTCAATTAGCTGATCTAGCACCACTTGAGCTCAGAAATAAATACGACTGATTAAAATTCCTCTTCGAAGTTATTCACAATCAAGTAGATATTAAACCATATGATTACTTGAGCTTCCTATGAACGCGTCAACGAGGCATCGACATAGTTTGTACATTCCTCCTCCACTCGCCCGCAATGATTGCTTCAAGTTCAGTTTCTTTCCTAGGGCGATAAGAGACTGGACTTTGTTACCCTACTCACTTGTATCCTCTATGTCCTTAACTACATTTTTCGAAAGTCTTGAAAGTGCAATTTTTTGTAATAACACATAGTGAATTACCCAATATGTATGTATTTACTTTTACATGTGTGACTCTTACTGTGTCTATGACGATGCGGTGCCAAATTGTGAATGGTTTCTTTATTACTTTTCCTTGTATGTTGTATTTCGTACGTCTTTTCCATACTAAGACAAGATTTCTGAGTCAATGCTTGTAACCCGGTGGCGTTCTATGTTTCTTTTTGTTCTCTTTATTCTCCACTCCTGTAATAGCCCGATGAGGTCTGACAGTATAAATACACGAATGAATGAGTGAATGTTGACACTGCTGTTCATTTAGTATTCTGTATGGAATCACGTCAACGTCGGAACTCAATATGGCTAGCCAATTCGTTCATTCGTCTGGCGCCGATACGCCCAAAACTCCTCCGTCGTAACCCCGTGGGCATGCGCGAAAGAAAAAAAGACAAAGAGGCGCGCGATTGGCTGCGTCAGCAGTGACGTCGTTGCTCTCGGTCGCCGCCGAGTGCGTGCGCAGCAGCTTCTTCCAGCTCCGAAACGGCTCGTCTATGTGTCATACGTACTACTGAGGAGCCGGCGGCTATTGATCAGCAACACCGCGAGCAGAACCGGGAAGGAGCTCGTCTACGCCGTGCCGATGCTGCAGCGCACCAGAACTACTCCTGCAGCCTACCAAGCCGCTGTTTAGTGAACCGTCGAGATTAACCCAGTGATAAACCCCGGGACCCCGCGTGTCAACTTCGCTGGTTAATAATTTGTACGGATTGTTTGAGCGTTGATTTGTTTCATAAAACTGCACTCTTACTGCCAATTCACAACTTATCGTTACCTACAGCTGATAGGTATGCTCGAAATATTTAAAACCACTGAAGCAAGAGAGTGTCTGCAGGCTCGTTTACCCAGCTCGAGATCTTTAGCCAGCCTACTCGAGCAGGTAAATAACCACACGCTCCCATTTTGACTACCTACCTTTTCCATAAGGAATACTGTCTTCATGAAATATAGCCTCCATCTACGTGTAGCAGACACTGCCAAGTACACAACGTGTTCTTCAATTTCATTCCAAACATAGGCGACATTGAAGGTATCCGAAGAGGTATGTTACCTACTCAATGCGCCAATGTTTGCTCTTGAACACCCAAAGTGCAGTGATGATCGTCGCCATGTCGCAGGGTCTACACAAAGACATATAGCCACTACCAAATATTACGTGATTAAAGAAAGTAAGCTTTCTTGTCTTATAGGCTGTGTAAATTGCAGTAAACATTCGTTTTGCAAATAAATTGACAAGCGCAGTGTCAGGTGCACACAGGCAAGCATAAACCGCCTCTAATTGATGACCGCGAGCACTCTTTGTCACAACGATGGCGTGATAAAGAGCTCCGATAGCTGACAGCAAATGGTTCGTGCAGACTCTTGTTTCTACGCATCCTCAAAATTCGAAATTAGGAATGTTTGAATACTAGGCGCGTGGAAACAAATCCCTGGATGCGCTAGTGAAGGGCATGTATACTTTATTCCATACGAGCGCGCTTTATCACGTGCCTGAAAGCACAGGTCGCGCATAATGATGGCGTGCACCATGCCACCACGGTTCTTCGCTTAGGGGTGACAGAGACTCCGCGGTGTTTGTCGATGCGGCACCATACGGGAACTTGAGACCGTTCGCGTTATCGGTGGTTGGTGCGGGGGGGGGGGGGGGGGGTGCTTTGCTCCTCCGCCTCAACAAGAGTTGCAACCCCGCTGGCCTTGTGTGAACCAGAGCATTTCCATATTTACACCGACTCGAGAGACACAATCGGAGCTTTCGAATCAGGTATCTTCCTCTAATCTACAGAAAATGGCTTGCCCCGGTTCCTTATATCACGTGGCGCCCCACACACATGGGGACGAACGTTCTCGAGGGCTTGCTGAACCTCAACAAGCTGGTCGACGACCGTGCGTGAGAACTCGCGCGCTCCAGGTGGGCAGGAAGGGACTCAGGAGAACGATCCAGTTGTCCCATTTAATGAAACTACTAAACATTATTAACATGGTAAGAGAGTTTATCCTCTTCCTCAGCCAAAGCTCAGTGGAGGTCAATCAGCTACTGTCAGAATGTTGCAGAAGAGGTCTTTTCAGTCGCGGGGTTTCCTCAGTAGGATATACTCGGATCTTGACCCTACTTGTTCCGACTTCATTGAAACCTTTTCCACTAAGGCTCAAATGCTCTGGCGATGTCCCGCGTTGTTTAACGAACTTCTCTCGAGCGAAGCCAAATGTGAGGAGGCCGCCAGAAGCACGGTACTCCGAAAGCAAGCACAGGCTACCAAGAGGGCCGAGGGAATGCGGAGTGTCACGGCGTTCTGTGATCTACGTGGGCGCAGCCAGTGGCTACAAGGCCTCCCGTTAAGCGTCCTGTCTGTCTGTCTGTCTGTCTGTCTGTCTGTCTGTCTGTCTGTCTGTCTGTCCGTCCGTCCGTCCGTCCGTCCGTCCGTCCGTCCGTCCGTCCGTCTGTTGTCTGTCTGTCTGTCTGTCTGTCTGTCTGTCTGTCTGTCTGTCTGTCTGTCTGTCTGTCTGTCTGTCTGTGTCTGTCCGTCTGTCCGTCCGTCCGCCCATCCGTCCGTCCGTCCGTCTGTCTGTCTGTCTGTCTGTCTGTCTGTCTGTCTGTCTGTCTGTCTGTCTGTCTGTCTGTCTGTCTGTCTGTCTGTCTGTCTGTCTGTCTGTCCGTCCGTCCGTCCGTCCATCCGTCCGTCCGTCTGTCTGTCTGTCTGTCTGTCTGTCTGTCTGTCTGTCTGTCTGTCTGTCTGTCTGTCTGTCTGTCTGTCTGTCTGTCTGTCTGTCTGTCTGTCTGTCTGTTCTGATCGCAATGCTTGCGAAGCCGCCGTGAATGCTGTGTTGATGCTGGGCCCTCGACATGGAAGGTTAGCGGCGGAATGGGACAGTACAAAATTACTTCTGTTTGAAATTTACCTTCAATCATGGCGTTATATAAGCAAATAGGACTACATGTGGCGTTTATTTTAGTTTTTGATAAATTAGTTTCAAGCAGGCACATCAATGCAGCAAAAAAAATAAAAAAATGAAATCCAAGTTTTGGTGATTTTAGTAAAGTTGAAGTATACTGACGGAGTTGTCTGCTACACATACGCGTATTTTGCAAGCACAGCAAATAAGAGAAGTGCGCAAATAAATGTCAGTCAATTTGATTTCCTTCAAAACGTAGTTAAAGGATTCAATGGCTTGTGATATTTAGGATGTGTTAGTCTCGGATATACGGGTACGCGTAACTATAAGATCATCCTTACCTTCACCAGAAAGCCTCCTTTGGGGGTACAGAATACAGCGGCCAACTCAATGGCGTATACCGAGAGGTGACATTCTCAACTTGACATTTCCCTTCTCATTAGTTGGAGCAGCAAACTGTTGCATATAACGTCACGGTGTTCTTGGAAGGATCCAGTCGTTAAGCCTGGAGACTGAGCTCTGTAGCTGAGCAAGCCAGATTCTTCGCAGCGAGGAACGAAACAATTTGCCTAATCTGGGCACTTAACCGTAAAAGCCGCTGGTGTTGCCTTTTAATACATGTCATTTTATTTTATTTTTACGTCTCTCTCTCTCTCTCTCTCTTTATTTCACATTTCCATGAACGGCTGGTTGAACAAAGTTTGTTGCTCTTTTTGCTACCTGAGCGGAGTTTTTCTTTGTTCACAGATTTCAACACCTGGATTCGAGTGAATAAGGGCAGGGGATTGGTGTTTAACATTCCTTGTTCTATCCATGCCCTTTAGATTGTGCAGAAGAAGACGCGTCTCGCAGCTTGGCTCGGCTCGTGCTGTTGATTGCGGGGGCTTTTTGGACAGTGCTTCGGGCTGTCTCGTCGTTTCCAGTCGCTGTGCCTTTGCATAAGGAGCCGCAAATAAACCTCTTCTCAATACATTCCTGTTCTCGATAACACCTCTTCTCGACGGGGATCTCTGGTTTTCTTTACTTATCTAAAGAACGGCACCACCTTGCCAAAATATTTAGTTTTTAGCCTTGATAAAATCGGCCCGGGTAAGGCGGACTTCAACGCACGTATGATGATAAACGCACGTATGATGAGGCAGGCATGATAAAAACGAAAATGAGAAAAAAAATATTTTGCTACTTATATTTCAGACTAGTGACTTTCACAGTTTCACAAATCTGCGGTTTTGTTTATCTTTAAAGAGAAAGTTACGGCATCTAAGAAACTAAGTGTGCCGCTGGTGATCTGAAAAAAAGAAGAAACTAGAATCATGAAAAAACACACGAATAAACGCATTTGACGCAAACCTGTGTAGCATGTGCCCGTTTTATTGTAGTAGAAAATAACTATGACTGAGACCATGGGCCTCATATAAATTGAGAGCTTCTCTTCTTGTACCTCGCGTTCATGACCTGCTGCTGCAGAACAAGGCCTCAAAGCACTCTTCTGCCGTTCCAATGGACCCACATGTGCTGTGGAAACTAAGTACGTTGGAGCATTTCCATGGAACTATGAGAACTAAACTTTTCACTTGCCACAAGTAAAGATTATGAACTCATGTTCTTTACTGCAGAAGCTCAACGCCAAAGCCACAGCAGAACTGCGATGGGTTATGACGTCAAGGCTTTTCGCCCCGTCATTGCTATCCTTGCATTCGATTTTAATGTCGGTCTTACTCATCATAAAGAATCCTTGTGCGTAGGCGCAGAGTCAGCATACTTTATTTTCGTGATTTATATTATTTCACTCTGATCTCTTCATTACTTCATGCAGATATCTGGCATGTACTCTAGCCACAAAATCAAAGCTGTTCATTTTAACATCTGCTGCTGACTCTTTCCTATACTACATCAAATACATCTTTTTTTCTTGTACTCCAGCGACTGTGCGACAGATGGAAAAGATACAGCTATAGGAAGGTCAAGTTTCTTGAAGCACGTTTCGTACATACACTGCAGCAAAACTACAGGAAAACCTAATTGCTTTATCATCGTCGTGTTATTCCTCCAAATACCAATCTCAATTATTCAAGAACATATCTTTAAAGAACTATTTCTAATTATTTCTGGTAGAAGAAAGTACACTGCTCCAATGAATAAAACGATCATCGCGAACGTGTGGTTTACAGTATATATTATGAAATGTAATATATTCGCTTAGCTTCGCACAAGTATGACTCCGGCCAGCGTATCTATATCTGTAATATTGCCTTTGCGTGAAATTTCCCGTGCCTAGATCAGTACTTTGACGTGTGAAATGTATTTTAGCAGAAATGGTATTTTTGAGATGGGGGTTCAACATAAAAAGTGATTGCAGAAGGCAAGAATGATTATTTCACGTGAATAGCTTTTAGTGCAAGGAAACGAACAACACGAGAGAAGGCACATAGAACGCAGCACTGTGTCCTGTGTGCCTTTTCTCGTGTCGTGCGTTTATGTGGGATAAAACCTTTTAACATGCAATACCAACTATCCCCCAAGTATGTTTTATTGATTACGTAAACGCATATTTGGCGTGGTTTTTCTGTGCTCAACAAAAAATTATTTGTACTAATTTGAAGAAGGTTTTGTATTTCCAGGGGCAGTGAAGAATGTGAGCTGATCGGAGGGAAGAGCTTTAATACGCCCAAAGTCAAAGGGCAACTACTAATGGGGAGAGCAGCATACTAAGTGAACAAAAGCTAAAATAACTATAAAAGACATTATTGAGCGATGGTGGCGCAAGAAAATTACTATACGGTATCTTAGCTGGTATATTTAATTTAATTTGATGTCCTCCAATCGACATGAAATAGGCCGTCGCTGCCGCCGCTGCCGCCGCTGCTGCTGCTGCAGCTGCTGACAATTACATTTGGCCGCCGCAGCCGAGATTCATTCCCGCCACCTCGGGCTGAGGAGGGCGATGCCAAAGCCACTACGTCATAACGGCTGGTTTGTGTGCTCCTTTTCTTTGACAACGGAGAAGTACGCCACATCGCTATAGCGACTAACTGAATTCCACAAAAATCGCTGTTAAGGGCCCAATATAATTCTGCCAACGGTTGTAAACGCATTTGCACGATGTCGCAGAATAAATAGGCAATGCGTAGACTACTTCTAAAGTGGCAGCGAAATTTCCTAGTAGAGCGAGCCACCAAAGGAGAACTTATAACCTTACAAATTTCTAACGAGGGGGTCAGTAAGGGAGGGAATCTACCCCGCACGGCGTATGTGGTAGCGGCACTCACGCAGTGTTAGGTATAGCAAGCTGCCTTCGACGCTCCGCCGGTGCTTTCACTTTTGTTCTCTGGACTCAGAAGTGTTATCGGGATGCGCGTGAGAACAACGTCTATTCAGCGCAGTTTTCTTTTTTTCATCGCACCCAACTTTTTCAAAGACGGCAAAATTTGAAAATGTAACACGTGATGAGTTTTTTCGCACATTACCTTTTCAGCTCAGAAATTGTTTGCACAGAATCGGATATATCAGTTGTAAGATGGCGACAACATGTGATTATTCATTCGAAAAGCAACGGCCCGGAATCCCCGTGAGGGGGAAGCTACACGTCGCCAGTCAATTTACAACATGGTCGTATGAGACATGATTATTATCCTGTGTCAATTGTGTAAGACTCACATCTTTCCAGTGTAAGCGCTCAGTACAAGTTTATTTTCTTACTTGTTTATAACGCAAAGCTTTGTTGGGACAGGAATAAAAGCGCCTACGAGAAAGAAAATCAGGCTTTTTATACAGATGTACGAATATGGGGCAGAAAAAAAAAGAACATTGCTCGCGTACATCGTTAGCGAACTACATTTTATGCGGACGACACACAGTATATCTTATTGAGTTTCATTTCATTGCTTGCTTCAATATGAAATCAACGAGTGTTTGTGGCATACTAAATCAGCGCACGAATGGGCAATGAAATATAGCTTCACCTTGAACGTCTCTTGTTCCTTCGACATGCAAGCGAACTCACCTTTCTCTGGCCATCGACGTCGAGCCGGTAATTTTCCTTACTGAACCTGACATTAAAGTAACCTTTTCATAGCGCACCCTTTTAAGCTTTGCTGAAGAAGGATACCGCTGCCTTACCGAGTAGGTGTGTGACGCAGGCCGAGAAACACGTACACGCGGCGTGATCTTCGTACGCACAAACTTCCAAAGGCTATAGACGCAGGAATTAAAGGGAAAATGTTTTGTTAATCGCACTTCTTCCTATCTTTCATGGTGGGCTTCTTTCAATGTACATCAGTCCAAACCAATCTCCCCTGGACAAACATCACGTCCGTGTACGCGACATCGGTGGGCCGACGTCTCACTGGCATTCGCATGGACGACATTGCTTGTAGCTCGACTTAGCTTGTGAATGGTGCAGCGCGTAAGCAAAAGCATTGCATCATATTAAATGTGTTATCGGCAAGGTCCATTAACGTAAACATTGCATGACATTCCACGTTCCGTATATGACAGCAAGGACAATAGTTTTCTGAATATTATTAACGGCTTGACGAACGCTTTTTATCGTAGAATTTCCAGCGCGCGCGTTTACTTTGCTACGGCTCTCCTCTGTGACAAACATTAGTGGTATATGGCCAAATCAGTGACGACAATTCGAAGCCTAAAGCATCTGAGAAGAAATTTTTGAAAATGGAATGCTGTGGTTCAAGTGCCAAACCAAGATCCCGTTATGAGACACACGTCGACAGCCGGTAAAATTTGAGTTTACGGTACACTCATATTGCGTGTGTTTTGAAGTTCCATCTGCTGATAACATGGGCTGTCGTGCAGTATTTAGAAGATTTCACATCTTTTTTTATTCTTTGGTGTCCTAGGAAATGGAACAAAGCGTGAATAGTGGACGTAAAGGATGTTACGAGGCCGGAATAAGCACAGTTGTCGTGCCTTAATCCAGGAACCTTGCTAGGGCTGTTCGTAAAAAGAGGTGATAGATTTAGTCTGAATAGTACAGGACAATTCAAGCAAGGGTTCAGAGAGGGTTTGTCATGTGAGACACAGCTCTTAGAATTCACGACTGACCTGCATTTAGACATGGACCATAATGTACAGATTGATAGCATCGGCCGACCCTGATACTTACACAAATCTACCTGCGACACTTGTGAATGTGTGCCCCTGAAGACTGATTCAGTGGTAAAATATTTAGGGCCTTGTGTGCACGAACACCTAATTCGGAATAATCATGTGGAACACTTCCGCAAAAAGTTACGAACTATGACAGCTTTAATTTATAATTTGCGTGGGAAATGTGCTCTAAATTGAAGAATTACAATATGCAAAGCATTAGTGGAGTCTGGTTTGCGGCATGGAATACCTTTATATGGTACATGCTCAGAATACAAAAGGCAAACGACTAATAAGCTTATCAAACGAATATTAAATAGTATATTTTATGGAGCAGTCTTACACACGGCTTCTGCAAAAGAAAAATACTCTAAACTAGGCATGCTCAACGTAAGCGAAATGTTCCGCTTTTCAGTGGTTCTGCGACACTATTTTTCAAGAGATTTCAGGGTAGCTCTCCACAAAGAAGTGACACTAAGGAAAACAGACAGATACGTTAAGCCAAGAGTTTTCACAAACTCCGAAAACAAAAACGAGGAGCAATTATGTCCCAGCGGTATTTAATGATCTCAGTGACGATTTATGCAATATTGTAAAAAGAAGAACGCTGGCGAAAAAGATAAGAAAGTGGTGCTTAGAAACAATGCAAGAATGACAATTCTCTGTGGCTTTAGGGTCATGCTCCTTTCCATGTTTACTCTTACGTCATGTGTCTAGTCTACTTATCGCAGCTTATCAAGTTATACTTCCTTTTCTGTTCATCGATTCCTTTCTTTATTACTATTTTCTTTTTTTTATGTCGCGCAGGACGCTATCCTGTTATCTGGTCTTCATGTTGTATATCATTGAGCCTTGTAACTGCTGATGTATCCACCAGCTGCCAGGTCAGCCGACAAGCGCTACGTGCTTAGGCTGACCAGCAGATTCATTTGCATGAAAAAACAGACGAATAAAACTGTATTGTATTGTATTCTTTGTATTGTATTGTATTGCATTTTATTGTATTGTATTGTATATTTCTTGACTTTACCAAGGCGTTTGATCGCGTAGCCCATTGGCGCCTTATTTCAATGTTAAACGCACTAAGATTTGATTCACTGACACTAGCTTGGCTCCGGAACTGTCTCTCTAATCGCCTACAATTTACAATCGTTAAAATTCTTTCTTCGCCCCCTTTCTATGTCACTTCCGGCGTGCCACAAGGTAGCATTCTTGGGCCGCTACTATGCTTAATATACATTAAAGATCTTCGTAATAACTTACCATGTCGAGTGCGAATTTTCGCAGACGACTGCATTTTTTACCGCCCTATAACCAGCCCCGATCACCACCTCATTCTTCAAAACGACCTTCAGCTTATTTTGGATCGGTGTAACACTTGGTTAATCACTCTTAATTCGTCTAAATGCAAAGTAATGTCCTTCACTCGTAAACACTCAACCTCTTATTTTCAATATAACTTGAATGATGAGCCAATTTGTACAGCTACTTCCTACAAATAGTTAGGTATTAATTTCGCACCAAGCCTTTCCTGGACCCATCACGTTACTACTATATGTGCTAATGATTCGATATCACTGGAGTACTTACGCCAAAACCTACCTAATGCGCCCTCTAACATCCGCAAGCTAGCTTATCAGATATTTGTTCGCCCCCAGCTCGAATTTGCCTCTCTAATCAGGTCACCCCATCATAACCACCTTATCAGCCTATTAGACTCAGTTCAAAACAGCACCGCCAGGTTTATCTCACGTAAGTACACCTACGATTCAAGCATCTCACAAATAAAACTTGTTATTTCACTTCAGCCACTAAGTAGTCGACGTGATTTTGCGCTGATATCGTTATTTCACAAGTACGTTCATGCGGATAGGAAATCTTCTTTACGGCTTCAGGTCGCACCTTTCACATCTCGGAGATTACATAATCACCTAAGCTTCACGCCCATCTACGGAAACACTCATGCATTCAATTGGTCGGCGCTTCCTCGTGCCATTCGATTGTGGAACGCTCTTCCTGATGTCGGCGTCTCCGAATCTGATCCCAATAAATTCCGCCAGCTCATCAGTTCATATTCCACCGCCTAACTTCAAAAAAGTGCATGATGCTTTTTCTTGTGTTTCCAGTTATGTGCTCTGTTGTTTATAAGCTGAATATCTCGTATATTATTCCTGTATTTTTTAGTATTTGTACTGGAGTGGTTACATTTCTTTTTCTCATTGTTTATTAAAAGAACTGTATCGTTTGTTTCCTAATATGTGACTTACCGACACTGATATTTTTGTACAATGCTTTAACGCTTGTATAAGATGTCTATACATTATTCCACTGTCTATAAATAATGTGTGTCTATTATGTTTTGTTATATGTCCTATAGACTCTTTTTAATCGTTCTGTAACACCCGCTTACCCAATGCCACATACGAGGTTTTTAAGGACGCTTTATATATATATATATATAATTCTGTTTGCAAGAATATTTTTGTATTCCATAGTTTTACGTACCATAACCCAGATTTGATTATGAGGCGGGCAATAGTGAGGGACTTCGAATTATTTTTCACCTCTTAGAATAGTTGAACATCCAAATCATTCTAAATACGCGAGCGTTTTCTTCGGCTCGTATCTATTGGAAGAGCCGTGGATGAACTCATGATCTTTAGCAGCAGCTCAACGTCACAGCCACAGCAGAACTGCGACGGGTTATGACGTCAAGGCTCTTCGCCACGTAATTTCTCTCTTTGCATTCCACTTGATCATCGAGCTTATACTCATAATAAAAATTCCTTCTACGTAGGCGTAGAAGCACCAGGCTTTATTTTTGTGGTTTATATTATTTCTATCTCTTCACATTGTAATTTCATGCGTATACGTGGCACGTTCTTCAGCAATAAACTCAAAGCTGTTCGTTTTAAGTTGTGCTGCTCCCAAACTAGCTGCTGCTGACTGTTAGCTGAATGCATAAAATAGATTTGTTTCGTGTACTACCGTCACTGTGGGACAGATAGAAAAATACAGCTATGGGAAGGTGAAGTTTGTTGCGGCGTATTTCGTACATACACTGAACTACAGCAAAACGTAGTTACTTTATTATTATGATATCATTATGATATTAAAGTTATGTCATTTCGCCTATGCAATGCTCCTGCGACATATTAATGTAGGATGGCCTCTCTTCTGCTAGGCTACAAATGAACCACTTGTCTTTGTTATCTTGGCGACGATATTGTTTTTGCTCGCAGGTTTGGCAGCCACCTTACGGGACTGGCTGCCATCTTTGCGGTCTTCCGCAAAGCTGGCCTCAAACTGAACTCCACGAAGTGGCAATTCGGGTGCCGTCAGATTACCGTGTTGGGAGAACTCGTTGAAGCATCCGGTGTCCAACCAGATCCGGAACAGTTCGCGCCGCACGCATTTTGCCTGTGCCATGTTCTGCTTCTGACGTGTGCTGCTTCGTCGGCCTGTGTTCTTACTTTCGCCGACGTTGCTCGGCCTTTCACAGATCTTCTAATGAAGAACAAGCCCTTATCATGGGGCCCGGAGCAGGCTCACGCGTTTGTGGCTGTCATCAAGTATCTGACCAACCCACCCCTACTTGCCCACTTTCACCCATCGGCACCCACCGAAGTTCACACTGACGCAAGCGGCGATGGCATCGGCGCTGTTCTCGCCCAACAACTGAATAGTACCGAGTGCGTGATAGCTTACGCCCGCCGCCTGCTGTCACGTGCCGAGAGAAATTACTGCATTACCGAGCGGAACTGCATGGCTTTTGTTTCGGTAGTCGACAAGTTCCGGCCACATTTGTACGACCGCGCGTTTTCGGTCGTTACAGAACACCCGCACTCTGCTGGCTGTCTTCCTTCCGGGACCGTACTGGATGGCTCCAGGAATTTTCATTTATTGTCAATTACAAGACTGGACGCCTCCACAAGGACGCTGACTGCCTCTCTCGTCACCGCGTGTATCCCCCTGATCCTGCTGCGCAAGATCCGGTGACCTCTGTGGTGGCTTTCACTGACATGACCGACATGCGCGCCTAACAACAACGCGACGAATTCTTACATTCTATCATCGCCGTAGTGCAATCTGGCCGCACTGACGGCACGTGCCGCACGTTCGTGCTGCACGACGGCATCCTCTACAGCCGCAATATGACCCCTGACGGCCCTGAGTTCCTCACTGTCCTTCCTCGTCATGTGCGATCCGTCGTTCTCAAGCAACTTCACGATGTACCGACGGCGGGGCACCTTGGAGTTTGGCGTACATACGACCGCGAACGACGGCGGCTCTCCTGGCAGGGTATCTACCACTCTGCGCGTTGTTATGTCGCAACATGCGAATTGTGTCAGGGGCGGGAGAAACCTCCCGTGCCACCTGTCGGACGACTACATCCAACTGAAGTTCCCCCGTAAAGTTTCAAGTAAGCCTTGGCCAGCTTGGCCCCTTTAAGACGACAACTAGAGGGAATAAGTGGATTGCTGGCGCTACTGATTACGCTACGCTATAACAAAGGCGTTGCTGACTAGTTGCACAACAGACGCCGCCGATTTTCTCCTCCACCACGTCATTCTCCTGCACGGTGCACTTCGACAGGTATTTACAGACTGTGGCTGCTCGTTCTTGTCTGCTCTTGTGCAACTGAACACAAGCTGTCCACCGCCTACCACCCACAAACGAACGCTCTTACGGAGCGTCTCGACCGAAGACTCAAAAAGATGTTGTCAGTGTACGTCTCCAACGATCACCGTGACTGGGACGCCACACTGGCCTAAGTGAGGTTCGCGCATAACTCGTCCCAACATGAAACCGCAGAATATTCACCCTTCTATTTTTGGTATGGTCACGGCCCCACATTACCGTTTGACACCAGCCTCCCTTCTGTGCAACGTATTCAACTGAGTAGGCTCGTGAAGCCATCGGTCGCGCTAACATGGCACGTCAAGTGACCCGATCTCGTTTTTTTGGCCTCGCAGAATCTACAAAAAGAGCATTATGACCGGTGCCATCCCGATGTTAAGTTTGCGGCAGGAACTTGTGGGCTCAGTTGGTCACCATGTCGGGTTGGCCTCTCCCAGAAGCTTCTCTCTCGCTACACAGAGCCTTATGAAATCCTACGTCAAGTTGACGACTTAAATTACGAGATTTAGCCGCTAAAGTTTGATGGATCCTCAAGTCCAACGACTGTTGACGTCGTGCACGCTTCGCGGCTGAAGCCACACTTCGCTCGCAATTCTTCGCCTAACATGCGCCTAGATGGCGCTTCAGCACCAGGGTCTCCTGTTATGGAGGGATCAACAATTCTACAGGAATAACACTGTAAACAACCTATTCTCGTGGGGCTTATAGCGCGTTAAAAAGACAAGGACGAAAGTGAGACGTGACACACACCGGCGCTAACTTGCAACAATCTTTATTTCGAGCGTGTGTGTCCCGTCTCACTTTCGTCCTTGTCTTTTTAACGCGCTATAAGCCTCACGATGTCTTACCAACAAGCCCAAATCGCTGCCTTACAACTTATTCTCATTATTTCTGGTAGAGAACAGTACATTAGTCGAAAGAATAAAACGATCATTGAGAACTTGTGGATTACCGTCTATAATATAAAATTTATTTCATTCGCTGAGCTATGCACCTGTAGGATTCCCCCCAGCATATCTATAACTGTAATATTACGTTTGCGTGAAATTTTCGGTGCCTAGATCAGCATTCTGACATATCAAATTTAGTGCGTCAGAAATGGTGATTTTCACTTATGGGTATAACTTCAAAAGCCATTAAAGAAGGCAGGAGTGATTACTTAATGTTAATAGTTTTTAGCACAAAGAAACAGACGACAAGAGAGAAGGCACACAGGTCACATGGCTGTGTCCTGTGTGCCCTTTATCGTGCAGTGTGTTTCTTTGTGACACTGATACGAAGAACTTTACAAAAATAATCCTGAGAAGCGCCCTCCCTTGAGGTTACACATTGGGCCACTCCCACGTGTGGGCACTTAGGCCTAACCTAACCGCCTTTGTGACAAAAACTTTTAACATGCAATACCAACTAACCCACCACACTGTTTTGTGGATTATTTAATCTAGCATATTTGGGCTGTTTTTCCATACTCTATAACAAGATAGCTTGTACTAACTTGAAAAGTGTTTTCCAGCGCTAGGCCATTGCGAAAACATGAAAATTCGGATTCTACCAATTCTCATATGACGTTTTTTGATCCAAAGTTAAAAACATTGCCCAGGAACACTTTGCGCACTACGGTTCCGGACGTGACAGGGGCTTCATGTGCACGGTTTTCAATCGAACGTGGCAAACGTGTGATAGATTGCACGTCTCTGTTTGGTTTTATACACTATAGACCTTTGTTTTGTTTACCGTTAAAAGGTATTTCACTCATGAGAACATAAAAAAGAAATTCCAATATTCCCCAAGATGCCCTATAGCATCTTTCTTGCGCCTGCATGGTTCTGTGATGCCTTAATTAATCATTTCTGCCTTTCTTTACATGGCATACTGCTCTCCTCCTTAGTAATTGCCCCTTTTTTTACCTCCGGCATATTAAAGCTCTTCTCTACGATCAATTCACATTCTTCACTACAGCCTATGAAGTGCTCAATCTAGTGGGCAGACTTCGCACACAATACAATGCCTGCAGAGCAAAATTCAGAACCCCTCTACTAGCTCGTTCAGAATGCTCATTTCCTGTTCTTTCTTTTTTCCTTTTGCAAACCACGCTGGATAGGCTTCGGTTTCAAGTGCTCAAAACTAAGCTATGATTTATAATAGTTGGTGCATTTCACATCGAAGCTGTACTATATGGCTAGCCGATTCGTCCGTCGGTCCGTCCGCCTGTCCGTCTGTCCGTCGCGTGCATGCCAAAAAACTCTTCCGGCAAATGCGCCATGTGCATGGGCAAAAATAAGGAGAGAGAAAGAGGCGCGTGGTTAGCCAACACGACCTAGACAGCACAATCCATATTTACTTCGATCAATGGCGTCACTCTACCTGGCCCGAAAATTTCACTTACAGTTATTGCTTGCGTAATGGAAGTGGTGGCGTCAAAATCACTGTTGCCTACTCTAGAGCATCCCCATTAGATTATCTCACAGTCGGGCCAGGTGACACGTCATCAAGGATCGGAGTGAAAAGGCGTGCTATCTAGGTGGTGTTGGATCAGCTGCACCACAACTGACGTCGTCGCTCTCGGTCGCAGTCGAGCGCGACATGGTTGGCCACGTGTCATACAGACACCTGAGGAGCAGGCACCTTTCCATCAGCAACACCGCGAGTAGAACCGGGAACAAGCTCGTCTACGCCATGCTGTTGGTGCAGCTCGGGCACAATAACTCGCTCGGGAAGCCGAGATCAAGCAGAAACGGTGTACCGAGGATCCCGCAGCCAACCAAGCCGTCGTTTATTGAACTGTCAGGATCAACCCAGTGATAAACGCCGGGGCGCATGTCTCAGTTTTGCTTGTTAATCATCTGTACGGAGTGCTGGGTGGTGATTTTTGCATATTATTTCGAATATGTTTAGCCCTACAAAAACGAGTCGTAGCAAGATGAGGGCGCCTTCGCGGTTTGCCACTTTTTATTACAACCATTCTAATACGCAAGTCGAAATAACTGGTCTTAGAATATAAAGGCAATGCATATTTCGAAAGTGATGTATCGTATTGGCCACGGTAAAACAAGGTACGCCCAGTGTAATAATGAAGGGCTCCTGCTATTTATTCCTCATGTAAATTTCTCCCTCATAAAGTTTGTATTGTACGACCATATCTTTTTTTCTACATGTGTACTTGTTTGCTTGTAGAATGCAGCAAATTAGTAATATTTATTCGAGCTTCATTGAATGGTTTGTTTGTGCGAACATATTCGCAGTAAGTATGAATAAAAGAATACATATTTGGTTCAAGCTTACTAACACACAGCCAGATTTTAAGCTTTTAATTCTTCGGTATGTCATATTTTTGCAATATGTAAACTACCCTCAATTTATATTAGCAATAAATGTCGACACTCAGTTTTTCGAGGACCGCCGTGTCAGCTTAAATGGCTATGTAGGTACTTCTGTACACTTCAGTCATTCTTTTCAAAAGACCTGGTGGAAATTTTCTCATAAATAAATTTAAATATTTTCCTTGAACCACCCTCTTCGCTCCTCCTCAGTTAATGACCACATTGAATTATCATTCATTCTGTGGTATACGCCCAGGTTTCCATGAATGAATGGCAGACAAACGCACTGCGTAGTCAGCGACCGTGATGGAGTGTGTGGCGCGAGAAGATGTTCATGTGAAAACTTACACTCCCACTGGACGGCTGAGCGATGGGTGGCAAGTAGTGTTGCGTCAATAGCTTCACGAACATCAGCCCTCACGCGCCTCAAACTAAGTTTAAGCCGATGTTGTCCGCGCTCAGCCGGGTCTGGGCCTCGCCAGGTCGCAGAATTTGTGCGTCTTCGACCAACGGACTTGACATGAAGATTAGGCCATTAGGGCGAAAAGGAACTGTTTTGTATTCCAGTATTCGCCACGCGGATTAAAATTAAACTTTATTTCACTTCGTACAGACCACAACATAAGACGAGAAATGGCTAGACAGCGTAATCTAAAAATCGCTGTGTAACCGTTTTTGAAAGCTGCTGGTCGCCTTTTCTGGGTTTCCAAAAAAGAAATGTGACTGCTTATACAAGACTATGTGTACCTTTTCTTTGTGTTCACTCGTTGTTTAACATTTTATCTATGCATGCCCGCAGGATCGACACGGAAAGGAAAGCGATGGTAGACAGCCTGCAAAATAATTGCTTTTGCGCGGGATCTTCGAAAACATTGTTTTCCTCCTATAGCTTCAACCATCCGAAAAAGGCGCAACGACGGCGCAACGACGGTTGACACAAGGGGCTTTCCAACACGTGGTGACACAAGCAGTGATACCCATACAACGCTCAGGCGGAACAAATACCGGTTATGTATGCCAGGCTAACCCCGCCTGTTGCACTACTACCACCGCCACAGCCACCACCTCCACTTTTGCTAATTATTCAACTTACCAGACTGCATTGTTTCCCTCTTGTCATAAAGGGGTCGCAAGCGGTGATCCGTTCAATGAAGCAGCCTCACTTACCGCCTCCGTCTGCTGCCAATGGTGTCACTACTGGCACGCCTGAACATAAGGCTATTCCACACTACTTCTATTCCATATCAGCCATCAGCCTTTCACAATTGGTCAAGCATTTTTATGGCTACCACCGCTTTGCGTCTCTGTCATGCGGCGTCACAAAAAATCGGAAACTGCCCATCTCATATGACGTATGCACAAATATTATGCACGAATAGACCTAACTAAACAAACATAATTATTTCTGGTGTCACGCTTCCTCGCCATTGGCCCTCCGGCATGCGTCAAAAGCTTTCAAACTGCGCCCACTTCGCTTTCTGTAGCGTGAAGTCACAAAACTGCGAAATCTCATGACGTCAATGTGACGCGTGCGCATTAAACATGCATTACCATGCCGAAAAAATTCAACTGTTTTTCGGAATTGCTGCGGACTTTCCCGTTTGGAACGGAATGGAAATATGCCCATGGATCATTCTGGCACTGCCTACTCTGAGCTGCCGCGAAGAATGAAATTATTTTGGATAATAAACAATACATGCGTGCCATTATAACGTTGTCGAGGCATTTCAGCACGTATACGACATCGCTCTACCAACTCTTCCTCTCTGAGAATTCATATAAGTGCCATTTTTAACCTTCCATTGTACGCCTTCGCAATTTTCGACCAGCCACCGCAAGCTAAGCAAAAGGAAGTGGGTCGATCCGAGGCGCCGGCATCACCCTCCACACCGTTTTATTTAGTTCGAAAGCGCTGGATCGGCGCCTCCAACACCCTCTCCACTTCTGCATGCTCGTCGCCTATAGTCAGCCAAGCAGATATGAAGGACCACTCAAAGTAGACAACGTTATATGCTTTGAAGGAATACGAAAGTAGCCCCCTATAAACGAGCAGAGCGTTCGATTGAAACGCGATTCTGTGCTGTTGCCCATCGGTTTGACTTAGGGTGACGGTCACTACGCATTGCCTATCTTCGCCGCCAGCACTGAAATTTGCGTTCAATTTTTTCTCTCCCAAAGCCATCATCGGTTTTGACCTAACAGCCACAATACCCGATGCCCTATTAGCTGCTTTGGTGAAACACAATGACTGTTTCGATAGTTGCTCATCTGTTTTAAGCTACACTTCCACCGCCCCACACCCCATCAGAACTGATGGTGCTGATAATATACGATGCCACCCCTATCCTGTAGCAACTAAAGGTAATTGAACATGGTGCTGCTGACAAGCTTGAGCGAACGATGATACGGCCTTTATTTAGCTCTTGAGCTTACCTGTCCTTCTGCTAAAGAAAAAAAGATGAACCCGTTCGCATTTGGGTCCATTTTTGAGCGCTAAATACTGTCCCACACGAGGACATATCCTCGAATTGACGACGCCTTGGCCACACTACACGGGCTGAAAATTTTCTCCAGCCTTCATCAGGATTTTGGTAAATTCCGATGAACGAGGTGGACAAAGATAATACTATATTCGGCTAGCCTGGCAGACATTATGAGCCTAATGTGATGCATTTTGGTCGTTGCAACACTGCAACCACATTTCAGCTACCATGGCGTAACGACGAATGCATGACGAAGGAGGAATGACCATATGACACAACCAGAAAGACATGACGAAAATGTATGACGACGCATACTGCATAGCGACTGTCTGACGATGAAAGACAAAAACCACCAAGACCTATTGACGACGGTATAAAAACTGATGCATTAGAGCGAATAATCTGACGACGAATGACGAAGAACCATTAACTTCGATTGATAAACGTAGATGGTATGGGGACGACGGCACGACAACAATGTGGTAGAGTTATTGAGGCGCTGACGATCGTAAAACGACAGCGTGACGACGATGAGATAACGGCAATGGTATGACGACTACTGTGTGACGACAGTGGAGCAAAGATGAGAGTTTGATGAGAGTCAGATGTTGAAGTAAGAGTGACGACTATGGAACGACCGCCGTTGGGACGATATGTTCATAATGCGAGCAGCGTGGACAAAAATGATGACGGAGCGAAAGGAGACAGGATAAGCGCCGACTCGCAACTATGTTTACTATGCTATGTTTGCAACTGTCCTTAAACAAAATTGTTGTCACTTTGACCAAAGGCTTACACTTGCATCAGTGGAATGGGCAGGCACATGGGCATAATCTCTCTTCTCCAACGACAGTTCATGCTCCCTAAGCTTTATATTGATGCACCGGCCGGTATGCGTTAAGCACACTCGCCCACACGTCACCGGGAAAGAGTACACCACATTGTTAGTGCGCCCTAGATACTTCTTAACATGATTCACTTGGCAACTTACATAAGAATCACGTTTTTCTCGACTTGCTCGCCTATGGACCGCCGCACAATTAGCACTGAGCTTTCTAGCGGCAGAAAAGAAAGGCGAGGTGAGCTCAGCGTCGTTGACCAAGACTTTGCGCACGATCACTGTGCTGCTGCCGATATCTTTTAACCGCGATTGGCCTTTCTGCAATTTTTCCGGCTTGTACAGGCATTCCCCTAACTAGAAATTCTGGGTGTGTTGTCATAATAGCATTAACGACCGGTATTCTTTTTGCGTTTCTGAGTTCTACAAAGCCCGTGCTTAAGCCTTCTACTTGCGGTTTTGTCGGAGCATACACGTATGATGCCTCGGGAGCTTCTTCCCCTCCGTTACGACATGTCTCGACTGTGTGACCAGTTCAACCACAGATAAAAATTTTGACTTCATTTGGGCGCGCAAAGTTTATACGGCAATTTCTAGCATAGTGGCCCGGTCGGTTATGAAGGTAACAACTCGAAACAGGCTTTTGAGGGTTTCGCCCTTCGTCGGAGGCCGGTATTTTCGCGGGCTCTGGCCCCTATTTTTTGATCTTGGAGAGATTGCTTCCTCCCTTCGCTTCGAAAGATTCGTCTGCCAATTGCAACATATCTTGAAGGGACTTAGCTTTCCTTCCTATCAGATATAGTGGCAGGCTCGAGTGGCCACTGATAAGGATTTGATCCTTAATTAGAAGCTCGCTAAAAGTACCGCACTCCTATGCGATCTCTGAGGGCTCGGCCCTATCAAAGTAGTAGTTGAGTCGCGCGACAAATTGCGTAGCAGTCTCGCTATCGGCGGGCTTTCCAGTCCTAAACTTATCTCGGGAGCCTTATACGCAGAGCCTAAATCTCTTTAGTCTGACGGCTTTCACCCTTCCATAATTAAAAGCATCCATTGGCGTCAGCCCACCTTACACACTAAGTGCTTCGCCTCCCAAAAACGTGCTCACTGCAGTGGCCCACTGAGCCTCTGGCCAATTCTTGCTTTTAGCAACTGTGTAAAAGCTGTCGAAGTAAGCATCCAGGTCATCTTTTTTTTCATCGAATGTGACAAGCAGCTTGCTTAGGTTCAGACGGAAGTTTGTTACTTCCCTTTCAGTACGAATTCCCTAGGCGACGTGCTTTCACGCTAATTGGCAATTCCTTCTGTCGCGGACTTGAGTATATACAGGTCAACATCGCATGTTTCACTGTCTGCGTCATACCCAACACCGGCCGTAGAGCCACGATAGTCTTGTTTTAGCAGCGTACGGTGATGCTATCCAATACCTTAACGTTACTGAAAAAGTCTAGCGTGCTGCACTTTGTGACATCTATAGCGACAATTTCCTTACGGGTTTCGATTCTTACATCTTTTATCTGACCTGGAACAACGGCCTCGAGGGACAGAGATGTAGGTTGGCGACTGAGTCGGATTACATTATTGCTAGTAGGCACAAGCGCAAATAAAATTGTGTGGTCCATTTACATTCGCGTCCGGATCACAGTTGCCTTACTTGTGGAAGGAGAGGACCTGACGAGTCTTCTTTTTGCTTTGTGCTTTGCTACTCGCTCGAAGTCACTGTCATCCAAGGCATCATCACTGGTGCCTGAGTAGATAACAGTGTCATCGCTTTCAGTCTCATTCAGGTGACTACATCGCTCGGAGCGGCCGCTGTTGACGTAGAAGGTCCCGGCACCGCTCCCGGTGACTACACGTCTATCGCCGTATTTAATGGAGCGGCGTCTCCCACAAAGTAGCTTCGAATTCACAGGGAACAAACAGCAGCGTTCCCACAACAAACATTTCATCGCCCTCTTATTTAAGTGCAACATAATTGCGTACTCGTTGTGCTGACTAATCTAGGCGTTTGGGTATGTGTTAGCAAGTTATGTGTGCCGCCTCCAAGCCATCGGCAGCTGTCAACAGAGCCGACACTCCGAACGCGGCCTTGCGAAAGCACGTCTACGCTGTTTGCATAGGCGTGTTTATGTTGCGATCATTTAATTCAGACGAGAGAGCTGTGCAAATACGTTTGCTTTCACTTGTGCGAAGTTACGCAGCATTCCGAGCTTACATGCAGGGGCGCCGTAACTGGGCGAAGCTAAGCGCCGCTCGCTCATACATACCAAGGGTTCAGAATCGTCGTATGGGGGCAAGTCGGACACGACGCGACGTACTAGGGATCGCACCCAAAGTCGCACTCCATGTGTCTCCCGCTTAAGAGCTGCACTTTAAACACACGTGAAGCGGCCCTTGTGCGACGGCATTTACGCAGTTTTAGTACTGGTTGTGTTGCGCACTTAAGATCGCTACGTTCTGCAAAGTAGGCATGTGTAGAACGCAACACGAACGTTAATCCCACACTACACGTACGCTTGTGGAAGCGCGCAAGCTCGCGTCTACGCAGCTGGCGCAAAAGGCGCCACGCAAGGAATGGTGGTTTGCATGCACAAAGACCATAGAGTTTCTCACCATATTAACTAGATGGAAATGTGGCGCTGCTGCGCTGAGGTATGCATGGGAATGCCGGTATATTGGGACTTCGGATTGGCATCGTTCTCGGAGAGCCAGGCAAGCACCGTTCCGTCTGTCACAATGCTTCATTTTCTACAAAAACAGCACGTAAAAATCTGTTTTAGCTTTATTATTACAGAAATACATGTTTTGTTTAACTATAAAGACTTGTTATTGCATGCCCAATTATATGAAACGTAAAAACCATCAGTGGGCCGCTAAAGTTGCAGGACAGACGACAAGGTTCGCGCTCGCTTTGAAACAGTTTGCCGTCTGTCCTTGCCTTTCTTCGCTTGGTTATGCATTGTAGGTGAGTAAAATGCAATATGCTTGAATGGAAGCATTTTATGAAGATTTTACTTTAAGAACGCGTTACTTGTGCAGCCATATCCACGTTTTAGACGAAGCCTCTTACAACACCAGCCAACACAAGCCTCGCAGGCACATATACCGTCATTCCCATGACGGCACGGCGCCCCTTAAGAAACTACCATAGACGATGGCGCCAGATTTCCCTCTAGGTGGTATAGTAACAAATTCTATGACAAAAACGTGCCACAGTGCGCGCTCACTGGGCTAACTCACAGATGCCTTGGCAGACGCCACTGCGTACTTTGTTGTTGACAGGAATTCAAAATCCTTCGACATCTATAAACTTAATAGTTATATTTTGATAGCTGTTAGATGAGCGCAAAAGGTAAACAAGAAGCACTTTCTTGCATGATATAAATCTGCTTCACTGAGAGTTGAATGTACCACGCCGTAGCTGCGTAGCCAGACGGGCCGACGTGAGCGTATAATTAGTATACTTCCTCAAGTAGACAAGCTACCCATAGGGCCCATGTAATGAAATCAGGAACCACAAGTTCGCAGCCATGTTGCTACGCGCTAAGGTTGCCAGCTCCTGAGACTCTTGCTAGACTTGGTGGCAGTAGTCAGTTTTAATCTGGCAACCGATAGCTTCTAGCAGCTAGCAGCGTAGTCCACGTCACAGCGTCTCGCTCGTTGTGATGATGTGGTGTGCGTGCAGCCGTGTGTTTGGGCTTCATAAGTTGGTTCTTTATGCTATGTTGCGGGATGGTGTGTGTGTGGTCGATGTAGGCCGTGCAGGTGGCAGTTATGCAACAGAAGGACGGTCCTGTTGAAGCTTCCGGCGGTATGCGGTTTTCAGCCATCACGACTGTTGTAGGAATGTCACTCGAAGAGTTTACGAGTTAGGAGCTCGAAGCTCTGGTCAGATTCCTCTTTGGCGTTCCGTAATTCTCTTCACATGGGCTCAGTATGTTGCAGAATCTGCTGGGCACTTTTGCCATTGTGGGGTGCTTCGCTCCTCGCAACGATAGATGGTTTTTTTGTACAAGTACTGATCCAGCTGTAGGACACACGTAACCGACAAATGGAAGTTTCAGGAGAGCAACCGACGTTATATTAAATTAGGTGGCGCCGGATCTTCAGGCCACTCAAGTGGCAGTGGGGGATCAAAGCTTGAATGAGAACGGTACGTAGGTTGGGGTCGCCATGGGAGGTGAAAGCCAAGGAGCGTTCAAACGGACAGCTCCCCTGGCTTGCGCAGCGGTGCCTCGCAAGCTCGAAATACTTTAAAGGCACCTGCGCCCATAATTTTTATTTTGCCGCAGTACAGTGAGCACGATTCAACAGAATAATATGGAGGGCATCGGAAGCAGTCGCGAATGCGAGTCACGGCATATGGAGCTCGCGCCGCCGCGCGTAGGTAGTAATATGAGAGTTAGTTGTATGAACTTTATGCACGGTACGCTTTGTTACGCTACCTTATAGAAATGGCTCTAGAGGCCGGTGGAACGTTTTGTTCGTACCGGCCTAATCCTATACCCCCTATAAGCAGACACACATACTCTTTCTTTCTACATGTATACATACAATTCCTTCCTATGGCGGATTGACCAGTTCAAGCTGTCAACTTGTCAATAACTGTCATAGGAATTATTTAATAAAGGCAAATCCAAGATGGCATTGCTTACTTTTATTTTTTATTGTAACACTGATAACTACATAGAACCATATTTTGTATATGTGAGAGAAGTATGGCCCTTTTGCACATGTGCATATCAAAAGCGTATTTCAATCAGGTGGATGTTGAACTGCACCACGTGGTGAAAAATAATTCATAGTCCCTCACTTTTCAGGTGTTGCTTATCATTTGTGCATGATATTTTCCCCTTTTTTCTGGATATAGATGTATGTCTACATGTACAGATGCAAATATGTATAGAGACTGGGTTGGTGTAGATAGCCATGTGAATATACGTATATAGATGTTATAAATGTTCTTATGTGAATATGAATGTCAGTGTAATATAAATTTGTTTTGTACATATGTAACACATTCTATTTGTGAATACGCTGCGACTGTTCTACAAAGATAGGGGACAGGAACTTCGTCAAGCTGCGATTCTGCAACATTTTGCTCCTGCCTTTGCATTTTCTTTTGCTGCAGGAAAGAAAATGCGAAATAAGGTTGAAAGTTAAAGTGGAAACTTGAAAGTGTGCAATTCAGAGACGAAGCAGCTGCTAAAACATGAACTGCAGCATTGAGGGCCACACGACACATACGTAATTAAAGGTGAAAAATATAAGGGGAAGTTCCGAAATATGCTCTGTAGCACTGCAAAGTATAACATATATTGTATGGGTACAATAAATGTTCAAGAAAGCAATACATCAATGTCCCATTTAACTTCAAATTTATTATGAAGTAGAAGTTTACTCAAGTTTATTATGTGCATATATGTACAACAGGAATCTGCTGACATACCCGTAGTCAAAGTGGCTGTTCGAGGTGTGCTGGCTGCCTCAGCGGAAGAAAAAGAAAGAAATTGGGTGAGTGTCAACAACACGGCCGCTGCCTCTTGCCTCTGACCGGAACGTTCCTCCGCGACATCTTTGTTGGTGAAGTGTTCAAAGGTGAGCTGGTGTAGGGAGGCGTAGGATTCATCTGAGAGAGAGTATCGTTTACATGGAGAAGTGGCTGTTTACATTGCCAGTCGCATTCCGTCAAAAGCTTCCCTAGCCACTAAAGTGACAAACCCGCAGTCAAGGTGGCTGTTCGAGGCGTGCTGGCTGCCTAAACGCAAAAAAAGGAAAGAAATTGGATGAATGTCAATAGCAGTGCTATTTCTTGTTGCCTCTTAACTGCATTTGCCTCCACGGCCTCTTGGCTTGCGGAGTCTGCATGACGGAGCTGTTGTGGCTAGGCGTAGGCATTGTCTAAACAGAAAGAAAATGCCCTTCAAATTGGGACCTATGGAAATAAATGCCGTTCTTATGTTTGCTTCTAGCACTGTTCTTGCCTAAAAGTTTTCAAAGATAGTGTCCAGAATGAATGGGGGGGGGGGGGGGGGGGCGTCAGCACTTTCACTGCTTTGGCTTTTTACCTGCAGGTGTTTATGTGAGATCCTTAGTATGGCTGCGTGCAGCATTGTAACGCTTAGTGGAGGCATTTGAAGTGGTCGCCAAAAATAGAAAGAAGCATGCTTGCCTGCATGAATGCTTTCAATTGCTAAATGCAGTCGTAACTATCACTATTGGTGCAAGGCCCCGCCATCCATGCGGCAAGGACCATAGCTTGAAATTGAATTTTTCCTTTGGTGTTTACAAGGCATCTGATATGTCCACATTAGATGTGATCCGTTTCTTTTTATATATCCCAGTGGGGAGAGAGCATTGAATTGTCTATTTTGGCTTGGCTTGCTTTTTGGTTTGTTTCTGAATTTATCAAGCAGCACTCTGATGATGCTAAAGGGACTCATGTAATTACAGTCATCAGCTTTTGCTTTGCAGAAAAACAACGTATTTTTTACTCATTGTTTGCTAGCCCATTACTAGCATAATTTTGCAGTGTGTTCTACCTATATTGGCTTCCTTGACCTTTACTATAGGGCGTTACATTTTCAAATACCAGTCTTTCCTTAAAAAAAATCATTCTGCATTTCTCATAATTTCTGTAACCTGTGTTTCTGATAATATGCATTCATCAATTTTATTGTTGTTTCTGACTATAAATGTCTTCATTAATTAATAGCTTAAATTTTACGTTTGGAGCACACACAAGGTCTTGCCATTGCATCTTCATAAATAAGAAACATGTTTCATTGAACATTAGGAAAATCTAGCAGAATATCGATCACTGCAGCTTGCAGTATGATTTGACTGATTAAACCACAAAAATACTTCGCCTCACTTGGTAAATTAAGCATATATTAGTATGATGTACAACATATGTAACACTAATCTGGAGGGATCTCTCGCTTCTACAGCAAGATAATAGGTGCGCGAGAAAAAAGTTATTGTAGATACCTCTTGATGACACTGATTTGGTGTAATGAAAAGGAGTTGGAACTTTTCACATCATCTTTTTATTTTACCTGCGAGAATTCTCAACAAAAAATTGTGTCCCAGCTGCTCAGTCGTATATGTGATAATGTCAGTATTGCATATTTGCATGTTGCCTAAACTAACTGAATTTTGAAAATGCTCGTAGGGCTTTGATGTGCATATATGTAGTTTGTGAATACATGTAAAAGACTCAGCATGAAGTGCAAGTGAACGGTCCCACAGGCCCGGAGTCGATCATGCAAATAGATTCGCTGCATAAATTTGCGGCAAGAAAAGATATGTCATAGAAAATCGCATGCAAGGAATGTTGAAAAAATCGCACAGTTAATAAAACACTTACGCTATCAATATGTCAGTTCACGCACTTGATTTCGGTCGTATTAGGCACTCACCTGTTGATTGCTTCCTTGCACATAAATACTCGGCACAACATCAAGCTTCAACGCCTTTCTGCTGTGGCCTTTGTTGAAGCATGATTGTTCAAAGTGCAATAATTAAACAGACTCTATGACTTGTAGATTCGCCAGTACAATTTCAGTTGCGCTCATTCATTTGTGCAGTAATTTTCTATTACTGAAGGGAAACGGGCAAATAAAAACACCCCTCACTTGTCACTGTCTTATTTCTTTATTGCTTTGCACAGAGAGCAATGTGTAAAAAAATGCTCTACTGTGACGCTTCTCCAACCATTGTAATGTGTCACAAAAGCTGTCTACACGGGTAATGTTCTGAACAAGAAGATACATTGTCTCACTTACATGTGAAAAATGCCAGAGCCTTTCTGGGCTTGGGTGTGGCACAAAAGGCACGAAGGTGCCATAGCGTCAGATGTCGTGCGATCACATGTAAAACATAAACTGTTCGAAAGTACTACGCAACCAAAAACAGAGATTCGAAACCGAAATTCGTGCAATGTTTTATTGCATGAATGCGTACATCGTGATTCACATAAGTCAAGCACTTAGCAAGCGATTTCTGTAAACTTAATATTAACGCATCACCTTCATAAAGCCATCAGGTGTGCGTTCCTAATTGACAATGCATAAGGTGACCTGTGTTTGTTCTCAGCTCTTTCAATAGTAACTGCGCTGGATACATTGGCCAGTAGCAACAGGGCGTCACCCTAACGGTTCCAACTTTTTAGGGCCGGCTTTTCCTCTAGAGTTGGTTATATTAACTCTATAGACTCGAGGAAGCCCTTGCGCACCTGAACATCGGCTCCGAAGGCTCCATGGTGGCTGCGCATACGTTAGCTGAGAGAAGGTGAGAAAGTAGAACGATTTTGCTTTACCTCATGTGACGTCACATTGTTGTTTGTTTTTGTTTTGTTGAAATCATCATCACCATCAGCCCATTTTATGTGCACTGCAGGCCAATGGCCCGTCCATTCGATCTTTAATTACCTCTGTCCTGCACCACCCTACTCCAACTAGGACCTGCGAATTTCCTGATTTCGTCGCACCACCTAGTCCTCTGTCGTCCTCTACTGCGCTTCCTTTCTCTTGGTACCCATTCTGTCACTCTAATCGTCCAACGGGTATCTCATCTGTGCATTACATGACCTGCCCAGCGCCATTTTTTCCTCTTAATCTTTATTAGAATATCGTCTATACCCGTTTGCTCTCTGATCCAAACCGCTCTCTTTCTGCATCTTAAAGTTATGCCTAGTATTCTTCGTTCCATCGCTCTTTGCGCAGTCTGCAATTTGTTCTAAAGGCTATTCGTCAGTCTCCAAATCTCTACGCCATATGTCAGCACCGGTAAAATGTACTGATGGTATACCTTCTTTTTCAATGTAACGGTAAGCTTCCAGTCAGGAGCTCACGATGTCTGCCGTATGCGATCTAACCCATTTTTATTGTTCTGTGAATTTCCTTCTCATGGGCAGTGTTCCCTGTGATTAGTTGACCTAGGCAAAAGTATTCCTTCACGGACTCTAGAGGCTGACTGGCGATCCTGAATTCTTGTTCCCTTGCCCGGTTGTTCATCATTATCTTTGTCTTCAGGCTAATAATCTTTAGCCTCACTCTTACACTGTCTCTGTTAAGGTCCTCAATCATTTGTTGTAAGTCGTCTGCAGGGTTGCTGAATAGAACAATGTCATGGGTAAACTGACGTTATTCGCCATCGATCCTTACTGCCAAACCTTGCCAGTTTATTAGCTTGACTATCTCTTCCAGGCAGGCAGGGAATAGCATTGGAGAGATTGTGTCTCCTCGTCTGACTCCTTTCTTTATAGATGCCTTTCTACTTTTCTTGTGTAGAATTAGGGTGGCTGTGGAATCTCTGTAGATATTTCCCAAGATACTTACGTACGCGGTTTGTACTCCTTGATTACGCAATGCCTCTATGACAGCTGGTATCTCTACTAGATCAAATGCTTTTTCGTAATCCATGAAAGTCATATAAAGAAGCTTATTGCACTCTGCGGATTTTTCGATCACCTGAGTTATGACAGGGATGGGACCCATTGTATAGAATACTCTCCTAAAGCCCACCTGCTCCCTTGGTTGATTAAGGTCTAGTGTTTCCCTTATCCTTTTGGAGATCATTTTGATAAATGTTTTATATCATACTAGGAGTAAGCCAATAGGCTTATAATTTGTTGAAATACCTACTCTCATACTCGGAACGCATGGCTCGCGTCTCATTCACGCATGTACCGTAGAAACTATGTGGCTCGCTTTTGTTTTGGGGGAATGTTTAGAAGTTTTAAGCGACGGACACTGCGGTGAGCCAGGGCTTGATGACATTTGTTGCGCAGCGGCCTGTGCTACCGCGGCGGACTTGGAGCAAAGGTGAGTGTCGTGCGCTTAACCGTTCTCTTGCTGACACTTGTAAAATTTGGTTGAGCATTCGACCTGTGGTCGATGTGATCTCGAAATTCAAAGGAACACCAAACGGCTGATCGCAGGAGAATTGATTCTTTCGTGTTCCTACGAATTATTACTGCAGTTCCTACGCATTCCACCGATGTAGAAAGAACGGTGGCAGCTTCCACGCACCAGCCATGCATGCGCTAAACTAGTGTGTATGTGGTCCTCTGATATTTATGTCTTGCGTAGGTCTTTCATTTTAATCCAGATAGGATGGCTACGCTATGCGCCTCTTATTGACTCATGAAACACATGGCTACAATTAATTACTTTTTTCACTGCTTGCACTGACCGCGTTAGGGTCGTCGGAGGCTTTCATTCATTGCAGTGAGATAACGAAAGCCTATTTCCGTCACTTTTAGCTTCTTCGCAGTTCCTGGAGTTAAATCATACAATGTGCACGTTGTGAGCGAGCGGGTAAACGAAACCACTTTACAACTGCTGCTGTCACTTCTACGGAAATTTTCTAAATTATACATTATGAGTGCATTATTCCGCTCAGCAAGCTTTCTATACACGTCCGTTGCTCTCGTTCATAGATCACGTGCGTAGCTTTGCAACTGTGATCGACAATGTAAAAACAGCAAGAAGGCAGATGACACAAGTGGTGCGTTTGATTTAATTGCTGTCTGCAGTTTTCAAAATATCAACAAGCCCCATGCACTCGTGCTGATTACGATATAACATTTATTTTTCTTGTTGCACGACAAGCATTTGCTTCTATTTGTGGCAGAAACTTTGGGAATTGTCCTCAGCCGAGACCGCAATGCGTGACCTCTAACATTCACTAATGCGCGGACGATTGCGTAGTCTTCCGAGAAATTATTGACCAAAATGATGTTACGATCCTTCAAAACGATATTAACTGTATATCTAACTGGTGTAAAGTCTGGCTGATGGAACTCAACACAACAAAACGTAAGGTATTATGTATCTCCCGTACAACTTCTTGCCCCACTTCCTACTTGCTCGAGAATACTGTTCTCGAATCTATAACATCCTATCGCTACTTAGGTGCCCACATAACTTCCTCTCTTTCTTGGTCTCTTCCTATTCTCAAAATAATTAGCAATGTGAACCGCTCATTAGGTTACCTCCGCCCCAATTTTTCATCTGCTCCTGTTTCTTTAAAACTCCTCCTTCACAAATCTTTAGGCTGAAGTAAACTCGAATATGCCTTTTTCATCCGGGACCCCGGCACTGCTATATTAACCTCTGCCCTGGAGCTTGTCCAAAATAACTCTGTCCGCTTTATTCCAGGAAACTACAGTCGTACTGCCAGTACGGCTAACCAAAATAAGTCTGTCCGCCTTATTCTAGGAAACTACAGTTATACTGCCAGTACCACTTTAATGCTATAGTGCACTTGTTGCTATACAGTTTCAACTGGGCTATGAGCAGGCACAACTGCACGTACAAAGTACAGCCTCAACTTTAACATAATTTCGCATCTATTTGTGAACTTCCCAAGCCACCTTACGACTACAAGCTGAATCATATGTAAGCTGTCTCAAGGTCATGAACGATATTTTAGGGAAGGCTAAGAATCCTGTGACTGAAGTTTGGGCGTTTTAAACCCACACTTTGGAAATGCTTTCTATGTGCACTCAGTAAGAGACAGTTCTCCAAACTTCTTAACAGCATTTTCAGTGTTACTAAAAGCAACACTTATTGAGATGTGCTATATTATAATAATTTTTAATATTTTCCGTAATATGCAATGGTCCCAACACCACACTGTTTAAAAGGTGTTGAGAATAAAAACCTACTTATTTGCCCCATTATAATATAGAAATCGGCATCCTGCAGTCTTAAAAAATGAAAAAAGAAACATTATGGTCGTGACATTGACAGCCACTTTACCTGCTCATAAAATCACTGAAGTGCGTGCCTCTATATTGTATCTCTTACAAACATGCTCCATCATGCTGCAGCATTTTGTACATTAGCTTTGTGTGGAAGTCACAGGTGTTGTGTGCTGCACCATAGTGCACTGTAGTTTTGAGGAAAACGCGCCGTTGTTGGAATGTTCTTTACTGTTATACACGTCAACCCTGTGGCAAAGCCAATGCTGTTACAATGTGCTGCACCGCAAAACATTTCTTTATGTAGAAATGCACACTTAATATCGCATGTGCTAGATTTAGGCATTTTTAATGCAAACAATTTTTTCTTCATACCAACCAATTTGTAGTAGGTAATTTTACGTCGCGGCTGGTTTCGGTCTTCTCCGCTGAAAACAAAAATATGTCTGAGAGTGAGCCCGAACCTGTCTCCCAGCAAAACAACCCGACGCTCTAACCACTTGGCCACTGTTGCGCAAGTACTTCTTGCTCGTCAATGCATTGCTGGGTGTATGGGATAGTGGCAAGTGTATTAAGGTGCATAACCTGTGCCGCAGCATGTGTGCATATAAAAGTTGCTTATCAAAGTGAGATCCATTAGCCATTACCTGCAAAATTGTTCCTGTAACAAATATCCCAACAGTGTTTTGGATCTACATAATTTTTTTAATAATTTCTCAGCCATTTCGTGGTAGAAGCCAGTGCATTAGACAAAAATTCTGCTACACTACAGCAATGTTGATAATGTAGTATGAGGTACTCTATTTGGCTGCAAGTTCAAGAAAGAAATTGCATTAGTAGTTAAAATATAGTAGGTAGTATTGAAACTACGCATGCCCTCAAGGCTGAGCCACATCATGAAAACGCAGAAGAGCAGAGACACAAATAGGTCACTTGTGCGGGCAATGTGTATGTTTAGGACAAGCCCAGCTCTCATTGAAGTAAGGAATGTTGTTGGGCTAGTCGGTTCATGGCTTCAGCAAAATTTTAAACTACCCGAGGAATTCAGGACGTGAACAGAAATATAGACGCACACACAAAGTGCAAACTTCCAACTGGCTTTACTTGGTGAACGCAGATAAATTTTAAGATTCTTCGAAATACCAAAACTAGACACGGTCGTAAGGAAATCATGCACAAGGCTGCAACCAAAAATAGCAAGGTCACTTGTGCATTATAGCGCAGTGAATTCCCAACCTGCCCATCTGAGAATTCTATTTCTTTCTTTGTAGGGATAACGAAGGTGAGCTAACGCATTAGTCCCCCCTTTTAGCCAGATGAAATGCCTTGATGAATTCTCTTTCTGTTTTTGATATTGTATTCGAAAGGAATTTAGTCTCTTCCACATAAGGCAAGCAGCTTTGCTGTCGCAGCTCTTGCACTGCAAGAGGAGATTTTTAACGACAAAAATAAAATTCTGAGACAGGCACATTACGACTCCCCTGTACAGTTATTATGTCTGGTTGTTTCACTTTTCTTGCCTAAATGTTTTCAAAGATAGTTTTCAGGTTGCACAAACACTTTGCCTATGCTTTTTACCTGCAGGTGTTGCTGTGAGATCCTTAGTATGGCTGCGCGCAGCATTGTAACACTTGATGGAGGCATTTGAAATGGTAGCTAAAAATATAAACAATTATTATTGTCTGCATGAATGCTTTCAGTTTCTAAATGCAGTGGTAACTATCACTATTGGTGCAAGACCCCCCCCCCCCCCCATCTGTGCGGCAAGTGCCATAGCTCGAAATTGCATTTTTCCTTTATCGTTTTACAAGGTGTCTGATATGTCCACATAAGATTTGATCCGTTTCTTTTTATTTATCCCAGTGTGCAGAGAGCCCCAATAAGATTTTTTTTGCGTGGTTTGTTTCTTGGTTTCTTTCTGAATTTATCACGCAGCATTCTCATGATGCTAAAGTGACTCATGTAATGACAATCATCCAATTTTGTTATGCAGAAAAAAAACGCATTTCCTGACCCATCGTTTGCTATACCATTACTCGCATAATTGTGCATAGTATTATACCTATATTGACTTGCTTGATCTTTACTAAAGAGTGTCGCATTTTCAAATACCATCCTTTCCTTAAGATCATTCGACATTTCTTATAATTTCTGTACCTTGAGCTTCTGATACTATGCATGCACCATTTATGCTTGTTGTTTCTGACAAGAAATGTCTTCTTTAATTTAGAGCTTAAATTTTACCTTTGGAACACAGAGAAGGGCTTGCCATTGCATATCCACATAGGGAAACACGTTTGATTAAACATTTGCAAAATGCAATTGAAGATTGATGAATGCAGCTGGCAGAGTGATTTGACTGAATAAGCCGTAAAAGTAACTCATCCCATTTGTTAAATTAAAGTACATATTAGTGTGATGTACAACATATGTTAAACTATTGCGGGAGGTTCTCTCGCTTCTACAGCAAGATAATTGGCGCACGACATAAAAATTATTTTTGCATACCCCTTGTACACACTGATTAAAGGAAAATGAGCTGCCCACATGATCTACCTATTTTACCTGCGTGTATACTCAACAAAAATGTGGCTCAGTTGCTTAGTGGTCTTTGAGATGACGTCAGTATTGGATATGTGCGTTCTGTTTAGAATATTTGAATTTTGAAAATGCTCGTATGGATCTGATGTGCAAAACCGCAGTTTATGGATACATGTAAAAGACTCAGCATCAAGTGCAAGTGAACGGTTCCACAGGCCCGCAGTCGATCATGCATATAGATTAGCTGCACACATTTGTGACCAGAAAAGGTATGCCACATGAAATGGCATGCAAGAAAGTGTTGAAAATTTTGCACAGATAATAAAACGCCTACCCTCTTAATATGTGGGTTCATGCACTTCATTTCGACCGTATTAGGCACTCACCTCTTGATTGCTTTGTGGCACAGAAATACTCGGCATTAGGTTGTTTTTCAGCTGTGACGTTTGTGGAAGCATGATAGTTGAAAGTGCAGCAATTAAACAGATTCTATGACTTGCTTGTGGATTCCCCAGTACATTTCCGGTGCGCTGGTCCGCCTGTCCAGCTATTTCCTACTGAATGGAAACCTCCAAATAAAAACACGGCTCCGTATGTAAAAAAAATGCTCTACTGTGACGCTTTTCAAAAGATTGGGATGCATCACAAGAGCTGTCTACCCGAGTGATGTTCTGAAGAAGAAGATACATTCGCTTACTTGCATGTGAAGGTAAATGCCAGAGTCCTTCGGGGGTTGGGTGCGGCACAAAAGGCACGAAGGTGCCGTAGCATCCGATGTTGTCGCGCGATCGTATGTCAAATCTAAACTGTACGAAACTACTACGCATCCAAAAAAACAGATTCGAAACCGAAATTCGCGTCATCCTTTATTGCATGAATGCGAAGATCATGATTTACATAAGTCACGCACATAGCAAGCGCTTTCTGTAAACCTAATATTAACGCATCAGCTTCATAAAGCCATCAGGTATGTGGTTTTAAATGACAAAGCATAAGGTGACCTGTACTTGTATTCAGTTCTTTCAATAGTAACAGCGCTGACCACATTTAGCAGTAGCAACAGGGCGGCGCCCTAGCGGTTCCCACTTTTTCGGGCCAGCTTTTCCTCTGGAGTTGGTTATAATATTGCTATGTTAAAGCCCCTTCAGATGTGCAGAGAGCAGGGTGGCCATCTGGCGGCCAAATAAAAAAAACCAAAATGCCACGTGACCAAACGCCACGTGACTTACCGGAACTCTTATTGGCGGACATACCGCGTGAGCGTTCTTTTTTTTTTTTTTTTACTCCATGCAGCAGCACGCGGCGGCGCGATTTTGTGATGGATTATGCTGGGCACGCGTCAAAATGACGCGCGCTTCCCACCATCCGCGCGTCAATCGTGCCTGAAATCACGCCAGTGTTTGCGCCTTTAAGCGCCCGTTTCCAAGGCGTGCATAAGCGTCGGTCTTCCTCGTAACCAAGCGAACAAGCACAGCGAAAGAGGGAGGAACGAACCCTGAGTTCAACTAGCGATGAAACGCGGCGATAGCGAAGAAACCGCGAGGAGGAAAGCGCAGATGCAGGGTATGGCGAAAGTGTGACACGAAAAGTGTAGTGTCGCGTAGGGCGGGCTCTGCGATGGCGATTGCTGCGAGATGGCGCCAGGGCAGGGCCCGTCGTCTGTTCAGCGATGACGCCACTGATACCATATATGAAAACAAAGCCCAGCATGAGCGAGGGTTTTTCTGCGGCGGCTGCTGAGGGTCGCGTCCACGCCTCAACCACGCGCTGCATCTCGCGATCTCTAGATTAGCCGGGAAGTCGCACCACATTTCGCTGCACATGCAACGTGCCGCACGAGACGGATCCTTCGCGCGAGCCCATATATCGCGATATGAACATACGTATACAACAGCGCTAATATATTGCACTAAGGAGTATGGTAATCGCCGGTGAATTTTGCGTTGTACCAAACACAAATAAAATCATTTCGTCGGTCTTTGCTCGCGCCAGATTTGTCGCGACGTTAGCAAAATGACCCTGCGGCCTACACGGTTCCGTCGGTTTTCTCTAGCAAAGTAGATCACCCGTCACCACACCAGTCTGAATCGGCAAAAAAAGCCTTTTTTGTTTCTGTCGTGACTCATGGTGCCTCTTGATGATAGAGTCTCAACTACACAAAAGCCGGCACCGGTCGTATTCCCACCATAATGCTCATCGCAATATTGTAGATGCTTATTCGACTATGATGCTGTGTGCCTGAACATTTTTTTGCTTTATGAAAATCATGGACACAGGCACATGTGGTTTTGGGTGTTATTGCACTAATGGCTTCGCTATAATGATAGCTGTTACACTGGCGGTTTCGACCGTTTCGACCATGCAGTGGTACATTTCTGTTTATAAACGTCAGTCTAAATCACTCACTGAGTCAGCATGCGATCATTTTTTGAATCGTGTGTAGGCCTAATTTTGAATTATTTTGTTCTGTATCCCGGGTCTTGGCGGTCATGTTTATCTTGGCGATATGTTTATCCCTATAGACCTGCAATTCCAGCGCACAAGGGGGCCGCCATGTTTTTTTCTTTTTTATTATTATTACAGTGATGCTTATAGTGTGAGTGCTGCCTGCGGATGGCGGCAACAGTGGGCGCCACAACACGTCTGCGGTTGTGAGTCGCTTGCGGTGAAAAGTTCTCAAATTCGTCATATCGCCTCTGGAGGCTGGTGAGGGTGCCTACTTTAACGCGATCACATTTGAGGTGAGATAGTTTTACCATGAAGATAATTTAGCAAGAGCATCCTACAGCGTCATCTGCTTCACGGCAGTTGCAAATTACTATGATTGACCATGCTTTCTGCTGCGCGTTCGGCGTATTTATTCAAGTCATATTTTGGGCCTGAGTTTGCGACAAAAGCGACAAGATGACGTCTAGTACTCACTACATTGTTTTCTAAAATGCGAGTAGCAAGTTTGTGCCATGCACTACACACCCCACATGAGTTTTCCGCGTCATTTTTACCTTCCTTTCCCATTTTGAAAATGGTATGCTGTTAGCATACGCTGCAACGGATAGACTCGCGTGCCTTACGTGTTTTCGTTCGTTCCTCAATTTTACGCGTCCGACAACAACGAAGTATGAGCAGCACGGTCAGTATAATCACAGTCACAACCAACAATATTCACAATGACAACCAAAAATAGTCTAGAATATAATCGATTATTTGGCCAGTGCAATGTGCACATGATAGAAGCATTGTGTATTAAATTGGGTGAGCTGCCAATTATAAGCACTTTATATATTCATTTATTTTCCGCCGCCGTCAAAAGAGAATGAGCAGTAATTTAACTATCTACTTATGACATCGCTGAAGGCGGCACCAGATCTGTTAGGAACGGCTGCGCACGCTTTCCGCGTAGCTTAGTATGAGTTCAAGCGCCCGTACATTGTGCGCAAGAAGAAATGATGAAACAGCAGACAATTTGATGGAGGCATGGGCACGTGCGTAGCGCTGTTTCCATGCAGTCTAGGCCCATCCTATTTCCTCAATTCGCAGTCACGCGTACTCAGATCCGGTGGATTCACAGGCATGAGAAAGACACAGGACGCGAAAACCATAATTTTCCTTGCAATTCTGTTGCAGTTTCCGTAAAGGGGCAATCGATGCTCAAATTGCGAAGTCTACACGCGCCTCAGCTTGCTTTCTAGAACCTGACCTTTATTTTGTGTACAAAACGCACATTTAGGTAACAGGGAGACCTACGCGGGCTTTCAGTTTGGAAAATGAACCTAGCAGGTAAGAATAAAATGATTGACATAAACTACGTGATTTGAGTGAAAAAGCAATAGGACTTGCATAAGTTATGTATACGTTAGGTTGGTCTTACTGGTTTCACTCAGTACAGGTAAGTTCTAGCGTAGGAGACGCAGGTACTTTGCGTTACAGATTTAGAGCATCGCACTCACAGACGCACCCCATGACTTTTCTGCAACAAATCTGAGCACGTGGCTTACTATGGCTAGTTCGCTTTTTAGTTAGGAGACATAAGGCCCCAGGAGAGCTCTCGATCTAGTATCACTCCTAGAAAGCGGTGGGTGTTCTCGTAGGCAATAGGCTGTCCATTAGTTCTGACAACGTATGTCTCATTGCTTTGAGCGTGAAAGCGACCATAGAGCCCTTGTCGTAGGACACCTCCAGACATTGCGCTGGAAGATAACCTGATGTAAGTGTGGCGGTTTTTGGAGTCCGGCGCGTACCTGTGTACGCGTTGCTTCTTATGATCAAGTGCATATGTCGTCTGCATAGATCGACACATAGATCGGATTGCGGAAGGGTATGAATCAGGTTGATGAGCCCGATGTAATTAGAGTGGGGCGCAAGACTCTCCACCATCCTCTGTTTGCATAAGGAATGACCTCTCCTTTAATCCGCTGGCATTTGTGGCAAGCCTTTGTTGAATTGACTCCTAAGATTCTAAAGTCTACGTTGAATAGTTTAAATAAGAGGTAAGAAGAATTTCTGGTCCCAGATATCACCGACAGTTTTTAAACGACAATTATGGCTTTCTGTTACAAACAATAAAGCAAATAATAGCGAGGTGGGCTGTGAAATGAGTAGGAGGTAGAAAATCGCAGGCTCTTGGGAGTATTTTAAAATGTAAGTATATTTAACAAAGACTGGTACGTGAACCACTACACGTTTTAAAAATGCGTTTATTGAGCTAGTACTTGTATCGGCATGTCTCTTTTTAACATCATGGGCTATATGGTGCTCAACTTGTGGCGCATTTTGAATAATAGGTGGCCATGCACACACCATGGATACATTCACCAACCAAGCAGGGAAACTGTCCTCCAAGTGTGGTGGCACCTCTGACTACCTGACAAAAAAAGGAAGCCACATGTAGTAATGAAAGTTACTAGATTGAAAAGAATGGAGAACATGTGAACGTGCCATTTCGATGAATAAAGAAGAAAGCACTAGGTAATCACGAAAAAAGATAATTTGAAACGCTATGCAGGCTAGTTTACATCAGATACGCGGAGAATACGAAAAAGTCGACACTCCAGCTAGAAGGTCGAAGCGTTCAAATCAATAGCAAAATAATTCTGTGCTTGAAATATGTTTTAACGACAGGCGGGTACAAGATATTGGGGTCACACAATACGCGGGCATGCTCCTAAAAGCTGGATACCCGCCGTTTCTGCTGCTGTGGCAGCGGAGTCCATGGCTGCATAAAGGCCTACGTTTTTCTTTCTGTCTTACCATGTGCGCCATTCCAGTGCGATGCCTCCACTTCAGTGGCAGCACACCTCTTCACGCTAGTGTTTTGAGACGCGTAATCATTGCTGCCATACCGCTATTTCTGTGCATCTCCTGAAGCTTGAGTTGTCGCGTTACGAACTGACGTCGTTACGAATTGTTCAGTGTTCATTCAGTTATTCATTCAATTCACTATTCATTGTAACTAAGGATTTTTTGTTAAACATTCAATTATGTATTTGCATTTTTTCATTGAAAGTGCGTTACGTGCTTCGAGTAATCTAGCACAAAACTACAATTACAATATCAACCACAGGCGATTTCTGAAAGTTCTCTATGGCGTAAAAAAAGCAGATCGTATATTAATAGCATTTGTGTCTAATACTACTTCGGTCCACGGGAGCGCTTCTCCATCTAAGCAATGCCGGCCGTATTTGTTTTTGTGCTTGCACAATCGCACGAATTTCATAACCAAAAGGACATTATCAAATAATTAGCTTTCTTATTATTCAACGAACCTCGTTTTCTTCCTTTACGTACGACAATTGTGTCTGCCACTGAGGGGAACATGAAACACGCAGTTTTACACTGTTAAATACAGCTCATAGAAAACTAGTAGCTAAGAACGATAAACAGACGTACCAAGCAAGGAGAGTGGTCTGGCCGCTTAGCGCCTAATGCATCTGTGCAGTTTTTGTGCGGTTGCCCTGTGTTATAAGAATAAGCGCAGAGAAAAATGAGTATTAAACAAAACCATGACAGATTACACTTAGAATCAATTTCAAAATTCCAACACCTTCAACGAAAAACACCCGCTGTAGAGTCGGACTCACACATGTAAGAGTGGTTAATCTTTGAATATTACCAAGGTATTTCGCAAAGTAAAGCCCAGGTTGACGCCGCAGTGTTGCTATGCATGGGCACGCCTCAGGGTAGAGGTCCCTGCCCTATTAGGCAAACATGCAGAACCTAGCAGTAAACGATTGTCGCAACTGTGGACGCTGTTCCCTTCCCGAAGCCTGCTGCTGGAACACAAGACTGATTACGACTTACGAATATGAATCACAATGCGAGCTGCTACTTCCTTGTGGCTTCGGTTGATATTCGCTATGATATGACATATTACTAGTAAGTCAAATTGTCATATAAGATAAGTCAACAGAAAGGGCCGGGGATAAAACACCTCATGCCGGTATACAAACGCCGCCAAATAAATGAAGAACCTGAAACCAGGCATGAATAAATTTTCGCTGGGTAAGCAAACGTATCTACGTGAACATGAGTTTTCTAAAATATCTAGCAGTGTCTTAGAGTTTTTATTTGCAGCGAAGCTGTATATGTCTAGGATTCCATGTATTTTTTTTTTGAGCGTCAACAAAAGTTATTTATAGCAACGGCTCATACCTCGGGAAGCAAGCAAAAAAGCAATTGCTTATAGCCCCGTAAGACCGACGCTACAAGCGCCCAGAAAACAAGACCAGAAGCGCTCCGCCAACTTGCAAAATATACGCTTAATATCTTGTATCCAAATAGAACCCGCAAGAGATACCGTGCTGATAAGAACAGATACTCCATTTTCACCCGCGTCGGCCTCTCTTTGCCGGCGTTGCAAGCGCTTGAGTATCTGCATTCATTTCCCTTCCCTCTCCCGTGGTAGCGGTACCGTCAAAACATCACGCGCGTCAAATGTCCTCCAGCTCCTCCGGGCGGTGCTTCCGTCATACACGCGAATGTATATAAGTTTCACAGTCAATCAGTTCCTACATTTGTTGAAAATTCTGTCATTTCTGTGTCGTGTGCAAACAGTTTCGCTCGTTATCCACCTTCAGAGAGTGTAATGACTCATGATTTTTGGTTTATTTTTATCGGAAAGTAACTTATTTGCAGACAAAAAAAAAACCTTGAGTGAACTGCGCAATTCTTATGCATGTCAAATCCCGTGCTTTTTGATACACTGTACAACTTGGTTTGATTTATCGGGGGTGACGCGTTCGGCAAATGGCCAGCAGCGTAAGTGTTAGCAAAGAATGCGTCAGAATTCTACAAAGGTCTCGCATAACACCGAGGAGTTTGAAGAGGAAAAAATAATAGATAGTTAGTGATAGAACGGAATACGAGTTCCAAAAAACCATCTTTTGTTAAGCGTGACAATAACTTGTGTTGAATTATAGTTGTTTACTAAAGCGCATGTTATATAAATTCGATGTGAAACATTAGTAAACATTAAGCAGAAGCCATCTCACGATGAATGTCTACGTTAATTGGAATTTTCTTTTGAAGCAGTGAAGAGGTTACACGCCATATCACCACGCAGAAACGCGTCAAGTGCGAGGCGTGAGTACAGCCGTGACCCTCTTTCAAGCTTTCCTCTGGACCCACTGCACCATCTAACGTCACCGCCACAAAGTTCGTGTGTGAAGCCTGTGTTGATATATTTTCAGCCTAGCTTGTCTGAATATCTAACGTCTCATTGTCTGAACGCGCACAAGAAAAATGTGATACTCGCTCGCTCCCTCGCTCTCACAGCTGATGGTTGTACCAGTTTGTGGACAGTGAACGTTCGTTACCAATGCAAAGCATGGCCGCTGGGACTTAAACTGGTAAGTTTTGACGAACAAGCTATTGTCGGCGTCGGAACGGTCTAAATGTCAAATGCCGAGAAAAAATCAGACCCCGATTGCAAACATTATAATTATGCTCACTTTAAGGCATGATTAACATGTCGCCGTCTTCTAGCGAGCAGTGTCTGCTCCAAGGAGTGCTCGCTCGCTACGCCACAGTGTTTAATTTTCCTCAAGAGCAACAAATGTCGCATGCACCACCGGCGTCTCGCATGCTACAGCGCATCCACACAGGGCAAGCGACACGAATTGCTCAGAAGCCTTATCGCATTCCACCTTAAGAGAAAAGTCATCGTCGAGCACTTCGAAGAAATGTTACGGAAAGGAGTGATCCAGGAATCATGTAGCCCTTGCTCTGCTCATGTGATCCTAGTCTAGGAAAAAAACAACTCATGGAGATCCTGTTGGGACTATTGCCGTCTAAACACCGTCACAAAGAAAGACGTGTACCCCTTCCAGGAATAAACGAAGCCGTCGACTGCCTCGACTCCGCGTCGTATTTCTCTTCTTTTGATTTACGGTCAGATTATTGACAAATTTCAATGCGCCCCTCAGACAAGGAGAAGACAACCTTCATGGCACCATATGGTCTCATTGAGTTCAACTTTATGCCTTTGGCTTCCAACGCTCCAGCGAAATTCGAGCGATTGCGGAAACCGTGCTCCACGGACTGAATTGGAAATTTTCACGTGGTAGTTAGACGACGTCATTATCTACATTCGGACACTTCACGACCACAATCAGCGCCTGCTGGTAGTTCTTGACAGTATCCAGCGAACTGGCTTTATTTTAACGTCGAAGAGATGTCACTTTGGTAAGCGTAAAGACTTCGTACTAGGCTTTCTGATAGACAAAGACCCTAAAAAGCGGTGGTTCGCGACTTCCAACAGCCACACACGGTGAAAGACCTGGGAAGTTTTTTTGGACCTTTCTTGATATTTCCGGCGCTTTATCTAGAGTTTCACACAGCTTGCCTCTCTGCTCACCTCTCTCCTTCACAAAAATACCACATACTTGTCGACTTCTGACTGCGAGTCTGCGTTTCAACAGTTGAAATTTTTGTTGACTTCTGGACCGCTTCTGCGGCATTTTGATCCGGAGTCGTTAACTGAGCTGCATAGTGACTCCAGCAGTATGGGTGTTGGCGCTGCGTTGATTCAGATCTGCGTAGGCCGTCCCCATGGCCCGCTAGGCTTTGCACTTTCAAGAGTACAGCTTTTTCGTCAAATTCAAGAGCGGGCGATGTCACACGGATGTTGATTGTCTATCCCGTCTACCTTCGGCCTATTTAGGCCTATTCTAGCCGGACACTTACACAAGCGGAGAAAAACAACATAGTTACTGAACTCGACAGTCTAGCAGTTGTCTTTCGCATTGAGAAGTCTCGACCACATCTACATGGCCGCATATTCACAATAGTATCTGGCCATCATTCAGTCTGTTGGCTTGTTGGGCTGCGCTACCCGTCTGGGCGGTTGGCCCACTGGGCTTTGCAGCTTCAAGAGTAGAGCTTTTTTGTCAACTACAGGAGCGGACGATATCACACGTATGATGATTGCCTATCCCGTCTCCTTTCGCCGCACACAAAAGCTAAGGATGATGACTTCGATGACTACCTAGTTTCCATCTCTTTCGACTTTCCAGACCTGAGTACCTGCGAGAGCGAGCAACGTTGCGACGCCACCTTGAAATCCGTACGGCGTTTGAAGGTAGTTTGCTGTGCAAAAAAATGACTTTTGTGACGGTCCTCCAATGCTTCTAGTTGTGCCCGAAAACATGCGCCCGGCTGTGCTCCGTAACCATGCGTGACAATGTCCCGTCCGGGCACCTTGCTTTCGCACGCACACTACAATGACTTCGCCAGAGATTTTTCGGACCCGAGCTCTGGACAACAACGAAGTAGTTTGTCGCCAGCTATACTGTTTTCCAGCACCGCAAGCAAACAACGACGGCTGCAGCAATCTATTTTCAACCAGTTAGGGCACCAACATTGCACTCTGAAAAATTCCGCATCGATTTGCTGGCCCGCTTCCAACGGCGTAAACTGGCTACCGCTGGATAATAGTATGCGTTGATTCCCTTACTCGCTACACGTAAATGACACCACTTTCATCTACCAATGCAGCAGATCTGTCTTCTTTTTTGTTGCACCACGTCATACTCCGTCGCGGCGCTCCACGGGTTGTTACCAGAGACCGCAGACGGCAATTCAGCGCCGAATTCAGCGCCATTGAAGAATATTACGGCTTTGTGATTCTGCATATCGTCATTCACTCCTTACCACCCGCAAACAAATGGCCTCATGGAGCGCACGACTCGAACCCTAACCAATTGCTATCAATGTGTGTTGCTGCTGACCATAAGAATTGGGAAGCCCTCTTACCTTTTTCAACCAATGCGTATAATAGGGCAAAACACGAAGTTACTGTATATGCGCCGTTTAATTGCTCTACGAATGGGCTCCCCAGAGCTTTCGGGACTAAATTCTACACTTATCTTGCCAAGAAGGTCCTTCAGTCGCCCAAACTCTGTGTTGTGCTGAAGAAGTACGTCGACTGGCTCATCTTAGGACGTTTTCCTCACAAGGCAACAGCAAGATTCGCTACGATGCGCGGCATATTACCGTCAGCTTTACTCCCGGTGACTGTGTTTGGTTGTGGACACCTGTTCGCAGAAAGATGCTGCACCACAAGTTTATCGCCGCTTAAACTGCACCATTCGTTACACTCAGTCGATTGAGGGATGTGAAATATGTTGACGCCAAACTAACGGCAAGAATCGGCGTTCACGTGCGACGCAAGTTGTTCACGTGGTGAGACTCAAGCAGTACCATCACAGGTCCCTTTAACTCACTCAGCATGCCTCGTCTGCCTCAGGGGAAACTAGCAGCACTGAGCGACTGAGGGAGAGAGAGAGGAACTAAACTAGGGTGTGCGCGTGCTGTCTCGGAGTACTCTGCGCCGCCTGGGCCTTGCCTGTGGCTTCCTCCTGTACCTCGTTTAACCCTGTAAGTAAACATCATTCGTAACAGCGTGAATGGAGAATGGAGTGGAGGAATGGAATGGAGGAAGAATGGATCGTGAGCTCCATTCTTCCTTGATTCGAAAAGAGTTTTATTTTATTTTTATTGCGATTAGGATTCTTAGCAAACTTCACGCACTCTCCGGGGATGAATGTGTTTATCTACCCCTGCCTCTAATATATTTCCTGCTAACCTGCGCCACTGCGTAGTCAGTGGTTGAATGGGTAGTACATCGGACTAGACAGCTGGACACAAACCACTGGAAAAACTATAGGTTAACTGGGCGTGTAGCACTGTCTACATATCTGCCCCTCTTCAACGAACTTTTTGATGCCGACAACATCCCCCGGTCATGACAGACTCGGTATGTCATCATCATCTTTATCATCACATGGATATGTTAACTGCAGGACGAAGGCCTCCCCCTAAAATCTCCCATTATCCCTCCCTTGAGCGAGCCGGTTCCATCTTGTGCCTGTAAATTTCCAAATTTCAGCAACCCACCTAGTTTTCTGCCGACCTCAACTACCCCGCCCTCCCTTGGCCTCCATTCTATAACGCTATTCATGCATTACATGACCTTCCAAGCTGCATTTTTTCCCTGGTAATCTCAACCGGCATATCGGCTATGCCACTTTATGCACTTTCCACACTGCTCTCTTCTTGTCTCCTAACGTACCGCCTAGCGTTTTTGGATACACCACTTTTTGCTCGGTTCTTAACTTGTTCGCAGTCTGCTTTGTTAGCTTCCAAGTTGGCACTGGAAGAATTGTATTACACATACAGCTCCTTCATGAATTAATGAAGCGGCTGAAAAAAGGTAGCAGCCGAAGCCAGGATTCATTGTAACAGGCCAGCCATGGTTCCGATGGTTCATGAGAGCATTTCGTTGACGCGGCCGATCAGGCCGATCACTTTAACTTGTTTTGTTTTCGTGCGAGCATCGCTACTTATTTTCTTAAACCACTGCCGGCCTTAAGCGATTGTCGCGCTGCTTCCCAGCCTGCTCTTCCGCCATACATTAACGCGCAGTACGATTGAAAATATATATACAAGAGAGGCACAGACTGAACTACATGAACTACACTTCAGTATGTTCATCTGGAGTCTCGGTGGTGTAGGCTCTTTGGTGGCCACGGCAGTGGTGCTGACAACAGGCAGTTTGCGCCATCGAGGCAGGGCCTGCGGCAAGGGAGTGTATGCGTCCGTCGCAGATGTTGTACGTATCACGAGGGTAACCGAAGAAACGTCGCAAGGCTACAAGTGTGAACGCTGTGGCGCGTTTATGAACCATGAGCCCCTTGGAGGATGCGGACGTGGGCGGACCAAATTTGCTGCCGTATATTATGCCCAATGCCTTGCAGGTTTAGAGCGTCATATTGTGTGGACGTCTGTGCGCGCATTATGACGAATCTAGGTGAGAAGACGCAAGGCGCAGGAGCGGATGCCTGGCACATCTCGAGGGGAAGAGACGCTGTACCATCGAGCGTCGCTGAGCACGTCGAGGAGGGTGTCTTCTCACAATGGCCTGTGATGGTAAAAGCACGGAACTTCAGGGGCACTGAATAGTTGACCAAGCTGTGCATTTATGCTGCTTCGCATGGTCAGATGGCGGTACGGTTGGGCGGGCAGGAGGATGCTGCTGACGAGTGACACATTAGTCACCGAATACACACCTAGTGGCTGCGGAATTGATGTATAGGGTATATTTCTGATCACCGTTACAGTGGTCGTCAACGCTGAGGAGAGAACATTAAATTGGTTATACGAGATCAGAACAGGGAGCTGGAAGTGAAGAGCAGGTGGTCACTGCTGCAGTATTCAAGCTTGTGTATTGTCAAAGTTGTCTAGCGCACAGATGCGTATCAACAGTGCTGAGACCAAAATTTAAGAGCCCCAACACTGAGAGAGCTTGGCATTCGGAGAGAGGAGACCGTTGTGCTGCTGTCGTGGGAGACCTTATTTTTTTGCACTGGTGCTTGAAGGCTGTGTGTGGGGCATGTCGCGGGGGCAAAGCTAGGGTAACTCGCAAGAAGCAGTTGATGTTGTACACAACGGATATACAGCTTCGGAGTTGGAAAAATCAGCTAAAAGCAAAAGTGCATGGCCAGTTCTTGTGGCATGGAGCTGGCGTCAGCGGTTTTCCGTGTGGTGGAGGCAGAGGAATGCCCTAGTGTCAAATTACCGCCTGCCACAGGTTGCCGTAGATGCCCAGGCCTAGTCCAAGCCGAAGTTACTAGTGAAGGTGAACTAGAAGCTCAGGACTCGCGAAAATATAGCATACTTGATGGTCACTCGCGCTGTTGAGGTAGAAGTTACTCTTGAGCGGTCTGAACCAGATTGTAGGGTCACTACTGTCCGGCTTTTTTCTTAAGCCTGGCATTTGCGGTGCGAAAAAGCACAGTGCTTCAGAAGCTGCCATGCCTACTGATACGTGCTGTGAAAACAGATGCCGGTAACGTCTGTTTGGACGTGGTAAGCGTGACAGACACGCCAGAGCGTGCGCCTGTCGCCTCCCCATGCCGGTGAGAGTCCATTTCGCGCTTCGTGGAGCCAGCGAGAGAGGCCTCGTGGTATTAGTGAGCACGGAGTAGTTATGAGTGACATTCCCCTGCACAGAAGGCGTAGAGTCGGCGGTAAAGTGCGGAGGAGTACTTGGGACGGTGCAGCAACCAAGGGGGCTGGAGGTTCGCCTAGCTGTTACTTTAAAAATAGCTTTGCATGGACCTTTTACATGTGGAGTATAGTATCGAAAAACAGTAGCCTTGCCGCTGGGGACGACGCCTGGTGGCGCGTGCATATATAGTGGGTGGTATTCCAGCCTATTGCCCCAAATAATTCTCTGGTTCGACTGCGCAGGGCTGTTGTGACGGAGCGTCTGAAAGGTGCCCGGACGGCCGTTATTATTAGATGCATAAAGTATCACAATTTCTTTCAGAACTGCCTAATTAGGGCGGTACTACTACATAAAACTTACTTATGTTTTCTATGTGCTTCTACTATGTGTCTGAGTCTCAAAAGCTGCGCACACCTGCATGAGGACCCGTACTGTAGTTGTGGACCTGTACTGACAACCCTGAATTCGCGATATTCGCGATATCAGGAGCAGCAAGAGAACTTAGGGACTACTTCATGTAATACCGTATGAAAAAAGCAGATACCTAAAGGTAAATATATATGCGAAACCTTTATGTAGTTTAGGAATATCAGCATACCTGGCAATGGACCACTTGCAAGACAGAAGGTGGGAAGTAGAAGCAATTGCAGTAGTGCGAACTTCACCTTCATGACGGACATATTCACCGTTTTCTGTCTTTGTGAAAGCAAAGTTGAACCAGCTTAGTACACGCTGACTTAAACGATGAACACGAAATGATATCACCGGAGAACGAAACGTTTACATCTTGTGATGCTTGTTAGGGCGTTGTGAACTATTTTTAGCAATTAGGAGGCAGAGCTCTTTATGCGATAAAACATTATTTTAAACGACACCTAAACAAAAAGCATATACCTTACGTAAACGATAAAGTATTCAATACACTGTCATGCATGTACAATCTTGCATGACAAATTATTCTGCACCGTGTGCATCGCTCCGCTTAACATGATCTCACTACTCCGGTACTTCAACAGTAATGCTATAATGGAACATTAAAAAAATCCTCAATGCTTCTCTGGAACGATTTGGTTTCAAACGGGTAAGATATCAGTTTGCAACTAAAGAAACATTTCTTTCGGGCTCTCAACCATTATTTATGACGCCCACATTGACACATATAGTGAACGAGGATCAGGCTTATGCTATCGTAAATAGCCCTTGTAGTATGGTAATTCTTATCATCGCTAGTAAATTATCTGGATGAAGAGCACATAATGGAACTTAAAAACTATTGGGTGGTTTCTGACGCTAGTCAACGTGTGGGAATACTGTTCATTTGTTATAAGATTATCACAGATTAAAGAATGGTTGATTCTACGAAAGGTGTGTTTAGTGACAACACAAATATATCGAAGGAACTACGGCAAAAACAATACACTTGTCGAAATATGTGCTAACCAAAGCTATCCTGAATCTTTTAGCTGAAATGCTTTTGAAAGAGGCACTTGATGCCTGCAGTTGTACTTTGATACCAAGTTATGCATTTACGTTACTTTTTGCCCAAGTACAAAAGCAAACACTCATGTTCACATGGCATGCAATTCAGGCGTTTTGTTAAAATTGAAGCAAACGTATCAGCTTCCGAGTGTTTAAATATTGTTGGGAGAAGAGGAGCTTGCAGGCAATTAAAAAAAGCGATGCATATTTGTCGCTACGTTGCAGTTTCCCGCGTCATAACGTATCGATTGTCCCATTGATATTTCGCTCAATCGATCAATCGAGCGGTTTATTAATCAATTCGGTCTTCACGGGTCTCAGTCTATCCGGTGAGGAGTACTTTCTATACCACGTTAAATAAATTTCATCGTCGAAACCTTTTCTAGGTATTCCCTATCCGTGCTAGAGTTGCGGGAGACCCCCAGCTACATGTTATTTGTGAGAGGTCGGCACCAAACCCTGAAAAAGCTAGTTGGGCACGCAACCGCTGAGCAACTGTATGTAATTGTACTGCTTTAAATATTGCTCTTTCGTGTTACAAAGCACGGTAATACCATTGCGACGGCATAGACTGTGTACCGGTGTTAATATATTGTCACTGAAAGTAAACACTCTCGCTTAGGTTATCTCCCCGATTGGCAAACCTTTCATTGCGTCATCTCGGATAACAGCCCAGGTTATTAGTATATAGCGTTTATAATGGGCTTTGTTTACACATAGACTGTCTCTGGGAGCGGGCGCGTTTTGATGACCCCGTCTTTGAATGTACTCTTTCTTCATTTCGACAGTTTTCGGTTTCGAAACAGTTTCCCTGGTATAAAACATATCGACATGACAGAAGGGTTTGTGGAGTCAGCGAAGAAAGCTCTCATTTAGTGAAACATTGATACAAATCATCGACTAATATCTTCAACGTAAGCGAAAGGCCACACGCTTCTATAAAGGCATAGATATTACACAGAACTGATGGGCTTGGAACAGTGTATTTGTCACATAGGTAGTATTTTTTTAGCGTTGGACTTTTTACTGTCTAATACCATGGAGAAGTGAACCATACAGACTAGGAATGTAATTTGGCTACCGTTAAATCATATACCTTAGTGTGCATTTGCCACATTTTTACTGCTGATGACACTTTTTCACCATGAGCATAAGTAAAAAATTGGAGCTGTAACGTCTCTTGCAGCTCTCAACAGCAAGTCAGGCGAGACTTAAATTATAGCGTTATAAAGAAATGCACCAATTCTACTTCACACACACAAGGAGAAGCAACGCCACATTTTTGCACTAAACTGATTAAATAAGAAAATGCTCCCTGTACGCGATGCAGTGCTTCCACACAAACTCTAGGCCGGTGCAAAACTTCCGATACTCATCAAATTCAAGGTATTTTATCGAAAAGAAACCTTGCCATATTCCCGCTATTCCACTAGTTGCTGTCATTTCCTGTGCAAAGTAAGGTAGGCGTGAAAGGTAGTGTTCACATATCTAAATCTGCTTTCACTGTATTCTACAGCCTTTTTAAAGTGGAGTGGTAAGTATTAACTGATCGAAGTATTTCCAAGGCCGCGTTCAATGCTGCCTCTATGCGCGCGCCCTTGACAGAGAACGTTAGGGCTGGAATTAGACAATACAAAATCTCCTTGAGTGAAATTTACCTTCTTTAAAATGTTACAAAAGAAAAATGTGCTACATGTGGCGTTTATTTGACTTCTTGACAAATTAGGTTTAAGCAGACACATCAAGGTAGTAAAAGGAATAAAATATAAGTTTCGATCACATTAGTCGAGTTAAAATATTAGGCGGGGTTGTCTGATACACGTACGTGTATTTTGTAAGCACGACAGAGAAGAGGTGTGCGCAAATCTGAGTCTATTTGCTTTCCTTCAAAAGAGTATTAGCGGATTCAGTGGCTTGTTATATTTAGGATGTCGTAGTCTCGGATATATTGATACGAGGATCTGTAAATTCATCCTTACCTCAACCAGAAACCTACTTTGCGGGTATAGAAGACAGCGGCCAACTCAATAGCGTATCTCGAGAAGTGACGTACTCACTTTGACACTCCGCTTCTTATTAAATGGAGCAGCAAACTGTCGCATACAGCTTCACGGTTGTTTTTTTTTTTTTGCGAAGATTGGCGACAGAGCTCTGTAGACGAGCAAGGCAGACTTTTCACAGCAAGGACTGAAACAATTAGACTAATCTGGGCACCTTGCGGGAAAAGGCACTGGGGTCGCCTTTAAACACGTGCAAACTTTCCCTTTTTTTAAATGTTTCATCTCTCTCTCTCTCTGTCTTTCTCTCACTTTGACATTTCCAAGAATGTCTGGTTGAACAAAAGCTTCCCGCTCTCTTTGCTACTTCCGCTGAGTACCACACGTCATTTTTTTCTTTGCTGACGGATTTCAGCACCGGGATTGGAGTTGACGACGGCAGGCTATTGGTATTTTACATTTGCATTTCCTTTTCTTTGTTTATCTAAAGAAGGGCCACTACCTCGTCAAGATATCTTGTTCTTAGCATCAATAAAAGCCCCATCGGGTAAGGTGAACTTCACATAACATATGAGGAGATGATGCCGAACGTAGGCATCATAAAACGAAAACGGAAAAGAAAGTTATTATACATGTACAGATTATGAACTTTCTCGGACTTTCGAGTTGTTCTCCTTATAAGTGGGACATCGGTGACCTTAAAGATCTCGCACATAAACGAGACACACAGCGAGCACGTCCTATAAAAGGGTGGTCAAAGAAAGTGGTGAGTTTCTTTAGTTCACTCGTGACGTCGAAATTTTATCGTAACATTCTACCAACTTTTTATTCCTCGACCCAGAAACACCCCAGCAAAATTTTTTCAACTGAATTTTCAACAAAAGTTGAACGTAGAGCGAACCACGATAGTAGCAACTTCCTGTCGCTTACCCTAGAAACATCCTTGCAACTTCCTTGAACGTTTCAGAAATATTAATGTGACGTTTCCCACTTTCTCAAGAAGTTTTGAAATATTGTGGTACTGTTCTGATGCAACTTTGAACAAGAGTGGATATAAATGCCCCTGTTTGCAAAACAAAACTATCACACAAGCCATAGTGAGGGACTCCGAATTATTTTTCACCACTTGGAGACGTTGAACATCCACCTGCTTCCACATAGGCGAGCATTTTCTTGAACTCATGACTATTGAAATACGGCTGCCACGACGAAGAATGAACCCGTGATCTTTACCGTAGCTGCACAATGCCATAGCCACTGCAGAACTGCGTCGCGGGATGACGTCAAGGTTTTTCGGCGCGTCATTTCTATCTACGCATTCCGCTTCATCATCGGTCACACTCATAATAAAAATTCCTTGTGCCTAGGCGTAGAATCAGAACGTTGTAAAAAGCACACTTGATATTAAAGAACGACAACAGCCGACAATGGAAGGCGAGGTTTCTGATGTTCAACAGTTGTTACTAGGTCAGCGATGCTGTCCATTGACGACCTACCCTATCGGAAACCTGTCATCGCGTCTGGATATATATCATGCTTCCCCAAAACCCACTCCAGGCGCGTCAAAGCCATGCGTTCCATGGTTTTACCTACGCAACTGGCAAGCGCCACAGGCCTGTAGGAAAGCATAGCATGGGTTGTTTCGCCTGGTTTCAATAATGCCACTATCTTCAGAGTCTTCCGGTGTGCAGGCACAGTTCCCGAGGACCAAGATGTATTGTATAAAGCCAGAAGATCTTTAGTCGCTTGAGGGCCTAGATGGCGCAAGGTAGAATAGGTGATGTCATCAGGCCCATGCGCACTTGAGTGTCTTGAAGAGTATATCACTGCACCTTGCTTTTGCACCGTGAATGGGAGGCCGAGATGATCGTCCATTGTTGGAGGAGCGCACCTCTCTATCTTCTCCACGACAACTACGTCCCTTTTGAAGTTTGGCTATCACACAGACGCGCAGTGAGAACGAAATCGTGGAAGATTTAGTGGAAGATCTACAACAGCGGTAGCTTCACTACTCAGCGCGTAAAGAATGTTACGGGGCCTCAATAAGTATTGCTGCCGTGCCTTCATCCAAGAACCTCGCTAGGAAAGTTCGTAAAAACAGGATATAGATACAGTCTAAATAGTTCAGGCCCATTTTCTTTGGAAAAATATTTTCTATTCTAGAGTTTTACGAGCCATAACTCCAATTTGATTATCCGGCACACCATAGTGAGGGACTCCGAATTATGTTTCACCATTTGTTGCATCTGAACATCCATCTAACTCTAGATACGCAAGCGTTTTCTTCATCTCGCATCTATTGAAATGCGGCTGCCATGGCGAATATTGAACGTGTGACCTTTACCGTAACAGCACAATGGCATAGCGACTGCAGAACTGTGGCGGGTGATGACGTCAAGGTTTTTCGCCCCGTCATTTCTATCTACGCATTCCACTTCTTCATCGGTCGTAGTCATAATAAAACTTCCTTCTGCCTAGGCGTATAATGAACATATGTCTTTTTTGTGGTATATATTTTTCCACCTCCTGACTTTAATATTTCATGCGCATGTCTGGAATGTTCTCGAACAATACAAACAATCCTGTTCATTTTAGGCACCGCTGCTCCCAAAGCAGCTGCTGCTGAATGTTTCTTATACTGCATAAAATACTTTTGTTTCGTGTACTACAGTTACGGTGCGACAGATAGGAAAAAGACAGCTATAGGAAGGTCAAAATTGTTGCGACGCATTTCGTACATACGCTGCAGCAAAACTACAGGAAAACCTAGTTGCTTTAATATTATCATGCTACCCTTCCAAGTACCAATCTCCATTCTTCAAGAACCAACTTTAAACAACTCATTCTCAGTATTTCTCGTAGAGGAAAGTACATTGATCGAATGAATAAAGCGATCATTGAGAACATATCGATTACATTTTATATGATAAAATGCAACCTAGTACCTGAGCTATGCACAAGTAAGATTCGTAACTTTAATATTACGTTTGAGTGAAAATGCCAGTGCATAGATCAGCACTTTACCTTTTCAAATGTAGTGTGGCAGAAGTTGTACTTTTGACCTTGGGGCTTAACTTCAAAAGTTATTAGAGAAGGCACGAGTGATTATTTAATGGTAATAGTTTTTAGGAAAAGGAAACACACGATACGAGAGAAGGCACACAGCACACAGCGCTCTATCCTGGGTGCCTTCTATCTTGTCGTGTGTTTCTTTATTCTAAAAACTATTAAGATTAAATAATCATTCTTGCCTTCTGCTGTATCCTGTTTGCCATGGTTTCAAACCATTGAAACAGTGAAACCCTTTTTAGCGTTAAACAAAACAAAGCTCTATAGTCTTTAAACAAAGCACGTACATGTATATTCTATCGCGACGTTGCCACGTTTGATTGTGAACCCTCTAAACGACGAACCTGTTACGTTCTGAACAGCTGTGCATAAAGCGTTCCTACCCGCCGTGGTTGCTCGGTGGCTAAGGTGTTGGGCTGCTGAGCACGAGGACGCGGGACCAAATCCCAGCCGCGGCGGCCGCACTTGCGAAAATGCGAAAACACATGCGTACTTAGATTTGGGTGCACGTTAAAGAGCCCCAGTTGGTCGAAATTTCCGGAGTCCTCCACTACGGCTTGCCTGATAATGAGACAGTGGTTTTAACACGTAAAATCTCATAGTTGAATTTAAAGCGTTCCTAGATGTTGTTTTTAACTTTGGATAAGAAAACGTGATGCGCGCATCGGTAGCATGCCAATTTTCATATTTTCGCGATGGCCTATGAAGTACTAAATCTAGTGCGGTGGCTTCACACAGAGAACAATTCGCCCTGAGCAAACTTCTGGACACCTCACCCAGCTTGTTCAGAATGGTCTTTTTGTTTTGTTTCTTTTTTTGCACGATATACTGGGAAGCCGTTGGTTTCGAGCGTTCCAAACCAAGCTGTGGTTCAGAATGCTTGTTGTATTTTACGGCGAAACTCTATATGGCTAGCCGATTCGTCCATCTATCCGTCGGTCCGTATGTCGGTCGCCTGTGTGCCGAAAACTCCTCTGGCGCAGCCCCGTGCGCTTGCGAAAGAAGCCCAAAGTTAACCAACACGGCCTAAAGGGCACAAGGCATGTTTACGCCGATCATTGACGTCACGCCACCTGGCACAAAAGTTTTCATTGACACTTAGTTCTGAAGTAATAAAAGCCGTGAGCTCGAAATCCCTTTTGTCTAATCGAGAGCATTTCCATTAGATTCTGTGGCAGTCGGGCCAGGTGACATGACATCATGGATGGCAGTGAAAAGGCATTGTGCTACCTGAATGGTGTTCGATTAGCCGTGCCATTAGTGTCAGCGTTGCTCTCCGTCACAGTCGACCACGACATGGGTAGGCCACGTGTCATACGTACTTCTATAGGAGCAGGCAGATTTCGATCAACAACGCCGCGAGCACAACCGAGAATGAGCTAGTCTACGCCGTGCCTGTGCTGTAGCCCAGGTACAGCAACAAGCTCGCGCAGCCGAGTGGAAGCAGCAACTCCGCACCGAGGATCTGGCCGCCTACCAAGCCATCGTTTAATCAACCATCGCAATCAACCCAGTGATAAACACCTGGGCGGACGTTTCCGCTTCGCTGGTTAACCATTTGTGCGGAATGCTTGGGTGGTAATTTTTTCATAATACTGCGAACATATCTAGCGCTACAAAAAAGAGTCGTAGCAAGATGGTGACACCTTTGCGGCTGCCACCTTTTATAAGAACCATTCTCATATGCAAGTCTCAATGGCTTGCTGCCTTACAATATGAAGGCAATGCATATTTCGAAAGTTATGTCTCGCAGTACTACGGTAAGACGAGGTACACCGAATGTCAACATGAAGGGCTCTTGTTGTTTATCCTTTATGTAAATCCCTACTTTGTAAAGTTTGAAACGTCCGAGAACGCCGTTTTTTTCCTATATGTACACTTGTTTGCTTATAGAATGCAGTAAATTAGCACTGTTTAATTGCATGTTGCATGTTAAATGTTCGCCTTCATATCTTGTAGATAGTGGTGTGAGCAGCCTGGGGTGTGCCTGAAAAATAATGCTAGTTTGTATATAATCATATTGTTGCTGCTGGGAGGATGACAAATGAAGCACATTTATTTCATACAACTAACAAAAATGTTTCCATCTTTGCCCTTGTGGCTCAATCATAGTAGACCCGTTCGTTTTTCACTTAATTTGTTCTTTATTTTTCTTACATATCAGTATTATGTACTAACAAGTGAGTGGGAATATGAAGCTATTTGATGTTGTATTCATGAAGAATCCTAACACATCACTCGTCATGGGTATGGGTCATATGTCACAAGCAATGTCATTCTAGCCTCTCTTTTTCGGGTACGAGAATCCCAAAGCCCATTTTGCATGCTTGCAGAGCAGCTGAGAATTAGACATCAATGCCAGCCCACAAAACATCTCATACGGCAATCAGCCAGCCACCTACGCAAGTGGAGAATTCTGCAGGTTCGAATCGTACCGTTTCTGTTGTCCTTAGCAGAGATTTTATTGTACAGAGCAGGAATAAATTGTAAGACCATAAGAAAGTATGATGACAATAGCCATATATGGTTGAAATCATAGTAGATTATGATCACCATTAGGGCAAAACCTGCCAAAGGTCTGCAGTATGTAAAAAATTAAAGTGATGGTTTTCATATGCTATAGCTGCTGTATGCATTAACCTCAGAACTGGCTTCTTGGAACAGGATTGCCCACTCCAAACACTCTGTCACATGCACTTCGACAGCATCTGCTTTGATCAACTTAATTGCATGTCACTAAATATGGGTCTAGTTCACCAAACAGTGACTACTGCATTCGAATGGAAGCAAACCATTTCGAAAATTGCTCGAAGCCAGCCTAGCAGGGTTCTAAACTATTAATCGGGCGAAATTACAGAATAAAAGATATCTTAAATAAGTGATGCAATGCTTATGAGCTTTGGGTATGCATTTCAAGTGCTTGGGCTTCATAATATCTTGTAATAGTGGACCTGTCAATTTGGCAAGGGTCTTGAATGAATTCTTCACTAGACTCAACTACTTTGTTGTTACGTATTATTGTCTTTATAGGGAGAGCGCATAAAAAAATGTTGTGGGTTCATGTTATTTAAATACCCTATAACTGCCTCAGATGTAGGGCCATTTGATACTCATCAATACTTACGCAAGATTTAGATGATGCATTTAAAGGCGTATCCGTCATGCTTATATGTAAAGAGCACTGATATTACACTTCTGTACCGAAATTTTTTATCATTAATCTGGTTCCACATGGCAGCATTTACAACGACGCAGTGCCACTAAAAGCTGGGTGTGTTTTGAGAGATTTTAATGGGTGCCAAAACCTTTACTAAATAAAATTTCTTTTGATTCGTCTCAAGCATCCAAATTAAAGTTAATTTAATTCTGGTATTTTATATGTCACAACCACAATACCATTACGAGGCATGGTATAGTTGCGGGCTCCGGCTTAACTTTCATCACCTGAGGTTATTTAACGTGCACCCACACCACAGTACACAAGCGTTCTTGTATTTCACCCTCTTCCTAACGCAATCGCCACTGCCAAGATTCAACCCATGACCTCAGCAGCACATTGCTTCTCAGACATTTCTTTGCATTCAGCACAAAATGAGTCGACATTGCAAACTTTTCTGGGGGCATGGAACCGGCGACATGGCGGGAGCGCTTACCGGTTTTCTTCTGGTTACGCAGGTCGTCACATGGAGCGTATCGCCAGCAGGAGGCCCTTCAGTGCCCACTTCGGATGACGAGGTGTGCTTGATGAATGTGACCGAGGCACTGCAATGTTCGTCAAGCGAGGATTTCTGGACGTGCCAAGTATCAAACGAGTGCGGACTTGTTTTTACTTCGAGTGTGCAACACTGTGTACTGAGCGGCAATGGCGGTGACTTACGGCTACAAATTCATCGTAGCGGCACTTCGTCGGCGGTGGGTGGAACCGGCGACATGGCGGGAGCGCTTACCGGTTTTATTTTGCTTACGCAGGTTGGTCCTGTCACTAATTGTCTAAAGCGGCACTGTCTTGTTTTGCCGGTTCCACCCCAAACCTTGTTTACCGTGCTATGCTCTCGTCCATCCGGAACTGCCCGGACAAAGGCACAAAACAAACGAAAATTTGCTCTTTTGCGGAGGCCCGCCTTCTACCTACTGCTTTTATTATTGTGTGGAGGGGATATAGAATTAAATCCAGGGCCTACTGAAGAACTGCTTGCGCAGTTGCTTGAAGGGCAAAACGCTAACACGGCAAAACTAACGTCCATGGAAGAAAAACAGAATAAGCTCACTCTTGACGTAACAGATTTGAAAGCTCGTTTTCTTTCGTTGTAACTTAGAGCTGCGAAAATTGATGGCATGAGTACTGCTTTAACAGCTGTTGAAGTTCAGCAGCGCCGGGATCACGAAGCACTGGCGACAATTAACAAAAAGATTGACGACGCGGAAAATAGGGAACGACGCAACAATTTGGTATTTTATGGTTTTACGGACGCAGTTGCAGCTGAGACGGCTTTAAAATCTGGGGAACTTGTCGCAAATTTGTGTACTACAAGGCTTGAACTTACTGATGTCAGCATTGAACGTGCGCGTCGAATAGGGCCGTATCGTGAAGGCTTACCACGTCCAATAATTGTTAGATTTTCTTTTTTTAAGGCTCGTCAATTTGTGTTGTCAAGAGCACATAAGGTAAAGGGAACAGATTATAGCATATCGGAAGATTTTTCGCGTTTTGTTCGGGACAAGAGAAAGGAAATGTGGGAGTTTGCAAGGGAGCATAAACAGCAAAGAAAGAAGGTTATATTAAAGTTCGATACGCTGCACTCAGACGGCAAAGGGTATCGAGTAGATAGCGCCACAGGGTGCGTAGTCCAACAATGACCAATTAGTACGCCTAGAGTTGCGCAGCCGCTTACCGTTATGGTTATCAACTGTCAAAGCATGACGAACAAAATCGACGATTTTTTATGGTGGTTCGGTCGATACGACCCTCAATCATTTTGGGGACAGAGTCGTGGCTTGATTCTGCAATTGCGGATTCTGAAGTTTTTCCTCCTGGGTATCAATGCTTTCGTCGCGAGCGAAGTGCAACAGGAGGAGGGGTGTTTATATTTCTAAGTTCAGATATACCTAGTATATTGTTGGCTTGTTCTGTTACTGATATTGAATGTGTTTTTTGTAGAATTCGGCTGCAGATTGCGAAAGGTGTCGTAGTTGGTTCATATTTTAGGCCTAGCACAACGTTCGAACAGTTATTCAAATTGTCTGAGTGTCTTGAAACGATTAAAGCGGATCATATTTTGATAAGGGGTGACTTTAACCTTCCACATATTAATTGGTCAAGCATTGAAGCAAGGTATGCTGCCGGTGGCCGACTATATGCGACTTTTTTTTTTATTTTCTGGGCGAGTACACATTTAAACAGTACGTCCGTGAGGCATCTCGAAATGACGGCACAGGTCATGTTGTTGACTTACTTCTTTGTAATATGCCTAATATTGTATTGAATGTCCATGTTTTACCCGGTGCTAGCGACCAAAATATAGTTGTGGCTGATGTAAATGTTGAGACTATATCTGTTCCCAAAAAAGCTGCCAGAAAGGTGTACGTGTATACTAGAGCAAATTATGACGCAAATAATGCGGCATTTGAAGCCTGTTTTCCTCTTTTGATATACTAGCAGCCCAACTGAATACTGAACAGTTATGGAACGTGTTTAAAGAAAAACTATTTTATCTCCGTGAGACTTTCGTTCCCATTCGAATCTTGTCAAGTAAACGCACTAGAGATAAACTATGGTTTAACACTCTGCTGCGTACTCTACTGCGACGTATAAGGCGAATGTACAGAAATGTAAAAAAAATAATTCTTTGGAAAACAAGTGTGAGGTGAACAGGATGAAACTTAATTTTTAAAGTCGAATAAAATAGCTAAGAATCCTTACTTCTAGAGTCTTGGTAAGAAGCTAGTGGAGTACTCAAAACAGTTTTGGAAATACGTTCGTCTCAATGGTAAAGAAAATACATCTATTCCTCCTCTAAAATATTCTCACACAATCACTGACGATGATGCATCTCAGGCAGCCAACTTTAGCAATTATTTTTCGTCTGTGTTTAGTCCAAATTTTTCCCGCGTTGTTGACATGGTTTCTTCAACTGAGGTAGAAGTGATGCATGAGGTCGCCTTTAGTGTGCCTGGTATTCGAAAATTGTTAGAAAATGTCAAACCAGCTAAAGCGTGTGGCCCAGATGATATACCAGCAGCTCTAATAAGGAACTGTTCGGCAACGTTATCGTTGTACTTTCACCGTCTATTTCAGAAGTGCTTAGTTGAGAAAGCACTACCTTGTGACTGGAAGTTAGCACGTGTTACCCCTGTTCATAAGAATGGGCCAAGAAATGACGTTGAGAACTACAGGCCGGTGTCGTTAAGTAGTACACAATGTAAAATATTTGAACATGTCCTTTATAGTTGTATAATGACACATTTGGTTAAACATAATCTTCTGCATCCTAGTCAACACGGATTTCGGCAAGGTTTTTCTTGCTCAACGCAGCTTGTTGAGTTCACGCATGATTTGGCTCTAGCAATAGATAAGCGTAAAGTAGTTGACTGTATTTTCTTGGACTTCAAAAAAGCATTCGATGTTGTTCCTCATGATCTTCCTATTAGTAAATTACCGGGCTATAAACTGAATGAATCTGCTATTGCATGGATAGCCGAGTATCTCTAAGACAGCAGTTCTAACGGTAGTGCTCAACGGTTGTTCCTCCGGATATGTTTCCGTGACCTCAGGAGTTCACCAGGGCTCAATTCTGGGCCTGCTTTTGTTTCTGATGTATATAAATGATATTACTGTTGGCCTCAAATCTTCGTTCGGAATGTTCGCGGATGACTGTGTAGTTTAAAGGAATATAGAGAGTGAACGTGATGCAGAATACCTGCAGCATGATTTCAATGAAATATCATCCTGGTGTGCCCATTCAGAAATGTCGTTGACTGTTAAACAGTGTGTTCACGCCACCTTTACAAGGAAATGTTCATACCACTTGAATACGTATACCATAAATAGCGCTACTTTAAGCACGGCCAGGGAATATAAATATCTAGGAGTTTATTTAACGAGTGATTTGAGGTGGACTAAGCACGTTCACCACATCAAAGTAAAGGCTGCACGTGTTTTGGCTTTTTTCAGACAAAATTTCAGCGAACTTCCATTTAATTTAAAAGAACAATTGTATTCACGCATGGGCGCTCATTGTTAGAGTACGCATGCGTTTGCCGGGATCCGTATACCAAAGAGCTGGCCGATACGCGTGAAAAAATACAGAATAGGGCAGTGTGATTCGTTCTAGGTGATTGGATCGTCAACCTAGCATGAGAGAAAGCAAACCTAAACTTAAATGTGAAGACTTAAAAGATCGTAGACGAAACCTGAGGTTGAAATTTTTCCATAATGTCTACCATTCTAAAACAGGAATCAATAACGAGAAGTACATTCAAAGCCGTCCAATATATCCCAAAGAAGGGACAACAGTCTCAAAGCAAATAAATTTTCCTTTAAAGGTGACGTCTTGCGCTATTCCTTTTTTGTTAGACGTATATGAGAGTGGAATGATCTTCCGCCCATGATTGTATCCAATATGTCGAATGATGCTTTTTACCGCGCTTTGTGTAATTAGTTTCTTTATTGGTCTCAAATATGATGCTTATATTTATGTATCCCCCTGCTGTAATGCCTGCAAAGGCGAAGCAGGTATCAAATAAATAAATAAATAAACATACTGCCACTTCTCAGGGAACAAACAGCATCGCCCTCACCTTCCAAATAGCTCCTGCCATCACACGTCAAATGTGCACCAAGACTTAAAGGAAAAACCGCTGTTGTGGTGCAGAGAGGTCTAATATCCTCGGTTTTCAATCACCTAATAATGTCATGACTTACTTATGAACAATTGTAGCATGCATAATTTGTTTGTGACTTATCATGCAATGATGTCACCAGAACATGGTGCCACACTGCCTTTGGCAGATGTTTAAATGTTTCCGTTAAGGATATATTTGTTGTGCATAAAAGGAATCTGAAGTCTCATAGTGTAATTGAATGAATGACAGCTACACACACACAAGAAAAAAGTGCACCAGGACTATTTAAACTCTGCAGTTTTCAAATGAGCTAGATCAATATTTGCGATTTTACACATTTCGGATGACTGCACATCCTTCATTACACTTATACCAGTGTTTGTACTTTTTAGACGTGCTGTTTTCCCGATTTTATACAGGGATCCCAGGTAACCCCACGGAGCCATGTTGGCAGAATAATTCAGAATTTTTGTAAAATGGGGCTCCTCCATGTTGTGGTGCACAAGCAGCATGTCATAGTAGATGGCAGCCAGATACAGCAGCATTTTCAGGTATGGTGCCGCACCATGCAATGTCCGATTGTGGTACTCCTCTCCACTCTCGCTGGTAAAACCTGCTGGCGAAGCATTGCCAGGGCGATTTCGAGGTATGCTGCACTCTTCCTGCAATGGTTTTCGATGCGGCCATCTATTTTGCCGACACAACGAAAAGTCCCTTGCCAGGAGTGCATTAAACATAGAGAAATAGCTGTCACTTGTGCTACTGCACTTCTAGGGATTTGTAGGTTTGCCCTCTGGTTGCAGAACACAGCAAAGCTGTAGCAAGCAGAGTGGTAACAGCTGCTTCGGGGTTCTACAAAGGCATAGCCAGCACTCCATGCACATGCTATGCAGAAGCAGGAGGTTTTAGTAACAATACATAACTTAAATTATATTTGTGCAACTTCAGTCCATTTTTAACACTGCCATGTTTTAAAGTACTTGAGAAGAGGTTAGTCTCTTTCATTTTAATTGTTTATACACAAAAAGTGCGTCTGCGTACAGCGGGTTAAATCTCCTTTGTCAAGACAAAATGCTTCCTGGAATGTTAATGTGAAGCCTTGTGGATTTCTGTCTGTACTCACACATTGCATTATCAAAAAAGAAATCAGAACAGAGTGCAGAGAAACCCACAAGCAATAGCAAACACACAAGCAAAGAAAGGCAGCTTTGTTTTACGGAATGACCACACTCCAAAAAAGCAACCGTCTGCTACGCAGATAATAAGGCGAACTTACATTAATTGGACAGCTGTTAACGTATCCTTACTTTTAATATGCAAATGTTTCAAGTCTCAAAGTGTGCCCCCACTTTCTAAGCTGTTGTTTTAATTTAAACATTGAATAATTTGAGCGAAAGCTCATTTTAGCACCATTTCCACACTACCCGCTTTCGTTGCTAAGTGGCTAGGTTATGATGCTGTGCGGCTAAGCAAGAGGTAGCGGGTTCAAATCCCGGCCTTGGCGACCACAATTTGATTGGGGCCAAATGCGAAAGCACCCGTGTATTTAGATTTAGGTGGACGTTAAAGAACCCCAGGGGGTCAAAATTTCAGGAGTCCCTCACTACAGCATGCCTCATGATCCCGATGTCGTTTTGGCACGTAAAACACCACAATTTAATTTTAATCATTACCATACTAATAGAAGAAAACTAGATATTAAAATATTAAGAGATGTAGAGTAAGCTTCCCTATTCGGACTGCGGTAATTAATTTTTTTCACTTAATTCGATCCTGACCGAAGGACCTGGCTGGCGCCCATGCATTTCTATGGGCCTAAACATTCATTGTTCTGATCCTAAAATTTGCATTCGCCCGATAGTGCGAACTTGACCACAGCCCAATAACGACCTGTTTTAGTGGCAGCGTCTGCCTTGGCAGAACATAGGGGACGGTGAATGCGTAAACCAAATGCCATCGCATATCTGAAATAACAACTTTTGTCCCACTCGAGGAATATTTTCAAGTAATAACGGTACCTAGCAATGTCCCGTTGTGGTATGCATTTGGTTCTAACGGGCACTTATTGTTTTCGAAGGAAATCGAGCCGAAAATAGCTTAGCTGTGCAATCAATTCTGAAACAAAAACCGCGGTGGCGGCATTCATATTGTCACGTGGTAGTGACGGTTGAGATGGCAGCAAAACTGTTATTAACGAAACGAGAGTTTCATTGGGCGAACTTGTGCCCTCAAAAACAGGCTACACTCAAAGAAGAATGGTAGCGGCGAACACGATCGGCGGTCGTCGAAAATCTGATCAGCGGGTCAAGCGCGTCTGCTTTGATACATCAATCGTCGAATGTTCCAGAGCAATCGCTGGGACCCGCGTGCCTTCCACAAAGGTAAACATTATTCGCGTGGCGCACGCATGCAATCAGATAACACAAGTTGCAGTGAAAGACAGTGGACGGAACCATCGATAACATTCCAGAAACTTCTTTCACATGCAGGCGCGTCCTGCGCTGTGCGATAACATTTGTTAGGCGGTGAGAAGTGGTCGCCCGATAAAGATAAGTACACGTGTCATCATCATCATCATCATCATCATCAGCAGCAGCAGCAGCAGCAGCAGCAGCATCATCATCATCATCAGCCTAGTTACGCCCACTGCAGGGCAAAGGCCTCTCCCATACTTCTCCAACTACCCCGGTCATGTATTAATTGTGGCCATGTTGTCCCTGCAAACGTCTTAATGTCATCCGCCCACGTAACTTTCTGCCGCCCCCTACTACGCTTTCCTTCCCTTGGAATCCAGTCCGTAACCCTTAATGACCATCGGTTATCTTCCCTCCTCATTACATGTCCGGCCCATGCCCATATCTTTTTCTTGATTTCAACTAAGATGTCATTTACCCGCGTTAGTTCCCTCACCCAATCTGCTCTTTTCTTATCCCTTAACGTTACACCTATCATTCTTCTTTCCATGGCTCGTTGCGTCGTCCTCAATTTCAGCAGAACCCTTTTCGTAAGCCTCCAGGTTTCTGCCCCGTAGGTGAGTACTGGTAAGACACAGCTGTTATACACTTTCCTCTTGAGGCATAGCGGCAACCTGCTGTTCATGATTTGAGAATGCCTGCCAAACGCACCCCAGCCCATTCTTATTCTTCTGGTTATTTCAGTCTCATGATCCGGGTCCGTGGTCACTACCTGCCCTAAGTAGATGTATTCCCTTACCACTTCCAGTGCCTGGCTACCTATCGTAAACTGCTGTTCTCTTCCGAGACCCACCCTTCTGCTTTGCCTCTCCAGGTCAGTGAGCATGCATTGCAATTGGTCTCCTGAGTTACTAAGCAAGGCAATATCATCGCAATATCGCAAGTTGCTAAGGTATTCTCCATCAACTTTTATCCCCAATTCTTCCCACTCCAGCTCTCTGAATACCTCCTGTAAACACGCTGTGAATAGCGTTGGAGATATCGTATCTCCCTGTCTGACGCCTTTCTTTATTGGGATTTTGTTGCTTTTATTGTGGAGGATTACGGTGGCTGTGAAGCCGCTATAGATAGCTTCCAGTATCTTTGCATATGGTTCATCTACACCCTGATTCCGTAGTGCCTCCATGACTGCTGAGGTTTCGACTGAATCAAATGCTTTTTCGTAATCAATGAAGGCTATATATAAGGGTTGGTTATATTCCGCACATTTCTCTATCACCTGATTGATAGTGTGAATATGGTCTATTGTTGAATATCCTTTACGGAATCCTGCCTGGTCCTTTGGTTGACAGAAGTCTAAGGTATTCCTGATTCTATTTGCGATTACCTTAGTAAATACTTTGTAGGCGACGGACAGTAAGCTGATCGGTCTATTATTTTTCAAGTCTTTGGCGTCCCCTTTCTTATGGATTAGGATTATGTTAGCGTTCTTCCAAGATTCTGGTACGTTCGAGGTCATGAGGCATTGTGTATATAGGGCGGCACACCTTTCTAGGACAGTGTTCCCACCATCCTTCAACAAATCTGCTGTTACCTGATCCTCCCCAGCTGCCTTCCCCCTTTGCATAGCTCCCAAGGCGCTCTTTACATCTTCCGGCGTTACTTGTGGGATTTCAAGTTCCTCTAGACTATTCTCTCTCACCTTATCGTCGTGGGTGTTACTGGTAAAGTATAAATCTCTATAAAACTCTTCAACCACTTGAACTATCTCATCCATATTAGTAACGATATTGCCGGTTTTGTCTCTTAACGCACACATCTGATTCTTGCCTATTCCTAGTTTCTTCTTTACTGCTTTTAGGCTTCCTCCGTTCCTGAGAGCCTGTTCAATTCTATCCATATTATACTTCCTTATGTCCGCTGTCTTACGCTTGTTGATTAACTTAGAAAGTTCTGCCAGTTCTATTCTAGCTGTAGGGTTAGAGGCTTTCATACATTGGCGTTTCTTGATCAGATCTTTCGTCTCCTGCGATAGCTTACTGGTTTCCTGTTTAACGGCGTTACCACCGAATTCTATTGCGCACTCCTTAATGATGCCCATAAGATTGTCGTTCATTGCTTCAACACTATGGTCCTCTTCCTGGGTTAAAGCCGAATACCTGTTCTGTAGCTTGATCCGGAATTCCTCTAGTTTCCCTCTTACCGCTAACTCATTGATTGGTTTCTTATGTACCAGTTTCTTCCGTTCCCTCCTCAAGTCAAGGCTAATTCGAGTTCTTACCAGCCTATGGTCACTGCAGCGCACCTTGCCGAGCACGTCTACATCTTGTATGATGCCAGGGTTCGCGCAGAGTATAAAGTCGATTTCATTTCTAGTCTCACCATTCGGGCTCCTCCATGTCCACTTTCGGCTAACCCGCATGCGGAAAAAGGTATTCATTATCCGCATATTATTCTGTTCTGCAAACTCTACTAATAACTCTCCTCTGCTATTCCTAGAGCCTATGCCATATTCCCCCACTGACTTGTCTCCGGCCTGCTTCTTGCCTACCCTGGCGTTGAAATCGCCCATCAGTATACTGTTTTTTGTTTTGACTTTACCCATCGCCGATTCCACGTCTTCATAGAAGCTTTCGACTTCCTGGTCATCATGACTAGATGTAGGGGCGTAGACCTGTATAACCTTCATTTTGTACCTTTTATTAAGTTTCACAACAAGACATGCCACCCTCTCGTTAATGCTATAGAATTCCTGTATGTTACCAGCTATGTTCTTATTAATCAGGAATCCGACTCCTAGTTCTCGTCTCTCTGCTAAGCCCCGGTAGCACAAGACGTGCCCGCTTTTTAGTACTGTATATGCTTCTTTTGGCCTCCTAGCTTCACTGAGCCCTATTATATCCCATTTACTGCCCTCTAATTCCTCCAATAGCACTGCTAGACTCGCCTCACTAGATAACGTTCTCGCGTTAAACGTTGCCAGGTTCATATTCCAATGGCGGCCTGTCCGGAGCCAGGCATTCTTAGCACCCTCTGCAGCGTCGCAGGTCTGACCGCCGCCGTGGTCAGTTGCTTCGCAGCTGCTGGGGACTGAGGGCCGGGGTTTGATTGTTGTGTTCATATAGGAGGTTGTGGCCAAGTACTGCACCAGGGTGGCCAATCCTGCTCTGGTGAGAGAGTGCGTTACCGGTTCTGGTCCCCGGGATCAGGCCGCACTCCAGGCCTGTTTGTGCAATTTTCTCAACCCACGGTTTTTTTTTCTGGTATTTTCCTGTGGAGAATTCTGCGGTCTGGGATTTGAATCACGGTCCTCTTGCACGGGAGGCGGATACTGTACCGTCCGCGCAGGAGTTAAATTTAAAATAAATTGTGGGCTTTTACGTGACAAAACCACTTTCTGATTATGAGGCACGCCGTAGTGGAGGACTCCGGAAATTTCGTCCACCTGGGGTTCTTTAACGTGCACCTAAATCTAAGTACACGGTTGTTTTCGCATTTTGCCCCCATCGAAATGCGGCCGCCGTGGCCGGGATCTGATCCCGCGACCTCGTGCTCAGCAGTCTAACACCATAGCCACTGAGTAACCACGGCGGGTCCCGCAGGAGTTGTACGCCTCATTTAATATACAGTGGTGCCCTACTTGATCAGTCAAGGTGTACCAATCTGAGCTCGGATATACCGCACGGATGGCACTCGGCTAGAGAACCTGGTATTTATGACCTGCACATGTGAGGCCATACATATTTGAAGATACATACCTTTCTTTTTTTATTTTAGGAGGGTTCCCGTACAGTGATAAAATAAAGGAAAATACATTAAAAGAAAGAAAAAAAAGAAAGAAAAAGGGGCGAAAAAAAAAAAGGAACATAAGAGGCGATTTGAACTCGTGACCCTTCGATGTTGCCCGAAAAGATAGCTCAGTCGGTTGGTTCGTCAGGCCCCAGGCAACTTTCAAGCGCCATAGCTCCTGCTCCGAGCCTCACACTTACGTGGAAAGGGACCCATGTTGTCCGCGATGTCGGGTTCCGAGTGGTTGGAAGGCATACTTTCTTGGAAAAATGGCTGCCCGAGGAGAAGAGCGAATCGAGCGGCTTTAAGAACAAGGAAAACTGCCTTAAAATGTTTAGACTTGTGAGAAAGCTTCGTTAAGAAACTATAACACGGCAATCAGAACTCGAATACGACGAGAGAAATTATTGAGACGTGGAAAATTTCCTTCATACAAATATGGTTTGCGAGACAAATGCTTGTAAGTATTGAACCTCTTAAAAGATGAGGGGAAATTTGCGCTCACCGAGAGGGCATCGTCCGTACGAGACCACCACAAGGCACCTTACTGAGACGTGGGGAGCTTCGCGGCCGGAACGAAGCCTCCCGTCCCCGCCGGCCAAGAGGGGGAAACGCGCTTTCCGATCGCTCAAGGTTGTGCGGACACAGTGTAACTCTTGCGTCTAGGAGAAGCTTAACCAGGTGCGATGGCGGCACGCATAGCGTGGGAAGCTAGCCGGCAGAATAGCAATCTGGAGGACTGCTGCTGACGTGGGCGAAATACCTTCGTGTAATTATAAGAACCCTAATAGGACTACTTTCGAAAGAAAAAAGAAAGAAAAGGAAAAAAGAAAAGAAAAGGAAACGGCCCAGAGGGCTATACTACGAGAGCTATGGCTGATAGTTCTCTCTCTATATCTATTTATATATATATTCATCTCATCTATGGGATTGTATGCGCGCGCTGTTGCTTTGTCTCTGCGTGTAGTAGTTATGAGAGCCAGTTTAAGGGCGGAGAAGAAGGAAGGAAAGGAAAGCAAAAACTGCAGCGCCGTGGTTTTAAAGCGCACCCGTGGTAGAGAAACGGAAGGCGATATAAGCGTGCGTAGCCATGATACGCACACGGCAAACTGCCTTAAAATATTTAGACTTGAGGGCAAGCTTCGGTAACAAACGATAACACGGCAATCAGCACTCCAATATATATATAACCCTAATAATAATTGTAAATATTCATCTCATCTATGGGATCTAATGCGCGCGCTGTTGCTTTGTCTCTGCGTGTAGTAGTTAAGAGAGCCAGTTTAAGGGCGGAGAAGAAGGAAGGAAAGGAAAGTCTATGAAGCAAAATTGCAGCGCCGTGGTTTTAAAGCGCACCCGTGGTAGAGAAACGGAAGGCGATATAAGCGTGCGTGGCCATGATACGCACACGACAAACTGCCTTAAAATATTTAGACTTGAGGGAAAGCTTCGTTAAGAAACTATAACACGGCAATCAGAACTCGAATACGACGAGAGAAATTATTGAGACGTGGAAAATTTCCTTGAAATAAATATGGTTTGCGAGACAAATACTTGTAAGTATTGAACCTCTTAAAAGATGAGGGGAAGTTTGCGCTCCCCGAGAGGGCATCGTCTGTACGAGACCACCACAAGGCACCTTACTGAGACGTGGGGAGCTTCGCGGCCGGAACGAAGCCTCCCGTCCCCGCCGGCCAAGAGGGGGAAACGCGCTTTCCGATCGCTCAAGGTTGCGCGGACATAGTGTAACTCTAGCGTCTAGGAGAAGCTTAACCAGGTGCGATGGCGGCACGCATAGCGTGGGAAGCTAGTCGCCAGAATAACAATCTCAAGGACTGCTGCTGACGAGGGCGAAATACCTTCGTGTAATTATAAGAACCCTAATAGGACTACTTTCGAAAGAAAAAATAAAAAAAGGAAAAAAGAAGAAAAAAGGAAACGGCCCAGAGGGCTATACTACGAGAGCTATGGCTGATAGTTCTCTCTCTCTCTCTCTATATATATATATATATATTCATCTCATCTATGGGATTGTACGCGCGCTGTTGCTTTGTCTTTGCGTGTAGTAGTTAAGAGAGGCAGTTTAAGGGCGGAGAAGAAGGAAGGAAAGGAAAGCAAAAACTGCAGCGCCGTGGTTTTAAAGCGCACCCGTGGTAGAGAAACGGAAGGCGATATAAGCGTGCGTAGCCATGATACGCACACGGCAAACTGCCTTAAAATATTTAGACTTGAGGGAAAGCTTCGGTAACAAACGATAACACGGCAATCAGCACTGCAATATAATTATAACCCTAATAATAATTGTAAATATTCATCTCATCTATGGGATCTAATGCGCGCGCTGTTGCTTTGTCTCGGCGTGTAGTAGTTAAGAGAGCCAGTTTAAGGGCGGAGAAGAAGGAAGGAAAGGAAAGTCTATGAAGCAAAATTGCAGCGCCGTGGTTTTAAAGCGCACCCGTGGTAGAGAAACGGAAGGCGATATAAGCGTGCGTGGCCATGATACGCACACGACAAACTGCCTTAAAATATTTAGGCTTGAGGGAAAGCTTCGTTAAGAAACTATAACACGGCAATCAGAACTCGATTACGACGAGAGAAATTATTGAGACGTGGAAAATTTCCTTGAAATAAATATGGTTTGCGAGACAAATGCTTGTAAGTATTGAACCTCTTAAAAGATGAGGGGAAATTTGCGCTCACCGAGAGGGCATCGTCCTTACGAGACCACCACAAGGCACCTTACTGAGACTTGGGGAGCTTCGCGGCCGGAACGAAGCCTCCCGTCCCCGCCGGCCAAGAGGGGTAAGGGCCCGTACATGGTCGCTCCGCCCGTCCGTTCCGCCCTCGCCCGGCCGCGTGCGGAAGCCCGAAAGGCGGACGGTGTCGCAAAATTCGATGCACGCTCAATCCGCACGAGCGGAACGCGGCCTGTTGACAGCTGGCAACCGTTCGGCGGAGCAAAGGTGTTCAAGGTTGGCAACGACCTTTGACAGCAGACGACACTGGCATATTTTTGCAGATCTGATTTCAAGTTTCCGCGTTCCGGTGAAAATGCGACTCTAGGCTGCCACATTCTGTTCTGCAGCCGTATGTGTTGCATTGGCACCGTCATCCTTCGAAACATTGCACAGTCGTCTTATCTGCGCCACCTTTTACAGATGTATTGCAATCGCATCACGTCGCAGCACGCGACGTATTCTCGGATGATTACTTTCAGTGCGCGCTGCCTTGGCTGGTTGAACAAAACCTCTCTAATTATCCAACGTGCTGCGTTCTGCGTCACGCGAGACTGATAGTGTCGCCGGAAGCGCGGTTTCTGTAGTGCTAGTGACAGCTTGCAAGAATACGGAACACACGCACATCTGTCGCGGAATGCATTTGCGTAGGTCGCCAAGACGCACCTTTTTACCACTGAGCACGCGTGTGAGGCTCCGAGTACAGCTTGCTGATACGCTCGCTCGTGCTTTTTTTTTTTTTTCACTCTGCCAATTTTAAGAGAGTGCTTAAAGCAGTTGGATTCATGGAATGCCTTTTCCTTAAATTATTTGCTCAGCGATGACTGAAGTTCTCACCGTGTGCAAAAAAAAAGTTATGCATAAGTGGTTAACTTCATGCAGCAAGAAATTGAAGGTTAAGCAGTGAATGTACAATTCATTATGACTGGCTTAAAGCAATATGTATGTATAGCGGTGACCTTATGCAGATATATGCATACTCATGAGATATGTTTCCAAGGGGAGTACTTATTTGAAAGCATATAATTTACATTGCTGATAAGAAAACTTATTTTGAGTGAAATCAAACAATTGCATTCTTTCTTGCCAGCCTGGCTACCCAATATGTTGCCACCTTACTACTTAACATACCTAATTTAACATTTCAACAATGCACAAACATTACCAAAGCGCACAAAATTAAGCAGTACCTTGACAGGCATGCTCCCTCTCTCACCCATGGCACCAAACAAGGATGTTCGACTTGAGATTGTTTGATACTGTCGGCATCATACATGCGTGTTCTATTTTGATTGCTCTACATATAAAAAATAAGCTATACTCAGGCTATATGAGTTAGTTGGGCATGGGCTGCATGTTCTTTATGTATTTATGTAGTAACAACCTTGCTAGCTCATGCACAGCCATATATTTAGGAAAATGAAAAATGCATAGCATAACATAAACAGCTGGCCAGTGCCTGTATTTATTTGAAAGCAAACCGACATTATCAAGTGTAGCTTAGCAGTGAGTTCAGTGGCCTCTTGTGGTGTGAAAAGGTTGATGTAGTTATTAGTTTTGTGTTTGTCTTTCTTACTTAGTTGCTGTTTTAACATGCACATGACAATGAAATGAAGGTGCGTAGGGCAGAAGACAGGGCCACACAAAAAGCGAGGAGACATTCATTGTCATTTTTTTATTTCCATAACAAACCAGCGAATAGTTCCTTAGGTTCAGTTTTGTGAATAATGCACAAGGTGTTCTGCGTAAAACTAAAAGATTGTAGTGCTCTATTACCTATTCACTATTTGGGTAGCCAAATGAACGATACTCCCATTAGCACTGTGAGAGCACAGAAATTTGCAGTCAAGAGGCCGTAGTGGCTCAGCCTCTGTGCCAAATGTAAAATTGTTCGAAAAGAAAACATGCATACTGGTGAATTGGGTATGCATTCACATCTACTATTCAAATCCACACATCACAAGTTATCTTTCATTCCTTGGCACATTTCTCACCATTGTACAGACTTTGTTTCAGCGCTCTGTGTGTGCAGTAATATAACTTGGTAAATCAAAGCTGCGGTTATTCAGTACACTGAAAGCAACTTTGCGTGCGGGTTAGATAATATGATGCTCCTACATATGGGTCAGCTTAGTATTATCAGCCGCTTTGTTTACTAGTTCACTGTTATGCCTGAACTATACGGTGCCACTGGACAATGCTGTATCCCTGCAGGCACGCTAGAACAGCTTGGATATGCACAAACAACCCTTTACATCGCACTTAAATTAAGGTGGTGTAGATTTGCTGTCACAATGTGCTTGTAAGCATAACTGCCGAGCATTCAAAAAAGTGTTTGAAATGTAAGGGTGGATGCTCAGGTTTGCAGGTGTGACATTTTACATTTATAGTGCAAGGACACACCGATGAACAGGAAGGATACCACACAAATCCTCGCGTTGTGACCTTGCAGTCACAATGCAAGTAGTTCTCAGTGGTTTTTAGCTATAAACATGTGAAGCAATCTGTAAATTCAAAACTGTATTAAGTAAACTGAGACACCATGAAAAGCAACATAACACTAAGGTGTACACATTTTTTTGTCACATCAGCTCTTTGCGGTGCAGGTCAAAAATGTATACAAGCTATTTGTAGGAAGTAGGAAGCCTATCCAATATAAACAAGAAACTTGCAGGCAAGGTAATCACAACAAACCAGCTGAGACGGTGGTACTATTCTACTTGTTTTCGTTTGTGATAGCACAAGTGTTCCCACTTGTGCTGCTGGATGGTTGTGACTGATATGCTCGCGAAGGTTTGGGTCATTCACATTTCAAGGGATGAGTAACTGTTACATACGTAAATCATCTTCTGCCTATATCACTGACTTAACTATATGTGGCAGGTTTAGCTGTGTGATTATTGGTGTAGCTGAAGTGATGTATCACACATAGTTTCCGCGCACTACCCAATTGGCGAAAAGCATGCAGGAATTGGCCTTTGAGCTATTGGTTCAGTGGTGGCTTTCCACTAAACTTACTGTTGAAGAGGCAGATTTCACTTCATCAAAAGGCCCATGTGAAAAATAGCCTTGAACTCGTGACGCCAAATACTGTCACCATGTGTGACTGAAGAACAATACGTTACAGAACAATGAGCAGTGGAATTAATCTCACTAGTATACAAAGAATCGCAGCTACATTCAGTATTTCACTGGTGGTATACTAAACACAAACCTTTATATGAGTTGTTTGGATGGCATAGTCAACACGATCCCTCTAATGAGCTGTGGCAAAAGCTAACTAAAAAGCTGCTACCCCAGGTACTGCATTGGCCTAAAATATGGATTCTCGCATGCAGTGAATACAGTTCTTAAATAGGTTTACATACAGGTATGAAATGTTGTAACTCCACCATGTGATAAAATTTCAATACGATCAGCTGAATACCACATAGAACATCTTTAATGGGTATAGTTGGTACAACGTGCCTTGATATTAGAAGTTGTGCTGTTTTATTCACACACACATGCACATAAATGCAAGGTACACATACATTTGTGTTCACATGTTACTGTGTGCATCAAATGAACAGCACCACTTATACTACAAGCCATAAAGATAAATAATTTTTTTGTACCAGTCTAATTCCTATTAGCTACGCAGTGATTTTTTTTCTCACATGCAGCAACTCAACTCCGTGCATAAGTTAAGCCATGGCTGTCATGCCCAGAAAATCATAAAATAAAGAAGTGACCATGTGTACGGGCCTAAAATTGATGGTTTGGCAATATCTTGTCTGGCTGGGTAGTTAATTTCTGTCAAAAAAAAAGAACAATTCAGCATACTGACAAAGCAGTGTGGCTAACATAATATAGGGAACAGACACTCTGCCTGCAGAGTCGCTTGAAAATTTTGCCAGCAGTTCGTGCTCATTGGCTGGCTTCGGTCACATAACTAATGCTTACATAACTGTGAAAATTCGTGTTCAGGATAAACTCATAGCAGCCAATAGGCACGTTTTATATTGTGATAGCAGCTGACTTCTCATGGACAATGCACTGTGGCCATGAACATGCTAAAGAATGACAAGAGGCGAGGTCCCCCTTTCTATAGTGTGGCAGCGCAGCTGAAAACGGTTCAGTTAATGAGTGGAACCGTGGCCTATTCAAAATAAAGATCAGTCAGATAGCCACTTATAGCGTCCAACATCCCACACCCACGAATGATAGGTAGCAGTAAATTTACTCACAGATGAAAGTGCACTGGAAAAACATTTAATGGACATACTTTACAGGCCCAAGTCAGTTTAATGCACATTATTTGCTAATGACTGTTGGCAGAATGAACACGAGGAAAGAAAATAAAGCACTTATCAGGCATATAATGCTGGTACTTGTGCTATTGTTCGCTTTAAACTGAAGGCTCGTGCCAAAACAGGCGACACGAACCAGATAATCAAATAGGGTGAATAAACAAAGTAACCACAAACTTTCGCTTACCCAATTCTGCCTGCATTAGTAACGTGGCCATGGCTGGCTAGTGAGGAAGAACTCTGGGCAAAATTTATTTCACGCAGTTCTGCTGGCTGCTAGCAGAATATTATATAACACCATACCTGTGACACTTACTTGTTACTACTCGTCCTACGTGTTCATTTTTACATTTATATTGCTTTTTGTCAGCAAGCGTAAAATTTTTAGTTAATAAGAAGGTAGTATCCAGTTCTTACCTATAACATATTCATCTACCATGCCACCGGTGTCTTCATAAACAGACGCTGTGCTTAGTCACTAGTCAAAAACAAGCAGCTCAGATTTTTGGCTATGTAAGCCGCTTGCACCACAAAATATAAAGCAATTTACTTCGTGAAATCTAGAAATTCTTGATCTTCACACTAGTGTCCACATTATGAAAATCAAGGCTGCCAGAAATTTGCATTCATGACATTAGTGCTCTCAGGCGCGTCCACATTTCACGACAGCGCTGACCGTCTTGACGTATGCAATTATTATGATGTTCCCTAATTTCCCCCCACCGATAGAAGCATCTTCAACCATGCAGTAACAACTTTTGAAAGAAAAGATAGATGTACGAAGCAGAAAAGGCCGGTGTGATAGGGCTTATCTGTAAGGGTACTAAATATGAAAACGCGATCGGCAACACATCTGCACAGTTCACTTCTGAGCAAACGCACATCGCGTAGAACGAGCACTTCTACACCCAGCAACGCTGCGACACATCGCGCATACATAATCACGGTTTGTAGCTTGCAAACACACTTCATAACAGCAAGAACACAGGTAGAACGTCGCGGTCACTTCGACGCGTCGCAGCCGGCAAAACGGCTCACACGCAGTATAGGACACACTTCATAACAACAACACAGCTCGAACGTCGCGGTCACCTCGGCGCGTCGCAGCCGCCAAACGGCTCACGCGCAGTATAGCACACGCGGAATGGCAGCGATAACAAGGCGATAAAAATTTATCGCTACTGATCGTATCATTACTTCTGAAAGTTGCGAAGGGCTGGCGTTCACCACTTCGCGGCAACGATCCGCATACACAGAGCAGAAACCAAACGTGTACGCTGGGTGCGCCAATCGGACGCTAGTTATTTTGCCACGCACTGAACATGTGTCCTGCTGCTCAGAATGCACGTGTATGTGATGGACTTCTCGTTTGCGACACGCACGCGAAGCATGGAACAAAAAATCACGAAGTCGACGGCTTCAAATATTTCTTCCGATGCTCTCGTAAACACAACACACACTTCCTGCGCTCCGTCTGTTTCTGTAGGCGATCGCACGCACTGATGAGGTCTGGAAGGGTACGCCGGCTTGCTGCTTTCGATGACTATCTCCGTGGGTGCCAGATAACTAGTAAAAATCACAAAAAGGAGAAAAAATAGACTGTTTCTGACGCGGCTGTAGCTTAAGCCTTACGTCCCCGCTTCGCTTCGCTTCGAGCAAGCGCCATGTTTGCTGTGACGACAGCCGAACTGTCCGCCTCGGACCAGCCAATGAGAGACGAGCAGGCGGCCGGACGGGAAACTTGCGTCCGCTCCTCGCTCACCAGTAGAGAGGCTTCCGCACGCGACCGGACGAGGGCGGAACGGACGTGCGGAGCGACCATGTACGGGCCCTAAACGCGCTTTCCGATCGCTCAAGGTTGCGCGGACACAGTGTAACTCTAGCGTCTAGGAGAAGCTTAACCAGGTGCGATGGCGGCACGCATAGCGTGGGAAGCTAGCCGCCAGAATAACAATCTCAAGGACTGCTTCTGACGAGGGCGAAATACCTTCGTGTAATTATAATAACCCTAATAGGACTACTTTCGAAAGAAAAAAGAAAAAAAGGAAAAAAGAAAAAAAAGGAAACGGCCCAGAGGGCTATACTACGAGAGCTATGGCTGATAGTTCTCTCTCTCTATATATATATATATATATTCATCTCATCTATGGGATTGTATGCGCGCGTTGTTGCTTTGTCTCTGCGTATAGTAGTTAAGAGAGCCAGTTTAAGGGCCGAGAAGAAGGAAGGAAAGGAAAGCAAAAACTGCAGCGCCGTGGTTTTAAAGCGCACACGTCGTAGAGAAACGGAAGCCGATATAAGCGTGAGTAGCCATGATACGCACACGGCAAACTGCCTTAAAATATTTAGACTTGAGGGAAAGCTTCGGTAACAAACGATAACACGGCAATCAGCACTCGATTATATTTATAACCCTAATAATAATTGTAAATATTCATCTCATCTATGGGATCTAATGCGCGCGCTGTTGCTTTGTCTCTGCGTGTAGTAGTTAAGAGAGCCAGTTTAAGGGCGGAGAAGAAAGAAGGCAAGGAAAGTCTATGAAGCAAAATTGCAGCGCCGTGGCTTTAAAGCGCACCCTTGGTAGAGAAACGGAAGGCGATATAAGCGTGCGTGGCCATGATACGCACACGACACACTGCCTTAAAATATTTAGACTTGAGGGAAAGCTTCGTTAAGAAACTATAACACGGCAATCAGAACACGAATACGACGAGAGAAATTATTGAGACCTGGAAAATTTCCTTGAACTAAATATGGTTTGCGAGACAAATGCTTGTAAGTATTGAACCTCTTAAAAGATGAGGGGAAATTTGCGCTCACCGAGAGGGCATCGTCCGTACGAGACCACCACAAGGCACCTTACTGAGACGTGGGGAGCTTCGCGGCCGGAACGAAGCCTCCCGTCCCCGCCGGCCAAGAGGGGGAAACGCGCTTTCCGATCGCTCAAGGTTGCGCGGACACAGTGTAACTCTAGCGTCTAGGAGAAGCTTAACCAGGTGCGATGGCGGCACGCATAGCGTGGGCAGCTAGCCGCCAGAATAACAATCTCAAGGACTGCTGCTGACGAGGGCGAAATACCTTCGTGTAATTATAATAACCCTAATAGGACTACTTTCGAAAGAAAAAAGAAAAAAAAGGAAAAAAGAAAGAAAAGGAAACGGCCCAGAGGGCTATACTACGAGGGCTATGGCTGATAGTTCTCTCTCTCTATATATATATATATTTATTCATCTCATCTATGGGATTGTATGCGCGCTGTTGCTTTGTCTCTGCGTATAGTAGTTAAGAGAGCCAGTTTAAGGGCGGAGAAGAAGGAAGGAAAGGAAAGCAAAAACTGCAGCGCCGTGGTTTTAAAGCGCACCCGTGGTAGAGAAACGGAAGGCGATATAAGCGTGAGTAGCCATGATACGCACACGGCAAACTGCCTTAAAATATTTAGACTTGAGGGAAAGCTTCGGTAACAAACGATAACACGGCAATCAGCACTCGATTATAATTATAACCCTAATAATAATTGTAAATATTCATCTCATCTATGGGATCTAATGCGCGCGCTGTTGCTTTGTCTCTGCGTGTAGTAGTTAAGAGAGCCAGTTTAAGGGCGGAGAAGAAAGAAGGCAAGGAAAGTCTATGAAGCAAAATTGCAGCGCCGTGGCTTTAAAGCGCACCCGTGGTAGAGAAACGGAAGGCGATATAAGCGTGCGTGGCCATGATACGCACACGACACACTGCCTTAAAATATTTAGACTGGAGGGAAAGCTTCGTTAAGAAACTATAACACGGCAATCAGAACACGAATACGACGAGAGAAATTATTGAGACGTGGAAAATTTCCTTGAACTAAATATGGTTTGCGAGACAAATGCTTGTAAGTATTGAACCTCTTAAAAGATGAGGGGAAATTTGCGCTCACCGAGAGGGCATCGTCCGTACGAGACCACCACAAGGCACCTTACTGAGACGTGGGGAGCTTCGCGGCCGGAATGAAGCCTCCCGTCCCCGCCGGCCAAGAGGGGGAAACGCGCTTTCCGATCGCTCAAGGTTGCGCGGACACAGTGTAACTCTAGCGTCTAGGAGAAGCTTAACCAGGTGCGATGGCGGCACGCATAGCGTGGGCAGCTAGCCGCCAGAATAACAATCTCAAGGACTGCTGCTGACGAGGGCGAAATACCTTCGTGTAATTATAATAACCCTAATAGGACTACTTTCGAAAGAAAAAAAAACGAAAAAAGAAAAAAAAGGAAACGGCCCAGAGGGCTATACTACGAGAGCTATGGCTGATAGTTCTCTCTCTCTCTCTCTATATATATATATATATATATTCATCTCATCTATGGGATTGTATGCGCGCGCTGTTGTTTTGTCTCTGCGTATAGTAGTTAAGAGAGCCAGTTTAAGGGCGGAGAAGAAGGAAGGAAAGGAACGCAAAGACTGCAGCGCCGTGGTTTTAAAGCGCACCCGTGGTAGAGAAACGGAAGGCGATATAAGCGTGAGTAGCCATGATACGCACACGGCAAACTGCCTTAAAATATTTAGACTTGAGGGAAAGCTTCGGTAACAAACGATAACACGGCAATCAGCACTGCAATATAATTATAACCCTAATAATAATTGTAAATATTCATCTCATCTATGGGATCTAATGCGCGCGCTGTTGCTTTGTCTCGGCGTGTAGTAGTTAAGAGAGCCAGTTTAAGGGCGGAGAAGAAGGAAGGAAAGGAAAGTCTATGAAGCAAAATTGCAGCGCCGTGGTTTTAAAGCGCACCCGTGGTAGAGAAACGGAAGGCGATATAAGCGTGCGTGGCCATGATACGCACACGACAAACTGCCTTAAAATATTTAGGCTTGAGGGAAAGCTTCGTTAAGAAACTATAACACGGCAATCAGAACTCGATTACGACGAGAGAAATTATTGAGACGTGGAAAATTTCCTTGAAATAAATATGGTTTGCGAGACAAATGCTTGTAAGTATTGAACCTCTTAAAAGATGAGGGGAAATTTGCGCTCACCGAGAGGGCATCGTCCTTACGAGACCACCACAAGGCACCTTACTGAGACGTGGGGAGCTTCGCGGCCGGAACGAAGCCTCCCGTCCCCGCCGGCCAAGAGGGGGAAACGCGCTTTCCGATCGCTCAAGGTTGCGCGGACACAGTGTAACTCTAGCGTCTAGGAGAAGCTTAACCAGGTGCGATGGCGGCACGCATAGCGTGGGAAGCTAGCCGCCAGAATAACAATCTCAAGGACTGCTTCTGACGAGGGCGAAATACCTTCGTGTAATTATAATAACCCTAATAGGACTACTTTCGAAAGAAAAAAGAAAAAAAGGAAAAAAGAAAAAAAAGGAAACGGCCCAGAGGGCTATACTACGAGAGCTATGGCTGATAGTTCTCTCTCTCTATATATATATATATATATTCATCTCATCTATGGGATTGTATGCGCGCGTTGTTGCTTTGTCTCTGCGTATAGTAGTTAAGAGAGCCAGTTTAAGGGCCGAGAAGAAGGAAGGAAAGGAAAGCAAAAACTGCAGCGCCGTGGTTTTAAAGCGCACCCGTCGTAGAGAAACGGAAGCCGATATAAGCGTGAGTAGCCATGATACGCACACGGCAAACTGCCTTAAAATATTTAGACTTGAGGGAAAGCTTCGGTAACAAACGATAACACGGCAATCAGCACTCGATTATATTTATAACCCTAATAATAATTGTAAATATTCATCTCATCTATGGGATCTAATGCGCGCGCTGTTGCTTTGTCTCTGCGTGTAGTAGTTAAGAGAGCCAGTTTAAGGGCGGAGAAGAAAGAAGGCAAGGAAAGTCTATGAAGCAAAATTGCAGCGCCGTGGCTTTAAAGCGCACCCTTGGTAGAGAAACGGAAGGCGATATAAGCGTGCGTGGCCATGATACGCACACGACAAACTGCCTTAAAATATTTAGACTTGAGGGAAAGCTTCGTTAAGAAACTATAACACGGCAATCAGAACACGAATACGACGAGAGAAATTATTGAGACCTGGAAAATTTCCTTGAACTAAATATGGTTTGCGAGACAAATGCTTGTAAGTATTGAACCTCTTAAAAGATGAGGGGAAATTTGCGCTCACCGAGAGGGCATCGTCCGTACGAGACCACCACAAGGCACCTTACTGAGACGTGGGGAGCTTCGCGGCCGGAACGAAGCCTCCCGTCCCCGCCGGACAAGAGGGGGAAACGCGCTTTCCGATCGCTCAAGGTTGCGCGGACACAGTGTAACTCTAGCGTCTAGGAGAAGCTTAACCAGGTGCGATGGCGGCACGCATAGCGTGGGCAGCTAGCCGCCAGAATAACAATCTCAAGGACTGCTGCTGACGAGGGCGAAATACCTTCGTGTAATTATAATAACCCTAATAGGACTACTTTCGAAAGAAAAAAGAAAAAAACGAAAAAAGAAAAAAAAGGAAACGGCCCAGAGGGCTATACTACGAGAGCTATGGCTGATAGTTCTCTCTCTCTCTATATATATATATATATATATATTCATCTCATCTATGGGATTGTATGCGCGCGCTGTTGCTTTGTCTCTGCGTATAGTAGTTAAGAGAGCCAGTTTAAGGGCGGAGAAGAAGGAAGGAAAGGAAAGCAAAGACTGCAGCGCCGTGGTTTTAAAGCGCACCCGTGGTAGAGAAACGGAAGGCGATATAAGCGTGAGTAGCCATGATACGCACACGGCAAACTGCCTTAAAATATCTAGACTTGAGGGAAAGCTTCGGTAACAAACGATAACACGGCAATCAGCACTCGATTATAATTATAACCCTAATAATAATCGTAAATATTCATCTCATCTATGGGATCTAATGCGCGCGCTGTTGCTTTGTCTCTGCGTGTAGTAGTTAAGAGAGCCAGTTTAAGGGCGGAGAAGAAGGAAGGCAAGCAAAGTCTATGAAGCAAAATTGCAGCGCCGTGGCTTTAAAGCGCACCCGTGGTAGAGAAACGGAAGGCGATATAAGCGTGCGTGGCCATGATACGCACACGACAAACTGCCTTAAAATATTTAGATTTGAGGGAAAGCTTCGTTAAGAAACTATAACACGGCAATCAGAACACGAATACGACGAGAGAAATTATTGAGACGTGGAAAATTTCCTTGAACTAAATATGGTTTGCGAGACAAATGCTTGTAAGTATTGAACCTCTTAAAAGATGAGGAGAAATTTGCGCTCGCCGAGAGGGCATCGTCCGTACGAGACCACCACAAGGCACCTTACTGAGACGTGGGGAGCTTAGCGGCCGGAACGAAGCCTCCCGTCCCCGCCGGCCATGAGGGGGAAACGCGCTTTCCGATCGCTCAAGGTTGCGCGGACACAGTGTAACTCTAGCGTCTGGGAGAAGCTTAACCAGGTGCGATGGCGGCACGCATAGCGTGGGAATAATTATTATATTATTAATTATTAATTAATAATTATATTAATAATTATTATAATTAATATAATTATTATGGGAATTATTCTGGCATAGCCGCCAGAATAACAATCTCAAGGACTGCTGCTGACGAGGGCGAAATACCTTCGTGTAATTATAATAACCCTAATAGGACTACTTTCGAAAGAAAAAAGAAAAAAAAGGAAAAAAGAAAAAAAAGGAAACGGCCCAGAGGGCTATACTACGAGAGCTATGGCTGATAGTTCTCTCTCTCTCTATATATATATATTTTGTGAAGAAGAAGACGCGCCTCGCGGCACAGACACATCGCCAACGCGCGGCTCGGCTCCGCTCGCGCTGTTGATTACTGTCGCCTTTTTTGGACAGTGCTTCGGGCTGTCTCGCCGTTCCCGGTCGCTGCGCTTTTGCCTTAGGAGCCGCCAATAAACCTCTTCTCAATTGGTGGAGGTGCTGGGACTCAAACCCCGTCGCTTGTAACCCTGGAGCTGCGATCAAGAACGCTATCGCCCGCCATGACCGACAGCTCATCTTAAACGGCGCCGACGCCACAGTCCGTCACTTGCACTGGCGTTGCACGACAACGCGACCCCAAGATCTTCAGCGGTGCAGACGACGAAGACGTAGAAGACTGGCTGGCGTCATATGAACGGGTGAGCGCGCACAACAAGTGGGATGATCCAGCGAAGTTAACCCACGTCATCTTTTATCTGGCTGGTGTTGCCCAACTCTGGTTTCACAACCACGAAAGTGACTTACCCACATGGTCAATCTTTAAGACGACCTTTACAGAAGTGTTCGGCCGACCCGCTGTTCGCAAACTGCGCGCTGAACAACGCTTGCGCGCCCGAGCACAGCAGACGGCAGAAACATTCACGAGCTACATTGAAGACGTCGTGGACCTGTGTAAACGAGTCAACGCGGCAATGCCCGAAGCTGAGCGAATTCACCATATACTGAAGGGCATCGATGACGGCGCTTTCCAGATGCTTCTAGCCAGGAATCCGCGCACTGTGTCCGAAGTCGTCAGCCTATGCCAAAGTTATGATGAGTTACGCAAGCAACGCGCTTCGACTCGGCGTGCTCTGGGCAGCGACGACTTGGTGGCAAGCCTTGACAGCATGTACGACCCATGCTCATTACTTCAACGGGTCAAGGACTTCGTGCGTGAGGAAGTTGCCCGCCAACTTTCTTTAGTCCCCTTCACTCAGGAGCCCACCTCCAGTCTTCCAAACACGCTCCGCACTCTCATCTCCGAAGAGGTCGCTCAAGTTGTCCCTTCCGCACACCGTCAGCCGCCTGCAGCCACGAATCTCAACTCTGCTCTGGCAGTGCAGCCTGTCGCGACTCCTCGCACCTATGCGCAGCCAGTCCTGCCTGTGGCTGCGCCTCTTACGTACGCGCAGGCAGTACGCAGGCCTCCGCCTGCGTCTTTCGCGACCCATTCCCAACCGGTGCCACCGGAAGCCCATGCTGCATCTTGGACCGCACCGAGAGCTAATCCTTGGAGGACGCCTGATAATCGTCCCATCTGCTATTCTTGCTGTACTCCTGGACACGTCGCCCGATATTGCCGACGTCGGCCTCAAGCGTTCGGCGACGCCTCTCGGCCCTTCCAGTACGGCAGCCAGCCCTTTCGCCAAAACGCCACTCCTTCCCACCAACCGTATGCTCGTGCAGACCTTCCAGAATTTCCTTCGCGTCGCTCGCCATCCCCTCGCCGACGCTCGCTCTCCCCAATGCGTCGGCGACCCGCACCACCTGACCAGGAAAACTGAACGTCGCAGTTCACGAGGCAAGAACTGCGCCCCATTCGAACTGTCCAAGTCCTCGCGCCTGTCCTGCTAACGTGGTCGAAATTAGTGTAGAAGGTGTTCCTGCATTCGCTCTTGTGGATACCGGCGCAGCCGTTTCTGTGATAGCCGCCAAACTGTGCCGTTCGCTGCGCAAGGTGACCACGCCGCTTTCTGGACTGTCGCTTCGTACGGCAAGCGCTCAGCACGTCACTCCGCACGCAGCCTGTACTGTACGTGTGCTTATTCACGGCATTGTTTACATAGTCGAGTGCATTGTTCTTCCCACCTGCTCGCATGACGTCATCCTCGGATGGGACTTCTTATCCCGTCATAAAGCCGTGATCGACTGCGCACGCGCCGAAGTTGAATTTTTTCCTTGTGACGCACCCTCGCACGAAGATTGTGACCGCCCTTCTAAACTTACCGTGCGCGAGGACACAGATATTCCACCTGGCTCCTTCGCTCTCGTACCCGTCTCTTGCGATGCCATCACTGATGCAACGGTCCTCTTCACACCTTCCGACGTCTTCATGAGCCGTAAATCTCTCCGACTACCCTTCGCAACACTTGACATGGCTGGCGGCTGTAGCAATATATACTTCTGCAATCCCCTCTGTGCGCCGATTACATTGCTCGTTGGTGAATGCCTTGGCATCGTGGAACTCCTCGACTCTTCGTCTTTGGTTGACGTCCCCGGAGACTCTTTTGATATCGACTCCGGCCAGTCGTCTTCGATTTCCGCGCTTGAAGAGACGTCCAAGGATGCATTCTCGAGTGCCATCGCCGATACCCTCACACCTGCCGAACGCGCCGACCTTCTTGATCTCCTGCACCACTTTAGAAGTTCATTCGACGTTTCACAACCTCACTTGGGCCGCACGTCGGAAGTGCAGCACTACATTGACACCGGTTCACATCAGCCGTTACGTCAACGACCCTACCGCGTCTCGGCCGAAGAGCGTCGTGTCATTACCACCCAAGTCGAAGATATGCTGCGCCGTGACGTTATTCAACCTTCGCACAGTCCCTGGGCGTCGCCTGTCGTTCTCGTTCGCAAGAAGGACGGGTCTATTCGCTTTTGCGTCGACTACCGTCGGCTAAATAAGGTAACGCGCAAAGACGTCTATCCTTTGCCGCGCATCGACGACGCCCTCGACAGTCTTCAGGGAGCAGAATTCTTCTCGTCCCTTGACTTGCGTTCGGGGTACTGGCAGGTACCGATGGCTGCAGCCGATCGCCAGAAAACCGCATTCATTACGCCTGACGGCTTATATGAATTTAACGTAATGCCGTTCGGGCTTTGTAACGCCCCTGCCACCTTTGAACGACTCATGGACAACACGCTGCGTGGCCTCAAGTGGTCCATATGTCTGTGTTACCTCGACGATGTCGTGGTTTTCTCGCCTGATTTTCCGACTCACCTGCTCCGCCTCAGACTTGTTTTGACCTGTCTAACGAACGCTGGCCTCCAACTCAACCTCAAGAAGTGCCGCTTCGCCGCGCGAGAGCTCACCATTTTAGGCCACGTTGTGTCCAAGCACGGCGTTCTACCCGATCCTGCAAAACTTCGAGCAGTCGCTGAGTTTCCGAAGCCTCAGACCATCAAAGAACTTCGGAGCTTTGTGGGCCTATGCTCATATTTCCGGCGCTTTGTTCGGAATTTCGCATCGATCATGGCGCCATTGACTCAGCTTCTGCGCGGTGACACCACCCTCTCCTCCTGGTCCCCTGCATGTGACTCCGCCTTCGCTACGCTGCGTCGTCTTCTCACCTCCCCACCTATTCTTCGCCATTTCGACCCGTCGGCTGCAACTGAGGTACACACAGATGCCAGCGGGGTCGGTCTCGGCGCCGTCCTCGCCCAACGAAAGCCAGGCTACCCCGAATACGTAGTCGCCTATGCGAGTCGCACGCTGACGAAGCCTGAGGCCAATTACAGCGTGACCGAAAAAGAGTGCTTGGCCTTAGTATGGGCACTTGGCAAGTTCCGACCATACCTGTACGGGCGCCCATTCGACTTGGTCACAGATCACCACGCGCTTTGTTGGCTTGCCAACTTGAAAGATCCCACTGGCCGCCTAGCCCGTTGGGCATTACGCATCCAGGAGTACGATATTCGCGTCGTATACCGCAGTGGGCGAACACACTCCGACGCCGACGCTCTGTCTCGTACACCTTTACCTCCAGACTCGGCCTGCGGAACAACTTCCGCACACTCCATCTCATCTCTCGACATGGACTCCTTTGCCACCGCACAACGTCGTGACCCGTGGATCGCTTCTCTTTTCGACTATCATTCTGGATCATCGACCATGCCTGTATCCCGAACCCTCCGACGCCAAGCAGTTCATTTTGCCATTCGTGACCAGCTGCTCCACCGACGCAATTACTCTCCTGAAGGCCGTCGGTGGCTCCTGGTGATTCCCCGCAGCTTAAGGTCACAAATATGTGCCGCTTTCCACAACGATCCACAGTGTGGCCACGCCGGAGTCTTCAAGACGTACGAACGAATTCGCCACCGCTACTACTGGCGCGGCATGTACAATTTTGTACAAAAGTTTGTTCGGTGCTGTCTTGACTGTCAACGCCGCAAATCGCCGCCTTTACGCCCGTCTGGTGCCTTGCAGCCGCTCCCGTGCCCTGCCACACCCTTCGATCGCGTCGGCATCGACCTATACGGCCCGCTTCCTATGACGCCAGACGGCAATCGGTGGATCGTAGTTGCTGTCGACCACTTGACACGCTACGCCGAAACTGCTGCTTTACCAAGTGCTACGGCACGGGATGTAGCCTTTTTCGTTCTACATCGCTTCGTGCTTCGACACGGCGCACCTCGAGAACTCCTCAGTGATCGAGGTCGCGCCTTCCTCTCCGAAGTCGTCAAAAGTTTGCTCTCGGAATGCCGCATTATTCATCGGACAAGCACGGCATACCACCCCCAGACTAACGGACTCACAGAGCGATTTAACCGCACACTTGGTGACATGCTGCCGATGTACGTGGCATCTGATCATGGTAACTGGGACCGCCTCCTTCCATTCATCACGTTCGCGTACAACACCGCGATCCAGGCCACTACGGGATTTTCACCTTTCTTCCTCCTGTATGGCCGCCAGCCTACACATACCATCGACACGCTCCTTCCATACCGTTCTGACGCCTCCGAGTGTCTACCTGTGTCCGACATCGCCCGACAGGCCGAAGAATGCCGCCAGCTAGCGCGCTCCTTTACGGCCGAGCAACAGCAGCGCCAGAAAGAAAACCGCACCGACACGCTTCCGAACACCACCTACGCTCCAGGCGTTCTTGTGTGGTTGTCTGTGCCTTTCCAGACTCCGGGGTTTTCCTCGAAACTCGTCCCAAAATTCGAAGGGCCTTACCGAGTCTTGGACCAAACATCTCCGGTGAATTTTCTAGTTGAGCCACTGTCACCACCTGAAGACTTGCGCCGGCGTGGACGTGACATTGTCCACGTCTCGCGTCTGAAGCCCTACCACGACCCTCTGCCTCCCGATTCTTAAGGCGCCAGGATGGCTCTTTTGGTCCGGGGGGGAGATTGTGAAGAAGAAGACGCGCCTCGCGGCACAGACACATCGCCAACGCGCGGCCCGGCTCCGCTCGCGCTGCTGATTACTGTCGCCTTTTTTGGAAAGTGCTTCGGGCTGTCTCGCCGTTCCCGGTCGCTGCGCTTTTGCCTTAGGAGCCGCCAATAAACCTCTTCTCAATTTATTCATCTCATCTATGGGATTGTATGCGCGCTGTTGCTTTGTCTCTGCGTATAGTAGTTAAGAGAGCCAGTTTAAGGGCGGAGAAGAAGGAAGGAAAGGAAAGCAAAAACTGCAGCGCCGTGGTTTTAAAGCGCACCCGTGGTAGAGAAACGGAAGGCGATATAAGCGTGAGTAGCCATGATACGCACACGGCAAACTGCCTTAAAATATTTAGACTTGAGGGAAAGCTTCGGTAACAAACGATAACACGGCAATCAGCACTCGATTATAATTATAACCCTAATAATAATTGTAAATATTCATCTCATCTATGGGATCTAATGCGCGCGCTGTTGCTTTGTCTCTGCGTGTAGTAGTTAAGAGAGCCAGTTTAAGGGCGGAGAAGAAAGAAGGCAAGGAAAGTCTATGAAGCAAAATTGCAGCGCCGTGGCTTTAAAGCGCACCCGTGGTAGAGAAACGGAAGGCGATATAAGCGTGCGTGGCCATGATACGCACACGACACACTGCCTTAAAATATTTAGACTTGAGGGAAAGCTTCGTTAAGAAACTATAACACGGCAATCAGAACACGAATACGACGAGAGAAATTATTGAGACGTGGAAAATTTCCTTGAACTAAATATGGTTTGCGAGACAAATGCTTGTAAGTATTGAACCTCTTAAAAGATGAGGGGAAATTTGCGCTCACCGAGAGGGCATCGTCCGTACGAGACCACCACAAGGCACCTTACTGAGACGTGGGGAGCTTCGCGGCCGGAACGAAGCCTCCCGTCCCCGCCGGCCAAGAGGGGGAAACGCGCTTTCCGATCGCTCAAGGTTGCGCGGACACAGTGTAACTCTAGCGTCTAGGAGAAGCTTAACCAGGTGCGATGGCGGCACGCATAGCGTGGGCAGCTAGCCGCCAGAATAACAATCTCAAGGACTGCTTCTGACGAGGGCGAAATACCTTCGTGTAATTATAATAACCCTAATGGGACTACTTTCGAAAGAAAAAAGAAAAAAAGGAAAAAAGAAAAAAAAAGGAAACGGCCCAGAGGGCTATACTGCGAGAGCTATGGCTGATAGTTCTCTCTCTCTATATATATATATATATATATATATATATATATATATATATTCATCTCATCTATTGGATTGTATGCGCGCGCTGTTGCTTTGTCTCTGCGTGTAGTAGTTAAGAGAGCCAGTGTAAGGGCGGAGAAGAAGGAAGGAAAGGAAAGCAAAAACTGCAGCGCCGTGGTTTTAAAGCGCACCCGTGGTAGAGAAACGGAAGGCGATATAAGCGTGCGTAGCCATGATACGCACACGGCAAACTGCCTTAAAATATTTAGACTTGAGGGAAAGCTTCGGTAACAAACGATAACACGGCAATCAGCACTCGAATATAATTATAACCCTAATTATAATTGTAAATATTCATCTCATCTATGGGATCTAATGCGCGCGCTGTTGCTATGTCTCTGCGTGTAGTAGTTAAGAGAGCCAGTTTAAGGGCGGAGAAGAAGGAAGGAAAGGAAAGTCTGTGAAGCAAAATTGCAGCGCCGTGGTTTTAAAGCGCACCCGTGGTAGAGAAACGGAAGGCGATATAAGCGTGCGTGGCCATGATACGCACACGACAAACTGCCTTAAAATATTTAGACTTGAGGGAAAGCTTCGTTAAGAAACTATAACACGGCAATCAGAACTCGAATACGACGAGAGAAATTATTGAGACGTGGAAAATTTCCTTGAAATAAATATGGTTTGCGAGACAAATGCTTGTAAGTATTGAACCTCTTAAAAGATGAGGGGAAATTTGCGCTCACCGAGAGGGCATCGTCCGTACGAGACCACCACAAGGCACCTTACTGAGACGTGGGGAGCTTCGGGGCCGGAACGAAGCCTCGCGTCCCCGCCGGCCAAGAGGGGGAAACGCGCTTTCCGATCGCTCAAGGTTGCGCGGACACAGTGTAACTCTAGCGTCTAGGAGAAGCTTAACCAGGTGCGATGGCGGCACGCATAGCGTGGGAAGCTAGCCGCCAGAATAACACTCTCAAGGGCTGCTGCTGACGAGGGCGAAATACCTTCGTGTAATTATAATAACCCTAATAGGACTACTTTCGAAAGAAAAAAGAAAAAAAAGGAAAAAAGAAAAAAAAGGAAACGGCCCAGAGGGCTATACTACGAGAGCTATGGCTGATAGTTCTCTCTCTCTCTATATATATATATATATATTCATCTCATCTATGGGATTGTATGCGCGCGCTGTTGCTTTGTCTCAGCGTATAGTAGTTAAGAGAGCCAGTTTAAGGGCGGAGAAGAAGGAAGGAAAGGAAAGCAAAAACTGCAGCGCCGTGGTTTTAAAGCGCACCCGTGGTAGAGAAACGGAAGCCGATATAAGCGTGAGTAGCCATGATACGCACACGGCAAACTGCCTTAAAATATTTAGACTTGAGGGAAAGCTTCGGTAACAAACGATAACACGGCAATCAGCACTCGATTATAATTATAACCCTAACAATAATTGTAAATATTCATCTCATCTATGGGATCTAATGCGCGCGCTGTTGCTTTGTCTCTGCGTGTAGTAGTTAAGAGAGCCAGTTTAAGGGCGGAGAAGAAAGAAGGCAAGGAAAGTCTATGAAGCAAAATTGCAGCGCCGTGGCTTTAAAGCGCTACCGTGCTAGAGAAACGGAAGGCGATATAAGCGTGCGTGGCCATGATACGCACACGACAAACTGCCTTAAAATATTTAGACTTGAGGGAAAGCTTCGTTAAGAAACTATAACACGGCAATCAGAACACGAATACGACGAGAGAAATTATTGAGACGTGGAAAATTTCCTTGAACTAAATATGGTTTGCGAGACAAATGCTTGTAAGTATTGAACCTCTTAAAAGATGAGGGGAAATTTGCGCTCACCGAGAGGGCATCGTCCGTACGAGACCACCACAAGGCACCTTACTGAGACGTGGGGAGCTTCGCGGCCGGAACGAAGCCTCCCGTCCCCGCCGGCCAAGAGGGGGAAACGCGCTTTCCGATCGCTCAAGGTTGCGCGGACACAGTGTAACTCTAGCGTCTAGGAGAAGCTTAACCAGGTGCGATGGCGGCACGCATAGCGTGGGGAGCTAGCCGCCAGAATAACAATCTCAAGGACTGCTGCTGACGAGGGCGAAATACCTTCGTGTAATTATAATAACCCTAATAGGACTACTTTCGAAAGAAAAAAGAAAAAAAGAAAAAAAGAAAAAAAAGGAAACGGCCCAGAGGGCTATACTACGAGAGCTATGGCTGATAGTTCTCTCTCTCTCTCTATATATATATATATTCATCTCATCTATGGGATTGTATGCGCGCGCTGTTGCTTTGTCTCTGCGTATAGTAGTTAAGAGAGCCAGTTTAAGGGCGGAGAAGAAGGAAGGAAAGGAAAGCAAAAACTGCAGCGCCGTGGTTTTAAAGCGCACCCGTGGTAGAGAAACGGAAGGCGATATAAGCGTGAGTAGCCATGATACGCACACGGCAAACTACCTTAAAATATTTAGACTTGAGGAAAAGCTTCGGTAACAAACGATAACACGGCAATCAGCACTCGATTATAATTATAACCCTAATAATAATTGTAAATATTCATCTCATCTATGGGATCTAATGCGCGCGCTGTTGCTTTGTCTCGGCGTGTAGTAGTTAAGAGAGCCAGTTTAAGGGCGGAGAAGAAGGAAGGAAAGGAAAGTCTATGAAGCAAAATTGCAGCGCCGTGGCTTTAAAGCGCACCCGTGGTAGAGAAACGGAAGGCGATATAAGCGTGCGTGGCCATGATACGCACACGACAAACTGCCTTAAAATATTTAGGCTTGAGGGAAAGCTTCGTTAAGAAACTATAACACGGCAATCAGAACTCGATTACGACGAGAGAAATGATTGAGACGTGGAAAATTTCCTTGAAATAAATATGGTTTGCGAGACAAATGCTTGTAAGTATTGAACTTCTTAAAAGATGAGGGGAAATTTGCGCTCACCGAGAGGGCATCCTCCTTACGAGACCACCACAAGGCACCTTACTGAGACGTGGGGAGCTTCGCGGCCGGAACGAAGCCTCCCGTCCCCGCTGGCCAAGAGGGGGAAACGCGCTTTCCGATCGCTCAAGGTTGCGCGGACACAGTGTAACTCTAGCCTCAACCCGGAGTATCGACATCTCTGGATGCCGCCGTAACGACACCTACGTTAAGCGCGTGGGGCAGTGCCCCTTGAAAGACCATGCCGCTGCCTTTGTCACCCCATACATTGCACCGCAGACTCCTCGTCGCCACCTTAACTATTTCAAAATTACTCGACGTATTACTACTATGCTACTCAAGTCACTTTCAACTCATGGTTTTTTTTTTTTTTTTGTCTGGGTTTTCTCCTTTCTCCTTCTCTTCTTTTTTTTTTTCTTTTGTGTTACTCGCGCGCTGACCGCTTGACCGGCCGTTTTAATGCATCAAAAACATGCCGCCAACGACTCCCCCTGAATACCTCCTAACCTTTCGCATCCCCAACACGCTCCCAAGCCCCCGTATTTCTTAGATTTCACTTTTCTCCTTCTTTTTCTTTCCCTCCCCCCCTTTTTTTGTCTGTCTTGGTGCCGCCCTGGCTTTCCCCCCCCTTTTTTTCCCCTTTTTTTTTCCTTTTTTTCTGCTTTGATTCCTTTTCTTTTCGCCCCGCGTGCCCACTCTGACGGTCTTGTCCCCTCGTCTTGAGAACGAAGCTCACAGACGTCGGACGACAGCGCTTGTTTCCTCTTGTAATCTCTCTCTTTAAAACCAGCCGCCAGCGACAACACCCGCACGTGACGTCACTGCACTAACCCTTTAAAACTAACACGCCGAGGATGACGAGGCCGCCTTTGACGAAGATAGGTCCTCCTATCGAAACGTTGGCCAGCCTGTCTGAGGCACTTCATCCCTGTTTACAAACTTTATACTCTAGCGTCTAGGAGAAGCTTAACCAGGTGCGATGGCGGCACGCATAGCGTGGGAAGCTAGCCGCCAGAATAACAATTTCAAGGACTGCTGCTGAAGAGGGCGAAATACCTTCGTGTAATTATAATAACCCTAATAGGACTACTTTCGAAAGAAAAAAGAAAAAAAGGAAAAAAGAAAAAAAAAAAGGAAACGGCCCAGAGGGCTAAACTACGAGAGCTATGGCTGATAGTTCTCTCTTTCTATATATATATATATATATATATTCATCTCATCTATGGGATTGTATGCGCGCGCTGTTGCTTTGTCTCTGCGTGTAGTAGTTAAGAGAGCCAGTTTAAGGGCGGAGAAGAAGGAAGGAAAGGAAAGCAAAAACTGCAGCGCCGTGGTTTTAAAGCGCACCCGTGGTAGAGAAACGGAAGGCGATATAAGCGTGCGTAGCTATGATACGCACACGGCAAACTGCCTTAAAATATTTAGACTTGAGGGAAAGCTTCGGTAACAAACGATAACACGGCAATCAGCACTCCAATATAATTATAACTCTAATAATAATTGTAAATATTCATCTCATCTATGGGATCTAATGCGCGCGCTGTTGCTATGTCTCTGCGTGTAGTAGTTAAGAGAGCCAGTTTAAGGGCGGAGAAGAAGGAAGGAAAGGAAAGTCTATGAAGCAAAATTGCAGCGCCGTGGTTTTAAAGCGCACCCGTGGTAGAGAAACGGAAGGCGATATAAGCGTGCGTGGCCATGATACGCACACGACAAACTGCCTTAAAATATTTAGACTTGAGGGAAAGCTTCGTTAAGAAACTATAACACGGCAATCAGAACTCGAATACGACGAGAGAAATTATTGAGACGTGGAAAATTTCCTTGAAATAAATATGGTTTGCGAGACAAATACTTGTAAGTATTGAACCTCTTAAAAGATGAGGGGAAATTGGCGCTCACCGAGAGGGCATCGTCCGTACGAGACCACCACAAGGCACCTTACTGAGACTTGGGGAGCTTCGCGGCCGGAACGAAGCCTCCCGTCCCCGCCGGCCAAGAGGGGGAAACGCGCTTTCCGATCGCTCAAGGTTGCGCGGACATAGTGTAACTCTAGCGTCTAGGAGAAGCTTAACCAGGTGCGATGGCGGCACGCATAGCGTGGGAAGCTAGCCGCCAGAATAACACTCTCAAGGACTGCTGCTGACGAGGGCGAAATACCTTCGTGTAATTATAATAACCCTAATAGGACTACATTCGAAAGAAAAAAGAAAAAAAAGGAAAAAAGAAAAAAAAGGAAACGGCCCAGAGGGCTATACTACGAGAGCTATGGCTGATAGTTCTCTCTCTCTCTATATATATATATATATTCATCTCATCTATGGGATTGTATGCGCGCGCTGTTGCTTTGTCTCTGCGTATAGTAGTTAAGAGAGCCAGTTTAAGGGCGGAGAAGAAGGAAGGAAAGGAAAGCAAAAACTGCAGCGCCGTGGTTTTAAAGCGCACCCGTGGTAGAGAAACGGAAGCCGATATAAGCGTGAGTAGCCATGATACGCACACGGCAAACTGCCTTAAAATATTTAGACTTGAGGGAAAGCTTCGGTAACAAACGATAACACGGCAATCAGCACTCGATTATAATTATAACCCTAATAATAATTGTAAATATTCATCTCATCTATGGGATCTAATGCGCGCGCTGTTGCTTTGTCTCTGCGTGTAGTAGTTAAGAGAGCCAGTTTAAGGGCGGAGAAGAAAGAAGGCAAGGAAAGTCTATGAAGCAAAATTGCAGCGCCGTGGCTTTAAAGCGCTACCGTGCTAGAGAAACGGAAGGCGATATAAGCGTGCGTGGCCATGATACGCACACGACAAACTGCCTTAAAAAATTTAGACTTGAGGGAAAGCTTCGTTAAGAAACTATAACACGGCAATCAGAACACGAATGCGACGAGAGAAATTATTGAGACGTGGAAAATTTCCTTGAAATAAATATGGTTTGCGAGACAAATGCTTGTAAGTATTGAACCTCTTAAAAGATGAGGGGAAATTTGCGCTCACCGAGAGGGCATCGTCCGTACGAGACCACCACAAGGCACCTTACTGAGACGTGGGGAGCTTCGCGGCCGGAACGAAGCCTCCCGTCCCCGCCGGCCAAGAGGGGGAAACGCGCTTTCCGATCGCTCAAGGTTGCGCGGACACAGTGTAAATCTAGCGTCTAGGAGAAGCTTAACCAGGTGCGATGGCGGCACGCATAGCGTGGGGAGCTAGCCGCCAGAATAACAATCTCAAGGACTGCTGCTGACGAGGGCGAAATACCTTCGTGTAATTATAATAACCCTAATCGGACTACTTTCGAAAGAAAAAAGAAAAAAAAGGAAACGGCCCAGAGGGCTATACTACGAGAGCTATGGCTGATAGTTCTCTCTCTCTCTATATATATATATATATTCATCTCATCTATGGGATTGTATGCGCGCGCTGTTGCTTTGTCTCTGCGTATAGTAGTTAAGAGAGCCAGTTTAAGGGCGGAGAAGAAGGAAGGAAAGGAAAGCAAAAACTGCAGCGCCGTGGTTTTAAAGCGCACCCGTGGTAGAGAAACGGAAGGCGATATAAGCGTGAGTAGCCATGATACGCACACGGCAAACTACCTTAAAATATTTAGACTTGAGGAAAAGCTTCGGTAACAAACGATAACACGGCAATCAGCACTCGATTATAATTATAACCCTAATAATAATTGTAAATATTCATCTCATCTATGGGATCTAATGCGCGCGCTGTTGCTTTGTCTCGGCGTGTAGTAGTTAAGAGAGCCAGTTTAAGGGCGGAGAAGAAGGAAGGAAAGGAAAGTCTATGAAGCAAAATTGCAGCGCCGTGGCTTTAAAGCGCACCCGTGGTAGAGAAACGGAAGGCGATATAAGCGTGCGTGGCCATGATACGCACACGACAAACTGCCTTAAAATATTTAGGCTTGAGGGAAAGCTTCGTTAAGAAACTATAACACGGCAATCAGAACTCGATTACGACGAGAGAAATTATTGAGACGTGGAAAATTTCCTTGAAATAAATATGGTTTGCGAGACAAATGCTTGTAAGTATTGAACTTCTTAAAAGATGAGGGGAAATTTGCGCTCACCGAGAGGGCATCCTCCTTACGAGACCACCACAAGGCACCTTACTGAGACGTGGGGAGCTTCGCGGCCGGAACGAAGCCTCCCGTCCCCGCTGGCCAAGAGGGGGAAACGCGCTTTCCGATCGCTCAAGGTTGCGCGGACACAGTGTAACTCTAGCCTCAACCCGGAGTATCGACATCTCTGGATGCCGCCGTAACGACAACTACGTTAAGCGCGTGGGGCAGTGCCCCTTGAAAGACCATGCCGCTGCCTTTGTCACCCCATACATTGCACCGCAGACTCCTCGTCGCCACCTTAACTATTTCAAAATTACTCGACGTATTACTACTATGCTACTCAAGTCACTTTCAACTCATGGTTTTTTTTTTTTTGTCTGGGTTTTCTCCTTTCTCCTTCTCTTCTTTTTTTTTTTCTTTTGTGTTACTCGCGGGCTGACCGCTTGACCGGCCGTTTTAATGCATCAAAAACATGCCGCCAACGACTCCCCCTGAATACCTCCTAACCTTTCGCATCCCCAACACGCTCCCAAGCCCCCGTATTTCTTAGATTTCACTTTTCTCCTTCTTTTTCTTTCCCTCCCCCCCTTTTTTTGTCTGTCTTGGTGCCGCCCTGGCTTTTCCCCCCCTTTTTTTCCCCTTTTTTTTTCCTTTTTTTCTGCTTTGATTCCTTTTCTTTTCGCCCCGCGTGCCCACTCTGACGGTCTTGTCCCCTCGTCTTGAGAATGAAGCTCACAGACGTCGGACGACAGCGCTTGTTTCCTCTTGTAATCTCTCTCTTTAAAACCAGCCGCCAGCGACAACACCCGCACGTGACGTCACTGCACTAACCCTTTAAAACTAACACGCCGAGGATGACGAGGCCGCCTTTGACGAAGATAGGTCCTCCTATCGAAACGTTGGCCAGCCTGTCTGAGGCACTTCATCCCTGTTTACAAACTTTATACTCTAGCGTCTAGGAGAAGCTTAACCAGGTGCGATGGCGGCACGCATAGCGTGGGAAGCTAGCCGCCAGAATAACAATTTCAAGGACTGCTGCTGAAGAGGGCGAAATACCTTCGTGTAATTATAATAACCCTAATAGGACTACTTTCGAAAGAAAAAAGAAAAAAAGGAAAAAAGAAAAAAAAAGGAAACGGCCCAGAGGGCTAAACTACGAGAGCTATGGCTGATAGTTCTCTCTTTCTATATATATATATATATATATATTCATCTCATCTATGGGATTGTATGCGCGCGCTGTTGCTTTGTCTCTGCGTGTAGTAGTTAAGAGAGCCAGTTTAAGGGCGGAGAAGAAGGAAGGAAAGGAAAGCAAAAACTGCAGCGCCGTGGTTTTAAAGCGCACCCGTGGTAGAGAAACGGAAGGCGATATAAGCGTGCGTAGCTATGATACGCACACGGCAAACTGCCTTAAAATATTTAGACTTGAGGGAAAGCTTCGGTAACAAACGATAACACGGCAATCAGCACTCCAATATAATTATAACCCTAATAATAATTGTAAATATTCATCTCATCTATGGGATCTAATGCGCGCGCTGTTGCTATGTCTCTGCGTGTAGTAGTTAAGAGAGCCAGTTTAAGGGCGGAGAAGAAGGAAGGAAAGGAAAGTCTATGAAGCAAAATTGCAGCGCCGTGGTTTTAAAGCGCACCCGTGGTAGAGAAACGGAAGGCGATATAAGCGTGCGTGGCCATGATACGCACACGACAAACTGCCTTAAAATATTTAGACTTGAGGGAAAGCTTCGTTAAGAAACTATAACACGGCAATCAGAACTCGAACACGACGAGAGAAATTATTGAGACGTGGAAAATTTCCTTGAAATAAATATGGTTTGCGAGACAAATACTTGTAAGTATTGAACCTCTTAAAAGATGAGGGGAAATTGGCGCTCACCGAGAGGGCATCGTCCGTACGAGACCACCACAAGGCACCTTACTGAGACTTGGGGAGCTTCGCGGCCGGAACGAAGCCTCCCGTCCCCGCCGGCCAAGAGGGGGAAACGCGCTTTCCGATCGCTCAAGGTTGCGCGGACATAGTGTAACTCTAGCGTCTAGGAGAAGCTTAACCAGGTGCGATGGCGGCACGCATAGCGTGGGAAGCTAGCCGCCAGAATAACACTCTCAAGGACTGCTGCTGACGAGGGCGAAATACCTTCGTGTAATTATAATAACCCTAATAGGGCTACTTTCGAAAGAAAAAAGAAAAAAAAGGAAAAAAGAAAAAAAAGGAAACGGCCCAGAGGGCTATACTACGAGAGCTATGGCTGATAGTTGTCTCTCTCTCTACATATATATATATATTCATCTCATCTATGGGATTGTATGCGCGCGCTGTTGCTTTGTCTCTGCGTATAGTAGTTAAGAGAGCCAGTTTAAGGGCGGAGAAGAAGGAAGGAAAGGAACGGAAAAACTGCAGCGCCGTGGTTTTAAAGCGCACCCGTGGTAGAGAAACGGAAGCCGATATAAGCGTGAGTAGCCATGATACGCACACGGCAAACTGCCTTAAAATATTTAGACTTGAGGGAAAGCTTCGGTAACAAACGATAACACGGCAATCAGCACTCGATTATAATTATAACCCTAATAATAATTGTAAATATTCATCTCATCTATGGGATCTAATGCGCGCGCTGTTGCTTTGTCTCTGCGTGTAGTAGTTAAGAGAGCCAGTTTAAGGGCGGAGAAGAAAGAAGGCAAGGAAAGTCTATGAAGCAAAATTGCAGCGCCGTGGCTTTAAAGCGCTACCGTGCTAGAGAAACGGAAGGCGATATAAGCGTGCGTAGCCATGATACGCACACGACAAACTGCCTTAAAATATTTAGACTTGAGGGAAAGCTTCGTTAAGAAACTATAACACGGCAATCAGAACACGAATACGACGAGAGAAATTATTGAGACGTGGAAAATTTCCTTGAACTAAATATGGTTTGCGAGACAAATGCTTGTAAGTATTGAACCTCTTAAAAGATGAGGGGAAATTTGCGCTCACCGAGAGGGCATCGTCCATACGAGACCACCACAAGGCACCTTACTGAGACGTGGGGAGCTTCGCGGCCGGAACGAAGCCTCCCGTCCCCGCCGGCCAAGAGGGGGAAACGCGCTTTCCGATCGCTCAAGGTTGCGCGGACACAGTGTAACTCTAGCGTCTAGGAGAAGCTTAACCAGGTGCGATGGCGGCACGCATAGCGTGGGGAGCTAGCCGCCAGAATAACAATCTCAAGGACTGCTGCTGACGAGGGCGAAATACCTTCGTGTAATTATAATAACCCTAATAGGACTACTTTCGAAAGAAAAAAGAAAAAAAGAAAAAAAGAAAAAAAAAGGAAACGGCCCAGAGGGCTATACTACGAGAGCTATGGCTGATAGTTCTCTCTCTCTCTCTATATATATATATATATTCATCTCATCTATGGGATTGTATGCGCGCGCTGTTGCTTTGTCTCTGCGTATAGTAGTTAAGAGAGCCAGTTTAAGGGCGGAGAAGAAGGAAGGAAAGGAAAGCAAAAACTGCAGCGCCGTGGTTTTAAAGCGCACCCGTGGTAGAGAAACGGAAGGCGATATAAGCGTGCGTAGCTATGATACGCACACGGCAAACTGCCTTAAAATATTTAGACTTGAGGGAAAGCTTCGGTAACAAACGATAACACGGCAATCAGCACTCCAATATAATTATAACCCTAATAATAATTGTAAATATTCATCTCATCTATGGGATCTAATGCGCGCGCTGTTGCTATGTCTCTGCGTGTAGTAGTTAAGAGAGCCAGTTTAAGGGCGGAGAAGAAGGAAGGAAAGGAAAGTCTATGAAGCAAAATTGCAGCGCCGTGGTTTTAAAGCGCACCCGTGGTAGAGAAACGGAAGGCGATATAAGCGTGCGTGGCCATGATACGCACACGACAAACTGCCTTAAAATATTTAGACTTGAGGGAAAGCTTCGTTAAGAAACTATAACACGGCAATCAGAACTCGAATACGACGAGAGAAATTATTGAGACGTGGAAAATTTCCTTGAAATAAATATGGTTTGCGAGACAAATACTTGTAAGTATTGAACCTCTTAAAAGATGAGGGGAAATTGGCGCTCACCGAGAGGGCATCGTCCGTACGAGACCACCACAAGGCACCTTACTGAGACTTGGGGAGCTTCGCGGCCGGAACGAAGCCTCCCGTCCCCGCCGGCCAAGAGGGGGAAACGCGCTTTCCGATCGCTCAAGGTTGCGCGGACATAGTGTAACTCTAGCGTCTAGGAGAAGCTTAACCAGGTGCGATGGCGGCACGCATAGCGTGGGAAGCTAGCCGCCAGAATAACACTCTCAAGGACTGCTGCTGACGAGGGCGAAATACCTTCGTGTAATTATAATAACCCTAATAGGACTACTTTCGAAAGAAAAAAGAAAAAAAAAGGAAACGGCCCAGAGGGCTATACTACGAGAGCTATGGCTGATAGTTCTCTCTCTCTCTCTCTATATATATATATATATTCATCTCATCTATGGGATCTTATGCGCGCGCTGTTGCTTTGTCTCTGCGTATAGTAGTTAAGAGAGCCAGTTTAAGGGCGGAGAAGAAGGAAGGAAAGGAAAGGAAAAACTGCAGCGCCGTGGTTTTAAAGCGCACCCGTGGTAGAGAAACGGAAGCCGATATAAGCGTGAGTAGCCATGATACGCACACGGCAAACTGCCTTAAAATATTTAGACTTGAGGGAAAGCTTCGGTAACAAACGATAACACGGCAATCAGCACTCGATTATAATTATAACCCTAATAATAATTGTAAATATTCATCTCATCTATGGGATCTAATGCGCGCGCTGTTGCTTTGTCTCTGCGTGTAGTAGTTAAGAGAGCCAGTTTAAGGGCGGAGAAGAAAGAAGGCAAGGAAAGTCTATGAAGCAAAATTGCAGCGCCGTGGCTTTAAAGCGCTACCGTGCTAGAGAAACGGAAGGCGATATAAGCGTGCGTGGCCATGATACGCACACGACAAACTGCCTTAAAAAATTTAGACTTGAGGGAAAGCTTCGTTAAGAAACTATAACACGGCAATCAGAACACGAATGCGACGAGAGAAATTATTGAGACGTGGAAAATTTCCTTGAAATAAATATGGTTTGCGAGACAAATGCTTGTAAGTATTGAACCTCTTAAAAGATGAGGGGAAATTTGCGCTCACCGAGAGGGCATCGTCCGTACGAGACCACCACAAGGCACCTTACTGAGACGTGGGGAGCTTCGCGGCCGGAACGAAGCCTCCCGTCCCCGCCGGCCAAGAGGGGGAAACGCGCTTTCCGATCGCTCAAGGTTGCGCGGACACAGTGTAAATCTAGCGTCTAGGAGAAGCTTAACCAGGTGCGATGGCGGCACGCATAGCGTGGGGAGCTAGCCGCCAGAATAACAATCTCAAGGACTGCTGCTGACGAGGGCGAAATACCTTCGTGTAATTATAATAACCCTAATCGGACTACTTTCGAAAGAAAAAAGAAAAAAAGAAAAAAAAGGAAACGGCCCAGAGGGCTATACTACGAGAGCTATGGCTGATAGTTCTCTCTCTCTCTCTATATATATATATATTCATCTCATCTATGGGATTGTATGCGCGCGCTGTTGCTTTGTCTCTGCGTATAGTAGTTAAGAGAGCCAGTTTAAGGGCGGAGAAGAAGGAAGGAAAGGAAAGCAAAAACTGCAGCGCCGTGGTTTTAAAGCGCACCCGTGGTAGAGAAACGGAAGGCGATATAAGCGTGAGTAGCCATGATACGCACACGGCAAACTACCTTAAAATATTTAGACTTGAGGAAAAGCTTCGGTAACAAACGATAACACGGCAATCAGCACTCGATTATAATTATAACCCTAATAATAATTGTAAATATTCATCTCATCTATGGGATCTAATGCGCGCGCTGTTGCTTTGTCTCGGCGTGTAGTAGTTAAGAGAGCCAGTTTAAGGGCGGAGAAGAAGGAAGGAAAGGAAAGTCTATGAAGCAAAATTGCAGCGCCGTGGCTTTAAAGCGCACCCGTGGTAGAGAAACGGAAGGCGATATAAGCGTGCGTGGCCATGATACGCACACGACAAACTGCCTTAAAATATTTAGGCTTGAGGGAAAGCTTCGTTAAGAAACTATAACACGGCAATCAGAACTCGATTACGACGAGAGAAATTATTGAGACGTGGAAAATTTCCTTGAAATAAATATGGTTTGCGAGACAAATGCTTGTAAGTATTGAACTTCTTAAAAGATGAGGGGAAATTTGCGCTCACCGAGAGGGCATCCTCCTTACGAGACCACCACAAGGCACCTTACTGAGACGTGGGGAGCTTCGCGGCCGGAACGAAGCCTCCCGTCCCCGCTGGCCAAGAGGGGGAAACGCGCTTTCCGATCGCTCAAGGTTGCGCGGACATAGTGTAACTCTAGCGTCTAGGAGAAGCTTAACCAGGTGCGATGGCGGCACGCATAGCGTGGGAAGCTAGCCGCCAGAATAACACTCTCAAGGACTGCTGCTGACGAGGGCGAAATACCTTCGTGTAATTATAATAACCCTAATAGGGCTACTTTCGAAAGAAAAAAGAAAAAAAAGGAAAAAAGAAAAAAAAGGAAACGGCCCAGAGGGCTATACTACGAGAGCTATGGCTGATAGTTCTCTCTCTCTCTACATATATATATATATTCATCTCATCTATGGGATTGTATGCGCGCGCTGTTGCTTTGTCTCTGCGTATAGTAGTTAAGAGAGCCAGTTTAAGGGCGGAGAAGAAGGAAGGAAAGGAACGGAAAAACTGCAGCGCCGTGGTTTTAAAGCGCACCCGTGGTAGAGAAACGGAAGCCGATATAAGCGTGAGTAGCCATGATACGCACACGGCAAACTGCCTTAAAATATTTAGACTTGAGGGAAAGCTTCGGTAACAAACGATAACACGGCAATCAGCACTCGATTATAATTATAACCCTAATAATAATTGTAAATATTCATCTCATCTATGGGATCTAATGCGCGCGCTGTTGCTTTGTCTCTGCGTGTAGTAGTTAAGAGAGCCAGTTTAAGGGCGGAGAAGAAAGAAGGCAAGGAAAGTCTATGAAGCAAAATTGCAGCGCCGTGGCTTTAAAGCGCTACCGTGCTAGAGAAACGGAAGGCGATATAAGCGTGCGTGGCCATGATACGCACACGACAAACTGCCTTAAAATATTTAGACTTGAGGGAAAGCTTCGTTAAGAAACTATAACACGGCAATCAGAACACGAATACGACGAGAGAAATTATTGAGACGTGGAAAATTTCCTTGAACTAAATATGGTTTGCGAGACAAATGCTTGTAAGTATTGAACCTCTTAAAAGATGAGGGGAAATTTGCGCTCACCGAGAGGGCATCGTCCATACGAGACCACCACAAGGCACCTTACTGAGACGTGGGGAGCTTCGCGGCCGGAACGAAGCCTCCCGTCCCCGCCGGCCAAGAGGGGGAAACGCGCTTTCCGATCGCTCAAGGTTGCGCGGACACAGTGTAACTCTAGCGTCTAGGAGAAGCTTAACCAGGTGCGATGGCGGCACGCATAGCGTGGGGAGCTAGCCGCCAGAATAACAATCTCAAGGACTGCTGCTGACGAGGGCGAAATACCTTCGTGTAATTATAATAACCCTAATAGGACTACTTTCGAAAGAAAAAAGAAAAAAAGAAAAAAAGAAAAAAAAAGGAAACGGCCCAGAGGGCTATACTACGAGAGCTATGGCTGATAGTTCTCTCTCTCTCTCTATATATATATATATATTCATCTCATCTATGGGATTGTATGCGCGCGCTGTTGCTTTGTCTCTGCGTATAGTAGTTAAGAGAGCCAGTTTAAGGGCGGAGAAGAAGGAAGGAAAGGAAAGCAAAAACTGCAGCGCCGTGGTTTTAAAGCGCACCCGTGGTAGAGAAACGGAAGGCGATATAAGCGTGCGTAGCTATGATACGCACACGGCAAACTGCCTTAAAATATTTAGACTTGAGGGAAAGCTTCGGTAACAAACGATAACACGGCAATCAGCACTCCAATATAATTATAACCCTAATAATAATTGTAAATATTCATCTCATCTATGGGATCTAATGCGCGCGCTGTTGCTATGTCTCTGCGTGTAGTAGTTAAGAGAGCCAGTTTAAGGGCGGAGAAGAAGGAAGGAAAGGAAAGTCTATGAAGCAAAATTGCAGCGCCGTGGTTTTAAAGCGCACCCGTGGTAGAGAAACGGAAGGCGATATAAGCGTGCGTGGCCATGATACGCACACGACAAACTGCCTTAAAATATTTAGACTTGAGGGAAAGCTTCGTTAAGAAACTATAACACGGCAATCAGAACTCGAATACGACGAGAGAAATTATTGAGACGTGGAAAATTTCCTTGAAATAAATATGGTTTGCGAGACAAATACTTGTAAGTATTGAACCTCTTAAAAGATGAGGGGAAATTGGCGCTCACCGAGAGGGCATCGTCCGTACGAGACCACCACAAGGCACCTTACTGAGACTTGGGGAGCTTCGCGGCCGGAACGAAGCCTCCCGTCCCCGCCGGCCAAGAGGGGGAAACGCGCTTTCCGATCGCTCAAGGTTGCGCGGACATAGTGTAACTCTAGCGTCTAGGAGAAGCTTAACCAGGTGCGATGGCGGCACGCATAGCGTGGGAAGCTAGCCGCCAGAATAACACTCTCAAGGACTGCTGCTGACGAGGGCGAAATACCTTCGTGTAATTATAATAACCCTAATAGGACTACTTTCGAAAGAAAAAAGAAAAAAAAAGGAAACGGCCCAGAGGGCTATACTACGAGAGCTATGGCTGATAGTTCTCTCTCTCTCTCTATATATATATATATATATTCATCTCATCTATGGGATCTTATGCGCGCGCTGTTGCTTTGTCTCTGCGTATAGTAGTTAAGAGAGCCAGTTTAAGGGCGGAGAAGAAGGAAGGAAAGGAAAGGAAAAACTGCAGCGCCGTGGTTTTAAAGCGCACCCGTGGTAGAGAAACGGAAGCCGATATAAGCGTGAGTAGCCATGATACGCACACGGCAAACTGCCTTAAAATATTTAGACTTGAGGGAAAGCTTCGGTAACAAACGATAACACGGCAATCAGCACTCGATTATAATTATAACCCTAATAATAATTGTAAATATTCATCTCATCTATGGGATCTAATGCGCGCGCTGTTGCTTTGTCTCTGCGTGTAGTAGTTAAGAGAGCCAGTTTAAGGGCGGAGAAGAAAGAAGGCAAGGAAAGTCTATGAAGCAAAATTGCAGCGCCGTGGCTTTAAAGCGCTACCGTGCTAGAGAAACGGAAGGCGATATAAGCGTGCGTGGCCATGATACGCACACGACAAACTGCCTTAAAATATTTAGACTTGAGGGAAAGCTTCGTTAAGAAACTACAACACGGCAATCAGAACACGAATACGACGAGAGAAATTATTGAGACGTGGAAAATTTCCTTGAACTAAATATGGTTTGCGAGACAAATGCTTGTAAGTATTGAACCTCTTAAAAGATGAGGGGAAATTTGCGCTCACCGAGAGGGCATCGTCCGTACGAGACCACCACAAGGCACCTTACTGAGACGTGGGGAGCTTCGCGGCCGGAACGAAGCCTCCCGTCCCCGCCGGCCAAGAGGGGGAAACGCGCTTTCCGATCGCTCAAGGTTGCGCGGACACAGTGTAACTCTAGCGTCTAGGAGAAGCTTAACCAGGTGCGATGGCGGCACGCATAGCGTGGGGAGCTAGCCGCCAGAATAACAATCTCAAGGACTGCTGCTGACGAGGGCGAAATACCTTCGTGTAATTATAATAACCCTAATAGGACTACTTTCGAAAGAAAAAAGAAAAAAAGAAAAAAAGAAAAAAAAGGAAACGGCCCAGAGGGCTATACTACGAGAGCTATGGCTGATAGTTCTCTCTCTCTCTATATATATATATATATTCATCTCATCTATGGGATTGTATGCGCGCGCTGTTGCTTTGTCTCTGCGTATAGTAGTAAAGAGAGCCAGTTTAAGGGCGGAGAAGAAGGAAGGAAAGGAAAGCAAAAACTGCAGCGCCGTGGTTTTAAAGCGCACCCGTGGTAGAGAAACGGAAGGCGATATAAGCGTGAGTAGCCATGATACGCACACGGCAAACTGCCTTAAAATATTTAGACTTGAGGGAAAGCTTCGGTAACAAACGATAACACGGCAATCAGCACTCGATTATAATTATAACCCTAATAATAATTGTAAATATTCATCTCATCTATGGGATCTAATGCGCGCGCTGTTGCTTTGTCTCTGCGTGTAGTAGTTAAGAGAGCCAGTTTACGGGCGGAGAAGAAGGAAGGCAAGGAAAGTCTATGAAGCAAAATTGCAGCGCCGTGGCTTTAAAGCGCACCCGTGGTAGAGAAACGGAAGGCGATATAAGCGTGCGTGGCCATGATTTGCACACGACAAACTGCCTTAAAATATTTAGACTTGAGGGAAAGCTTCGTTAAGAAACTATAACACGGCAATGAGAACACGAATACGACGAGAGAAATTATTGAGACGTGGAAAATTTCCTTGAAATAAATATGGTTTGCGAGACAAATGCTTGTAAGTATTGAACCTCTTAAAAGATGAGGGGAAATTTGCGCTCACCGAGAGGGCATGGTCAGTACGAGACCACCACAAGGCACCTTACTGAGACGTGGGGAGCTTCGCGGCCGGAACGAAGCCTCCCGTCCCCGCCGGCCAAGAGGGGGAAACGCGCTTCCCGATCGCTCAAGGTTGCGCGGACATAGTGTAACTCTAGCGTCTAGGAGAAGCTTAACCAGGTGCGATTGCGGCACGCATAGCGTGGGAAGCTAGCCGCCAGAATAACAATCTCAAGGACTGCTGCTGACGAGGGCGAAATACCTTCGTGTAATTATAATAACCCTAATAGGACTACTTTCGAAAGAAAAAAGAAAAAAAAGGAAAAACAAAGGAAACGGCCCAGAGGGCTATACTACGAGAGCTATGGCTGATAGTTCTCTCTTTCTATATATATATATATATATATATATATATATATATATATATATATATATATATATATATTCATCTCATCTATGGGATTGTATGCGCGCGCTGTTGCTTTGTCTCTGCGTGTAGTAGTTAAGAGAGCCAGTTTAAGGGCGGAGAAGAAGGAAGGAAAGGAAAGCAAAAACTGCAGCGCCGTGGTTTTAAAGCGCACCCGTGGTAGAGAAACGGAAGGCGATATAAGCGTGCGTAGCCATGATACGCACACGACAAACTGCCTTAAAATATTTAGACTTGAGGGAAAGCTTCGGTAACAAACGATAACACGGCAATCAGCACTCGAATATAATTATAACCCTAATAATAATTGTAAATATTCATCTCATCTATGGGATCTAATGCGCGCGCTGTTGCTATGTCTCTGCGTGTAGTAGTTAAGAGAGTCAGTTTAAGGGCGGAGAGGAAGGAAGGAAAGGAAAGTCTATGAAGCAAAATTGCAGCGCCGTGGTTTTAAAGCGCACCCGTGGTAGATAAACGGAAGGCGATATAAGCGTGCGTGGCCATGATACGCACACGACAAACTGCCTTAAAATATTTAGACTTGAGGGAAAGCTTCGTTAAGAAACTATAACACGGCAATCAGAACTCGAATACGACGAGAGAAATTATTGAGACGTGGAAAATTTCCTTGAAATAAATATGGTTTGCGAGACAAATACTTGTAAGTATTGAACCTCTTAAAAGATGAGGGGAAATTGGCGCTCACCGAGAGGGCATCGTCCGTACGAGACCACCACAAGGCACCTTACTGAGACTTGGGGAGCTTCGCGGCCGGAACGAAGCCTCCCGTGCCCGCCGGCCAAGAGGGGGAAACGCGCTTTCCGATCGCCCAAGGTTGCGCGGACATAGTGTAACTCTAGCGTCTAGGAGAAGCTTAACCAGGTGCGATGGCGGCACGCATAGCGTGGGAAGCTAGCCGCCAGAATAACACTCTCAAGGACTGCTGCTGACGAGGGCGAAATACCTTCGTGTAATTATAATAACCCTAATAGGACTACTTTCGAAAGAATAAAGAAAAAAAAGGAAACGGCCCAGAGGGCTATACTACGAGAGCTATGGCTGATAGTTCTCTCTCTCTCGCTATATATATATATATTCATCTCATCTATGGGATTGTATGCGCGCGCTGTTGCTTTGTCTCTGCGTATAGTAGTTAAGAGAGCCAGTTTAAGGGCGGAGAAGAAGGAAGGAAAGGAAAGGAAAAACTGCAGCGCCGTGGTTTTAATGCGCACCCGTGGTAGAGAAACGGAAGCCGATATAAGCGTGAGTAGCCATGATACGCACACGGCAAACTGCCTTAAAATATTTAGACTTGAGGGAAAGCTTCGGTAACAAACTATAACACGGCAATCAGCACTCGATTATAATTATAACCCTAATAATAATTGTAAATATTCATCTCATCTATGGGATCTAATGCGCGCGCTGTTGCTTTGTCTCTGCGTGTAGTAGTTAAGAGAGCCAGTTTAAGGGCGGAGAAGAAAGAAGGCAAGGAAAGTCTATGAAGCAAAATTGCAGCGCCGTGGCTTTAAAGCGCTACCGTGCTATAGAAACGGAAGGCGATATAAGCGTGCGTGGCCATGATACGCACACGACAAACTGCCTTAAAATATTTAGACTTGAGGGAAAGCTTCGTTAAGAAACTATAACACGGCAATCAGAACACGAATACGACGAGAGAAATTATTGAGACGTGGAAAATTTCCTTGAACTAAATATGGTTTGCGAGACAAATGCTTGTAAGTATTGAACCTCTTAAAAGATGAGGGGAAATTTGCGCTCACCGAGAGGGCATCGTCCGTACGAGACCACCACAAGGCACCTTACTGAGACGTGGGGAGCTTCACGGCCGGAACGAAGCCTCCCGTCCCCGCCGGCCAAGAGGGGGAAACGCGCTTTCCGATCGCTCAAGGTTGCGCGGACACAGTGTAACTCTAGCGTCTAGGAGAAGCTTAACCAGGTGCGATGGCGGCACGCATAGCGTGGGGAGCTAGCCGCCAGAATAACAATCTCAAGGACTGCTGCTGACGAGGGCGAAATACCTTCGTGTAATTATAATAACCCTAATAGGACTACTTTCGAAAGAAAAAAGAAAAAAAGAAAAAAAGAAAAAAAAGGAAACGGCCCAGAGGGCTATACTACGAGAGCTATGGCTGATAGTTCTCTCTCTCTCTCTATATATATATATATTCATCTCATCTATGGGATTGTATGCGCGCGCTGTTGCTTTGTCTCTGCGTATAGTAGTTAAGAGAGCCAGTTTAAGGGCGGAGAAGAAGGAAGGAAAGGAAAGCAAAAACTGCAGCGCCGCGGTTTTAAAGCGCACCCGTGGTAGAGAAACGGAAGGCGATATAAGCGTGCGTAGCCATGATACGCACACGGCAAACTGCCTTAAAATATTTAGACTTGAGGGAAAGCTTCGGTAACAAACGATAACACGGCAATCAGCACTCCAATATCATTATAACCCTAATAATAATTGTAAATATTCATCTCATCTATGGGATCTAATGCGCGCGCTGTTGCTATGTCTCTGCGTGTAGTAGTTAAGAGAGTCAGTTTAAGGGCGGAGAGGAAGGAAGGAAAGGAAAGTCTATGAAGCAAAATTGCAGCGCCGTGGTTTTAAAGCGCACCCGTGGTAGATAAACGGAAGGCGATATAAGCGTGCGTGGCCATGATACGCACACGACAAACTGCCTTAAAATATTTAGACTTGAGGGAAAGCTTCGTTAAGAAACTATAACACGGCAATCAGAACTCGAATACGACGAGAGAAATTATTGAGACGTGGAAAATTTCCTTGAAATAAATATGGTTTGCGAGACAAATACTTGTAAGTATTGAACCTCTTAAAAGATGAGGGGAAATTGGCGCTCACCGAGAGGGCATCGTCCGTACGAGACCACCACAAGGCACCTTACTGAGACTTGGGGAGCTTCGCGGCCGGAACGAAGCCTCCCGTGCCCGCCGGCCAAGAGGGGGAAACGCGCTTTCCGATCGCCCAAGGTTGCGCGGACATAGTGTAACTCTAGCGTCTAGGAGAAGCTTAACCAGGTGCGATGGCGGCACGCATAGCGTGGGAAGCTAGCCGCGAGAATAACACTCTCAAGGACTGCTGCTGACGAGGGCGAAATACCTTCGTGTAATTATAATAACCCTAATAGGACTACTTTCGAAAGAATAAAGAAAAAAAAGGAAACGGCCCAGAGGGCTATACTACGAGAGCTATGGCTGATAGTTCTCTCTCTCTCTCTATATATATATATATTCATCTCATCTATGGGATTGTATGCGCGCGCTGTTGCTTTGTCTCTGCGTATAGTAGTTAAGAGAGCCAGTTTAAGGGCGGAGAAGAAGGAAGGAAAGGAAAGGAAAAACTGCAGCGCCGTGGTTTTAATGCGCACCCGTGGTAGAGAAACGGAAGCCGATATAAGCGTGAGTAGCCATGATACGCACACGGCAAACTGCCTTAAAATATTTAGACTTGAGGGAAAGCTTCGGTAACAAACTATAACACGGCAATCAGCACTCGATTATAATTATAACCCTAATAATAATTGTAAATATTCATCTCATCTATGGGATCTAATGCGCGCGCTGTTGCTTTGTCTCTGCGTGTAGTAGTTAAGAGAGCCAGTTTAAGGGCGGAGAAGAAAGAAGGCAAGGAAAGTCTATGAAGCAAAATTGCAGCGCCGTGGCTTTAAAGCGCTACCGTGCTATAGAAACGGAAGGCGATATAAGCGTGCGTGGCCATGATACGCACACGACAAACTGCCTTAAAATATTTAGACTTGAGGGAAAGCTTCGTTAAGAAACTATAACACGGCAATCAGAACACGAATACGACGAGAGAAATTATTGAGACGTGGAAAATTTCCTTGAACTAAATATGGTTTGCGAGACAAATGCTTGTAAGTATTGAACCTCTTAAAAGATGAGGGGAAATTTGCGCTCACCGAGAGGGCATCGTCCGTACGAGACCACCACAAGGCACCTTACTGAGACGTGGGGAGCTTCGCGGCCGGAACGAAGCCTCCCGTCCCCGCCGGCCAAGAGGGGGAAACGCGCTTTCCGATCGCTCAAGGTTGCGCGGACACAGTGTAACTCTAGCGTCTAGGAGAAGCTTAACCAGGTGCGATGGCGGCACGCATAGCGTGGGGAGCTAGCCGCCAGAATAACAATCTCAAGGACTGCTGCTGACGAGGGCGAAATACCTTCGTGTAATTATAATAACCCTAATAGGACTACTTTCGAAAGAAAAAAGAAAAAAAGAAAAAAAGAAAAAAAAGGAAACGGCCCAGAGGGCTATACTACGAGAGCTATGGCTGATAGTTCTCTCTCTCTCTATATATATATATATATTCATCTCATCTATGGGATTGTATGCGCGCGCTGTTGCTTTGTCTCTGCGTATAGTAGTTAAGAGAGCCAGTTTAAGGGCGGAGAAGAAGGAAGGAAAGGAAAGCAAAAACTGCAGTGCCGTGGTTTTAAAGCGCACCCGTGGTAGAGAAACGGAAGGCGATATAAGCGTGAGTAGCCATGATACGCACACGGCAAACTGCCTTAAAATATTTAGACTTGAGGGAAAGCTTCGGTAACAAACGATAACACGGCAATCAGCACTCGATTATAATTATAACCCTAATAATAATTGTAAATATTCATCTCATCTATGGGATCTAATGCGCGCGCTGTTGCTTTGTCTCTGCGTGTAGTAGTTAAGAGAGCCAGTTTACCTGCGGAGAAGAAGGAAGGCAAGGAAAGTCTATGAAGCAAAATTGCAGCGCCGTGGCTTTAAAGCGCACCCGTGGTAGAGAAACGGAAGGCGATATAAGCGTGCGTGGCCATGATACGCACACGACAAACTGCCTTAAAATATTTAGACTTGAGGGAAAGCTTCGTTAAGAAACTATAACACGGCAATGAGAACGCGAATACGACGAGAGAAATTATTGAGACGTGGAAAATTTCCTTGAAATAAATATGGTTTGCGAGACAAATGCTTGTAAGTATTGAACCTCTTAAAAGATGAGGGGAAATTTGCGCTCACCGAGAGGGCATGGTCAGTACGAGACCACCACAAGGCACCTTACTGAGACGTGGGGAGCTTCGCGGCCGGAACGAAGCCTCCCGTCCCCGCCGGCCAAGAGGGGGAAACGCGCTTCCCGATCGCTCAAGGTTGCGCGGACATAGTGTAACTCTAGCGTCTAGGAGAAGCTTAACCAGGTGCGATTGCGGCACGCATAGCGTGGGAAGCTAGCCGCCAGAATAACAATCTCAAGGACTGCTGCTGACGAGGGCGAAATACCTTCGTGTAATTATAATAACCCTAATAGGACTACTTTCGAAAGAAAAAAGAAAAAAAAGGAAAAAAAAAAAAGGAAACGGCCCAGAGGGCTATACTACGAGAGCTATGGCTGATAGTTCTCTCTTTCTATATATATATATATATATATATATATATATATTCATCTCATCTATGGGATTGTATGCGCGCGCTGTTGCTTTGTCTCTGCGTGTAGTAGTTAAGAGAGCCAGTTTAAGGGCGGAGAAGAAGGAAGGAAAGGAAAGCAAAAACTGCAGCGCCGTGGTTTTAAAGCGCACCCGTGGTAGAGAAACGGAAGGCGATATAAGCGTGCGTAGCCATGATACGCACACGGCAAACTGCCTTAAAATATTTAGACTTGAGGGAAAGCTTCGGTAACAAACGATAACACGGCAATCAGCACTCGAATATAATTATAACCCTAATAATAATTGTAAATATTCATCTCATCTATGGAATCTAATGCGCGCGCTGTTGCTTTGTCTCTACGTGTAGTAGTTAAGAGAGCCAGTTTAAGGGCGGAGAAGAAGGAAGGAAAGGAAAGTCTATGAAGCAAAATTGCACCGCCGTGGTTTTAAAGCGCACCCGTGGTGGAGAAACGGAAGGCGATATAAGCGTGCGTGGCCATGATACGCACACGACAAACTGCCTTAAAATATTTAGACTTGAGGGAAAGCTTCGTTAAGAAACTATAACACGGCAATCAGAACACGAATACGACGAGAGAAATTATTGAGACGTGGAAAATTTCCTTGAACTAAATATGGTTTGCGAGACAAATGCTTGTAAGTATTGAACCTCTTAAAAGATGAGGGGAAATTTGCGCTCACCGAGAGGGCATCGTCCGTACGAGACCACCACAAGGCACCTTACTGAGACGTGGGGAGCTTGGCGGCCGGAACGAAGCCTCCCGTCCCCGCCGGCCAAGAGGGGGAAACGCGCTTTCCGATCGCTCAAGGTTGCGCGGACACAGTGTAACTCTAGCGTCTAGGAGAAGCTTAACCAGGTGCGATGGCGGCACGCATAGCGTGGGGAGCTAGCCGCCAGAATAACAATCTCAAGGACTGCTGCTGACGAGGGCGAAATACCTTCGTGTAATTATAATAACCCTAATAGGACTACTTTCGAAAGAAAAAAGAAAAAAAGAAAAAAAGAAAAAAAAGGAAACGGCCCAGAGGGCTATACTACGAGAGCTATGGCTGATAGTTCTCTCTCTCTCTCTATATATATATATATTCATCTCATCTATGGGATTGTATGCGCGCGCTGTTGCTTTGTCTCTGCGTGTAGTAGTTAAGAGAGCCAGTTTAAGGGCGGAGAAGAAGGAAGGAAAGGAAAGCAAAAACTGCAGCGCCGCGGTTTTAAAGCGCACCCTTGGTAGAGAAACGGAAGGCGATATAAGCGTGCGTAGCCATGATACGCACACGGCAAACTGCCTTAAAATATTTAGACTTGAGGGAAAGCTTCGGTAACAAACGATAACACGGCAATCAGCACTCCAATATCATTATAACCCTAATAATAATTGTAAATATTCATCTCATCTATGGGATCTAATGCGCGCGCTGTTGCTATGTCTCTGCGTGTAGTAGTTAAGAGAGCCAGTTTAAGGGCGGAGAGGAAGGAAGGAAAGGAAAGTCTATGAAGCAAAATTGCAGCGCCGTGGTTTTAAAGCGCACCCGTGGTAGAGAAACGGAAGGCAATATAAGCGTGCGTGGCCATGATACGCACACGACAAACTGCCTTAAAAAATTTAGACTTGAGGGAAAGCTTCGTTAAGAAACTATAACACGGCAATCAGAACTCGAATTCGACGAGAGAAATTATTGAGACGTGGAAAATTTCCTTGAAATAAATATGGTTTGCGAGACAAATGCTTGTAAGTATTGAACCTCTTAAAAGATGAGGGGAAATTTGCGCTCACTGAGAGGGCATCGTCCGTACGAGACCACCACAAGGCACCTTACTGAGACGTGGGGAGCTTCGCGGCCGGAACGAAGCCTCCCGTCCCCGCCGGCCAAGAAGGGGAAACGCGCTTCCCGATCGCTCAAGGTTGCGCGGACATAGTGTAACTCTAGCGTCTAGGAGAAGCTTAACCAGGTGCGATGGCGGCACGCATAGCGTGGGAAGCTAGCCGCCAGAATAACAATCTCAAGGACTGCTGCTGACGAGGGCGAAATACCTTCGTGTAATTATAATAACCCTAATAGGACTACTTTCGAAAGAAAAAAGAAAAAAAAGGAAAAAAGAAAAAAAGGGAAACGGCCCAGAGGGCTATACTACGAGAGCTATGGCTGATAGTTCTCTCTCTCTCTCTCTCTCTCTCTCTATATATATATATATATATATATATATATATATATATATATATATATATATATATATATATATATATATTCATCTCATCTATGGGATTGTATGCGCGCGCTGTTGCTTTGTCTCTGCGTATAGTAGTTAAGAGAGCCAGTTTAAGGGCGGAGAAGAAGGAAGGAAAGGAAAGCAAAAACTGCAGCGCCGTGGTTTTAAAGCGCACCCGTGGTAGAGAAACGGAAGGCGATATAAGCGTGCGTAGCCATGATACGCACACGGCAAACTGCCTTAAAATATTTAGACTTGAGGGAAAGCTTCGGTAACAAACGATTACACGGCAATCAGCCCTCGAATATAATTATAACCCTAATAATAATTGTAAATATTCATCTCATCTATGGGATTTAATGCGCGCGCTTTTGCTTTGTCTCTGCGTGTAGTAGTTAAGAGAGCCAGTTTAGGGGCGGAGAAGAAGGAAGGAAAGGAAAGTCTATGAAGCAAAATTGCAGCGCCGTGGTTTTAAAGCGCACCCGTGGTAGAGAAACGGAAGGCGATATAAGCGTGCGTGGCCATGATACGCACACGACAAACCGCCTTGAAATATTTAGACTTGAGGGAAAGCTTCGTTAAGAAACTATAACGCGGCAATCAGAACTCGAATTCGACGAGAGAAATTATTGAGACGTGGAAAATTTCCTTGAAATAAATATGGTTTGCGAGACAAATGCTTGTAAGTATTGAACCTCTTAAAAGATGAGGGGAAATTTGCGCTCACCGAGAGGGCATCGTCCGTACGAGACCACCACAAGGCACCCTACTGAGACGTGGGGAGCTTCGCGGCCGGAATGAAGCCTCCCGTCCCCGCCGGCCAAGAGGGGGAAACGCGCTTTCCGATCGCTCAAGGTTGCGCGGACACAGTGTAACTCTAGCGTCTGGGAGAAGCTTAACCAGGTGCGATGGCGGCACGCATAGCGTGGGAAGCTAGCCGCCAGAATAACAATCTCAAGGACTGCTGCTGACGAGGGCGAAATACCTTCGTGTAATTATAATAACCCTAATAGGACTACTTTCGAAAGAAAAAATAAAAAAAAGGAAAAAATAAAAAAATGGAAACGGCCCAGAGGGCTATACTACGAGAGCTATGGCTGATAGTTCTCTCTCTCTCTATATATATATATTGTTACGCCCACAAAAGGCGTTACTTTGAAGCCGGGTGGAGTTAGAAGCGATGGCCTTGGTAAACTGAGCGCCTGTCGAGACTCAGCCAGCCAGCCACACGTCGTCGTCCTCCTTCACTACCCTTCGGTGCCCCCACATACTGTTTGTTGAGGCGTGAACCCACTATGCACCTAAGCGCGTCACATTCGTGAACCCACTATGTACCTAAGAGCGTCACATTTCCCTCCGCGCAGACGAAGCCCGCCGGGCAAGTCAAACAGGCTGTCGAGAAATAAAGGGCTTTAAACGGGCGACATGCGAAAGTTCAGTCTTTGCTGACCGTCGGCCATTTGATGTGAGACGTGCTATGCGGTAGGTTAATTCGCTGATGCGCTCCGTAATAACATAGGGTCCAACATAGTGGGCCAGCAGTTTTTCACATAGTCCACGTTTCCTGGTTGGTTTCCAGAGCAACACTAAATCACCAGGGTCATATATCACGTGTCGGCGTCGGCGGTCGCAGCGTGCCTTCGAGCGGTCTTGTGAAACAAGAGTGCGTAACGAAGCAAGTCGTCGGGCTTCTTCAGCAAGACAGACTGTCTCTGATATACAAAGATTATCGTGGCTGGAAAACGGGAAGATAGTGTCTAGTGTATAACGAGGCGGACGAGCGTAGAGAAGAAAGAAGGGACTGTAGCCCGTAACTTCATGCTTTGAGGTGTTAAATGCGTACGTAATGAAAGGTAGCACGCTGTCCCAGTTCTTATGATCTGACTCGACATACATGGACAGCATGTTAGTAAGAGTTCTGTTCGTGCGTTCCGTAAGGCCATTTGTTTGGGGATGATACGGGGTGGAATGTCGAAACCTTGAAGCACATAGACGAAGCATCTCTTCGACCACGTCTGCAGTGAACTGCCGCCCACGATCGCTGATGATGACTCTGGGAGGTCCATGTCGGAGAATGACAAAACGCAGCAGAAAAATACACACTTCGGTTGCAGTAGCCGATGGTATTGCAGCTGTCTCACAGTAGCGTGTCAAGTGATCGGCACACACGATAATCCAGCGATTCCCATCGGATGAACGCGGGAAAGGACCGAGGAGGTCGATGCCAACTTGCTCAAAGGGAGAGCTGGGGGGTGGCACTGGATGGAGTTGACCAGGAGGAGCACTCGTCGGACGCTTATAACGTTGACACTCGCTGCAGCTGGACACATACTGGGCGGTCGTCTGGCGCATTTTAGGCCAGTAGAACCTTTCTTGGAGGCGGTAGAGAGTTCGCGCAGAACCCAAATGTCCAGATGTTGGATCGTCATGCATAGCGCGCAAGACCGAGACACGGAGACTCTCCGGGACCACCAGAAGATATCGTGGGCCTGTAGTAGAATAGTTCTTTTTGTAAAGAACCCCATCACGAACACAGAAACGAGTGGATGGTGCTGATTGCCTTGCAGCAATCAGCAGTGGTTCTAAAGTTCTGTCTTTTTGTTGCTCGACCTTGAAGGTATTTATATCAGGAAATCCCGGCTCCAGTGATGCGATATAGCAGTCGAAGTTGTCCGCGTCGCAGTCCGTCGTTGGAAGCGGCATGCGCGAAAGGCAGTCAGCGTCGGCGTGTCGGCGGCCGCTTTTATAAGAAACGGTAAAGTTATATTCCTGTAAACGGAGTGTCCAACGCGCAAGCCGGCCCGACGGATCACGGAGATTAACCAGCCAGCAGAGAGAATGATGGTCTGTCACCACAGTGAAGGGGCGCCCGTACAGGTACGACCGGAAGCGCTGTACTGCGAAAATAACTGCAAGACATTCTTGCTCTGTAACGGTGTAGTTACGCTCGGACTTACTTAAAGAACGACTCGCATAGGCGACGACGTGTTCTTTGGTGTCGACGTGTTGAATAAGGACGGCGCCGATGCCAATACCGCTAGCGTCCGTATGAACTTCTGTGGGAGCCGCATGGTCGAAGTGTCGGAGAATGGGATGAGACGTCAGACGAGACTTCAGCTCACGAAAACTAGCTTCACATTCAGGAGTCCACTCAAAGGGAACGCCCTTCTGGAGGAGGCATGTCAGCGGATACGCGATGTTGGCAAATCCACGAATAAACCGGCGGAAGTACGAGCAAAGCCCTAGGAAACTGCGTAGCTCTTTTACATGGCGAGGTTGCTTGAAGGCTTCCACCGTAGCAGTCTTCGCTGGATCAGGCCGTATACCGTCCTTATCCACTAGGTGTCCCAGAACGAGTGTTTGGCGCTCTCCAAAATGACACTTCTTCGAGTTGAGCACCAAACCCGCTTTGTCCAAGCAGTCTAGCACAAGATCGAGACGTGCGTTGTGCTCACTGAACGTGCGCCCGAAAATCACTACATCATCTAGATAGCACATGCATACTTCCCACTTCAAACCACGCAGGATGTTGTCCATGAAGCGCTCGAAAGTTGCAGGTGCATTACAGAGCCCGAACGGCATCACATTAAATTCAAAAAGTCCATCTGGTGTTACAAATGCCGTTTTCTCCTTGTCTGCCTCGTGCATAGGAATCTGCCAGTACCCCGACCTCAAGTCAACAGACGAAAAGTAAGACGCTGATGAGAGGCAGTCGATAGCATCATCGATACGCGGAAGAGGATATACGTCCTTTTTAGTGATGGTGTTGAGGCGGCGGTAGTCAACACAAAATCGCCATGTACCATCTTTCTTTCTAACCAGGATCACTGGCGCTGCCCACGGACTACAGGATTCTTGGATTACATTCTTATTTAGCATTTCGTGGACTTGGTCATTGATCACCTTGCGTTCCGACGGTGAGACTCTGTATGGTTTCTGTCGCAGCGGTTGGGCAGATCCCGTATCGATGCGATGGTGTATACGAGAAGGAGGAAACAATGGTGGTCCCTCTTGCTGGAAGAAGTCAAACAGTCGGGCATGTTTTCGCAGAATATTCGCCACTTCGTGACGCTGCTTAGTGCTGAGCGACTTGTTTACCATAGTCAGAAATGAGGAGTGCGCCGCAGGGCAGACATTAGCGAAATGGCGCTCATCCGCAGAATCAAGGGCCTCTGTAAGAATGGCGAGTGATAGCACGTGATCTTCATGGTAGGCGGCAAGTTTCAGACCCTGTGGTAGTATTGCAGGTTCACCCGAACAGTTTACGGCCCATAAGTTAGTGCGTCCCTGAACAACTGACAGCGTGCAATACGGTATCAGTACATTCCTCTTGATGCAACTCAGGTGAACGGGCTCCACGGTAGCGTCAAACGTTCCGTCGGTGGTGGGGAAACAGGCGACTGAAACACACGTTGCGGATAACGGAGGCACAACTGTATCCCGGGATACACAAAGCACACTTTCACGACACGGTGGGGCTTCCATAAACGCCGCAGCAAAGCTCGTACCTACACTGATTTCACCCGTTTTGCAGTCGACGGTGGCACCACACAGTTTCAAAAAGTCAAGACCCAAGATTACGTCATGCGTAGAATGAGGTAGAACAGCGAACTCCGCGTTAAATATTTGACCACCCAAGGTAACGTCTACATTACACACGCCCACAGGATACAACAACTCCCCACTCACTCCGCGAAACGTATCGGCACGGTCCCAGCGAAACATCACCTTTCGTCCTAGGAGGCTTTTAAACGCAAGACTCATCACTGAAACGGTTGCTCCCGTGTCCACTAAGGCCATGGATGAAACCCCGTCAATTAATACAAACACCTTATTCTTAAACATACAAATGGTTGGAGGTATCTCTGTCGATATCGAAGATTGTCCAGCGACCTCACCTCCAACGGCCGCGCTGGCTAGTTTTCCGGTGGTGGCGACGGGTATCGACGCCGCGGAGAGGGCGACCGGCTTACACGAGGAGCGGGTGGTGGTGTCAAGCTGCGATCGGATGCTGGAGAACGGTTCCGTAGTGGCTCCGGGTGCTGGTGAGGCAAGCTTCCTAAATATGTGTGCGAGGGCGAATATGTTTCGCCCAGAGGAGCGCGGTACCGCCTAGACATCGTCGATCGGTCGAACCTCGGTGGTTGGCGGCGATTGCAGTACCTGGCAATGTGACCCAAGTCGCCACAGCTATAGCACACAGGTAAACGACGATCGATGAACTGCCCTTCGAAGCGCTCAGCCGTGGGGGGTCGTGTAGCAGAGCGGAGCGGCTGAGCCTGCTGCACAGGAGGAACGGTCGGTCTGCGTGCAAACCTGCTGGGGCGAGGGTGTTCTGCTGGTCGGTGTTCGGGCGTAAATGTGTCCTCACGTGGCCATGGAGCACCTCTGTGGTTGACGTCTGTGACACATACCGCCGGTTGCCAGGAAGCGCAGGGTGCGGCAGGCACCATGTGTTGCGGGTAATAAGCGTCAGGTTGTCGTATGACGTCGCGCGCAAGTTCCTGGTGCCGCAGCAGTTCTTCACGCACGATCTGCCGTATAGTAGACGAAAGATCGGCAGACGGGCTCTCATCGACGCTGGCAATGGTTGTCACATTCGCCAGGCGTCCAAACTTTGGCACAATGCGACGTGTTTTCAACGTCTCAAACGTACGGCAATGACGCACGACATCTGAGACGGAATCAACGTGTTCCCGACTTATGAGGAAATTGTACACATCTTCTGCAATTCCTTTGAGGAGATGTCCGACTCGGTCTTCCTCGGACATCTGCGGATTTACGATTTTGCACAGCTTGAGGATTTCCTCTATGTATATAGTGCATGTTTCTCCAGGAGCTTGAGCTCTTTGAGCAAGTGTTCTCTCGGCGCGTTTCTGTTTGGCGTGGGTGTCGCCAAAACACTTCTTAATTTCCTCAACAAAGTGCTCCCACGTTGTTAGGGAGTCTTCGTGGTTTTCATACCACATCAGCGCTGTCTCACTCAGAAAGAGTGCAACATATTCAAGCTGAGTGACAGAATCCCAATGGTTGTAGCGGCTCACCCTTGCGTAGTGCATCAGCCACTCGTCGACGTCGTCGCCCACTTTTCCCGCGAACGAGCGTGGTTCCATGTAGTGCCTCAAAGGTCCAACTGGCGCTGACCTTTGAGAAGGTGAAACTATAGCTGGCATTTGTCCACCTCCGTCCTGAGCCATAGGGAAGGTCGTTGGCAAGAGACCGGCAAGACGACGGCTCCGGCGAAGTTCTAGATGTTGCGACTCCGTGGTACGTTCTGTCGTACCCAGCACCTCCACCACTCTGTTACGCCCACAAAAGGCGTTACTTTGAAGCCGGGTAGAGTTAGAAGCGATGGCCTTGGTAAACTGAGCGCCTGTCGAGACTCAGCCAGCCAGCCACACGTCGTCGTCCTCCTTCACTACCCTTCGGTGCCCCCACATACTGTTTGTTGAGGCGTGAACCCACTATGCACCTAAGCGCGTCACATTCGTGAACCCACTATGTACCTAAGAGCGTCACAATATATATATATATATATATATATATATATATTCATCTCATCTATGGGATTTTATGCGCGCTCTGTATACCCCCCTCTTATTGTATACCCCCCTCTTAAAAAAAAAGCATCGTCCCGATGCTACAAATATCAGAGAGCGAAACACAAAAGGACACTTATTAAAGAAATGTAACAAAACACCGAAAGGAAACAAAGTCCAAAGGTCGGTTACGCGAAGTCCCAAAGTTCATTAACGCTGGTAATACGGCTTGAGGCGCACAACGTTGACTATTTCAGGTCGTGAGCGGCGCCGCTGTTTTAGCGAAATGCCGTCTGGCACGACCTCATAGTCCAGTGCGCCTATACGTCGGATGATCTTATACGGTCCGAAATAGCGACGCAAAAGCTTCTCGCTCAGTCCTCGTCGGCGTATGTTCCAGCGGTCCAAACCCAAACACGGTCACCGAGCAGGTACTCGACGAAGCGTCGTCGGAGGTTGTAGTGTCGGCTGTCGGTACGCTGCTGGCTCTTGATCCGTAAGCGTGCGAGTTGTCGGGCTTCTGCGGCGCGCTGGACAAAAGGTCGCGACGTCAAGATTCTCTTCGTCGGTGACGTGCGGCAGCATGGCGTCGAGTGTCGTCGTCGGGTTCCTCCCATAAACCAGCTTAAACGGCGTGATCTGTGTTGTTTCTTGCACCGCCGTGTTGCAAGCAAAGGTTACGTACAGCAGGACCGCATCTCACGTCTTGTGCTCGACGCCGACTTACATTGCTAGCATATCGGCGAGGGTCTTGTTCAGGCGCTCCGTGAGACCATTCGTCTGCGGGTGGTAGGCAGTTGTCTTCCTGTGGCTTGCATGGCTGTACTGCAGAATGGCTTGGGTGAGCTCTGCTGTAAACGCTGTTCCTCTGTCGGTGATGATAATTTCTGGGGCACCATGTCGAAGCAGAATCAAGGTCGATTCAAATAGGTCGCGAAGCTTCGGGAGAAAAGCGGTTTAGTACAGATTGTCACCGACATCAGCATGGGGGGGTTATGGGAGCAGTGATTGAAGCGCGACTATGTTTGGAGGGAACGAAGATTGGGAAAGAAAAAAGCGTTTTTTAATTCAAACGAGACACAGTTAGGTTCATTCAACCAAAATAAAATTCCTAGTCAATATTATATATTCGTGACGAGTTAAGAAAATACAAGTTTAATTTTATTACTAATAATAAATGCATTTCTTTTCAGCGCCCATCGCTACAGGGGGCTTTGACGCTACTATCACTCGCAATGCAATGCACATCTTGAAATGGGCAGAAAGGTGCACTCGTAAAGTTCACCTGTTGAAATACGCCCCCCTCACAGCTTGGGCTCTTTTGCTTGTCGAAGTTTGTCTGAATTTGGTGACGCGGGTAGCTTCATCGCTTCTTAATCTGTTCAGTCAAAAGTAGTGAGTTACGACCACCAGATAATTGTGTAGTTGTTTTCGTGCGACTGCGCCGGCCGAAGCGCTTGGTATCCGACAATAGGATCAGCACTCTACACCTAAAGCTTTCGCCGGCCCCCAAAGAAAGTATGTTTTGTGCAGGGATGCGATTTCGACAACCGTACGGCTGGGCTTTTCCTGCATCGCTTTCCACGCTCAAAGCTCGAAACGCCCATCAATTCGAATGGCGGGGCATTTGAATATATAGCTCCAAAGGAAGGACAAGAAAACAAATTTCGCGCCTTCGAAAACAATATGAGGTCACTTCTGCTTTTAACGGACATGGCGTCACATTATTTTTTCTTTCGCCGGAAGTGTTCCCACCACATACAGATGGCGCTAAGCCCCATGAACCGCCGATGGACCGCCATGTTTTGAACGTATGGGCTCCTATCGAAGCTTCGCTAACAGGTATATTTACCTTGGCAGAATGTTATCGACGAAAAATTTCGACACTTCGGCTGCGCTGCCTTTCGGTAGAGCTTTAGTTTCAGCGAAGCGGGTGAGATAGTCCGGCGCCACGAAGATCCACTTATTCCCGGATGTTGACGTCGGAAACGGTCCCAACAAGTCCATCCCGATCTGATGAAAAGGTCGACAAGGAGGCTTGATTGGCTGTAGTAATCCTGCTGGCCTTGTCGGTGGTGTCTTCGTCGCTGACAAACTCGGCATGTCTTGACGTAACGGGCAATGTCGGCGGTCAGAAGCGGCCAATAATACCTTTCCTGTATCCTCAACAGCGTTCGGGAGAATCCGAGGTGCCCAGCGGTTGCATCGTCATGTAGGGCGTACAGCATTTCTGGACGCAGCGCTGACGGAACAACAAGAAGGTAGCTGGCGCGGACTGGTGAGAAGTTTTTCTTTACGAGCAGGTTGTTTTGTAAAGTGAACGAAGACAATCCGCGCTTAAAAGCCCTAGGAACTACGTCGGTGTTCCCTTCCAAATACTCGACGAGGCCTTTTAGCTCCGGGTCTGCTCGTTGCTGTTTAGTCAAGTCGTCTGCGCTTATTTGTCCGAGGAAGGCGTCGTCATCCTCGTCGCCTTACGGCGGGGGATCGATGGGGGCGCGTGATAGGCAGTTGGCGTCAGAGTGTTTTCGACCGGACTTGTAGATTACCCTGACGTCATATTCTTGCAGTCTGAGGCTCCACCTCGCCAGACGTCCTGAAGGGTCCTTTAGGTTAGCTAGCCAACACAACGCGTGATGGTCGCTGACGACTTTGAGTGGCCTGCCAAATAGGCAAGCGCGGAATTTCGCTGTAGCCCAAACGATGGCGAGGCATTCCTTTTCAGTTGTAGAATAATTCCCTTCCGCTTTTGACAGCGACCGGCAAGCATAAGATATCACCCGCTCATGTCCGTCTTTCTTCAGGACTAGGACCGCACCGGCGCCTAGGCTACTGGCGTCAGTGTGGATTTCGGTATCGACGTCTTCGTCGAAATGTGCGAGTACCGGCGGTGACTGCATGCGTCGTTTTAGTTCTTGAAATGCGTCGGCCTGCGGCGTTTGCCATTTGAACTCGACATCTGATTTGGTTAAATGCGTTAGCGGCTCAGCGATGCGTCAAAAGTCTTTGACAAAGCGCCTATAGTAGGCACACATGCCAAGGAATCTACGCACTGTCTTTTTGTCGATGGGCTGCGGGAACTTTGCGAAGGCAGCTGTTTTCTGCGGGTTGGGGCGTATTCCGTACTCATGGGGAGACTTGATTGTCGTGTTCATATATAGGATGTTGTGGCCAGGTGCTGCACCAGGGTGGCCAATCCTGCTCTGGTGAGGGAGTGCGTTACCGGTTCTGGTCACCGGGATCAGGTCACACTCCCGGCCTGTTTCATGCAATTTTATCAACATGCGGATTTTTTTTTTAATCTGGTTGAAAATTGCCGGCACCGGGATTCGACCCACGGACCTCTTGCACGCGAGGCGGGTGTTCTTCGTCTACGCCACCACTGCACTATCGTTAAGGGATAAGAAAAGAGCAGATTCGGTGAGGGAACAAACGCGAGTTAACATCTTAGTTGAAATCAAGAAAAAGAAATGGGCATGGGCAGGACATGTAATGAGGAGGCAAGATAACCGATGGTCATTAACGGTTACGGACTGGATTCCAAGGGAAGGGAAGCGTAGCAGGGGGCGGCAGAAAGTTAGGTGGGCGGATTAGATTAAGAAGTTTGCAGGGACGACATGGCCACAATTAGTACATGACCCGCGTTGTTGGAGAAGTATGGGAGAGGCCTTTGCCCTGCAGTAGGCGCAACCAGGCTGATGATGATGATGATGATGATGATGATGATGGTGATGACGATGATGATGATGATGATGGGGAGACTAGGATTAATGTTGTAGTCTGGTTCGGCAACCATGGTTATCGGGGTAGATGCGGCGGAATCCGACAGGACAAACGAATTACTAGTTTCCAGAATTTCCTCGATGTACGCGATCGTCGTGCCCTTGTTGATGTGCTTGAACTCCTGGCTGAAGTTTGTCAGCAACACTGCAGTTTTCCCTCCGTGCAGTCGAGCGATCCCTCATGCGACGCAAATTTCACGATCGAGCAGTAGACGTTGGTCACTCTCGATGACGCCTTCTATGTCGGCAGGTGTTTTGGTGCCGACTGAAATGGCAATGCTGGACCGAGGCGGGATGCTGACTTGACTTTCGAGCACGCTTAAGGCATGGTGACTACGAGAGCTCTCCGGCGGTATCGCTTGATCTTCAGAGAGGGTTATCGACTTCGACTTCAGGTCGATGACTGCGTCGTGTTGGTTTAGGAAGTCCATGCCGAGAATGACGTCGCGTGAACATTGTTGGAGGATAACGAAGGTGGCAGGGTAAGTCCGGTCACGAACGGTAATTCTTGCCGTGCAGATTCCAGTCGGCGTAATCAGGTGTCCTCCAGCGGTCCGAATTTGAGGGCCTTCCCATGCAGTCTTAACCTCTTCAACTGGGCGGCGATGTGTCCACTCATGACGGAGTAATTGGCCCCTGTGTCGACTAAGGCGGTGACTGCATGGCCGTCGACAAGCACGTCGAGGTCGGTGGTTCTTTGCCTTGCGTTACAATTAGGTCTTGGCGTCGGATTACGGCTGTGTCGCGTTGACCTGTGTCTGGTATGGGACGTCGTCAGGTCTTCTTTCGTCGTCTTAGTCTTTGCTTTCACCCTTCGTCGGGACGGCGGCGTGTCGTTATGGCGTAGAGGTTGCTTGTTCGGCGTCTTCGTCGGCGGCGGAGCATCTTCGTCAGTTCGACGAACAGCAAGCGCACCTCCATCGGTTGCTGCTTTTAGTTTTCCGGATATGGGCTGGCTGACCGGCCCCGGGCTGGGCAAGTGTATGCACGGCGCTGCGGCGACAGGTAGCGGCCTGGCGACGGCGAACGGGACGGTCGTCGACAGTTGCACTGAGTGACGGCTAGGTAATCAGCGATGTTACGTGGGTGCTGCCCAAGCTATGGACGCGGCGCGTTGACGGCGAACCCTCTCAGTCCCAAGTCGCGGTATGGGCATCGGCGGTACACATGGCCGGCTTCTCCGCAGTGATAGCAGAGCGGGCGGTGGTCGGGGGCTCGCCAAATGTCCGTCTTCCTCGCGTAACGGTGCTGGGTGACGGGCGGGTGGGCTGGCGGTGGCGGTGGTGGACGACGGTGGTGGACGAGGGAGGCCTTGATGGCGAGCGACGGCGGCGTAGGTCATAGCTTTCGGCTGCGGTTGCGGTGATTCTGGTTGCAGCTCTGGAACTCCAAGCGATCGCTCAAGCTCATCTTTGACGATTTCGGCGATTGAGGCTACTTGAGGCTGCGACCTGGGGTACAACCTCTGCACCTCTTCCCGTACGACCGCTCTCATAGTCTCGCGCAGATCGTCGGTGGCCAGTGATTGAATTCCTGCGTAATTGGTAGAGGTCGCGCGGCGGTTGGATTGCCGCTTCCGCATTTCGAGTGTCGTCTCGATGCTGGTGGCCTCGCGAAGGAACTCTTCTATGGTCTTCGGTGGGCTTCGTATCATTGCGCCGAAAAGTTATTCCTTCACACCCCGCATGAGAAGGCGGACTTTCTTCTCCTCAGGCATATCCGGGTCGGCGTGGCGGAACAGACGGTTCATTTCTTCTGTGAATATGGCAACGTTCTCGTTAGGTAGCTGCACTCGGGTGTCCAGCACTGCTTCTGCCCTTTCCTTGCGCAGTGTGCTCGTAAAGGTGCGCAGGAAGCCGCTCCGGAACAGATCCCATATTGTCAAAGTCGACTCCCGGTTCTCAAACCACGTTCTGGCGGCGTCTTCTAAGGCAAAGTATACATGCCGCAGGTTGTCGTCGGAGTCCCAGTTGTTGAAAGCCGCGATTCATTTGTAGGTCTCCAGCCAGGATTCCGGGTCTTCAGTCGCTGCTCCATGGAAGGTCGGTGGGTCCCGAGGTTGTTGTAGGACAACGGGGGACGCTGGGACAGCCATTGCGGTTGTTTTGACCACGATCTTCTTTGTCGTCTCAGGTAGAAGTCCATGCTCTGGGGGCAGTCCTTGCAGTCTGCGGCTAGCACGCTGGTCTTGGGCGATGTTGGTTTTGTCCTCGGGCTTCGGGCTTGGATCGCGGCTTTGCGGGGGTGTTCGGTACATGAACGCACTAGCACCTCCACCAGATGTCACGTGGTAGTGACGGTTGAGAAGGCATCAAAACTGTTATTAACGAAACGAGAGTTTTATTGGGCGAACTTGTGCCCTCAAAAACAGGCTACACTCAAAGAACGATGCTAGCGGCGAACACGATCGGCGGTCATCTAAAATGTGATGAGCGGGTCAAACGCGTCGGCTTTTATGCATCTGTCGTCGAATGCTCCAGAGCAATCGCTGGGATCCGCGTGCCTTCCACAAAGTTCCACATTATTCGCGTCGCGCACATGTGCAATCAGATAACACAAGTTGCGGTGAAAGGCAGTGGAAGGAACCATCGATAAGATTCCAGAAACTTCTTTTACATGCAGGCGCCTACTGCGCTGTGCGATAACATTTGTTAGGCGGCGAGAAGTGGTGGCCCGACAAAGTTAAGTACACGTGTCAATATGCTCTACAGCATATTGTGGCGGTAATACGGCGAAGCTGACTTTAGAAAATCAGTTGCCATTCTAAAAAATCAGGTACACGTTAGGTTTCTGCTATGGCTCGAAGTTTTAGTCATTTTTACTTTAGTTTTATACTTTGGACAAATAGAAAGTTGGCCCGCGCGTTTGTTTCAGAGGCGAGTTACTCAAGCACATACTGCCAAATGAATCAACGGGGTTTCGGCAGGTTTTTGTATTTTAATTCGACCCGTCGGTCTCGTCAGGGTAGAATTAATTGAAGTTGACTGCAGAAATCACATGATGAAGCACCAAGAAAGTCCCCTATGGTGCATCACTGCTTGTAGCCTTGCGCAGGTAGTGAAAAAGCATGGAAAAGTTCCTCACACAACATCAACAAATGTTTTGTTGCAGAGGCAGTCATCCATATTATTCACTCTTTACAGTGTTGTAACATCACCATTTGCTTAGCCTCCTGTGCCCAAAAAAGTTGTTGCCTAAAAGAAAATGATTTGAATCGCATGCTTTTCAGCATCTAAGCAGTGTTTACTGTAAATTATTATTGATTTCTGTAACTTCACCTATATGTTAGCACTGTATGCTAACATTTTATGTTAACCTGTATGTCATCCTGTATGGTGACATTGAACTCTATGATAAGCTTACTAAAAGTTAAGAACACTGGATGTTTATTTCCGTGTTTTTAACAAAGTGCTGGGTGATAAAAGGCGAGCCGCATTTGCACAATGCTTTTAAAACTGTAGCTAACATTGTTTTTCTGAAAAATGATGGTATCAACCATCACCGAGACAGCTACTGCATGTCTACTTGACTATTAGGAGGAAGCTGGGATGTGTTCATTGCTAGATTTTATCAAGGGATCCAGTTATAAAACAACGAGGGCAGGCGGAAATGAACGATTCTGTATCACTTGCACTTGGGCTTAATTCACATGCTTGTAGCATACTAGTCTTATGGTTTTAAAGAGAAATTCACAGAAAAACTTCCATAATCTTCGCATGACATGAAAAAGGTACCTGTTGACATTAATTTCCAGAAACTCGCCAGGAACCAGATGAAGAACAGCCAACCATAAAGATTAGTCACAACTCGCTAGAACTTATCAATATTACCAAAGAGTCATGTAACATAGCGTTTATCTTGCGTTGCATTACCACATACATTGGCTTCACACAATGTATGATAGATAAGTAAGAGTTAGTAAGCAACGTGAAATACATGCGATCGGTTTGGCTTACAAAAACAAATTACTGCTAAGTGATAACTTTCTTTCGTGTGTAACAACTTGACTCTTGAAAAGGTGCTCACTATACGAAGGTATAAATAATGAAATATAAAAATATTTGGGCGCAATTGAGTTATCACATGGCAGAAGGAACTTCCAGTGGCAGTCTGTCTCGATCTCTATTTCCTGGCACTTTCTAATATACACCATGTCTGACTTCTGCAGCGGTCAAATGCTCTGCAGCTGCAGGAAACCGAGGGATACGGGTTGATTGCGTGTTTTATGGCATTTCCGGGTGTTTAACTTAGTACCTCCTTATGCGAGGTCGACACTATGCCACTAGACAACTGCTGTGCTGCAGTCATCATAATACTATATTACTCATCGTGTACGCAAAATATGCAGCAGGTTATGCAAAATTTTAAGCTGCGTGAAGAATTCAGGACGTGAACGGCAACATAGACGCACACACGAAGCGCAGACTTCCAACTGGTTTCATTTCACGAAGGGAGGGATTTTATAAGGTACTTCAATATTGAAAAACAAAGAGCAATCGCAAAGAAATTGTGCACGAGGCAGCGGAGAAAAATAGCAAGGCCATGATTGCATTAAAAGTGCAGGCGAGTCTTATTGTGCCCACGTAAGACTTGTATTTCTTTCCTTGAGAATCCCATTTTGCCGTGCAAGAGCTGCGACAGCAAAAGCTGCTTGCATCCCCTGGAAGAGGCTAACTTTCTTTCGAGGAAAAAATCAAAAACAGAAAAAGAAGTAATCAAGGCATTCCACATCGCTAAAAGGGGTGACAACTGCGTTAGCTCACCTTCTTTATCCCTATGAAGGAAATAAATAGAATCCTTAGATCGGCACATTGGGACTCTACTGCACTCTTAACGCAGATGTGGCCTTGCTGCCTTGTGAAAGATTTCATTGCGATTGCTCCTGGTTTGGCTATTTTGAAGAACCTTATAAGTTATCTGCCTTCACGAAATAAAGGCAGTCGCAAATCTGCACTTGGCGTCTATGTTTCGAGTCACGCCCTGGCTTCGTCTCGCCGTTCAAAATTTTGCTGAAGCTATGAATTGACTAGCCCAATAACGTGCCTTCCTTCAGTGTACAGCTAGGCTTGTGGGTAAAGGTAAACAGAATGGCAGCTCAAGTGATCACCGTGGGTGGCTGCTCTTCTGCGTTTTCGTGATGTGGCTCAGCCTTGAGTGCATGTGTAGTTTCAATACTGGCTACTATATTTTAACTACTAATTTCTATTTCCAACTTTCAGCCAAGCAGAATACCTCATACTAAATTCTGAGCATTGCTGCAGTGTAGCAGCATTTCTGTCAAATGCACTCGCCTCTACCATAAAATGCCTGAGAAATATAAAACAATATGTAAATCCTAAACACTGCGGGGACTTACGTTAGAGGAAGCATTTTGTAGGTAAGTGGCTACGTAGCACTGGTCTCAGTTCTGCCATGCGTTGCAGTGTTGACCAATGTGTTACTGTATGACGAGTGATTGCATGCATGACAAGCTTTCTGAGGAGAGCAAGAAGGTATAGGCGTGGTTTCGTTGTGTCTTTCCTAATACTTTGTGGTGGCTGTTGTTCTGCCTAGTGGAAAAAGTTGCTTATGCAGTATGCACATATGGGCATGTGCCTATTATTGGCCCATCTCCTAGAATGGGTATGAGTCGCGGCCACACAAGTATATAAGCCTTATGTGTAGTATTAGGATATGTGTCATTCGCCTCTTTCCATACACCGCTTGTCAACGTTATCCACTCAACAAGCGCATATCACCTTTATCCTCACTGCACAGACAACAGCTACAGGCGATAAGGTGGGATCCCTAGACTACATGCTTGAAATATCTGCTACTGCTAGCTTACCAAGGCAAATACACTATTCATCATTGGAATTGCCACAATGCATATGATATGTATGATTCATAGATTCTGATTAACCACATCACCTAGATTTCAACATGTGAATTTAACAAACTTGAAAATTGAGTTCTGCTTAGATGGGCTTTGTTGGAGTTATGCTTCGCGTGCAATGATAGGGCTTCTGACATTTGAAACCTCCCCTTCGAGACTAGTAAAAATACTAATGGCGTCATTCTCCTTTGAATCCGCAATCAAGAAATCTTGTACATAAAAGAGTCAATTATTGAAAACCAACTGGCCAGACTGGCACCAGCTGGGTTCCCTGGTTCGCTTGTAACTCGGGTTGGGGAAAGCCTCTTGAAGAAAATTGAAAATTGAACAAAAGGGATTTGAGATTTGGGGCGGAGGTCCCTCAAGAAGAGTTGATACTGGTGGCCGTGCCATATATGCAAAAGTTTCCCCGCAGTTTGAAGAATGTAGCAAGAAGGCCGGGTGTTCCGCTCGTTTTTACACCTCCTAGGAAGCTCGCAGGCTTCTGCTCTCGGATAGCAAAAAGAAAGGAAAAAATTCGTAGTTCCGCCGGAAAGGCGAAGTACTGATTCCGATAGAAAAATAGTAGATAGCTGTACGAAATAAAGATAGCAGTTTTACCGGCCGTATAAGCTTGCAAACGTTCACTTACTACCTAAAGTAACAGTGATCAAATCCGTAAGCGTGACTCAACGAGGATGTAGAAAGAAACAGACACACTGAGACAGCGCTGTCTTTGTGTGTCCGCTTCTTTCGAAGTCCTTGTTTAGTCGCGCTTACACATTCTATTACGTTAACGAACTAGCCCGTCAACGTGTTTTAACTAAATTAACCACCATGGTGTCACGCGCACTCAGGTAAACATGAACACGCATCGCTCGATGAGAGCGGTAGCTGCCTGTCAAAACGCCGGAAGTTCCAAATCGCGGCAGCAGCCGCGAGGCAAATGACATCCGTGCATTTCTCACTTCAGCGCGTACGAAACTTCCAAAGCACAGCGCTACGAAACTACTTTGCGCAATCTGCAAACATGGCAGACCGCTTTTATTATGGGTCCGGCGCCAGCGTGCATTTAAGCCATGTCGCAGACCGCTTTCAAACACACGAGCGCCGGCAACGCATCAATACCGCGTCCGACAATGGCGCCTACTACGGCGTCCGCGATTCCCGTGGCGAGCGCCATAGTAGACGCCGCGGTTATGTGCACTCTGTACGGACCGGCGGACGAGTAGGACATGGAGGCACAGTAGAAGCCGCCTGAGAAAAACGCCCTCCTCCCTCGCCTCAACCGCCCTTCCTTGCGCGCCACCTGAGAGGGCAAGCATCAGGGCCGGGTTCCTCGGTCGCGCACGCGAAATTGAACCACGTTCGCTACCTCACGTTTACACGCTTTCAATCCTCGCGTTCTTGTGAGGCACACTTTTCTGACGCGCGGATCCTAGCCAGAAGCGAAAATACGGTAGCGAGGGAAATAATGGAAGCATTTTATATCGGTAAGACAGGTAGCTTGTGTGTTAGTCAAACGTCCTTATCAATGTATAAGTCAAGGTTTGTAGAAAGGTCCTTACCTTGCCACACTTGGATCCCTGAGTGTGCTTGTTGCATAGGTGCTGACTGAGGGTATGTGTGTCTTCTGTATAAATAAAGTATTTGTGAGTGGCGCTCTGTCCTGTTTTCCTCGCATGTGTGCTTTGTGTTGTATTTTGGCGCCTTAAAAATAGGTATGATGAGTCAAGACCAAGTCACCCGGCAAGAATCTCTGTTTGCCTGCTGTAGCCCTGCGCGAAGTTCATTCCAATCGTAGTCCAGTTTTCTAGTAAATGCTTTTATTCTTGCATACTCTCACAGGGCTGGTAACGTGCTTCACGTTGCTAGTAGCCAACTAGCCCGTCTAGCAAAAGTAGTAAAATTTTACCTACTATTATTGTGACGATTGCTAGATTATATACGTTCCTAGATAGCTGAAGCCATAGAAACAACACAGTGAAGTGACTTTCTGGGGCCGCATTCTGTAACGGTTTGCTTCGGAACCGGTTTGGTGCGGCTGTTACGTCGCGGTGATGTCACTCGGATAAAGAGTGGAACGTCGCAGGGACAGGGAGACCAATGAACGTGCGGCGTTCTGTCGCAAGGTCACGTCATCATTTTTGTGCGTACTTTGGGGATGATATAGTAACTGGAGGATGTTGCTAGTTCGGCAAAAAATATTGCTTTGTATACACAACTTGCGCATTTAATTTCCAGTAATATCTGAGCTTTCGACGCAGACAACTAGTGGTTTAATTTTGTCTGCTTTGCTTTATTTATTTATTTTCTGTCGCCATACAATAAGCAATCGAAGCTGTTCTCTGTGTGTATGCCGGGACCCTTGTAGGATCTTGTTTAGCTGTGGCTGAGCTTCTTAGGCTGGCCGATTGCGATGGGAGTTCCATCTACCCATCCCTCAACTTCGAGAATCTTGCCGCTGTAAAGGAAACGTTCTTGACTGCGGCTTTCTCCTGCAGCGTGGAAAGAAATCTCGCACCCCTTTTTCTTTTCCCTCCACCGTAATGATCCTAGCGACGGTGGGAATGATGCGACTGACCGACGGTTGCGACAACTCAATAGCTTATGCATTGCAGATGCTCTGCTGAAATAACTCGAAGAAAAAACGAAAAAAAACTTAGCGTGCACAATACTTGCGTCGCAGTGTCAAGACTACTTAATCTTGGGGTCCGCGATATCCTAGCTCATCGCAAATCCACCGCATTCTGTTTGGTGGTGCCTAAACTCTCTTCGCAACTCGCCTTCACTCATGTCGTACGCATCACAGCGTTGCTTCTCGCCACGTCGCTGTCTTAGGCCAACACTCTCCAGCAACACAACCAAAGAAGCCATTACCGGAATCTCTCTCGTCGCGCCGGCCAGCCCGAGACTAGCAGATGGCCATGGTTGCCCTAGCAACCATCAAGATCATGTTCGACACCGCGCGCGACACTCAAGCGAACCACTTCTCCGCGGTTCCACTGGTAGCAGATGACGGGTTCCTTTTCAGATGATTGACAATCTGTGACGACAGCAAAATTTATTTTCTCGCCCAACAAGGATGACGACAACGAAGCGCCAACCAATGGCGCTCTTGAGAGCGAACCGGTTTCATATCCAACCGTTACAGATTACGCCCCTGTTACCATGTCACTAGTTGAGATAAAGAATATGGGAACTGTTGTGAATGTTCGGACTATAGAAAGGAAAGCCAGTATAAGAGGATGCATGTCACTGATGCCTACTAGCAAGAGCTTCAGAGCGCATCGAGTGCCCTTAACTTAGGCTAATCTGATCCCGGAAGTTGGCTCTTTATGAGTTCGCAGTTGGACTTCCCTTGCGCAGGAGTGTGGCATTTCTTCCTCGTAAATACCTGCTGTTAGTTCCATAAACTACGGTAGGAGGCCAGAAAAGTTGGCCATCACAGCGCCGACAGCTTTGCTGAGATAAGTGGTGCGCGCTGAGAGCGCTGGTCAATTTGAAAACACTTTATTTAAGAAAAAAATAATCGCATACTGGTACAGATTATCGTAAGAGCTGTTCTTTGACCTAAGGAGACAACATCTCAAATGAAGAAACCAACGAAGAAACATGTTTTCGGCAGCAATATTATACGACCGCATGCTCTAGTAAGTGCTGCATACGTCCTGGTTCCGGCACAAGCTGTTGCATGACACCACATTGCCCATGCGCCACGTGCGCCCGGTTCGGCGAGCGCGAAGTAGCATCTAGCAAAACACAGCAGATATCAGTAGTGCACACAGTATTTTGTGTCCCCTTTCACAAAGCCAGCTAAACACACGGTAACTGTTTCCAAAGCAGAAAAACTAAAGTGCACTGAACACATTGCATTCTAAATGGGCTGATGCTGGCGAAAGCAAGTACTGTGGCATAATAGATATACACAAAGCAAGCTAGGAGCTCAAACAGCCTGCGTATTGCTAGCAAGTGTCCAACATATTATTAGCATGTTTAAATTCCTTTTTGTCATCATCACCAATAAGTTTAGTAGAGACTGCTCTCACAACTGGAGAAGGAGCCCGGCAAGCTTCTAGCGCTTCAGGAAACCACATTCAATAAATTTTCCTGCATCTCATAATTTAGTAGTTGCAAAAGTGAACCCACTGGTTAAGACATAAGAGTGTTCATGATATCTGCCATGCATTATCCACTTTATCTGCAAGTTGAACCTGTCTTGAGAACGGTGATGTTGCGTTAAGTGAAATCGTAGATGCGGGCGTGCTTGCTGAGAACAGGCTTTCGAGAATAAAGAATGAGCTCCATGAGCACAAGAATGAGCACCAAAACAATATGTTGAGAATTTCAGATCAGGAATCCTCAGAGCATGACTTGGTTACTGGTGTTCAAACTCTCCTCAAAGTTTTTGTTTCTTACGTTCATATACTGTGCGAGCATTGCGGTAACAAAATTATTCACTTAGAGTGCATAGCAAGGGTGTACTCTACATGAGTTGGTTTTCTTGACCAGTCCAGATTTTCAAGTTTGCGTTAGGCACAGGTGTCGCAAGTAGGGCTGTTGGCCATTCCATTGCGGAAGGAATAGGAGTTTGTGAATCCCCCGACGAGCGGCAGGTGGCACAGAGGTGTTGCTTACGCTCGTGGAAACCCTGGTGGAAGACAGAATGGTAGACGTGGATCCAATCTGTGGAGACGTGCCTTCGTGAATTCACTGGTGTTCCACAGATTCTGCATAACCTCGCGCGCGTGGGAGCGAAGACTTCTGGCTCCATCTGTTCTTGACAGTGGTACTGGTATAATATTGGCACCATCGTGGGCCGGTCAAGCACTGTCATCTGCACTGTGATTTCCGGAAATTTCGCAGTGAACCCCTATCCACTGGTAGATGATATCTTGCCCCTTGTCGATTGTGTGATGGTGAAAGAATTGGATGTCTGCGACTAATTTCACATTAGGTCCGTGGTTGAAAGGGGAGAGAAGACACTGGAGAGCTTCTTTCGAGTCACAAAATATGGATCATGAATGTGATGATTAATGACTAATAAATTCCAGAGCAGCACGGATATCTGCGACTTCTGCAGCCGTCGATGATATAATGTGAGACATCATGAATTAGATGGTAACAGATGTTGCGGAAATCACCACTGCTCCAGCTGAACTTTTAGAGGAGGCGCCACCGTCCGTGCAAACGGGGATTCATTCGTTGTGCTTGTCATGTAATAATGAAAGCAGAATTTGTTTGAGGGCGATAGATGACATTTACGTTTTTTTTTATTCCGGAAGTGACAAGAAGGGCCTGGAGTGAATTGAGGCACCAAAGCGGTACAGATGGTCGTGCGTGGAAGTCTGATGGTTGGCGGCATTTCTCCTGCTAAACAATGAACGAGGTCGAGCTGCAGGAACGGAGGCGAGATGATGCAATGGTATTCGGGCGAGGTGCCTGATGTGTATCCTTAAACATCGGCTTGAATATACGTATTGATGGGGGGTCATGCGCGAGAGCGATTGCTGCTGCCGTGGATTCACACCTGGGAAGGCGAAGACAAATTCGCAGAGCTTGAGGTAGCACAGACTGGAGGGCACGGAGCTTCTGACCGGTCTCACCAAGTACAGATAAGCTATGGCGCAGGAGACCCAGCAACCATGCATTATGGATTCGGAGCATCGCCATCACAGCGATGTGAGGGCGAGCACAACGCACCCCATGATCTTGCTGCAAGAAACCTGAGCGCAGGGGTACTAAGTAAGTAAGTGAAGAAGCTTTATTGCAAGTCCGGTGAGGACGTGAACTCTTCATGCACCCGACTAATCCCACGTCGGGACCGGCAGGTCAAGCCCACTGGCGCGGTCGCAGACAAGCCGGACAGCCAGGTTTTGCTTGTCTAGAACGGGACTACGCCGAAGCGAGTCCCACTACTCCTTGATGAACTTGGGGTACGTCGACCGATCTGCACTCCCAGAGCATGCATGCTAGAGTGGAGGTCTGCACGCAGGACGAGTAGGCGTCGTCGCGATATACGTAGGGGTAAGCTTCGTGGAGATCGGACAGACACTGATATGTGCTGGTCCTATTCAACTTGGGGTGAGGGGGTGGAAAGACCCTTCTAGACGTGTAAAAGAATTTAATAACCTCGTTGTGAGTAGCGGCAGCGTCCCTGTGACCGTAGGGAGGACGGCAGTCGGCGCTCTTTCTAGACAAAGCGCGGCCGGTGAGGCCACGTGCAGCCTCGTGAGCAGACTCGTTGATGTCCGGGGGAGCACCCTCGACAGGCCCTGCGGGAGCGGGAAACCAGTGAATTGAATGATGCTGGAGAGCATATGGACCCGAGCCGCTAAGAAGACGAGCAGCTTGCTTGGCGATGAAAGCCTTCTGAGAAGCTCTAACCGCCTTTTTGTAATCGTCATAGATCTCTCAGCCACGACCGTCTAATAAGGCGAGGGCGTTGTCGGCTTGCACGTGGGCTAGCATGACTAGTTTCCTTTTTAGGTTGGATACATGACGACTCCAGGAGAGGTCTCAATCTATTATCACCCCCTAGAAAGCGGTGCGTCTTCTCGTAGGCAACAGGCTGTCCATTAATTCTGACGACGTATGGTCTCATTGCTTTGAGCGTGAGAGAGATCATAGGGCACTTCTCGGAGGACACCTCCAGACCTCGTGCTCGAAGATAACCTGATTTGATTGTGGCCGCTTTTTGGAGTTAGGAGCGTACCTGGGGACGCGTCGCCCCTCATAATCCAATGAAAATACTGTCTGTATAGAGCGACATATCGAAGGATTGGGGAAGGGTGTGTACCAGGTCAATGAGCACGAGGTTAAATAGAGTGGGGCTCAAGACTCCGCCTTGTGGTACGCCACGGCAGGCGTTGTGTTGTGATGGCGCACATATCCTTCTTGTAGCTGGTATTTGTGGCCTGCCTTTGTTTATCTGGCTATCGATCCTAAAATCTAAGTTGAAATCTTTAAATAAACAGTAAGAGGCACTTCTGGTCCCAGATATCATCTACAGGTTTCAAACGACAATTATGGCTTTCAGTTCCAAACAATAAAGCAAATATTAGGGAGATGAGGTATAAAATGTCTAGGAGGTATGAAATCCCACATGCTTGACCACATTCTAAATTTTATTATGTTGAAGAACTACCGGTACGTAAACCAGTACACATTTTAAAAATGGCTTTATTGACCTAGTACTGGTATTGGCATGGCTCTTGCTCCAAATAATGGGCTATATGGTGCTCAGATTGTGGCGCATTTAGAAAGACGGGCTTCCACGCAATAACCACCGGAACATTCACCAACCAGGCAGGGGAACCCTTCCCCAGATTTGGTGCCACCTCTCACTAGCTGGAAAAAAAAAGGAATGCAAATGTGGTAATGAAAGTTACTAGATTGGATACAATGCAGAGCACGGGAAGGCGCCACCTTAATAAAGAAAGAAGAAAACACTAGAAACAAGCTGCAGGCTATTTTACATCTGATACATGGAGAATACGAACAATCGGACACTCTATCTGGAAGGTCAAAGCATTGAAATCAATAGCAAGGTATTTCGGTGCGTTGAAGGTGCTTCAAATAGGTTGTAAGCATAGGCGGGTGCGATATATTGGGGCGATATAACACGAGAGCACGCTGCTAAAACCCGGATACCCGCGTTTTGCTCTGCTGAGGGAGTGGAGGCAATGGCTGCGGAAACGCTTACGGTTTTCTTTCTGTCTCACCTCGTGCGTCATTGTAGTGCGATGCCTAAATGCCGGTGCTAGCATACCTTCTCACGCCAGTGTTTTGAGACGCGTAATCGGTGCTGCCGGGGCGCTATTTCTGAGGTTCTACGAGAGCTTCAGTTCTCTCGTTATGAACTGACGTTGTTACGAATTATTAATTGTTCACTGAGTTGTTCATTCAATTAAACGTTCAGTGTACCAAGAGGTTCAATAAGCGTTGGATCATACATTTTGATTTCTTCATTGAAATTACTGCACGCGCTTAGAGTTATCAAACATAAGAACTACAATTAGGCTGCCTACGACAGGTGATTTCTAAAAGTTCTGTATGATGCGAGAGAGAGATCGTATAATAGTAGCATTTGTGCCTAATAGTACTTCGTTCTACGTTAGCACTTGTCCATTTATGGGCCGCCGGCCTTCTCTTATATTTATTGTTGCACAGTCGCAAGACCTTCGCACCTAAAAGGGCAATATGAACTAATGAGTTTTCCTATTATTCAACGAACCACGTTTTATTCCTTTTAGCACGACAATGGTATCAGCTACTAAGGTGAGCATGAACAGGCAGTCTTACAATGCCAAATACAGCTCATAGAAAACTAGCAGCTAAGAACGATAAACAGACGTACCAAGCAAGGTGCCTTGTCGGGACGCTGAGCGCCCAATACATCTGTGCAGTTTTCGTGCACTTTCCCTATGTTATAAGTATAGGCACAGAGAAAAATAGGAGTATTAAACAAAACCATGACAGACTACATTTGGAAACAACTTTGAAAGTTACAACACCCACAATGAAAAACGTCTGATTTACTGTCGTACAAACACAAGTAGGAGTTGTTAATCATTGAATATGACCACCATATTTCGCAAAATAAAGCTCAGGTCGACGCCGCAGTGTTGCTATGCATGGGCACACCTTAGGCTAGGACCCTGCCCTATTGATCAACCATTTGAATTCTGGCAGTAAACGATGATCGCAACTGGTACGCTGGCCCTGTCCGAAGCCTGCCGCTAGAACACAAGTCTGGTTACGACTTACGAATATGAATCACAATGCAAACTGCTACTTCCTAGTGATATCGGTTGATATTCGCTATGGTATGACACATTACTAGTCAGTCAATTTGTAATATAGTATCAGTACACAGAAAGGGCCAGAGATCAATGGCCGCATGGCCTTAAACAAACGTCACGCAATAAACCAAAAACATGTAACCACACATGACAACAAATTCTCGTTGGGTTAACAGACGTACATATATAAACAGATATGTACGTTCTTCATTAAAGGAACTATAGGATCATTTGGCATGTAGCACTGTCTACCTATTTGTCGCTCTTCAACGAACATTTTGATGCCGAGAGGCGCCCCCGGTCATGACAGAATGGGTATGTCATCATCATCATCAGTATATTATTACGCTCACTGCAGGACGAATGCCTCCCCCTGCAATCTCCAATTACTCGTCTCATGAGCGAGCCAATTCAAACTTGCGCCTGTAAATTTCCAAATTTCAACAGCCAACGTAGTTTTCTGTCATCCTCGACTACCCTGCCTTTCCTTAGCACTCATTCTATAACGCTACCCTCAGCGTTACATGTCCTGTCAAGCTGCAATTTTCCTCGTAAATCCAAACAGAATATCGGCTATGCCAGTTTGTTCTGTGATCCACAGCGGTCTCATGTCTATTAAGAGAGAGAGAGAGAGAAACAACGTTATTTAGTCGCCTGCAGAACGACACCATGTCTAAATGGCACCGCTACGCGGGCTCTCATGTCTTCTCAGTTGGTGGTCTCTACTCAACTGCAGCGCGTGTTACTCCCGCGGTCGGTTGCCCTGAGGGGCAACGATCCGTCGGTTTCGCTCGGCCTTTGTCTTTCTTGTCCCCGCGAGACCTGCTGGACGGCCCAGGTTTGGATTTCGTGGTCGTAGCATTCCGCCGCAGCCGCGAGTCGCGGCGGAATCGTATCTGTCGAAGCTTCGTCGGGAAACTGGGTGCAATCCCATAGTATGTGTGTCAGGGTGGCCCTCTCCCGCTGGCACAGGCGGTACACATCACTCACATATACTTTCGCATACAAATGATTCATTAACCCTGGGGTGTGTAAGGAACCAGTTTGTAATTGTCTGAACAGCACCACCTCCGCTCGGCTCAGCCCCGGGTGCGGAGGTGGCAAAGTCCTCCGAGCAAAGCAGTGAAACTGCGTAAGTTCGTTGAACGTCGTCATGCGGTCCTTGGCACTACACCACGTTGGACGGTCGGTTGCAACGGCGCGGTTGGTTAGCGCTTGTGCCACTGCGTGTGCCGCCTCGTTGTGGTTACCATGCTTCTCTGACGCATCGTTGCCCGCGTGCGCCGGGAAGCACTTGATTTTAACATGCTCCCGCGGTCCGTTGCATTCTCTCGTCGTAGGTCAGCCGAGCACAGAACGCGCACAGCCTCTCCACCCACTTTGCCCTTGGCATAATTCTGCCCTGCACTTCGCGAATCACAAAACACCGTTTGGAACCCGGGGTCGGCAATGGCCAGGGCAATGGCCACTTCCTCCGCCAGACGTGCCTCTCAGACCCGTAAGCTCGCCGCTGCCCTCGTCGCGCCGGACGATGCCTCAATGACGGTCGTTACGAACGCCGCGCTGTCTCCCTGGTATTCTGCCGCATCCACGAACCTTGCGTGCTCGTCCTTGCCGTGAAAGTCGATGAGGGCCTTGGCCCTCGCCGCTCTTCACTGCTTGTTAAACTCCGGGTTCGTGTTTCTCGGGGTGAGGTCTACCCGAATCCAGCGCCGGGTCCCGTCCGGGACAGGAACGTCGCTGCTTGTCTTTTTAGCCCCGGGCGTGAAGCCCAAGTATGAAGTATGCGCCTGCCGGCTTCGGTCATAGAGTGCCGGTCCAGCTGAGCGGTCCGTAAAGCTTCCGCAAGTTCGTCGAGGGTATTGTGTACCCCCAGGCTCAGGAGCTTGGTGGTGTTGTACACTCGAATAGTCCGACCGCCGCCTTGTAAGCTCGTCGGCGTATCAGGGCGTTGATCTTAATCTTTTCACACTGCACCCAGCTGTGGAAGGCTGCAGTGTAAGTGACGTGGCTGATTACGAAGGAGTGCACAAACCGAATCAAGCTTTCCGCCTTCATCGCGGCCTTCCGGTTGGCGACCCGTCTGATGAGACGTATTGCGTTGGTAATCTTGGTTGTAAGGCGGCAAATGGTCGCGCCGTTGCCCTGTCGCTTGTCTATAATCATGCCAAACACCCGACTTTGTCGACCTCCAGGATCACTTGGCCGTTCTTCGTTACGATCTTGATGGCCTCGTAATCCCTCGGTTCGTTCTTGTTACGTCTGATGTACTTCGGTGGTAACACCAGCAGTTCTGACTTGCTCGGTGAGCAGATCAAACCGAAACCGTTTAGCTGGTCTTAGATCGCGTCGACGGCTTCTTGCAGCGTGCTCTCAATGTGACCATCGCTGCCTCCCAGAACCCACAGCGTGATGTCATCGGCGTAGATGGTGTGCGGGACCCCCTCGACTCGAGAGAGTCGCTTGGCCACCCCGATCATCATCATCATCATCATCATCATCATCATCATCAGCAGCAGCAGCAGCAGCAGCAGCAGCAGCAGCAGCAGCAGCCTGGTTAGGCCCACTACAGAGGAAAGGCTTCTTTCATACTTGACCAACTATGCCGCTCATGTACTAATTGTGGCCATGGTATCACTGCAAACTTCTTGATCTCATCCGCCCCCCTAACTTTCTGCCGCCCACTGCTACGCTTTTCTTCCCTTGGAATCCAATCCGTAACCCCTAATGACCATGGGTTATCTTCCCTCCTCATTACATGTCCTGCCCATGCCTATTTCGTTTTCTTGATTTCAACTAAGATGTCATTAACTCGCGTTTGTTCTTTCTGCTCTTTTCTTATCCCTTACGTTACACCCATCATTCTTCTTTCCATAGCTCGTCGCATCGTCCTCAATTTAAGTAGAACCCTTTTCGTAGGGCTCCAGGTTTCTGCCCCATAGACCTCAGACTCTACCCAGGCGACGCTGCTGAAAAACCCGCCCCCATCGCAGCCTTGGCGCTAACTGAGTAGTGCAAGGAGAGCTGTCCGCAAGCGAAGGTGCATAGGCCACAATGGGCCCTTTCCTTTCGTTTGTGTTGAGGCACGATTTCCAAATTTCAAGGACCTGGAAAGCTTCTTCCGCTCATCCACGCTTCGGAAAGGAAGCTCAGCAGGGCGAAGTACGTGTACAATATAAAATAAAGTCTAGCAATTATTTACAGAGAGCACATCCTTTCATAGCCTTTTCCAGGGCAGCAAACAGAAAACATTTTCCAAGGCAGCAAACAGCGTGCGATCATAACGAAAGTAAGCTTCCTACAGTGCTTACGCGCTGCATCTTTCTTTCTCGCAGGAGCTACAGCATCGCTCAGTACCTTAATTTGAACTTTTCGCCGACGCTTCGAGCAACAAGCGCGCAAAATAAATGTAAATGGACGCGATTTTTTTTCTCTACACGCCTGCGTTACTCCGCAATTCATCCAGAGCTCCTACAGCAACTTTATTGCTCAGATTTGAAAAACGCAGTAGAGCAGGCTCAGCACATTGCGAAGCGTGTTTGTTGTATCGGCGCAGGACATACAAAATTCCGAAAGTAGAAATGAGCTCGCGATACAACGATGCTCTAGAACAGGATTTTGAATTCATAAACGAACCAGAATGTTTGGTTAGGCTGACCTGCCAAATCTCTCCGTTCCACTTTTTGAGTCAAGCGGAGGCGGATGTCTGTTAAAAGGTGGAGATATCGACGGCACATAAGCAGGATGGTTCGTAACGTTGTTTTTTCTGTTACCAAAGAAGCGGCGGCTGCAGATTCTTGAGTTTTCGCTTGGTTACCACGGTCCTCCGTCAGGGCTACGCAACACAATTACAGAAGAACAAATTGTCGCACTTTCTCATGCGAGCCGCTGTGTTGTGGGGAATGCAAGTAATCCGATTAGCCAACAGGTTGAACGGCCCGTATCCAGCGCTGTCACCGTTTCCCTTCATACGATCGCGATGAAAATCGGTAAAACTGAACGTTGTTATTCCGTCCTTCACGTTCATGGCAATTTACAAAACAAACAGCAGCGTCGGTTGCGGCGTTTCTTCGTAGCGCGCGGAGCTATCGCAGTGGCCATCGTTTCCGCCATCCGTCTGAAGAGTGAGCCAGCAAGCGCTTTATGGCAGTTCGGCGGCGCGTCCGACTAGCGTAGAAATTCATAGCTCTCTGTCTGGGTGTTAAATGCGCAAAACACTCGCAATATGGACCAAAATCTAGTTAAATCGTTGTTTCGCAGTCGCTGGCTGCATAGGCAACTTAGCAAGGAAGTCGGGCTTTGCACTACTCAATTACTGCCTCTTCGCAACGGCAGGTGGCGCTACGCGTCTTGCAAAACTCCAGAGTCTGGCGTCCATACGTGAGTACTGGTAAGATACAGATGTTATATACTTTTTATTGAGTGATAGTGGCGAGTTCATGATTCGACAATGCCTGCCAAACGCACCCCAGCCCATTTTTATTCTTCTGATTATTTCAGTCTCTCACTACCTGCCATAAGTAGATGTATTCCCTTACCACTTCCAGTACCTCGTATAACGCTTCAGTGCCTCATATATACCACTTCCAGTGCCCCGATCATAACAAGGTTCAATAACAACGGCGAGATGACCGAGCCCTGGGGGGTCCCGACACTACCGAGCCTCTTCTCTTGGAGCCATAGATCGCTGGCGCAGAGCTCAGTAGTCTGCCCCATCAGAAAGTTCTTGATATAATTGTACGTTCTTGCGCCCATGTTGAGTCTGGACTCCTGGGCTAGGATCGCAATTGGTTCACTTTGTCGGAGGCGCTCTGCAGATCCGGCCCCAGGATGGCCTTGTCTTTCGTTAGGGTGTCATCGTCAATGATATCTTTCTTCAACAGAATCATCGCGTCTTGGGTGCCGAGGGAACGTCGAAATCCGGTGACCGTGGTGGGGTATAGTCCCGCTCCACCAGATAGTCCAGCCCCGTACACATGAGGTAGTGCTTCAAAACCTTGCCCAGGCAGGACGTGAGCGAGATGGGCCAGAGGTTGTCCGTGTTCGGCGGCTCGCCTGGTTTGGGGATGATGATGGTCTTGGCAGTCTTCCATTGCTGGGGCAGTGAACCCGCCCTCCAGCACTTGTTGTAATAATCGGTGAGGTTCTCGATGGCCGGATCGCTGAGGTTCTTGAGCGCTCTGTTCGAGATGTGACCCGGGCCGGCCGCCGGCTTGCTGTTTAGTTTGTGCAGGGCAGCTCGCACCTCCTCGACGCTGATGTCATGGTCGACCTTCTCGTTGGCTTGACCGCCGTACTCAGGATGCCTTTCCGTGGGTTTAACCGGGAGGTACTTGCTGTCTGTGCGTCTGATCACTTCAGCTTCCCCATTTTCCTTGACTGCTCGGTGGATTATCTTCGCGAGGTGGTGGCGTTGGTGGGATTTTGTTTTAATCTCGTCGAGCAGATGCCGCATCATGTTCCAGATCTTGGCGCAGTACATCTACCCGTCCGCATCGCTACAGATTTCGTGTTCATTGTTGCGTGCAGAGCACCCAACAATGGACTTCGATGGCGCGATTCAGCTCCGCCGCTTTCTTCCTTAGGCACCGATTTAGTCGTTGCTTCTTCCACCTGTTTGGGGTAGATTGCTTTGCTTCGATTACGTACGCCAGGCGGCTGCCAACCTTGTCGACCTGCCCATCCGTTTCTATGATCTTGGTCGCCTCCTTGATCTTCCCCGCGATGTGGGCTGGCCATTCTTCTATGTTCTCGATTTCCTCCACCTTCGTTGGTAACAGGCTAAGGAAGGCATCCCAATCCGTAAAGTTATATTTTCTGGTGTCCCCCGAAGCCTTGGCCTCCTCCGGTATGATGACTTCTACGATGTAGTGGTCGCTGCCGAGCTCAGATCCCGTGTTGCACCAGGAGATATCTCCTTTCTCGTCGTTCTTCACGAACGTGAGGTCCAGCGTCGTGTCCCTAGACACAGAGTTCCCAATCCTCGTAGGATCAGTCGGGTCTGTGATGAGGGCCCAGGTCTATTGTGTCTTGGAACAGGTCTCGCCCCTTGGCCAATTGCTTGTTATATCCCCATGCCGGGTGCGCCGCGTTGAAGCCCCCACAGGCGACGAGCCTGTGAGTCCCCACCACGGTGCTGCCTCTGTGAAGGAGCGTCTCGAATTGTTGCTTCCAGTGGGAAGTGCTACTGTAGACGTTAAGCAGAACTGTGCTGCTCTTTTGTTTCTAGCCTGTAACGACCTCGATGAGCGTGTATTCCATTTTACTGTTATGCAACAAGTGCTCAATGAATGTGAGTCCCTTACGAACCAATGTGCGTATCCCTCTACCGTCGCTGACCTTCGGATACTTGGCGTATACCCGGTAACCGGGTAGCGATCCCGCATCAGTGCGAGTCTCTTGTATCATGATTAAATCGGGCTTGTGAGCAACTTGTGTTATGTATTGCTGCAAGACTGCCCTCTTGCTAGCGAAACCGTAACAGTTCCAGTGCCAGGTGACGAGACCCTTCACTGCTGTAGTTTTTGCTGATGCTGGAGTGGCCATGATTGTTGCTGATTTTACTTCTGCGTTAGTTGCTGTATTGCGTTCGTTAACTGCTGACATGTCCGCTCAATGGCGGCGAACCTGTCGTTAATAAACTTGGTGAAGGTTGTCTGGTGAAGGGGTTCCAGGATCTGGTCTACCTTGTCCTTTAGGTTGTCCACCCGGTCGTTGAGCTTGCGCTCCTTCAGGTTCTCGATCGCTCGTTCTCTTGTGTGCCGGTTCCTTCTCTGCGAAACCACACGCAGCTGCACTGCTGCAGCTGGGTGTGGGTTCACATGATACCGGTTGGGGCGTTTCGATATTGGCGGCACGGGTCGTAAGAAGCTTCCTGATTTCCGCGATCTCGTTTGCCATCTCGCTAATAGTGGCACGTATATAGTCGGGAGTACTCACCACCATGATGTTTTGTTCCAAGTTGGGGCAGAAGGTGTCCGCTACCCCATCCTCCCTTGATACGTTCGGCACCGTCATGATGGCTGATGCCACGATGGCGGTCTGGGTCCTGGCGATGTTAAGGCCTTCCCGAGGCCGTACTATCACCTTGGTCTCCTCCCTCGATAGAGCGTCCGGCATCCTTGCTGCCCTCATCACCGAAGCTTCACGTTCCTGGCAAAGTTCTTCGTCGTAGGTCTTGACTGGCGAGCGGCCGTCTATTAACAGGAAGCTTTAGCTCGGGCCTAACTCTAACGTGGCCTATACAAATACTTGTAAAACGCAAAAACGTTCTTCTGAGATAAACCCTCGACCGATTTTAATAAACTTTCTTGCATTTTAATTCTTGGCACTATTGCAAACAGAATTTTGATTTAGTGCATGAATTCGGTTTTAAAAAATTTCCACGTAATTCCAACCAGAATATCGGCTATGCCAGTTTGTTCTCTCACCCACAGCACTTTTTTGTCTCTTTAGGGCAAGCTTTAGCTCGGGCTTAACTCCAACGCGGCCTATACAAATACTTGTAAAACGCAAAAAACGTTTTTCTGTGATACTCCCTTGACCGACATTAATAATTGTTTTTGCATTTTCGAGAGAAAATAAATTGTAGTGACTATTGGAAGCATAATTTCAATTTAATGCGTGAATTTGGTTTGAAAACGTTTCAAAAATTGGAAAGGTTGAAAAAATGGAAGCACGAAGTTTCCAAATTCATAGCTCTGCATCAACAACACATATCATGATTTTGTAAACGGCACCTATTAAATCTTTAAAGTCTAACGAATTCGGTATGTCATTATATAGCTTACGTGAATTTGTTACCTTGTGTACAAGGGTTCTGCAAAAGCTGCATATTAATATTACTAAATATTTGAAGATTCATGTTTAACATATTGTAATGAAGCAGGCGCGCCCCTGTGTATGTGCCGACTGAAGAGGAATACGAAGGACCGTGCCGTGATCACGAGTGAGCCCCGTGCGACGGACAGCTCTTGCAGTGTCTTGATATACCTAGCGTTCCACAAAGTTGTCAACGAAATAAACCCCGTCGCATTTGGTGGAGCTTGCTGGGATCCTTCACCTCATCCTGCAGCTCCCCACTCAAACCCTGCCAACAAGGTCGCCCTGCACTATGCCTGATTCCGCCACCTCGTTGCCTCCACCACTGGCTACCGCTCTCATCTGCGCCGGCGTTCCTCGAGAATGCGACACGCCCATTTTCAGTGGGACCGCCGAACACGACGTGGAAGACTAGCTGTCATCGTACGAACTTGTAAGTGCCCATGACAAATGGCATGACCAGTCTAACCTGAACCACGCGCCTTTCTACCTCGGCGACGTAGCCAAACTTTGGTTCTTCAACTACGAATCCGACTTTACAAGCTGGTCAGCGTTTAAGACTCTTTTTCCGAAGTGTTTGATCACCCAGCTGTGCGTAAGCTACGCGCTGAACAGCGTCTACGCCAGCGGGCCCAGCAGCCTGGAGAGACATTCCCCAGCTATAGCGAGGATGTTCTCGACTTGTGCAAGCGGGTACATCCCAGCATATCAGAGGATGACAAGATCAGGCATATCCTCAAGGGCATCGACGACAGCGCATTTTAGTTGTTGCTAGTCAAAAGCCCAACTAGCGTATCCGTCCTCATTAACCTCTTCTAGAGCTTTGACGAGGTGCGCCGTCAACGTTCCATGACCCGCCAGAACATTCAGCACACCGATTCCCTCTCGAGCATCGCGGTTTCTAACGACATGATAAACTCGACCCTCTTGCAGCATATCAAACATTTTATTTGTGAATAGGTGGCCAGGGAGCTCTCGCTGCTGCTTCACAGCAATGCACCTACGGCGGCTTTGCCTCCAACGCTACAACAAGCCATCCGGACTCAGATATCTGAAGCACTTCCTGCAGCTCCCACAAATCCTCCACCCAATCCAATAAGTGTGCCGCTGTCACATACCGATTTTGCCCCTCATCCTATGTCGCTGCCACTCAGTTATGCAGTCGTGGTTGCAGGGCCACCTGCGCCGACAGCTCCCTTTTCATCGCCCGTGCACCCGGCTTCATTCCCAGTTGCCCGACCGTCACCACAGTTTTTTCGTCCCACCGAGACGTGGCGCACAGAAGACAGCCGGCCTATCTGCTTTGCCTGCGGCATTGCTGGCCATGTGGCGCGCTTCTGTCGCCGCCGCGACCCAGCTACGCGCACCACCCTTGACGCGCCCAGATACGCACAATACGCCGCCACGCATCCATTTTCACCGCGTCGTCTTGACAGTGATCGCCGTTTGGAAACTCGGCATCCTCCTTCCCCTCGTCGGTGTTCGATTTCCCCCTGCGTCGTCAAGCTCCAAGTGAAGGGGGAAACTGACTGGTGCAGGTGCGGAGGCAAGAACTACAAATAGATCGACGTTGTCCACACCTCAATCTTCGCAAAATGCTATTACCGTTTTTGCAAAGGGAGTACCCGCAGTGGCACTAGTCGATACCGGAGCATCCGTTTCCGTCATTCACGAGAAGTTTGTCACAAACTAAGAAAAGTGACTACAGCTTCCTGTGGCCTGGTGCTCGCCACCGCCAGCGCGCAGCGAATTCAACCTTCAGCTGCATGCGCGGCCCGTGTCGTCATCAACGACGTTCTGTACATATACCGCCGCGGTCGCAAGCACCCCGACGCTTATGCGCTTTCTCGCTCCCCACTGACGCTTGATTTGGCGTCTTTGTCAGCTTCCTCGTCCAACATGTCACCGTTGACCATCACTGACATGCTCACAGGACAGCGCAAGGACCCAACACTTGTAATCTCACTTGACTACCTTGCCGCTTCGTCTCATGTCTGTTCGACACGAGCACTGCGTCGCCAAGCAACCCACTTTTCCGTGCGGGTCAACATTCTATATCGCCGCAGCTACATGCCCGACGGTCAGAAATGGCTCCTTGCTATACCTCGTCATATGCGCTTTGACATCTGCACATCTTTTCACGCTGATCCCCTAAGCGCTCATGCCGGCGTCCTCAAAACTTACACAAAGTAGCGTCAGCGCTATTATTGGCGAGGCATGTACAACATTGTGCAAAAGTACATTCAGTCTTGTACTACTTCCATCAAGGCAAGACACCTACCCAGTGTTTCACAGGACCGTTGCAGCTGCTACCATGCCCGCTTCGTCCGTTGGCCACGTCGTCATCGACCTCTACGGGCCGCTTCCATGCAGCGGGTGTGGAAATAGGTGTACTACTGTCGGGGTAGATCACCTGACTCGTTACGCTGACGACCACTCGTGACGTTGGTTTTTTTATCCTTCGCAATTTGGTTCTTCGCCACGGTCCTCTCCGAGAACTACGTGATAGGGGCCGTGTTTTCCTTTCGGAGAGCATCCAAGCTCTCCTCGCGGAGTGCAGGGTAATTCAACGCAAATCAACCGCGTACCACTCCCAAACCAACAGTCTGACCGAGTGGTTCAATCGCACACTTGGCGTCATGTTGCGGATGTATATTTTATCCGACCACTCCAACTGGGACACTGTACTCTCCTTCGCTACGTTCGCATAAAACACCGCGACGCAAGCGACTACCGGCTTTCCCCCTTTTTTACTTGTGTATGGCCGTGCGCCGTCATGCCCATTGGACACCGTACTGCCGTACCAACCTGACGCTTAAGAGTAGGCTCCGCTTTGCAAAATCGCCAGATATGCTGAAGATTATCGTCAGCTGGCACGGGCCTTGACTAATAAGACTCAAGCGCGTCAGAAGGCAAGACATGACCGTACTCATCAACCACCGAACGACTTTGCTTGTGGTTCGCTTGTTGTTGCAAGCTCCCGGCGCGTTATCACAGTCCATGCCGTATCATCGACGCCCCTTCACCAGTCAACTAAATCATCGAGTCGCTCACAGTGCCACCAGACCGGCGTCATTGTGGGAGAGAGACAGTATATGCCAACCGCTTGAAACCGTATTACGACCCGCTCATCTTCTCCGCGCTCTGAGTCGCCAGAATGGCTACGCTTCGCTCCCGGGGCATTGTAATGAAGCACACGCGCCCCTGTGTGTGGGGAGATTGAAGAGTAAGACGAAGGACCGTGCAGCGATCGCAATTGAGCCCCATGCGACGGACAGCGTTTGCAGTGCCTTGATATGCCTAGCGTTCCACAACGTTGTGAAGGACAATAAACCTCGTCGCAAAATCAATTTTGTCCACTTTAGATGTACTATTAGATGCATTCACAGAGTTGTCATAATATTTTTGATGGCTCCGTTACTGAGTTGTAAACTTGATAGTTTCGTTTTCTGAAAATGTCATATTTTGGCCAATCTCTAATAAAATATTTACGACCTAAATCAAAAATTTGAAACAAATAGACACTAGATTACAAGTGTTTCTTTTAAATGCAACAAACCTCTACAAATATGGCGCTGTGGTGGGCGAGTAAAACGAAATCTTAGTTTACATTTATTTAGATAAGAGCCCCTGAGCTAACGCTTTATCTTAACGTAACGCCTAGCATTTTCAGATACACCACTTTTTCTCGGTTCTTATCTTGTTCTCGGTCTCCTTTGTTACATTCCGATTTGTCACCAGTAGTATTGTATTATACATGCAGCTCTATAATGAATTTTTGAAGCGGCTTAGAAGAGGTAGCCGCCGAAGACAGGATTCATATTAACTGGCTAGCCATGGTGCCGATGGTTCGCGAGAGCACTTAGTAGACGCGGCTGGTTGGATGGTTATACCAGATATGAAGAGGGAGATGGTAAAGAAGGTTTGGTGTTCACTGCTGCAATATTTCAGCTCGTGTATTGTCAAATTTGTTTAGCGCACAGACGTGTATCAAAAGTGCTGAGACCGACTGCTTTGAGCCCCAACATTGAGAGGGCTTGGCATTCGGAGAGAGAAGGCCTTCGTGGTGCGGTTGTGAGACATCTTGATTTTTTTTTTTTTTTTTGCATTGGTGCTTGAAGGCTGTCGGTGGGGCACCTCACCAGGGCTAAGCTCGGGCAAACGGAAGAAACAGCCGATACAACGAATATACAGCTTCAGAGTTGAAAAATCATCAACAGCAGGGGTGCAGGGCCCACTTCTTGTGGCATGGAGCTGGTATCTGTGGTTTTCCGTGTGGTGCAGGTAGAGGAATACCGTAGTTTCAAATTACCGCCTGCCACAGGTTGTCGTAGATGCCCAGGCCTGGTCGAAGCCGAAGATCCCAGCGAAGGTGAACTAGCAGATCACGACTTGCGCGAATAGCGTATTTGATGGCCACTCCCGTTACTCTTGAGCAGGTTACTCTTGAGCAGACTGAACAAGATGGCAAGGTCACTTTTTCCAGATTTTGCCAAGCCTGGCATCCACTGTATGAAAACATACAGCGCTTCTGCAGCTGCCATGCCAACTGCTGCTTGCTGTGAAAATGTGGACGCCGGTAACGTCTGCTCGGACGTGGTAGGCGTAAGCGGCGCTCCAGAGCGTGTGCCTGTGGCCTGCCCACTCCAGTGAGAATGAACTTCCCGCTTCGTGAATCCAGAGAAAGCGGCCTCGTGGTAGTCGTGAGCACGGAGTAGTCATAAGTGACATTCCCATTCTCACATGCACAGTACATCTGCGGGTGCACGCAATGTCCCGTCACGCTTCCCTTGGCCGTATCGTTGTATTAACGCTGGCTTGTTAGGGCTCAATCATCAGGTGTTACTAAGCTGTGGAGGCGGCAGAAGATAGCTAGCTGCCGCGACCCTCAATAATTGTAATCGGTCAGCCACGACCGTGATTGTTTGCCAAAGCCCTTGGTGGATGCGGCCTATCAGGCCCAGGGCGGTACCATGCTCTGCTCTCTGCGGGAGTGGCTTGTAATCTTGTTCAGCCGTCGCTGACTGTCATGCGATTATCACGCGGCCACAAATCTATTTGATGCCAACTTGAATAAGAGGACATGTGCCAGCAGGCGTCAGCCACTCCTCAATTACCCACTTTAACGCCAATTTCCGAAACTAGGTATAAGCCACTGTGTGCGTCCCACTCTACAATAACAGAATTGATCCTATAAATTCCTGCGAGACTCCCCGGAAATATTCCCTGAAACCTACGTCGCATAGACCCCAGGCCACAAGCACACGGCAGGAAACGAAGCAGTAGATACTGCCACCTGAGAGCGTACCATCCGGGATTTCTTGGCGCACGTGCTTCGGAAAGCGACGAGGGTTGAGGACATTGCTATCAACTACGCCCTAATATTGCAACATTCTCGACTGGAAAGGCGACAGCATCCACATACACTTCCAAAATTGAGAAAGGAAGACGCCACCATGCACATTTTCATACACGTTATGCATCGCACCGAATTCTCAGAGAGATCCACCCAATCGTTGGAATTGCTCCACAGGAAACGCATACGGGTGCTTCAAAAAGAAAAGCCTCACAGTTGAAGAAGAATTCGTCCTGGTCCGGGATTTGAGCCCGGGACCACCGCCTTTCGGGGCAGTCGAGCTACCATATGAGCTAACCAGGTGGCAAGCAGATGGCTGGGGCGAAGTCAAATTTGGCAACTAAAAGCAAATGGAAGGAGTTTGATGTAATGGTTATGCGAAAACCATCAAGGTGGAGAGAAGTAAATATTTAAGGACAAATGAGACATCCACCAAATCGTAGCAATTGCTACAACGGAAATGCATACAGCATCCCCGAAAGAAGTCCTCGTAGTTGAAGAGCTATTGCTCCTGATGCGGGACTCAAACCCGGACCACTGCGGTTCTAGCGCTGCCGCTCTAGCATCTCAGCAAACCAGGCAGCCAGCAGATTTCAGGGCGAAGGCGGATTTGTCAATAACTTGAAGCAAAGGCAAGAGATTGACGCATTAGGTCTCTGGGAACGCGTACTGTGTATATAAGTAATACATAAGAAAGAGTGAGGTGTTCACCCCATCGTAGCAATTGCTACAATTGGGTGAAATTAGGGGAATTTTTTGTCAACGGCAAGGCTTTCCTTTCGAGGTACCCATGTAGGTTTTCTTTGTAGCAATTGCTAAGTTTGGATGGCTGTCCATTAGCCAACGGGTTTTTCGACCTAGAAAGCCGCCCACCTAGGGCGCAAAAAGAACGCTTTCACACTGTTTCAGGCAATAAACTTTATTGCTCCCCCTCCTTTCCGGAAATAATACCGCGCCACGCGTGGTCCTTACGGTGGCGCCGATAGAGATTGCAGGACGTGCTGGAGGAAGCGCTAGCGAATAGCCTGTCTGTGTACGCATTGCGACGTGAGCGATACGATATGTCGCTGCTTTACTTCAACGCTAATCGTGCTAACGTCGACAATTATTATGAAATCGGTCCTGACGGAACTTATTTCGTTCAATCCGAACGTGCTTCGTAACAGCTGTGGCATTTTTTCCTTCTCTCTCCCTAGCGGCATCATGCATGGTGATATCGATGTTCATCATGGCCTAATCTTTGCACACGCACAACAAATCGTAATTATTTAGGCCAAACATACCGTCAGTTTATAGTAAGTCTTCTGCAACCCCAAAGTGGAAACAAGCCCTCTATGCCCTTAAGTTGCGTCCGCTGTTCTAAGCGCTCATGAAAGCACTTTGAAGACAAATGCGTAAAGACAGTGAGTGACACCAATATTTTGTAAATTGCGTTTCGGCGTCCGTTAAGGTGAAGCTTGTGCGTTATTGCAATGAACGTGCATCGTATTTTCCAGGGTAGCCATACCCCCGCAGCTATATGGCTTGTTGGCACAAGGTTTTTCACAGCGTGCATGGTTCATGTTATAGAAAAATTCGCTAATAACTTTCAGTTTTCTCGTACATGGGCTTCGGTAATTTGATAGAGGCCATCAGGCATGTCTTTCAACTAGCTTAACACATATAATGTTTGGAGGTGGTTCAGGTTCTTCTTGTCGAAGAAGTCCTCAATGACAGCACCAAAGTTGCATCTGCAAGCTGTAGAAGATGTGGCCCTGTCCCGCTGTTGTATGGTATTAGCAGAAATCTCTGAAGATGATTGTTTTTCAATGCTTATTACCGTTCAGCTTGACCTCTTCTCAGCAGTTCCACTAATTGTAGGTCGTAAAAACTACTATGAAAACACACGAGAGATGCTTTACCAGCTTCGCGAGAATACTGAGTGCGGCTCCTCCACAGATATATTTCAAGCACCACTAACAGGTATTTACAGAGCCGATTAATTATTAGACGGCCGATATTGTTAGATGCATAAAGTATCAGAATTTATTTTAGAGCTGCCAAATTTACATGCTCGGGTAATACTATTTAAAACTTATTTGTGTTTCTATGTCCTTGCGTTTCAGTCTCAGTCTCAGTCTCAAAAGTTGAACGCGACTGCATGAGGACCCGTATTGCACTTGTGGATATGTACTACGAGCCTTGAATGCACGATATTCCCGCTAAGCGAAAACATCAAATTAGGTTTCAGTCAGAGGCAACAAGAAAACTTAGAAACTGCTGCACGTATTGCGATATAAAAGAAGCAGATACATAAAAGTAAATATATATGTGACAGCTCCCGTTAGTTGAGGAATATGAGCTTACCTGATGATGAACCACCTGCAATAGAGAAGGTGGGAAGCAGAAGCAAATGCAGTATTGCGAACTTCATCTTCATGAATGACATATTCGCCGTTTTTTTTCCCTTTATGCGAGCGAAGTTCAGGCAGTCTAATACAATGAAACCTGAAAACGAAATGATATCGCCGGCGAGCAAAATCTTTTCGTCTTGCGATGCTTGTTAGGGGTTTTGAGCTACTGTTTCATACAAAACTTATTAGGTAGAGCTCCTTACGCCATAAAAATTATTTTAGATGACAGCATCAAAATTATGTTCTGGTATAAAATACCAAAACACGAATAGGTTGCGCAAACAATAAAATTTTGTATACACTGCCATGCATACACAATCTCAAGTGACACATTGTTCCGCGCCGTGTGCATTGTGCCGCCTAGCCTGTTCTCACTACTCCGGTACTTCAACAGAAATGCAGTAATGAAACACTAAAAAAAATCCTCACTGCTGCCCTGGAACACTTTGCTTGAAAACAGGTAAGCTATCAGTTTACAACTACATAAATATTTGTGTCGGCCTCTGAACCATTATTTATGACGCCCATATTGACACTTATAGTCAATGAGGACCAGGCCTATGCTATCGTAAATAGCCAAAGTATTATGCTAATGTTTATCATTCCTAGTAAATAATCTGAACGAGGAGTACATAACTGGACTTAAAACGATCGCGTGGTTTTTCACGCTAGTCAACATTTGGGCATACTGTTCATTTCTTATCATAATATTATCACAGATTAAGGAATAGTTTATTCTTGAAGAGGTCTGTTTAGTGACCACACAAGTCTTCCGTGGAAACAACGGCAAGAACAGTGCACTTGTCGGAATATGCGCTAAGTGGAGCTATCTTGAATCTTTTAGCTGAAATGATTTTGAAAGAGACACTTGATCCCTGCCATTGTACTTTAGTGTCAGGTTAAGCGTTTCCTTGACCATTTGCTTAAGTAAAAAAAAAAGTAAACTCTCATGGCCGCATCGCATGCGATTCAAGCGCATTGTTAATATTCAAGCAAACGTAGCAACTTTCGAGTGTTCAAAAGTTATTGGGAGCAAAGGAGCTTAAAGAAAAATAAAAAAAATGAGATGCATCTTCGTCGCCACGTTGCACAGGTCATCGTGTCAGACATTATCGATTGATAAATCTCTGAAGAGCGGTTTATCAATCAATTACTTCATCACGAGTATGACACTGGTGCTCAGTCTATCCGCCAAGGAGTACTTTGTATTCCGTCTTAAATAAATTTCATCCTGGAAATTTTTTCTGAAGTTTCTATATCCGTGATAGTGCTATGGGAGACCCCCAGCTACGTGTTATCTGTGAGAGGTGGGCACCAAAGGCTGAAAAAGCTAGTTGTGGGCGCAACATCTGAGTAACCGTATGTGATAGCATTACCGCTATCAGGATTGTACTGCTTTAAAAATTGCTCCATTTTGCTCCATCGTCTTTACAGTGGGGCTAGCTTGCAAATTCAAGGTCCTTGCAAGCGGGCGCGTTTTGCTGAAACAGTCTATGACATCGACTCTTTCTTCTACTGGACAAATTCCTGAATAAAGCCTACCGACATCAAACAATCGCTTGTGGAGTCGGCAAGGAAAGCTATCATTTAATAAAACATTGCGACAAATAATCGTCAAGTATTTTCAACGTAAGCGAAGGGCCAGGCGCTTCTAGAAAGGTATTGATATTACACAGGAATGATGGGCTTGGAACAGTCTATTTGTCACAGTGATAGTATTTATTTAGGATTGGACTTTTCACTGTTGAATGCCGCGGAGAACTGAGCCGAACAAACGAGGAACCCAGTTTGGCTACCTTTTAATTAGAGCCCTTAGTGTGCGTTTAGTACATTTTTACTGCTGCACTTCTTCAACACGAGCAGAAGTAACCAAATGGAGCTGTAACATGCCACGAAAGAACGGCTATTGCAGATCCCAAAACTAAATCAGGCAATACTTAAAGAGAAGCGCTGTAAAGAAATACACGACTTCTCCTTCACCACACTCAAAGTGAAGCAACGCCACATCTATGCACTAAACTAATTAAAAAAAGAAAATCCTGCTTTTGCGCGATGCAGGGCTTTCACACAAATTCCAAGCCAATGCAAAACGTCCAGTACTCGTTAAGTTCAGGACATTTTCTTGAAGCGAAACTGTGGTTTATTGTTGTGCGAACGAAGGATTAAGAACTGGAGACTATTTACAAAGTATATCTACAAAGGATAACTGCAGCGCTGGCCAGTTCAGCCGACAGCTCGAGAGCCAGAGAGCGTTCGTCGTCTTCGTCGAGGGGCCCGCCGGCATCGTCTACATGAAACACGCAATATGCAAGTATCATTATCTCCGGCGGCCGAAGCACTGTCCTGGTGCATCTAAATATCGGTGATAATGGGAGAGTAATATGATTTGAGGCGTGCGACATGCACAACGTCAGTGGTATTCGGGGCACACGAGGAACTGGTAGTGACTGGGGCGATTTTGTACGTAACTGGAGTCACGGCACACAGCACTCTATATGGGCCTGTGTACCAACACAGGAGTTTCATTTGAGAGGTCAAAGTTCCCAGTCGGCGACCACAGGAGTGCCAGAGATCCAGGTGAAAAGTGAACGTCTATGTGTTGGCGATCGCACAAACACCGTTGCTTTTCTTGGGAGGTCAGGAGGCGAGCTCGAGCAAATTCGCGTACATCGGCTGCCCTGGTGATGGCGTCAAGTGCATGCTCGCTGATCTCTGCTGCGGCGGACGGAAGTGATGCATCCAGTGACAATGCGGGTACTCGGCCGAACATCAAAAAGAACGGGGAATAACCGGCAGAGTGGTGACACGAAGAATTACATGTAGTATATATATTTAAGGCAAGCATTACGTTTACCATTTCTTTTCTTTTTTTTTACATTTTCTATAACACGCTGGAATAATTGCGCACTTCTTCAAGCGCCATGAGCTTTTTATGTTGTCGCGTGCTTTTAAAGTACGTGCCATATTCCTTCTCGTTATTTCCGCATTGCGTAGTCCCCTCTTGATTACTGCAATTATGTGCACAAATTTTAGTTACCATGTATTGTACTTCTTTCTTTTTCATCTAGTTGTGTATGCACTGTTTTATTGTTCGCCCCCACTTACACAATGTCGTACGTGCCTGTAAAGTACTTCAAATAAATAAATAAATAGGTAAATGAATAAAAAGCGACATAGGGTGGGGCAAGGTCCTAATCAGTATGGTCGGACGAGACATACTTTGCAAGCATGTCTGTTAGGGTGTGATTCAGACGCTCCGTGAGACCATTAGACTGTGGTTGGTAAGAGGTAGTCAACTTGCGTTTGGTTGAGCAAGGCTGCAGGATGTCGACGATAACTTTAGAAAGAAATGCCCGACGACGGTCAGTGAGTAGTTAGTGTGGAGCCCCATGCCGCAGAATCACGTCGCGTTAAATAAAATGGGCGATGTCTGTGGTGCAGTTTGTTGGAAGCAGTCTGGTGATGGCGTAACGCGTGGCGTAATCTGTCGCCACAGTAATCGACTTGTTGCCAGACGTGGATAGAGGGGAAGCGCCAAGTAAGTCCAAGACAACGGGAAAGAATGGCTCCGAAGGAATGCCGAGCGGTTGAAGGCACCCGTCAGAGGGTGTCGATGGTGGTTTCCGCGCTGGCATTTCTCACACGCAGCAGCGTATTTCCGGATGGAGCGGGCAAGGCCTGGCCGAAAGGAGCGTCGACGAATCCGGTCATAGGTGCGGGAGACGCCAAGGTGACCTGCCGTTATTAAATCGTGATTTTCTCCGAGAACAGCTGACCGGAGCTGCTTAGGAATGACGAGGAGTAGGGTAGGATCGTCTGGGCGTACATTGTGGTGGTATAATACACAATCCCAGAGAACAAACCGGCGAAGGGACGAATCGGAAGGCGAAGATTCCAAGCAATCAGTGATGGCGCGCAAGGTAGTCTCACGGCGTTGCTCGTCGGCAACGTGTAGCAGCTGAGAGACGAAGAAAACGCAAGCGTCGGCATCGGGGCCAGGGTCGGTGGGTGGTTCGTCCACTGGATAGCGTGGTAGACAGTCTGCGTCTTGATGTAATCGGCCCGATTTGCACACTAGTACATAGGAATGTTCTTCCAGCCGCAGAGGCCAGCGGCCAAGCCAGCCGGTAGGAACCTTGAGTGAGGAAAGCCAACAGAGCACGTTGTGGTCCGTGATGACAAAGTCCATGCCATACAAATAAGGGCAGAATTCGTTAACTGCCCAGACGAGAGCCAGGCATTCACAATCTGTAATCAAATAGTTGCGCTCCGCTGCTGTGATGAGGCGGCTAGCATAGGCGATAAGACCATCATGACCTTGTTGGCGCTGGGCTAAGACAGGTCCGATACAGGGACATCTGGGATCGGTACGCACCTCTCTAGAAGAGGACGGGTGAAAGTGGGCAAGTATAGGTGGCGTGCTGAGAATGTTCTTGAATTGGACAAACGCGGCAGTGTGATCGGGGCCCCACGTAGGCGGCACGTCCTTTACAGAAGATCAGTGTGGTGGGGCAATCACTGTGAAGTCTTTCAGGAAGTGTCGAAAATAGGAGGAGAGTCCCACAAGACATCGGACGTCTTTGACATGCAGCACGAGTTTTCTCCGGGTCTGGTTGAATACTGGGAGCGACGAATAGGTTGGCCAGCACTGTAATCTGCCGACGACTGAAGTGACGCTTCGATGAATTTAAATGGAGCCCAGGCTCGCGGAACTCTCAAAGAGCAGCTGATAAGCGCTCAAGGTGTGTCTCAAATGTAGGAGAAAATACGAGAACGTCGTTGAGGTAGCAGATGTATCTAGACCATTTGAACCCTTGAAGCAAAGAGTCATGCGTTCGAGCGTTGTTGGGGCGTCGAAAAGACAAAATGGCATAACCTTGAATTGATATAAAGCATCAGGGACGAAGAACGCGGTCTTCTCTTGGTTCTTTTCATCCACAGAAATTTGCCAATAACCAGACCAAAAGTCTATTGATGAAACGTAGTTGGCACCACAAAGACAATTGAGGGCGTCGTCAATGCGAGGCACGGAGTAGATGTCTTTCTTGGTAATGCAATTTAGATGACGATAATCTACGGGGAAACGCCAGGTGTCATCTTTCTTTTTAACAAGCACCACGGGCGACGTCCTAGGGCTCGACGAAGATTCAAGAATGCCTTTGGTAAGCATCTTGTTCAGCTAAACTTGAAGAACCCTATGTTCTGAAGCAAAACTCGATAGGGAGGAGGATTAATAGGGCGGGCAACACCAGTATTTACATTATGCTTAGCAATTGAAGTCTTGCCCGATTGGCGATTGTTGACGTCGAAGATATCGCAGTGGGAAACCAAAAAGCGACACAGGGCTGTTGCTTGTTCAGCCAATAGGTCCGCAGCAACCATGGGACGAAAGGTTGCGTCAGGGCAGATAACTTCCTGTGGACGTGGTGAAGAATCTGAGCAGACGTCTACTGAAAATGTCGTATAGTGCTCATACCCTATAGCACGCAGCGTTGCAACCAATGTGCTTTGGGGTGGAACTTGCTCTGTCAGCCCGAAATTGACGACGAAGAGGGATGTCCGGTTACCGGCGACGGTGACGACGGAGTGGGGCACAGTGATATTGGGCATCAAAAGGACATCAGGAACAGGTGTGGCGACGTAACCACCATCGGGCATTGGAAAAGGTGATCGCAAATCGACGAATATGCGCGAGTAGAGGAAGTTCGAGGCAAAAGGTACTGGAAGAACAGTCGATCAAAGCTGAATGCGCCGTAAGAAAGTTGACTCCGAGGATCAGGTAAGGCAACAATTGGTCAGCACTGTAAAAAGAACAAGAACGTGAAGGTCGGTGATACTTATGAGGGAAGCACACCTTCCAGTGACGTCAACAGTGCTGCCATCGGCCACGCGTACGGCTCGGGTAGTACCAGGCGTGAGAACCTTTCTCAGCCGACGTCGGAGATTACAACTCATTATGGACACCTGAGCTCCAGTATGTATTAACGCCGTCAGAGGGGCACCCGTCGACGTGAACATTAAGTAACTTCTGGTTCGTTGGGAGCGTCAACAGGGGATTTCGATACGACGACGATAATGCAGCACTGCCCCCAGGAGCTGCATGGACTAGTTTTCCGTCCGAGAGAGTCCATAATTGGTCGGCGACGAATAGAGGCGGGGTTGGGTTAACGGGGACCGACGGTGCTGACAAGACGGAGAGCGAGCAGGATGGCTGTCATCGTTCGGATACGAAAGAAGCAGGAGGCATACGGCGAGGCGACTGACGGCGCGGGTTGGGATATCGGCGAGGAGACGGGGAAAAGGAGCTCGAATACGGTGACGTCCAGGAGGTGCGGCAGGGGCGAGCGAAGTGGCCAATGTGGAGGCTACAAAAGTTAATGGGCTTGTCGTCCAGAGTTCTCCTTTCGGCAAGGTTCCGGTATGTCGGAGTTCAATACAGATCGCTGTGAGGCGTAGCTTTCGGCAGTGTTCGAGCGTCAGGTCGGAAGATGGAGCAGGTAGCAGGAAAACCAAGGTTTGCAAATTCTTGCAGCACAACTGCCTGAATGAGAGAGATCGCTGGGACCAATTGGTCAAGTGGGCGTGGATGGAACCGTGCTGGACTTGTAGCGTCGAGCTCGCGGTGAGTAATACGTGTGAAGTGCTCATTTAGGGATGTTCAAGCGGTAAGGTCGACGGAAGACGACGTCGCAGCCCTTTTAGGGAGCCAGGAGAACTGTGGAATGACGCGGCGGCTTTTGCCGAGCTCTAAGCGGCAGCATTCCTTGACAATGACATCGATGGTGGACACATTGTTGGAGACCAATAAGTGGAAGGCGTCGTCCGCGATCCTTTGAGTACGTGGCCGACTTTATCAACCTCAGCCATTTTCTCGTCGACTTTCCGTGAAAGAGTGAGCTTGTCTTGTATGTATGAGACATACGGTTCAGTAGAATACTGAACTCGGGTAGCAAGCTATTTTCTATCAGCCAGCCGCCCACCAGTGGATTTCCAAAGACGTCGCTGAGCTTCTTCTTGAAGCATTCCAGCTGGAGATCTCGTCTTCATGTGTCCGGAACCGGACACGACAAGTTCCGCCTCAGTAGAAGAGGACATTCGCTAGCATAATGTTAGAGTCCCAGTGGTTGTTTCGGCTAACACGTTCATACAGGCAGAGCCAGTCCTCAACGTCGACATTTTCTTGGCCGGATATTATGCCAGGATCGCGGGGATTGGTAACCGTAACGTCCGTGGTTGTCGGGGTCGCAGGAGCAGAAGCAGACCAGGTGTCGTCACTGGGAGCCACCGGGAGCTGCGGATCACCGTGGCGAGGACGGGGAACGGCACCCTCCACCAAAATGTTTCGCGAACGAATGATTAAGAACTGCGGACTTTTTATAAAATATATTTACAAAGGATAACTGCACCACTGGCCAGTTGTGCCGACAGCTCGAGAGCCACGAGCGTTCGTCGGCTTCGTCGGGGCGCCCGCGTCCATCGTCCAGAAGAAACACGTAATATGCATGTATCAATATTCTCTCTATGCCACTAGTCGCTGTAAAACGAACACGGAACTATTATTTCTTCCTGTGCAAAATAACGTAGGCGGGAAAAGTACAGCTAAGCAATCTGAATCTGCTATCCCTACGCTGTGCGGCCCTTTTAAAGCGGAGCCCCAAGTACTAACTAATCGCAATGCTTGCGAAGCCACCTTCAATACCTGTCTTGATGCTCCACCCTCGACAGCGAAGGTTAGCGGCGGAATGGGACAGTACAAATTACTTCTGTCTCTGAAATTTACCTTCAATCATGGTGTTATATAGGCAAATAGCGCTACATTTGGTGTGTATTTTACTTCTTGATAAATTAGTTTTAAGAGCACATCAAGCTAGCAAGAAGAATAAAATCCAAGTTTTGGTGCTGCTAAGTTGAAATATACTGGCGGGGTCGTCTGGTGCACTACGTGTATTTTGTGAGCACAGCAAAGAAGAGCTGCGCGCAAATAAATGTGAGTCAATTTGATTTCCTTCCAAACGTAATTAGCAGATTCTATGGCTTGTGATATCTAGGATGTCGTAGTCTCGGATATATTGGTACGCGCACCAATAAAATCATCCTTACCTCAACCAGAAGGCCTCTTTGCGGGTGCAGAATACAGCGGCCAACTCCATGCCTTATACCGCGAAGTGACGTCATCAACTTGACATTTCGCTTCTTATTACTTGGAGCAGCAAGCTGTCGCATATAACGTCACGGTTTTCTTGGAAGGATCCGGTCGTTTACCGTGGAGAGAGTTCTGTAGCCCAGCAAGCCAGATCCTTCGCAAGGAGGAGCGAAACAATTTGCATAAACTGGGCAACTCACCGGAAAAGCCACTGGTGTTGCCTTTTAATACATGTCAGTTTTTATTTTTTTTATTTTTACATCTCTCTGTCTCTCTCTTTCACATTTCCAAGAATGGCTGGTTGAACAAAGTGTGTTACTTTTTTTGCTACCTGAGCGGAGTTTTTTTGTTGTTGTTGTTGTTGACGCATTTCAGCACCTGGATTCGAGTTGATAAAGGCAGGGTATTGGTATTTAACATTCCTTGTTGTATCCGTGCCCTTTAGAATGTGAAAAAGAAGACCCGTTTCGCGGCTCGGCTCGGCTCGCGCTGTTGATGGCGGGCGTCTTTTTGGACAATGCTTCGGGCTGTCTCGCCGTTCCGAGCCGCTGTGGCTTTGCATAAACAGCCGCAAATAAACATCTCAATGCATTATTTGGCGGGTTTCTCTCGTTTTCGTTATTTATATAAAGAACGAAAGCACCTTGTCAAAATAGAACGGTATTCAAAGATAGTGGTGGAATATTCTTGTTGACTCGTGACGCCGATAGCCACATTCGCCTCGCTGCTTATCCTTGTAGCCCGATTATCTCCTAGTGCGGCTGTGGGCACGTCCAATGGCTGGTGCTAGAGGTTCTGTAAGCATCCTCATTTTCAATGGACGGGCTGTCGGTGGGCACAGTGGTGTTTTTGAGGCAAGTTTACCTTCTCGTAGTTTCGAGTTTCCAGGCTGCCGAATTGGAATGTGGCACTCCTCACCAGGGAACAATACTGATAAGACTTCATAAATTAAAGAAGCAATTAGTTCGGAAAAATAATGTTAGCTCAAACTGCTGAGCTGACTTGCACTGTAATCTTCCTGGCCGATCAGAAGAGTCCGTGTACCACTACAGGAGGTCTCGTCGCGGTTGTATCATCCAAACGTCTCGAATAAATCGATATGCCCTCTGCCTCTTCTTGTTTTCGGGGCTTGGTGCGAGGCTCTCCAGGGGACATCTTTTGGATGTAAATCTGGTGAAGCCCAAAGCACAACTAACGAAGAGTGCTCAACTAACCACGACAGAAAGTTGTCCTATGCGCTCTTCTAGTATTGCTTATTTGGAAACCGCATTTGCAGCCCTCGTTGAGCTAGACAATGAGAATACCACACTTTCATGACAAACGAGTAGAAGAACCGGACTTCAGTGCACCCTTCTAAGAAGCTAGAATCTGCCGTTTTGTTTTTCTTTAAAGAGAAAGTTACGGTATCTAAGAAACTAAGTGTGCCACTGGCTATTTGAAGCTAAAAACTAGAATCATAAAAAAAAACACCAATAAAAGCGTCTGAAGCAAACCTGTATAGCATTCACATTGTATTGTAATAGAAAATTACGACTAAGACCATCGGCCTCATAAAATTGAGAGCCTCTCTTCTTGTACTTCGCGTTCAGGACCTGCTGCTGCACAACAAGGCATCAAAGTACGCTTCTGCCGGCCTATGGACACATATGTGCAGTAGAAACTAAGGACAATGGACCATTTCCATAGAACTTTAACCTTGAAAGAGAGCACTGCCGTCGGTGATATCGTCGATGCAACGTAAGTGGAAGAATATATGACGTGTCTTCTATGCGGCCGTTGGTTTCAAACAAAATCAACTGATAATGCAAATCGCCCAGACACAAAAGAAAACTTCCAGAGAAAAAATAACGCGTTTAATTCCTAAACAAAATGGCAACAATGTAATAAAGCTAACCAACACGCACACAAGTAAACATCTTACCAGACAATGGTTCTTCGTTACAAACCCGTCAGCAAAATTCCCAATTCCTCTATAGCGTTCAGCACGCCGAGAAAATTGCAACACTCAGTACTGAATGGCTTAAGCATATTATATAAAGCTTCGTTGTTGCATCTGCAGCTGTTTTCACAAAATATGCGCTCAGACCACTATGCGCACAGACATGACCGCAACTGCAGAAAGCTCAGCGGCAACCCAGTCGGCAAGCTCGGCCAGCTTGTCTAGCGGGGTGCTTTCAGAGGCGGCAAGGCCAAGGCGAACAGTTCGGCGTAATCGTTGCAAATTCCCTGTACAAAGCGTCTGAGTAATGGCGTTGTCTTCGGCCAGGAGCTGCAACCTCCGATGAATAATTTCGGAAGGGCGTCGGATACAGAGCTCTTCAATTGTCAAAAGCTGTTTGATAGTGACTAAATCACTATGTAGTAACGTGTCGTGTCCGAGGTAATTAGCTGCAGGTAAAATTGCGTTTTGGCTTGCAGAAACCAGACTCGACGAATTTGCGTCCGAAAGTGTGGCAGCTGAAATGACAGCTTTGCGATATTGGAGTGGCGAGAGCTTCATGTGCTTGAACCCAAAGAATTCTTTCTATGGCTGGTATTTTCTAACCCTAATTAGGCAGTCTTGAGAGCAAAATAGACTACCGACATGGAGGCTGCAGATTTGATAGCTGTGCGCACGCTCCTTGCGTATCATTTTCTTTGTTCCTTGCTTGCTGTGAGCGGCCTCTGGTGCCTCTAAATATTGCTGACCATGTGCCCATCAATTGGTGATGTTGACAATGCTGTTCAAGGAATAATCTGCGCGGAATCACGTCAACGTCTGAACTTAATATTGCTAGCCAATTCGTTAATCCATCTGGCGCCAATACGTCAAAAGCTCCTCCATCGTAACCCCATGCGCATGCGCGAAAGATATAAGAGAAAGAAAGGCGGGCGATTGGCTGCGCCAGCAGTGACGTCGTTGCTCTCCGTCGCCGCCGAGTGTGCGCGCAGCAGCTTCTTGCGGCTCTGAAACGGATAGGCTACGCGCCGTACGTACTACTGAGGAGCCGGCGGCTATCGATCAGCAACGCAGCGAGCAGAACCGGGAACGAGCACGTCTACGCCATGCCGAAGCTGCAGCCCGGGCAGCAGAACATCTCATGCAGCCGAGAGCAAGCAGCAACTGCTTGCCGAGGATCCTGCTGCCTACCAAGCTGTTGCTTAACGAACCGTGGAGATTGATGATGTATGGGGTTTTATGGCGCAAGGGCCAGGTATGGCCAAAGAGCGCCATGTCTGTGGTAGTGAGTTTGCAGTGTAATTATGATTACTATGAAAGTGGGGTGACGTGGCTGTAAAGGGGCCTTAAAATATACGCTCTAAAGTGCGTAAAAGCTGTATAATAAAATTATGGCGATGAGGTATGACTTGTACTATGAACATTTAGATGCATTTAAAAAGAATGATACGATAGGTAAAATATATCAGATTATAAGAAATGCTAGAGCACTACTGCCTCCTTAGAGCCCTTGAAACACAAGGGCCTGGAGGCAGGTGCTATACAGTACAACTATCCCAGCGGCATCCTCTAAAGAGAGGAAGCGCTACGAGTGTATGGGACTAATAACATGTAAGACCACATCTCTGAGGAAACCTAGGACTGTGTCTGTATTAAAAAGCGGTTCTGGACCGAGAAACATTGCAGGATGAAGAGGAATGTGCTGCCGGTATGCTAAAGTAAAATGTCTTTCTCTCAAATTCGGCTTCCCGACGCTGCAGGAGAACGTGGAATACGGTCAGCCTCTCCTCGCACCTACCACAAGTTGGTGGCTCTCTTCCAGTAAGTAGAAAATTATGTGTACTATTCTGAGACGACAGAATAGGACATCTGTTCGGCGCGATTTTGTAGTAGAGGGCCAGAGTCCTAACTGTGGCTTTATTAGGTGGAGCTTATTATCCGTTTCCGCGTCCCACATGCTTTGGCAGTGGTCCCGCAGCCTCCTTCGCAAGAAAGGCCTCAGATCTGTGACAGGCACTTCAGCGGTAGGGTTAACGGCTTGCGATGCGATAGACGTGGCCATCTCGTCCGCCAGAACGTTGCCCTCGATGCTCCTATGGCCAGGCACCCAGCATATAATGATATGCTGGTTAGATATGTACGCTTTACACAAGACGGTGCAGAGTTCGTTAAGTACTGGATTTTTGTGTCTATAGAGTAACATCAAGGCCTTCACGACGCTTAGGGAGTCTGTATATATCGCTGATTTTCAAAGTTTTGATTTTCGTATATGATTTACAGAAGAAAGTACTGCGTAGGCCTCGGCCGTGAAGATACTTGTTTCCGGATGCAGTACACCAGATTCTGAGAACGATGGGCCGAAGGTAGCGTAAGACACCCCTGCATTTGACTTCGAAGCGTCTGTGTAGAACGCTGCGCAGGAGTGCTTATGCTGGAGTTCTAGAAATTCATTCGGATTTCTATCTCTGGTGCGTGTTTTGTTAATTCTAAAAAGGATATGTCACATTCTATCAGCTGCCACTCCCAAGGTGGTAACAGCTTGGTTGGATGCATTAGGCGAAGCTCGAGGAGTGGGACACGCATTTCATTACTAAGCTCCCTCACACGCAGCGAGAAAGGCTGTCTTACGGAGGGACGATTATGAAAGAGTGTAGCATATGTCGCATCGTTAATGGTACTAAAACACGGATGTTGAGGATTAGAGTGGACTTTCAAAAAATATGTTTGGCTGATGTATGTTCTCTGCAGATGAAGTGACCACTCATTTGATTCTGCATATAAGCTTTCAATGGGACTTGTTCTGAAAGCTCCAGTGGCCAGTCGGATTCCTAGATAGTGGACTGGGTCTAGCATCTTTAGTGCGCTCGGGGCGGCAGAGTGATATATCACGGCACCATAGTCTAGTCGTGATCGAATGAGGCTTTTATAGATATTCACTAAACACTTCCTGTCACTACCCCATGTAGTCTGGGATAGAAGTTTCATTATGTTCATTGTTTTTAGACATTTTTCTTTTATATGTTTAATGTGGGGGACGAAAGTTAGTCTGTAGTCAAGTATAAGACCTAGAAATCTGTGTTCTTTATTTACAGGTATCTCTTGTCCACGCAGTTCTATGGAAGGATCTGGGATAAATCATCTCTTTCTTGTAAAAAGAACACAATAGGCTTTGTTAGGATTGATCTTAAATCCATTCGTGTCTGCGAGATTGTGGTATAAAGTTTGTAAACAGGGATACAAACTTTATACCACAGTGTGCTATTCCATCTGTCAGCTCCTTTTTTGTTTTTGGACTGTCTGCCAGATTGACACTTTGTTCAGGCCGTGCTGTACCTGTCGCTCGCACACTGCGAGGTTAGCGGATTTGAAAGCTATTTGTATGTCGTCCGCGTAGAGAGAATAAAAGATGGCCGGTGGTAATGAAGTGCGAAGCGTGTTCATCTTCACGATGAAGAGCATGCAGCTGACCACGCCTCCTTGGGGAACACTCGCTTCTTGCGTAAAAGGACGTGAATGTACATTGCCGACTTTTACCCGGAAGGTACGATTGGACAGGTAGCTTTCTATTAGGCTTAGCATATTCCCATGGATGCCAATTTCTGACAAGTCTCTAAAGATTCCGTAGCGTCACGTTGTATCGTACGCCTTCTCCATATCGAGGAATATGGATAACAAAAACGTTTTCTCTACAAATGCGTCCCGGATATTTGCTTCTACACGTACAAGATGGTCAGTTGTGGAGCGCCCTTCTCGAAAGCCGCACTGATAAGGATCAAGCATTTTGCTCTGTTCAAGGAAATGAGTGAGTCGCCGATTTATCATTTTTTCAAACACCTTACAAATGCAACTTGTGAGTGCTATCGGGCGGTAGCTTGCCACTGAGCAAGGGTCTTTGCCTTGTTTCAAAACAGGGACCACAATGGCTTCCTTCCATGCAGTCGGAAGGTACCCTGCGTCCCAGATGGTGTTTAAAAGTGTGAGTAGTGTAACTTGCGTGTCCTTGTGTAAGTTTTTGAGCATTTCATACATGATTCTATCAGATCCCGGTGCAGAGCTCTTGCATGCGCTCAAGGCAGCTCTCAACTCGGCAGCACTAAAAGGACAGTTGTGCGGTTCATTCTGTCGGCATTTTCTGATCAGTCGCTTACATTCTTCTATTTGTTTATATTTCAGGAAGGATTGCGAATAATGGTTTGAACACGATACACTCTCAAAGTGCTCACCAAGTAAGTCTACCTGATCTTTCAGTGTATCGCCCTGTGTATTTACTAGAGGGAGTGAATATGTTTGCCGCCCTCTAATCCTATTAACACTGTTCCAGGCTTTGGCCTCATCTGTAAACGAGTTAATACTCGATAAAAACTTGTGCCAACTTTCTCTTCTTGCCTGTCGGCGGGTTCTCCTACCTTGCTACTTTACTTTTTTGAAGTTGACAAGATTCTGTGCAGTGGGCGAAGCGCGTAGCAGCCCCCATGCTTTGTTCTGATTCCTACGTGCAATTCTGCATTCATCGTTCCACCACGGGACATGCCGCTTGCATGCCGAGCCACTTACTTCACGTATGCATTTAGATGCGGCATCTATTATGAAGGCTGTAAAATACTGCACAGCAGCATCAATTTCTAACGAGGACATGTCATTCCATGATATACTAGTTAAGTTTCGGAATTTCTCCCAGTCTGCTGTGTCAATCTTCCACCTAGGAGCCTGTGGTGGATATTCGTTTTCTTGAAGTGTTCTAAATAGTATGGGGAAGTGGTCGCTTCCGTAAGGGTTCATAGTAACTTCCCATTCCAGTTCAGGCAGAATAGAAGGAGAAACTATGCTGAGATCGATTGAAGAAAAGGTTCTGTTTGCTAGAGAGTAATATGTGGGTTCCTTCTTATTCAGAAGGCACGCACCAGAAGAAAAAAGGAACTGTTCAACAAGACGACCTCGCGCACCTAAACGAGAGTCGCCCCACAGGGACCTGTGCGCATTGAAATCGCCAAGAAGAACATAAGGTTCTGACAATTCGTCTATAAATGACTGAAATTCATGTTTGTTTAATTTGTAGTGTGGGGGTACGTATAGCGAGCAAATCGTGATGAGCTTATTTAGGAGAACAACTTGAACCGCCACTGCTTCAAGGGGCGTTTGTAGCTGTAACCGCTGGCACGAAATGCTTTTATGAATAAAAATGGCAACACCGCCTGATGATACGACAGCATCATCGCGATCTTTCCGAAACGTGACATACGATCGGAGAAAGTTTGTGTGTTGTGGTTTAAGTGTGTTTCCTGTAGACACAGCACTTTTGGATTGTGACTTTGGATAAGCTCTTGCACATCATCAATGTTCCGAAGAAGGCCTCTGATGTTCCATTGGATTATTTGCGAATCCATATTTGAAGTAAATCGGCGCTGTGTATACAAAAAGAGAAGTGATGCATTAGGTTACAGAGCTCTTTCGAGGCCCTGTAACCGGGGTTTTGCTTTTTTTGAAGCGTTCGAGGGAGCCTCGCCGCTCCTTAGGCGCTTGGTGCACCGTGAGGATAGGTGTTGTGTCCATTGCCTCTTGTGAGGCGCCGGACACGCGCGAAGTTTTTAGGGAGAGTCTCGCCTCGGAAGGCAAGACCCCTGCGCCCACCAGCCCGGACGTCGATGGGGCTCCCTGTGGAATTTGGCTGCGCCGGCTGTTGCCAGCGCTGGGAGGGGCCACGGAGGTCGAGGCAGCCTCGGCTGCGCCTACCTTCGTGGCCGCTATCGGTCCTGCGGGATCGCTACGTGTAGCGCAGGTTGCCGCAGATAACTCTTGTGGGGCCGGCAACCCAAGGGTAGCCTGGCCTGGTTGCTGGTTGGATGGAGTAGGCTTACCTACTTCCACCCTGGGGTCAGGAGCCAAAGGTACCTGCTCGCTGCACGCGGGCTGGGTACTTGGCATTGGCCGCTGCGACGCTGCCCCCCGACGCGCCGCATCAGCATAAGGTGTGCTGTGGAAAGGTGAGCACCTCTTACGGGCTTCCTTAAACGAAATATTTTCTTTGAGTTTGAGGGTGATTATGTCCTTTTCTTTTTTCCAGTTCGGACAGGAGCGTGAGTAGGCTGGATGGTCTTCACTGCAGTTCACACAGTGAGGTGCGCAACTGCAATTGTCGGAAGGGTGGCCCTGGACTCCACACTTTGCACAAGTTATTTGACCACGGCAGCTCTGCGAGCCATGGCCAAACCTCTGACATTTGAAACACCGTCTAAGGTTGGGAATATATGGTCGGACAGTTAACCTGATATATCCTGTTTCGATGGTTTCTGGTAGTACGCTGGATGCAAATGTTAAGATAAGAGGCTTGATTGGAATTTCCTTATTGTCCCGTCTAATGATAATACGCTTTACATCGGTCACATTTTGATTTTTCCACCCTTCCAGGAGTTCAGCTTCAGTCAAATCCTGAAGGTCTGCCTCTGACACGACTCCGCGTGAGCTGTTCATTGATTGGTGTGGGGTAACAGAAACTGGTAAGTTACCAAATGTCAGCAGACTGCCTAGCTTTTCGTATTGATTTTTCTATGGGATCTCAAGAAGAAGATCTCCGCTTGCCATTTTCGTCACCTTATAACCTGACCCTAAGGCTTCGGTCAAAGATTTTGAAACTATGAATGGTGAAATAAGTCTGGCCTGTTTTGCAGCGTTCTCACTATGTACAACATGGTATTTCGGGTAGTTCTCTTTTGTGCGGTTCAAATATGTACTTAAGTCATCAGTGCGTCCCCTCTTCTGGGGGTGACGATCAAGTAGGCGGGGAAATGCGGGTGTTTCCATGGTATTTCGGTTCGTTTGCGGCAGCAATGACGGCTACCCACGATGGAGCCCAACATGGGGACGCTGCAGAACTTAACGCGTAAGGCTGCAGGCGCCAACCGTGCATTGCCACTATAACCTAATATATTATACCCAAAGGAGGGCATATACACAAGGTTAACCCTAGCCACCCTAGGAAATTAGGAAGTGATGGAAGAGAAGAGATGATAGGACAGTAAAAGAAAGATGATAGGAAAGAAAATAGATTGAAGAGGGGGACAGGAAAAGCGACTGCCCATTTCCCCCGGGTGGGTCAGTCCGGGGGTGCCGTCTATGTGAAGCAGAGGCCGAAGAGGTGTGTTGCCTCCGACGGGGGGCCTTACAGGTCCAAACACCCAGCATCGGCTCAACCTCCAAGATCTCCCTTTCGCCAGACACGGCTAAGCCGCGCACGGCTACACGCGGGAGGTTCCGACACTCGTGTGCTCGGGTACGTGGTGTCGCAACACACCAAACGCCTGCTGACGCAGACGCCCCTGCGGCGGAACCGTGGAGATTAACCCAGGGATAAACGCCGGGACCCCGCGTTTCAACTTCGCTGGTTAATAATTTGCACGGAGTGTTTGGGCGTTGATTTTTTTAATAAAACTGCTTGTTTAATTTGTTTTAATTAAACTGTGATTTGTTCATTGCCCCCTTACTTTCCATTCACAACTTGTCGTTACCTACAGCTGATAGGTATGCTCGAAATATTTAAAACCACTGAAGCAATAAATTGTCTACGGGCTCGTTTATCCCGCTCGAGGTGTTTAGCCAGCCTACTCGAGCAGGCAAACAGCCACAAGCTCCCATTTCGCCTACCTGGCTTTTCCACAAGGAATACAGGCTTCATCAAATATAGCCTCCATCTACGTGTAGCAGACACTGCCAAGTCCCACAGCTTCCTTAATTTCATTCTAAACGGAGGCAGCACTGAGGGTATCCGAAGAGGTATGATACCTACTCAATAAGCCAACGTTTTCTCTTGAACACCCAATGTGGATTCATAATCGGCGCCATGTCGCAGGATCTCCTGAAAGACAAATAGAGCCTACCAAATATTACGTGATTAGAAAAAGTAAGCTTTCTTGTTTTATCAGCCGTGTAAATTTCGGTAAACATTCGTTTTGCAAATAACTTAACAAGCGTGGTGTCAGGTGCACACAGGCAAGCATAAACCGCCTCCAAGTGATGACCGCGAACACTCTCTGTCACAGCGATAGCGTGATAAAGAGCTCCGATAGCGGACAGCAAATGCTTCGTGCAGACTCTTGTTTCAACGCGTCCTCGAAATTTGAGAATATCAAAGTTTGAATACTAGGCGCGTGGAAACAAATCGCCGGACGCGCTAGTGGAGGGCACGTGTGCTTTATTCCATACGAGCGCGCTTGATCACGTGCCCGAAAGCATAGGTCGCGCATAATGAAGCGTGTACCAAGCCACCACCATTCTTGGCTTAGGGATGACAGAGACTCCGCGGTGTTTGTCGATGCGGCGCAGTACGGGAACAGGAGACTGTTCGCGTTATCGGTTGCAGACGGGTGGGGGTGCTTCGCTCCTCCGCCTCAATAAGAGCTACAACCCCGAGTATAGCAGATCAAGATGCGGTTGCGCTGGCCTTGTGTGACCCAGAGCATTTCCACATTTACACCGACTGGAGAGACGCAATCAGAGCTTTCGAATCGGGTATCTTCGCTCGAGAAGCGGCCTCTAATCTAGAGAAAATGACTTGCCCCGGTTCTCATTATATCACGTGGTTCCCCGCACACATTGGGACGAACGTTCTCCAAGGCTTCCCAAACCTCAACAAGCTGACCGACGACCGTGCGCGAGAGCTCGCTCACTCCGGGTGGGCAGGAAGAGACTCAGCAAAGCGATCCACTTGTCACATTTAATCAAACTAGTAAACATTGCCAAGTTGGTGGGAGAGTTTATCCTCTTCCTCAGCCGAAGCTCAGTAGAGGTCAGTCAGCTACTGTCTGAATGTTGCAGGCGAGATCTTTCCCGTCGCGGGGTTTCCTCAGTAGGATATACTCGGATGTGGACCCTAGTTGTTCCGACTGCAGCGAAACCTTTTGCTCTATGACTCACCCGCGTTGCTCAACGACCCTCTCTCCAGCGAAGCCGAATGAGAGGAGGCCGTCAGAAACACGGTACTCCGTAACGAAGCCCAGGCTATCGAGAAGGCCCAGGAAAGGGAGGAGCGTCACGGCGTTCTACCATCTACGTGGGCGTGGCCAGCGGCTACAAGACCTCCCGTTAGGGCATCCTGTCTGTCTGTCTGTCCGTCCGTCCGTCCGTCCGCCCGTCCGTCCGTCCGCCCGTCCGTCCGTCCGTCCGTCCGTCCGTCTGTCCGTCCCGATCGCGGGGATTTGCAGCCGAAATCAGTACAGCGGCTATACCGCAATTAGCCCTCAGTGTCATGACTGAGAACTAAATCTCTCACTCGCCAAAAGTAAAGGTCATGAACTCATGTTCTTTACCGCAGCAGCTCAACGCCATAGCCACAGCAGAACTACGACGGGTTATGACGCCAAAGCTCTTCGCCGCGTCATTGCTATCTTTGCATTCACTTTTAATGTCGGTCTTACTCATAAAAATTCCTTGTGCGTAGGCGTAGAGCCAGCATACTTTATTTTCGCGATTTATATTATCTCACTCTGTTCACTTTATTACTTCATGAACATATCTGGCATGTACTCCAGCAACAAAATCAAAGCTGTTCATTTTAACCTTTGCTGCTCCCAAAGTAGCTGCTGCTGACTCTTTCCTATACTGCATAACATACATCTTTTTTTCTTGTACTCCAGCGACTGTGCGACAGATGGAAAAGAGACAGCTATAGGAAGGTCAAGTATATTCCGGCGCGTTTCGTACATACACTGCAGCAAAAATACACGAAAACCTAATTGCTTTATCATCGACATGTTATTCCTCCAAATACCAATCTGAATTATTCAATCTGAACATATTTTTAAACAACTAATTCTAATTATTTCTGGTAGAAGAAAGTACACTGGTCCAATGAATAAAACGATCATCGCGAACATGTGGATTACAGTATATATTATGAAGTGTAATATATTCGCTGAGCTCTGCACAAGTATGACTCCCGCCAGCGTATCTATATCTGTAATATTGCCTTTGCGTGAAATTTCCAGTGCGTAGATCAGTACTTTGACGTGTGAAATGTATTTTAGCAGAAATGGTACTTTTGAGTTTGGGGCTCAACTTCAAAAGTGATTGCAGAAGACAAGAGGGATTATTTCACGCGAATAGTTTTTAGCGCAAGGAAACGAACAACACGAGAGAAGGCACACGGGACCCAGCACTGTGTCCTGTGTGCCTTTTCTCGGGTCGTGCGTTTCTGTGGGATAAAACATTTTAAAATGCAATACCAACAAGCCCACAAGTATGTTTTATTGATTACGTAAACGCATATTTGGGGCGCTTTTTCTGTGCTCGACACAAGATATTTGGTACTTATTTGAAGAAGGTTTTGCATCTCTAGGTGCAGTGAAGATTGTGGGCTGATTGGAGGGAAGACCTTAAATACGCCCAAAGTCAAAGGGCAATTACTAATGGGGAGAGCAGTATACTCAGTGAACAAAGACGGAAATAACTAAAAAAGGCATTACGGAGCGATGGTGGCGCAAGAAAATTACTATACGGTATCTTAGCTGGTAAATTGAAATTTATTTGATGTCCTCCAATCGACATTAAATAGGCCGCCGCCGCTGTCGCCGCCGCCGCCGCTGCTACTGCTCTTGCTGCTACTGCTGCTGCTGACAATTATATTTGGCCGCCGCAGCCGAGATTCATTCCCGCCACCTCGGGCTGAGGAGGGCGATGCCAAAGCCACTACGTCATAACGGCTGGTTTGTGTGCTCCTTTTCTTCGACAACGGAGAAGTACGCCACATTGCTATAGCGACTAACTGAATTCCACAAATATCGCTGTTAAGGGCCCAATATAATTCTGCCAACGGTCGTAAACGCATTTGCACGATGTCGCAGAATAAATAGGCAATGCGTAGACAGCTTTTAAAGTGGCAGCGAAATTTTCTAGTAGAGCGAGCCACCAAAGCAGAACTTATATCCTTAAAAATTTCTAACGAGGGGGTCTAGTAAGGGATGGAATCCACCACGCACGGCATATGTGGAAGCGGCACTCACGCAGTGTTAGGCATAGCAAGTTGCGTTCGACGCTCCGTCGGTGCTTTTGCTTTTGTTCTCTGGACTCAGAACTGTTATAGGGATGCGCGTGAGAACAAGGTCTATTCAGCGCAATTTTTTTCATCGCACCCAACTTTTTCAAAGAGGCAAAATTTGAAAATGTAACACGTGATGAGTTATTTCGCACAACATTACTTTATCTTTTCAGCTCAGAAATAGTTTGCACAGAATCGGATATATCAGTTGTAAGATGGCGACAACACGTGATTATTCATTCGAAAAGCAACGCCCCGGAATCCCCGTGAGGGGGAACCTACGCGTCGCCTATTAATTTACAACATGGTCGTATGAGACATCATTATTATCCTGTGTCAATTGTGTAAGACGCACATCTTTCCAGTGCAAGCGCTCAGTGCATGTTTATTTTCTTTCTTGTTTATAAAGCAAAGCATTGTTGGGACAGTGATAAAAGCGCTTACGAGCAATAAAATAAGGCTTTTTATGCAGATATACGAATACGGGGCAGAAAAAAAGAACACTGCTCGCGTACATCGTTAGAGTACTACATTTTATGCGGGAGACAGACGGTATATCTTATTGAGTTTCATTGTATTGCTTGCTTCAATATGAAATCAACGAGTGTTTGTGGTATCTAAATCAGCGCACGAATGGGCAATAAAATATAGCTTCACCTTGAATGTCTCTCGTCCCTTCGACATGCAAGCGAAGTCACCTTTCTCTGGCCATTGACGTCGAGACGGTAATTTTCCTAACTGAAACTGACGTTAAAGCAACCTTTTCTTAGCGCACCCTTTTAAGCTTTCCTGGACAAAGATACCGCTGCCTTGCCGAGTAGGTGCGTGACGCAGGTCGAGAAACACGTACACGCGGGGTGATCTTCGCACGCACAAAATTCCAAAGGCTATAGACGCATAGAAGTATAGGGAAAAATGTTGTATACCGCACTTCTTCCTGTCTTTCATGGTGGACTTCTTTCAATGTACATCAGTCCAAACCAATCTCCCCTGGACAAACATCACGTCAGTGCACGCGACATCGCTGGAACGACGTCTCACTGGCATTCGCAAGGACGACGCTGCTTGTAGCTCGACTTAGCTTGTGAACGGTGCAGCGCGTAAGCAAAAGCGTTGCATCATATTAAATATGTTACCGGCAAGGCCCATTAACATAAACATTGCATGACATTCAACCTTCCGTATATGACAGCAAGGACAATAGTTCGCATAGCGTCTAGTTTTCTAAATTTTATTAACGGCTTGACGAACGCTTTCTTTCGTTGAAGTTCCAGCGCGTGCGTTTATTTTGCTACGGCTCTTCTTTGGGACACATTTTAGTGGTAAATGGTCAAAGCAGTGACGACAATTCTAATCCTAAAGCATCTTAGAAGTAATGTTTGAAAATGGAATGCTGTGGTTCAAGTGGCAAAACCAAGATCCCATTATGAGACACACATCGACAGCCGATAAAGTTTGAGTTTACGGTACACTCATATTGCATGTGTTTTCAAGTTCCTTCTGCTAATAACATGGGCTGCTGTGCATTATTTAGAAGATTTCATATCTTTGTGTATTCTTTGGCGTCCTAGGAAATGGAACAAAGCGTGAATAGTGGACGTAAAAGATGTTACGAGGCCGGAATAAGCACAGTTGTCGTGCCTTCATCCAGGAACCTTGCTAGGGCTGTTCGTGAAAAGAGGTGATAGATTTAGTCTGAATAGTACAGGACAATTCAAGCATGGGTTCAGAGAGGGTTTGTGATGTGAGACACAGCTTTTAGAATTCACGACTGACCTGCATTTAGACATGGACCATAATGTACAGATTGATAGCATCGGCCGACCCTGATACTTACACAAATCTACCTGCGACACTTGTGAATGTGTGCCCCTGAAGACTGATTCAGTGGTAAAATATTTAGGGCTTTGTGTGCACGAACACCTAATTCGGAATAATCATGTGGAACACTTGCGCAAAAGGTTACGAACTATGACAGCTTTAATTTATAATTTGCGTGGGAAATGTCCCCTAAATTTAAGAATTACAATATACAAAGCATTAGTGGAGTCTAGTTTGCGCTATGGAATAACTTTATATGGTACATGCTCAGAATACAAAAGGCAAACGATTAATAAGCTTGTCAAACGAATAGTAAATAGTATATCTTATGGAACAGTCTTGCACACGGCTTCTGCAAAAGATAAATACTCTAAACTAGGTATACTCAAGGTAAGCGAAATGTTCCGGTTTTCAGTGCTTCTGCGACACTATTCTTCAAGAGATTTCAGGGTAGCTGTCCGCAAAGAAGTGACAATAAGGAAAAGAGACAGATACATTAAGCCAAGAGTTTTCACATACTATGAAAAAAAAAAAAATAGGAGTAATTATGTCCCAGCGGTATTTAGTGATCTCAGTGACGATTCATGCAATATTGTAAAAAGAAAACTGGCGAAAAAGTTCAGAAAGTGGTGCTTAGAAACAATGCAAGAATGACAATTCTCTGTGGCTTTAGGGTCATGCTCCGTTCCATGTTTACTGTTACGTCATGTGTCTAGTCTATTTATCGCAGCTTGTCATGTTATACTTGCTTTTCTGTTCATCGATTTCTTTCTTTATTACTATTTTCTTTTTTATGTCGAGCAGGACGGGATCCTGCTGTCTGGTCTTTGTGTTTTATATCATTGAGCCTTGTAACTGCTGATGCATCCACCAGCTGCCAGGTCAGCCGACAAGCGCTACGTGCTTAGGCTGACCAGCAGATTCATGTGTATGAAAAAACACGTGAATAAAACTGTATTGTATTGTATCGTATTGTATTATATATTTCTTGACGTTTCCAAGGCGTTTGATCGCGTAGGCTATTGCCGCCTTATTTCAAAGTTAAAAGCACTAAGATTGGATTCACTGACACTAACTTGGCTCCGGAACTTTCTCTCTGATTGTCGACAATTTACAATCGTTAACAATCTTTCTTCGTCCCCTTTCCTATGTCATTTCCGGCGTGCCACAAGGTAGCGATCTTGGGCCGCTACTATGCATAATATACATTAACGATCTTCGTAATAACTCATCATGCCGAGTGCGAATTTTCGCAAACGACTGCATTTTTTACCGCCCTATAACCAGCCCCGATGACCACCTCATTCTTCAAAACGACCTTCAGCTTATTTTGGATCGGTGTAACACTTGGTTAATCACTCTTAATTCGTCTAAATGCAAAGTAATGTCCTTCACTCGTAAACACTCAACGCCTTATTTTCAATATAACTTGAATGATGAGCCAATTTGTACAGCTACTTCCTACAAATAGTTAGGTATTAATTTCGCACCAAGCCTTTCCTGGACCCATCACGTTAGTACTATATGTGCTAATGATTCGATATCACTGGAGTACTTACGCCAAAAACCACGTAATGCGCCCTCTAACATCCGCAAGCTAGCTTGTCGGATATTTGTTCGCCCCCAGCTCGAATTTGTCTCTCCAATCTGGTCACCCCATCATAATCCACCTAATCAGCTTATTAGACTCAGTTCAAAACAGGACCGCCAGGTTTATCTCACGTAAGTACACCTACGATTCAAGCATCTCACATATAAAACTTCTTATTTCACTTCAGCCACTAAGTAGTCGACGTGATTTTGCGCTGATATCATTATTTCAGAAGTACGTTCATGCGGATAGGAAATCTTCTTTACGGCTTCAAGTCGCACCTTTCACATCTCGCAGATTATATAATCACCTAAGCTTCACGCCCATCTACGGGAACACTCATGCATTCAATTGGTCGGCGCTTCCTCATGCCATTCGATTGTGGAACGCTCTTCCTGATTTCAGCGTCTCCGAATCTGATCCCAATAAATTCCGCCAGCTCATCAGTTCATATTCCACAGCCTAACTTCAATAAAGTGCATGATGCTTTTTCTTATGTTTCCACTTGTGTGCTCTCTTATTTATACGAGGCCTATATCTATATATATATATATATATATATATATATATATATGTTGGCAAGAATATTTTGTGCTTCACAGTTTTACGTACCATAACCCAGATTTGATTATGAGGCACGCCATAGTGAGGGACTTCGAATTATTTTTCACCTGTTAGAATAGTTGAACATCCAAATTATTCTAGGTACACGCGCATTTTCTTCAACTCGTATCTATTGGAAGAGCCGTGAACGAACTCATGATCTTTAGCAGCAGCTCAACGTCATAGCCACAGCAGAACTGCGACGCGTTCTGACGTCAAGGCTCTTCGCCACGCCATTGCTATCTTTGCATTTTACTTTATCATCGAGCTTACTCATAATAAAGATTTCTTCTACGTAGGCATAGAAGCACTAGGCTTTATTTTTGTCGTTTATATTATTTCCATCTCTTCACATTGTAATTTCATTCGCATACGTGGCACGTTCTTTAGCAATAAAATCAAAGCTGTTCCTTTTAAGCTCTGCTGCTCCCAAACTAGCTGCGGCTGACTGTTTGCTGAATGCTTAAAATACGTTTGTTTCTTGTACTACCGTCACTGTGGGACAGATGAAAAAATACAGCTATGGGAAGGTGAAGTTTGTTGCGGCGCATATCGTACATACACTCAAGTAAAACTACAGCAAAACGTAGTTACTTTATTATTATCATATCACTATCATAATAAAGTTATGGCATTTCTCCTATGCAATGCTCCTGCGACATTTTAATGTATGATGGCCTCTCTTCTGCTAGGTTACAAATGAACCACCTGTCTTTGTTATCTTGACGACGTTATTGTTTTTGCTCGCAAGTTTGGCAGCCACCTTACGGGACTCGCTGCCATTTTTGCGGTCTTCCGCAAAGCCGCCTCCAACTGAACCCCATGAAGTGGCAATTCGGGAGCCATCAGATTACCCTGTGGGGAGAACTCGTTGAAGCACGTGTCGAACCACATCCGGAACAGTTCGCGCCGTATGCAGTGTCCCTGTGCCATGTTCTGTTTCTGAGGTGTGCTGCTTCGTCGGCCTGTGTTCTCACTTTAACCGACGTTGCTCGGCCTTTCACAGATCTTCTAAAGAAGAACAAGCCCTTATCATGGGGCTCGGAGCGGGCTCACGCGTTCGCCGCTGTCATGAAGTTGCTGACCACCCCGACCGTACTTGCACACTTTCATCTATCCGCACCCACCGAATTTTACACTGACGCAAGCGGCCATGGCATCGGCGCTGTTCTCGCCCAACAGAATAGTACCGAGTGCGTGATAGCTTACTCCAGCGGCCTGCTCTCACGTGCCGAGAGAAATTACTGCATCACCGAGCGCTACTGCATGGCTTTTGTTTCGGTAGTCGACAAGTTCCTGCCACATTTGTACGACCGCGCGTTTTCTGTCGTTGCAGAACACCCGCACTCTGCTGGCTGCCTTCCTTCCGGGACCGGACAGGACGGCTCCAGGAATTTCCATCTATTGTCAATTACAAGACTGGACGCCTCCACAAGGACGCTGACTGCCTCTCTCGTCATCCCGTGAATCTCCCCGATACTGCTGCGCATGATCCGGTGACCTCCGTGACGGCTTTCACAGACATGACCGACATGCGCGCCTAACAACAACACGACGAATTCTTACAGTCGATCATCGCCGTAGTGCAATCTGGCAGCACTGACGGCACGCGTCGCATGTTCGTGCTGCAAGACGGCATCCTCTACCGCCGCAATATCAACCCTGCCGGCCTGAGTTGCTCTTTGTCCTTCCCCGTCATGTGCGATCCGTCGTTCTCAAACAACTTCAAGATGTACCGATGGCGGGGCACCTTGGAGTTTGGTGCACATACAACCGCGAACGACGGCGGCTCTCCTGGCAGGGTATCTACCACTCTGCGCTTTGTTATGTCGCAACATGCGAATTGTGTCAGGGCGGGAGAAACCTCCCGTGCCACCTGTCGGACGACTACATCCAACTGAAGCTCCCCCGTGAAGATTCAAGTAAGCCTTGACCAGCTTGGCCCTTTTAAGACGACAACTAGAGGGAATAAGTGGATTGCTGGCGCTACTGATTACGCTACGCGATAACAAAGGCGTTGCTGACTAGTTGCACAACAGGCGCCGCCGATTTTCTCCTCCACCACGTCATTCTCCTGCACGGTGCACTTCGACAGGTATTTACAGACTGTGGCTGCTCGTTCTTGCCTGCGCTTGTGCCACTGAACACAAGCTGTCCACCGCCTACCATCCACAAATGAATGCTCTTACGGAGCGTCTCGACCGAACACTCAAAAAGATGCTGTCAGTGTATGTCTCCAACGATCACCGTGACTGGGACCCCACACTGGCCTAAGTGAGGTTCGCGCATAAGTCGTCCTGACATGTAACCGCAGGGTATTCACCCTTTTATTTTTTCTATGGTCACGGCCCCACATTGCCGTTTGACACCGGCCTCCCTTCTGTGCAACGTGTTCAACTGAGTAGGCTCGTGAAGCCATCGATCACGCTAACATGGCACGTCAAGTGACCCGATCTCGTTTATTAGCCTCGCAGCATCTACAAAAAGAGCATTATGATCCATGCCATCCCGATGTTAAGTTTGCGGCAGGCACTTGGGTGCTCAATTGGTCACCATGTCGTTGGGCTGGCCTCTCCCAGAAGCTTCTCTCTCGCTACACAGAGCCTTATGAAGTCCTACGTCAATATAACAACGAAAATTACGAGATTTAGACACTAAAGTTTGACGCATCCGCAAGTCCAACGCCTGTTGACGTCGTGCGTGTTTTGCGGCTGTAGCCATACTACGCTCGCAATTCTTCGCCTAACATGCGCCGAGACGGCGCTTTACCACTCGGGGGTCCTGTTACGGAAGGATCAAAGAAGACAGAGGAAGAAGATCGCTAGACGCTGGCTGCTGCGTGTTTTTGGTGGTCAGCCGTCTTGTCTACGGTGACTCATCCTGTATATATATAAAGTGTAAATACAGCCTTTATATACTCCTAACATCCTCGTAACAATATTATCCCGCCAAATATCAATCTTCATTCTAGAGGAACACCTTAAACAACTTATTCTCATTATTTCCGGCAGAGGACAGTACATTGGTCGAACGAATAAAACGATCATTGAGAACTTATGGATTACCGTTTATAGTATAAAATTTAATGCATTCGCTGAGCTATACACCCGTAGGATTCCCACCAGCATACCTATAACTGTAACATTACTTTTGCGTGAAATTTCCGGTGCCTAGATCAGCACTTTGACATATCAAATGTAGCGTGTCAGAAATGGTGATTTTGACTTATGGGCATAACTTCAACAGCGATTGCAGAAGGCGGGAGTGATTATTTAATGTTAATAGTTTTTAGCACAGCGAAACACAAGGCAAGAGAGAAGGCACACAGTACACAGCGCTGTGTCCTGTGTGCCTTTTATCGTGCAGTGCGTTTCTTTGTGACACTGATACGAAGAACTTTATAAGAAGAATCCTGAGAAGCGCCGTCCGTTAGGGCGACACATTGGGCCACTCCCACAATGGGACACTTAGGCCTAACTTAGCTGCCTTTGCGACAAAAACTTTTAAAATGTAATACCAACTAACCCACCAGTATGTTTTGTAGATTATTTAAACTTGCATATTTGGGCTGTGTTTCCATGTTCTATAACAAGATAGCTTGTACTAACTTGAAAAGTGTTTTCCAGCATTAGGCCATAGCGAAAACATGAAAATCCGCACTCTACCAACGCTCATATGACGTTTTTCGATCCAAAGTTAAAAACAACGTCCGGGAACACTTTGCGCACTACGGTTCCGGGCGTGACAGTGGCTTCATGAGCACGGTTTTCAACCGAACGTGACAAAGGCGTGATAGATTGCACGTATCTGTTTGGTTTTATGCACTATAGAGCTTTCATTTGTTTACCGTTAAATAGTATTTCACTCATGAGAACATCAAAAGAAATTCCAATATTGCCTAAGATGCCCTATATTATCTTTCTTGCGCCTGCATGGTTCTGTGATGCCTTAATTAATACTTCTGCCTTTCTTTAGATGGCATACTTCTCTCCTCCTTAGTAATTGCCCCTTTTTTGACCTCTGGCATATTAAAGCTCTTCCCTACGATCAATTGACATTCTTCACTACAGCTTATGAAGTGCTCAATGTAGTGGGCAGACTTCGCACACAAAACAATGCGTCCAGAGCAAAATTCAGAACCCCTGTACCAGCTAGTTCAGAATGCTCATTTCCTGTTCTTTTTTTTCTTTTGCAAACTATGCTGGGTAGGCTTCGGTTTCGAGGGGTCAAAACTAAGTTGTGATTTAAAATATTTGCTATATTTCACAGCGAAGCTGTATATGGCTAGCCGATTCGTCCGGCGGTCCGTCCGCCTGTCCGTAGGTCCGTCGCCTGCACGCCAAAAACTGTTCCAGCAAATGCGCCATGTGCATGTGCGAAAATAAGGAGAGAGAGAAAGAGAGGCGCGTGGTTAGCCAACCCGACCTAGACAGTACAATCCATATTTACTTCGATCAATGGCGTCACTCTACCTGGCCCGAAATTTTCATTGACAGTTATTGCTTGCTTAATGGAAGTGGTGGCGTCAAAATCACTGTTGCCTACTCGGGAGCATCCCCATTAGATTATGTCACAGTCGGGCCAGGTGACATGTCATCAAGGATCGGAGTGAATAGGCGTGCTATCTAGGTGGTGTTGGATCAGCTGCACCACAATTGACGTCGTCGCTCTCCGTCGCAGTCGAGCGCGACATGGTTGGCCACGTGTCATACGTACACCTGAGGAGCAGGCACCTTTCCATCAGCAACACCGTGAGTAGAACCGGGAACAAGCCCGTCTACGCCATGCCGTTGCTGCAGCTCGGGCACAATAACACGCTCAGGCAGCCGAGATCAAGCAAAAACTATATACCGATGATCCGGCAGCCAACCAAGCCGTCGTTTATTGAACTGTCGGGATCAACCGAGTGATAAACACCGGGGCGCATGTTTCAGTTTCGCTTGTTAGGCATCTGTACGGAGTGCTGGGCGGTGATTTTTGCATATTATTTCGAATATGTTTAGCCCTACAAGAACGAGTCGTAGCAAGATGGGGGAGCCTTTGCGATTGCCACTTTTTATTACAACCATTCTAATACGCAAGTCGAAATGACTTGTCTTACGATATGAAGGCAATGCATATTTCGAAAGTGATGTATCGCATTGCCATGGTAAAATAAGGTACGCCCAGTGTAATAATAAAGAGCTCCTGCTAGTTATTCCTTATGTAAATTTCTCCCTCATAAAGCTTGTATTGTACGACCATGTCTTTTTTTCTACATTTGTACTTGTTTGCTTGTAGAATGTAGCAAATTAGTAATATTTATTTGAGCTTCATTGAATGGTTTGTTTGAGCAAACATATTCGCAGTGAGTATAAATAAAAGAATGCATATTTGATTCAAACTTACTAACACACAGCAACATTTTAAGCTTCTAATTCTTTGGTATGTCAGATTTTTGGAATATGTAAACTACCCTCAATTTATATTAGCAATAAATGTCGACTCTCAGGTTTTCGAGGTACGCCGTGTCAGTTTAATTGACTATGTAGGTACTTCTGTACACTTCAGTCATTGTTTTTAAAAGACCGGGGGGATATTTTCTCATAAATAAATTTAAATATTTTACTTGAACCACCCTCTTTGCTCCTCCTCAGTTAATGAATACATTGAATTATCATTTATTCTGCGGTATATGCCCAGGTTTCCGTGAATTAATCGCAGACGAACGCACCGAGTAGTCAGCGACCGTGATGGAGTGTGTGGCACGAGAAGATGTTTAGGTGAAAACTTACACTCCGACTGCCTGAGTGATGGGTGGCAAGTAGTGTTGCGTCAATAGCTTCACGAACTTCAGCCCTCACACGCCTCAAACTAAGTTTATGCCGATGTTGTTCACGCTGAGCCGAGTCTGGGCCTTGCAAGGTCGCAGAATTTGTGCGTCTTTGACCAATGGACTTGACATGAAGATTACGCCATTAGGGCCAAAAGGAACAGTTTTGTATTTCAGTTTTCGCCACGCGAATTAAAATTAAACTATATTTCACTTCGTACAGACCAGAACATAAGACGAGAAAGGTCTAAACAGCGTAATCTAAAAATCGCTGTGTAAACGGTTTTGAAAGCTGCTAGTCGCATTTGCTGGGTTTCCAAAAAGAAATGTGACTACTTACAGGAGAGAATGCGTACCTTTTCTTTGTGTTCACTCGTTGTTTAACATTTTATCTTGACATGCCCGCCGGATTGACACGGAAAGGAAAGCGATGGTAGACAGCCTGCAAAATAATTGCTTTTGCACGCGATCTTTGAAAACATTGTTTTCGTCCTATAGCTTCAACCACCCGAAAAAGGGCGCAACGACGGTTGATTGACTTGATGCGACACAAGGGGCTTTCCAACACGTGGTGACACAAGCAGTGATACCCATACAATGCTGAGGCGGAACAAATGACGGCTATGTAAGCCAGGCTAACCCCACCTGCTGTACCACTACCACCGCCACAGCCACCACCTCCACTTTTGCTCATTCTTTAAGTTCCCAGACTGCATTGTTTCCCTCTTGTCATAAAGCGGTCGCAAGCGGTGATCCGTTCAATGAAGCAGCCTCACTTACCGACTCCGTCCGCTGCCAATGGTGTCACTACTGGCGCGCCTGAACATAAAGCTATTCCAAACTATTTCTATTCCATATCAGCAATCAGCCATTCAGAATTGGTCAAGCATTTTTATGGCTACCACCGCTTTGCGTCTCTGTCACGCGGCGTCACGAAAACAGCGAAAACTGCCCATCTCATATGAATGTATGCACAAAGATTATGCACGAATAGACTTAACTAAACAAAAATAATTATTTCTGGTTTCACGCCTTCCTCGCCATTGGCCCTCTGGTATTGGTCAATAGCTTTCAAACTGCGCCCACTTCACTTTTCTGTAGCGTGAAGTCACAAAACTGCGAAATCTCATGACGTCAATGTGACGCGTGCGCATGAAAGATGCATTACCATGCCGAAGAAATTCAACTTTTTTTCGGAATAGCCGCGGACTTTCCCGTTTGGAACGGAATCGAAATATGCCCATGGATCATTCTGGCACTGCCTACTCTGAGCTGCCGCGAAGAATGAAATTATTTTGGATAATGAAGAATACATGCATGCCATTATAACGTTGTCGAGCCATTTCAGCACGTATACGACATCGCTCTACCAACTCTTCCTCTCTGAGGGTTCATATTGTCACGTGGTCGTGACTTCAAAGAACACAGTAGCAATACTGTGAACGACAAAACTAACTTTTATTGGGCGAACCTGTGCCCACAAAACAGGCTACACTTAAGCACAACAATAGCAGCGAACACGGTCGGCGATCGTCGAAAATCTGATCAGCGGGTCAAGAGCCTCGGCTTTTATAGAGCAGTCGTCAAATGTTCCAGACTAATCGTTCGGACCCGCGTGCCTTCCACAAAGTTCTACACCATTCGCGTCAGGCGATGAAATCAGATAACATAATGTTCGGCGACAACAGAGAGCGGATAGAAGCATCGATAACTTTCCAGAAACTTCGGATACATGCAGGCGCGTCCCGCGCTGTGCGATAACATTTGTTAGGCGGCGAAACGTGGTCACCCGATAAATATAAGTACACGTGTCAATACCCCCCTCTTAAGAAGCATCGACCCGATGCTGCAAACAAACAAAATAAAGAAAAGCACTCGTAGCAAAGAAAACAACAAAATAAGGAAGTGCGTCAGCGTCCGTAAAAGGGTTTAAGGCGCACCACGTGGACCACTTCAGATCGTGCGCGGCGCCGCTGTGAATGCGAAATGCCATCTGGCACGACCTCATAGTCCAGTGCGCCAACACGTCGGAAGACCTTGTAGGGTCCGAAATAGCGTCGCAGTAGTTTCTCACTGAGTCCTCGTCGGCGTATTGGGGTCCATACTCAAACACGGTCGCCGGGCTGGTACTCGACGAAGCGTCGTCAGAGGTTGTAGTGTCGACTGTCGGTACGCTGCTGGGTCTCGATCCGTAGGCGGGCGAGCTGTCGGGCTTCTTCGGCGCGCTGGAGATAGGTAGCGACGTCAAGATTTTCCTCGTCAGTGACGTGCGGCAGCATGGCGTCGAGCGTCGTCGTCGGGTTCCTGCCGTAAACCAGCTTAAACGGCGTGATCTGTGTTGTTTCTTGCACCGCCGTGTTGTAAGCGAATGTTACGTACGGCAGGACGGCATCCCAGGTCTTGTGTTCGACGTCGACGTACATTGCTAGCATGTCGGCGAGGGTCTTGTTCAGGCGTTCCGTGAGACCATTCGTCTGCGGGTGGTAGACAGTCGTCCTCCTATGGCTTGTCTGGCTGTATTGCAGAATGGTTTGGCTGAGCTCTGCTGTAAAAGCCGTTCCTCTGTCGGTGATGAGGACTTCTGCGGCACCATGTCGCAGCAGGATGTGCTCGACGAAAAATTTCGCCACTTCGGCTGCGCTGCCTTTTGGTAGAGCTTTAGTTTCAGCGAAGCGGGTGAGGTAGTCCGTCGCCACGACGATCCACTTATTCCCGGATGTTGACGTCGGAAACGGCCCCAACAAATCCATCCCAATCTGCTGGAATGGTCGACGAGGAGGTTCGATCGGCTGTAGTAATCCTGCTGGCCTTGTCGGTGGTGTCTTGCGCCGCTGACAGTCTCGGCATGTCTTGACCTAACGGGCGACGTCGGCGGTCAGATGCGGCCAGTAATACCTTTCCTGTATCCTCGACAGCGTCCGGGAGAATCCGAGGTGCCCAGCGGTTGGATCGTCGTGTAGGCCGTGCAGTACTTCTGGACGCAGCGCTGACGGTACAACAAGAAGGTAGCTGGCGCGGACTGGTGAGAACTTCTTCTTCACGAGCAGGTGGTTTTGTAGTGTGAACGAAGACAACCCGCGCTTAAATGCTCCAGGGATCTGCGCACTGCCTTCTTGTCGATTGGCTGCGGGAACTTTGCGATGGCAGCTGTCTCCTGCGGGTCGGGGCGTACTCCAGATTTGCTGATGACGTGGCCTAGGAATTGAAGCTCATCGTAAGCGAAGCGACGCTTTTCCGGCTTCAGAGTGAGCCCTGATGACTTGATGGCCTCTAATACTGTCGCAAGCCGCTTAAGGTGATCGTCGAAATTTCCGGCAAAGACGACGACGTCATCCAAGTAAACAAGACAGGTCTGCCACTTCAATCCTGTTAAAACCGTGTCCATCACGCGCTGGAACGTTGCAGGCGCCGAGCACAGTCCAAATGACATAACCTTGAACTCATAGAGGCCGTCTGGCGTGATGAAGGCGGTCTTTTCGCGATCCCTTTCGTCGACTTCTATTTGCCAGTAGCCAGACTTGAGGTCCAACGATGAGAAGTATTTAGCATTGCAGAGCCGATCCAATGCGTCGTCTATCCATGGGAGGGGGTATACGTCTTTCTTCGTGATTTTCTTCAGTCCACGATAATCGACGCAGAAACGTAGGGTTCCGTCCTTTTTCTTCACTAAAACAACTGGAGACGCCCATGGGCTTTTCGACGGCTGGATGATGTCGTTGCGCAGCATTTCGTCGACTTGTTGTCTTATAGCTTCGCGTTCTCGCGTCGAAACGCGGTAAGGGCTCTGGCGTAGTGGTCGAGCGCACTCTTCGGTTATTATGCGATGCTTTGCGACTGGTGTTTGTCGAATCCTCGATGACGTCGAAAAGCAGTCTTTGTATCGTCGAAGCAGACTTCTGAGCTGTTGCTGCTTAATCACGGCGAGACTTGGATTTATGTCGAAGTCTGGCTCGGGAACTACGGTCGTCGGGGCAGATGCGACAGAATCCGAGAGGACAAAGGCATCGCTGGTTTCCTGAATTGCCTCGATGTATGCGATCGTCGTGCCCTTGTTGATGTGCTTGAACTCCTGGCTGAAGTTTGTCAGCAACACTTTCATGTTTCCTCCGTGCAGTCGAGCGATCCCTCTTGCGACGCAAATTTCACGGTCGAGCAGTAGACGTTGGTCGCTTTCGATGACGCCTTCTACGTCAGCGGGCGTTTCGGTGCCGACCAAAATAACAATGCTGGAGCGAGGCGGGATGCTCACTTGATCTTCGAGCACACTCAAGGCGTGATGACTACGAGGGCTCTCCGGCGGTAACCTTCCGACAGCGTTATTGACTTCGACTTCAGGTCGATGATTGCGCCGTGTTGGTTCAGGAAGTCCATGCCGAGAATGACGTCTCGTGAACACTGTTGCAGGATAACGAAGGTGGCAGGGTAAGTCCGGTCATGAATGGTAATTCTTGCCGTGCAGATTCCACTCGGCGTGATGAGGTGTCCTCCAGCGGTCCGAATTACCGGGCCTTCCCATGCAGTCTTAACCTTCTTCAATTGGGCTGCGATGGGTCCACTCATGACAGAGTAATCGGCTCCTGTGTCTACTAAGGCGGTGACTGCATGGCCGTCGAGAAGCACGTCGAGGTCAGTGGTTCTTTGTCTTGCGTTACAGTTAGGCCTCGGCGTCGGATCACGGCTGCGTCGCGTTGACCTGTGGTTGGTACGGGGCGTCGTCAGGTGGTCTTTCGTCAGCGTGTTCTTACCTGCCAGACTTCGTCGAGACAGCGGTGTGTCGTCGTTGTTATGTCGTCGAGATAGGCTTTTCGGCGTCTTCGTCGGCGGCGGAGGATCTTCGTCAGTTCGACGAACAGCAACCGCACCTCCATCGGTTGCTGCTTTTAGTTTTCCGGATATGGGCTGACGGACCGGCCCCGGGCTGGGCCAGTGTATGGTCGGCACTGTGGCGACAGGTAGCGGCCTGGTGACGGCGAACGGGACGGTCGTCGAGGGCTCCACTGAGTAGCGGCGAGGTAGTCGGCGATGTCACGAGGGCGTTCACCTTCCCTCGGGCGCTGTGCGTTGACGGCAAAGCCTCGCAATCCCAGCTCGCGGTATGGGCATCGGCGGTAAACATGGCCGGCTTCGCCGCAGTGGTAGCAGAGCGGGCGGTAGTCGGGGGCGCGCAAAATGTCCGTCATCCTCGCGTAGGTGCGCTGGGCGACGGGTGGTCGTACTGGCGGCGGCGGCGGACGACGGAATTGGGGCGTTGCAGGGCCCTGGCGCGGTCGCGGAGGGGGACCTTGACGGCGTGCGACGGCGGCGTAAGTCATCGCTTCTGGCTGAGGCTGCGGTACTTGTGGTTGCACCTCAGGAACTCCAAGTGATCGGTGCACCTCTTCTTTCACGATGTCGGCGATCGAGGCCACTTGAGGCTGCGCCGATGGCAAGACCTTGCGCAGTTCATCGCGCACAATGGCCCTGATGGTCTCACACAGGTCGTCCGTGGCTAGTGATTGAATTGCGGCGTAGCTTGTTGGCTTGGTGCGGCGGTCGAATTGCCGGTCCCGGAATTCCAGTGTCTTCTCGATGCTCGTCGCCTCACGAAGAAACTCGTCGACGGTCTTCGGTGGGCTTCTTACCATTCCGGCGAAAAGTTCCTCCTTTACGCCTTGCATCAAGAAACGCACTTTTTCTCTTCAGACATTTCCGGGTCGGCGTGCCGGAAAAGACGGGTCATCTCTTCTGTGAAGATGGCGATGGTCTCATTGGGTAGTTGGCCTCGGGTTTCCAGTAGAACTTCGGCCCTTTCTTTTCGGACAACGCTCGTGAACGTCCTCAGGAAGTTACTGCGGAACAGCTCCCAAGTTGCTAGGGTGGACTCCCGGTTCTCGAACCAAGTCCTCGCGGAATCTTCCAAGGAGAAGTACACGTGTCGTAGCTTATCCTCAGAGGTCCAGTTATTGAAGGTCGAGATCCTTTCGAAGTTTTCGAGCCAGGTTTCAGGATCCTCTGACGTAGCTCCACGGAAGGTAGGGGGCTCCCTGGGTTGTTGAAGTACGATGGGTGACACTGGGGCAGCCATTGTGGTTTTCTTGGCCATAATCTTCTAGGGCTTCTCAGGTAGAAGTCCGTGCTCCGGGGGCAGCTGTTGTAGACGACGGCTTGCTCGATGGTCCAGGACTACGTTGGTGCTCTCTTTGCGGTCCGGGCATGGATCACGGCTTGTCGGGGGCGTCCGGTACATGGACGAAAAGCACCTCCACCAGATGTCACGTGGTCGTGACTTCAAAGAACACAGTAGCAATACTGTGAACGACAAAACTAACTTTTATTGGGCGAACCTGTTCCCACAAAACAGGCTACACTTAAGCACAACGATAGCAGCGAACACGGTCGGCAATCGTCGAAAATCTGATCAGCGGGTCAAGAGCGTCGGCTTTTATAGAGCAGTCGTCGAATGTTCCAGACTAATCGTTCGGACCCGCGTGCCTTCCACAAAGTTCTACACCATTCGCGTCAGGCGATGAAATCAGATAACATAATGTTCGGCGACAACAGAGAGCGGATAGAAGCAATGATAACTTTCCAGAAAATTCGGATACATGCAGGCGCGTCCCGCTCTGTGCGATAACATTTGTTAGGCGGCGAAACGTGGTCGCCCGATAAATATAAGTACACGTGTCAATATAAGTGGCATTTTTAACCTGCCATTGTACGCCTTCGCAATTTTCGACCAGCCACAGCAAGCTAAGCAAAAGGATGTGGGTCCATCCCAGGCGCCCGCACCACCCTCCACACACTTTTATTTAGTTTTAAAGCACTGGATCAGCGCCTCTGACACCCTCTCCACTTCTGCGTGCTCGTCGCCTATAGTCAGCCAAGCAGATATGAAGGACCACTCAAAGTAGACAATGCCATATGCTTTGAAAGAATACGAAAGTAGCCTCCTATAAACGAGCAGAGCGTTCGATTGAAACGCTATTCTGTGCTGTTACTCATGGGTTTGACTTTGACAACCCACGCTGACCGTCCCCGTATCTCTTTCATCACGCATTGCCCTTCTTCGCCGCCAGCACTGAAATTTGCGTTCAATTCTTTCTCTCCCAAAGCCATCATCGGTTTTGACCTAACAGCCACAATACCCGATGCAACACAATGAAACACAGTGAAACACAATGACTGTTTCGATAGTTGCTGGTCTGGTTTAAGCTACACTTCCACGGCCCCACACCCCATAGGAACTGATGGTTCTGATAATATACGACGCCACCCCTATCGTGTAGCGCCTAAAGGTAATTCAACATGGGGCTGTTGACAAGCCTGAGCGAAAGATGATACGGCCTTTATTTAGCCCTTGAGCTTACCTGTCCCTCTGATAAAGAAAAAAGATGAGACCGATCGCATTTGGGTACATTATTGAGCGCTAAGTAACGTCCCACACGAGGACATATCCTCGAATTTACGACGCTTTGGACACACTACAGGGGCTGAAAAATTTCTCCAGCCTTGACCTTCATCAGGATATTGGTAAATTCCGATGAACGAGGTGGACAAAGAAAATACTATATTCGGCTTGCCTGGTAGACATTATGAGCCTAACGTGATGCATTTTGGTCGTTGCAACACTGCAACCACATTTCAGCGACCATGGCGTCACGACTAATGCATGACGAAGGAGGAATGACCATATGACACAACCAGAAAGACATGAAGATAACGGTATGACAACGCATACTGGATAGCGACTGTCTGACGATGAAAGACAAAAATCACAAAGACATATTGACGACGGTATAAGAACGGATGCATTAGAGCGAATAATCTGACGACGAATGACGAAGAACCATTAACTTCGATTGATAAACGAAGATGTTATGGGGACGATGGCACGACGACATTGCGGTAGACTTATTGAGGCGCTGACGATCGTAAAACGACAGCGTGCCGACGATGATATGACGGCAATGGTATGAAGACGACTGTGTGACGACAGTGGAGTAAAGATGAGGGTTTGATGAGAGTCAAATGCTGAAGTAAGAGTGACGACTATAGAACGACTGCCATTGGGACGATATTTTCATAATGCGAGCAACATGGACAAAAATGACGACGGAGCGAAAGGAGACAGGATAAGCGCCGACTCACAGCTATGTTTACTATGCTATGTTTGCAACTGTCCTTAAACAAAATTGTTGTCACTTTGAGCGGACGCTTACACTTGCAACACTGGAAATGGGCAAGCACATGCGCATAATCATTCTTGTCCAACGACAGTTCATGCTTCCTAAGCTTTATATTGATGCACCGGTCGGTATGCCTTAAGCACACTCGCCCACACTTTACCGGGAAAGAGTACACCACATTGTTAGTGCGCCCTAGATACTTCTTAACATGATTCACTTGGCAACGTACATTAGAATCACGTTCTTCTCGACTTGCTCGCCTATGGACCGCCGCACAATTAGCACTGAATTTTCCAGCAGCGGAAAAGAAAGGCGAGGTGAGCTTAGCGTCGTTGACCAAGCCTTTTCGCACGATCATTGTGCTGCTGCCGATATCTTTTAACCGCGATTGGCCTTTTTGCAATTTATCCGGCTTCTACAGGGATTCCCCTAACTAGAAATTCTGGGTGTGTTGTCATAATAGCATTAACGACCGGTATTGTTTTTCCGTTTCTGAGTTCTACAAAGCCCGTGCTTAAGTCTTCTACTTGCGGTTTGTCGGAGCATACACGTGTGATGACTCGGGAGCTTCTTCCGCTCCGTTGCGACATATCTCGGCTTTGTGAGCAGTTCAACCACACATAAAAATTTCGACTTCATTTGGGCGCGCAAAGTTTTTACGGCAATTTCTAGCATAGTGGCCCGGTCTGTTACGAAGGTAACAACCCGAAAAAGGCTTTTGAGGGTTCCACCTTTCGTCGGAGGCCGGTATTTTCGCGGGCTCTGGTCCCTCTTTTTTGATCTTGGAGAGATTGCTTCCTCCCTTCGCTTCTAAAAATTGGTCTGCCAATTGCAACACATCTTGAAGGGATTTAGCTTACCTTTCTCTCAGGTTTAGTGGCAGGCTCGAGTAGCCACTGATAAGGATTTGATCCTTAATTAGGAGCTCGCTAAGCGCACCGCACTCCTATGCAATCTCTGAGAGCTCGGCCCTATCAAAGTAGTGGTTGAGTCGCGTGACAAATTGCGTAGCAGTCTCGTTATCGGCGGGCTTTCCGCTCCTAAACTTATCTCGGGAGCCTTATACGAAGAACCTGAATCTCTTTAGTTGGACGGCTTTCACCCTTCCATAATTAAAAGCCTCCATTGGCGGCAGCCCACCTTACACACTAAGTGCTTCGCCACCCAAAAACGTGCTCAATGCAGTGGCCCGCTGAGCCTCTGGCCAATTCTTGCTTATAGCAACTGTGTAAAAGCTGTTGAAGTAAGCATCCAGGTCATCTTTTTTTTTTCATCGAATGTGACAAGCAGCTTGCTTGGGTTGAGACGGAAGTTTGTTTCTTCCCTTTCATAGCGAATTCCCTAGGCGACGTGCTTGCACGTAAATTGGCAATTCCTTCTGTCGCCGACTTGAGTGTATACAGGACAGCATCGCATGTTTCATTGTCTGCGTCATACCCAACACCGGCCGTAGAGCCACGATAGTCTTGTTTTACCAGCGTACGGTGATTCTATCCGATACCTTAACGTTACTGAAAAAGTCTAGCGTGCTGCACTTTGTAACCTATATAGCGAGAATTTCCTTACGGGTGTCGATTCTTACATCTTTTATCTGACCAGGAACAAAAGCCTCGGGGGTTGGCGACTGAGTCGGATTACAATATCGCTAGTAGGAGGCACAGGCGCAAATAAAATAGTGTGGTCCATGGACATTCGCGTCCGGGTCACAGTTGCCTTACTTATGGAAGGAGGTGATCCGACGAGTCTTCTTTTTGCTTTGTGCTTTGCTACGCGCACGAAGTCAAGGTCATCCGAGCTTTCATCATTGGTGCCTGAGTAGATGACAGTGTCATCGTTTTCATTGTCATTCGGGTGACTAGACCGCTCGGAGCGGCCGCTGCTGACGTAGAAGGACCCGGCACCGCTGCCGGTGACTACACGTCTATCGCCGTAGTTAATGGAGCGGCGTCTCCCACAAAGTAGCTTCGAATTCGCAGGGACGAAAAAGCAGCGTTCCCACAACAAACATTTCATCTCCCTCCTCTTTAAGTGCAACATAATTGTGTACACGTTGTGCTGACTAATGTAGGCGCTTGGGTATGTGTTAGCAAGTTATGTGTGCCGCCTCCAAGCCATCGGCAGTTGTCAACAGAGCGGACACTCCGAACGGGGCCTCGCGAAAACACGTCTACGCTGTTTGCATAGACGTGTTTATGTTGCGATCATTTATTTCAAGCGAGAGAGCTGTGCAAATACGTTTGCTTTCACTTGTGCGAAGTTACGCACCATTCCGAGCTTCCATGCTGGGGCGCCGTAACTGGGCGAGGCTAAGCGTCGCTCGCTCATTCATACCAAGGGTCCGGAATCGTAATATGGGGGCAAGTCGGACACGACGCACAGTATGAAGGATCGCACCTGAAGTCGCACCATGTGTCTCACCCTTAAGAGCTGCACTCTAAACATACGTGACGCGGCCCTTGTATGACTGCATTTACACAGATTTAGTACTGGGTGCGTTGCGCACGTAGGATCCCTACGTTTTGCAAAGTACGCATGTGTAGAACGCAACACGAACGTTAAGCCCACACTACACGTACGCTTGTGGAGGCGCACAAGCTCGCGTCTACGCAGCTGGCGCAGAAGGCGCCAGGCAAGGAATGGTGGTTTGCATCCATAAAGACCATAGAGTTTCTCACCATATTTACTTGAGGGAAATCTGGCGCTGCTACGCTGAGGTACGCATAGGAATGCCGGTATATTGTGACTTCGGATTGGCATCGTTCTCGAAGAGCCAGGCAAGCACCGTTCCATCTGTCACATTGATTCATGCTTCATTTTCTACTAAATCAGCATGTAAAAATCTGTTTTAGGTTTATTATTACACAAATACATGTTTTGTTTAACTATAAAGACTTGTTATTGTATGTATAATTATATGAAACGCAAAAAGTATCAGTGGCCCGCTAAAGTTACACGACAGACGACAAGATTCGCGCTCTTTTTGAAACACTTTGCCGCCTGTTCTTGCTTTTCTTCGCTTGTTTATGCATTGTAGGTAAGTAAAGATGCAATATGCTTGCATGAAAGCATTTTATGAAGATTTTACTTTAACAACGCGTTATTTGTGCAGCCATATCCACGTTTTAGTCGAAGTCTCATACAACACCAGCCAGTACAAGCCTCGCAATCACATATACGGTCATTCCCATGACGGCACGGCGCCCCTTAAGAAACTACCATAGACGGTGGCGCCAGATTTCCCTCTAGGTGTTATAGTAAGAAACTCTATGACATAAACGCGCAACAGTGCGCGCTCACTGGGCTCACTCACAGATGCCTTGGGAGACGCCGCTGCGAACTTTGTTGTTGACAGGATTTCAAAATCTTTCCATATCTATAAACTTAATAGTTATAGTTTGATAGCTGTGATATGAGCGCAAGAGGTAAAGAAGCACGTTATTGTATGATATAAATCTGCTTCACTGATAGTTGAACGTACCACGCCGTAGCTGTGTAGCCAGACGGGCCGACGTGAACGTATAATTAGTATACTTCCTCAAGAGGACAAGCTACCCATAGGGCCCATGTATGGAAATCAGGGACCACAAGTTCACCGCCATGTTGCTACGCGCTAAGGTTGCCAGCTCCTGAGACTCTTGCTAGACTTGATGGCGGTAGTGAGTTTTAATCTGGCAACCGATAGCTTTCAGCAGCTAGCAGCGTAGTCCATGTAGCAGCGTCTCGCTCGTTGTGATGATGTGGTGTGCGTGTAGCCGTGTGTTTGGGCTTCATAACTTGGTTCTTTATGCTATGTTGCGGGATGGTGTGTGTGTGGTCGATGTAGGCCGTGCAGGTGGCAGTTATGCCACAGAAGAATCATCCTGTTGAAGCTTCCGGCGGTATGCGGTTTTCAGCGGTCACGACGGTTGCAGGAGTGTCACTCGAAGAGTTTACGAGTTAGGAGCTTGGAGCTCTGGTCACATTCCCCTTTCGCCTTCCATAATTCTCTTCACACGGGCTCAGTATGTTGCAGAATCCACTGGGCGCTTTTGCCATTGTGGGGTGCTTCTCCCGTCGCAACGATAGATCGTTTTTTGTACAAGTACTGATCCAGCTGTAGGGCACATGTAACCGACAAATGGAAGTTTGAGGAGAGCACCCGATGTTATATTAAATTAGGTGGCGCGGGATCTTCAGGCCACCCAAGTGGCAGTGGGGGATCAAAGCTTGAAGCAGAACGGTAGATAGGTTGGGGCCGCCGAGGGAGGTGTAGGCCAAGGAGTGTTCAGACGGACAGCTCCCCTGGCTTGTGCAGCGGTGCCTGGCAAGGTCAATATACTTTAAAGGCACCTGCGCCCATAATTTTTATTTTGTCGCAGTACAGTGAGCACGATTAAACAGAATAATATGGAGGGCATCCGAAGCAGTCGCGAATGCGAGTGATGGCAAATGTAGCTCGCGTCGCCACGCGTAGCTAGTAATATGAGAGTTAGTTGTATGAACTTTATGCACGATACGCTTTGTTGCGCTACCTTAAAGAAATGGCTCTAGAGGATGGTGTTGGCACGTTTTGTTCGTACCGGCCTAATCCTATACCCCCTATAAGCGAACACACGTACCCTTTCTTTCTATATGTATACATACAATTCCTTCTTATGGCGGATTGACCAGTTCAAGCCCTCAACTTGTCAATAACGTGCCAATTACTTTAATAAAGACGAATCCAAGGTGGGATTGTTCACTTTAATTTTTATTGTAACACTGATAACTACATAGAACCATATTTTGTATATGTGAGAGAAGTATGTCCCTTTTGCACATGTGGATATCACAAGCGTATTCCAATTTGGTGGATGTTGAACTGCACCACGTGGTGAAAAATAATTCGGAGTCCCTCACTTTTCAGGTGTTGCTCATCATTTGTGCATGATATTTATCTCCCTGTTTCTGGATATAGATGTATGTCTACATGTACATGGATACCCATGTGAACATACGTATATAGATGTCATAAATGTTCTGATGTGAATATGGATGTCTGTGTAATATAAATTTGTTTTCTACATAAGTAACACATTCTATTTGTGAGTACGCTGCAACTGTTTGACGAAAGATAGGGGACAGAAACTTCGTCAAACTGCGATTCTGCAGCTTATTGTTCCTGTTCTTGCATTTTCTTTTGCTGTAGGAAAGAAAATGCGAAATAATGTTGAAAGTTAAAGTTGAAACTTGAAAGTGTGCAATTCAGAGACGAAGCAGCTGCTACAACATGAACTGTAGCATTAAGGGCCACACGACACACACGTAATTAAAGGTGAAAAATATAGGGGGATGTTTCGAAATATGCTCTGTAGCACTGCAAAGTATAACATATACTGTGTTGGTACACTAAATGTTCAAAAAAGCAATACATCAATGTCCCATTTAACTTCAAGTGTATTATGAAGTAGAAATTTAATCAAGTTATCAGTTAATAAGTTTAATCAAATTATCAGTTAATCAAGTCATATGTAAAACAGGAATCTGCTGACACACCCGTAGTTGAAATGGCTCTACTAGGTGTGCTGGCTTCCTGAGCGGAACCTCCGCAACATCTTTGTTGGTGAAGTGTTCACAGGTGAGCTGGCGTGGGGAGGCGTAGGAGTCATCTGAGAGAGAGTATCGTTTACATGGATCAGTGGCTGTTTACATTTCCAGTCGCATTCCGTCCAAAGCTTCCTTGGCGACTAAGGTAACAAACCCGCAGTCAAGGTGGCTGTTCGAGGCGTGCTGGCTGCCTAAACGTAAGAAAAGGAAAGAAATTGGACGAATGTCAATGCCAGTGCTATTTTTTCTTGCCTCTTAACTGCTTGGGCCTCCACGGCCTCTTGGCTTGCGGAGTCTGCATGACGGAGTTGTTGTGGCTAGGCGTAGGCATTGTCTAAGCAAAAAGAAAAGGCCCTTCCTATTGGGAATTATGGAAATAAATGTCGTTCTTATGTTTGCTTCTAGCACTGTTCTTGCCTAAAGGTTTTCAAAGATAGTGTCCAGAATGCACCAGCATTTTCAATGCTTTTGGTTTTTACCTGCAGTGAGATCCTTAGTATGGCTGCGTGCAGCATTGTAACACTTGGTGGAGGCATTTGAAGTGGTAGCCAAAAATACAAAGAATCATGCTTGCCTGCATAAATGCTTTCCATTGCTAAATGCAGTCGTAACTATCACTATTGATGCAAGACCCCCCCACATCCATGTGGCAAGGGCCATGGCGTGAAATTGAATTTTTCCTTTTGGTGTTTCACAAGGTGTCTCATATGTACAATTTAGATGTGATCCGTTTCTTTTTATATATCCCAGTGGGGAGAGAGCATTACTGAATTGTCTATTTTGGCTTCGCTTGCTTTTTGGATTGTTTCTGAATTTATGAAGCAGCACTCTGGTGATGCTAAAGCGACTCATGTAATTACAGCCATCAGCTTTTGCTTTGCAAAAAAACAACGTATTTTTTACCCATTGTTTGCTAGCCCATTACTAGCATAATATTGCAGTGTGTTCTACCTATATTGGCTTCCTTGACCTTCACTAAAGGGTGTTACATTTTCAAATACCAGTCTTTCCTTAAAAAATCATTCGACATTTCTCATAATTTCTGTACCCTGTGCTACTGATAATATGCATTCATTTTTATTGTTGTTTTTAAATATAAATGTCTTCATTATATAATAGCTTAAATTTTACGTTTGGACCACACAGAAGGTCTTGCCATTGCATCTTCATAAATAAGAAACATGTTTCATTGCACATTAGGAAAATCCAGCAGAAGATTGATCACTGCAGCTTGCAGTATGATTTGACTGATTAAACCACAAAAATACTTCGCCTCACTTGGTAAATTAAGCATATATTAGTATGATGTGCAACATATGTTACACTAATCTGGAGGGTACTCTCGCTTCTACAGCAAGATAATAGGTGCGCGAGAAAAAAGTTATGTTTACATACCTCTTGAAGACACTGATGTGATTTAATGAAAACGAGTTGAAACATTTCACATGATCTCTTTATTTTACCTGCGAAAATACTCAACAAAAATTTGTGTCCCAGCTGCTCAGTCGTATATGTGATAATGTCAGTATTGCATATTTGCATGTTGCCTAAACTAACTGAATTTTGAAAATTGCTCGTAGGGCTTTGATGTGCATATATGTAGTTTGTGAATACATGTAAAAGACTCAGCATGAAGCGCAAGTGAACGGCCCCACAGTCCCGGAGTCGATCATGCAAATAGATTCCCTGCATAAATTTGCGGCATGAAAAGATATGTCATATAAACTGGCATGCAAGGAAGTGTTGAAAATATCGCACAGTTAATAAAACACTTACGCTATCATATGTCGGTTCGCGCACTTGATTTCGATCGTATTAGGCACTCACCTGTTGATTGCTTCCTTGCACATAAATACTCGGCACAACATCAGGCTTCAACGCCTTTCTGCTGTGGCCTTTGTTGAAGCATGATTGTTGAAAGTGCAATAATTAAACAGACTCTATGACTTGTAGATTCGCCAGTACAATTTCAGTTGCGCTGATTCATTTGTGCAGTAATTTTCTATTACTGAAGGGAAACGGGCAAATAAAAACACCCCCCACTTGTCACTGTCTTATTTCTTGATTGCTTTGCACAGAGAGCAATAGGTAAAAAAATGCTCTATTGTGACGCTTCTCCAACGATTGTAATGTGTCACAAAAGCTGTCTACACGGGCGATGTTCTGAACAAGAAAATACATTGTCTCACTTACATGTGAAGATAAATGCCAGAGCCCTCCTGGGCTTGGGTGTGGCACGAAAGGCACGAAGATGCCATAGCGTCAGATGTCGCGCGATCACATGTAAAACATAAGCTGTACGAAAGTACTACGCAACCAAAAACAAAGATTCGAAACCGAAATTCGTGCAATGTTTTATTGCATGAATGCGTACATCGTGATTCACATAAGTCACGCACTTAGCAAGCGATTTCTGTAAACTTAATATTAACCCATCACCTTCATAAAACCATCAGGTGTGCGTTCCTAATTGACAAAGCATAAGGTGACCTGTGCTTGTTTTCAGGTCTTTCAATAGTAACTGCGCTGGATACATTGGTCAGTAGCAACAGGGCGTCAACCCAACGGTTCCAACTTTTTCGGGCCGGCTTTTCCTCTAGAATTGGTTATATTAATTCTATGGACGCGAGGAAGCCCTTGCGCACCTGAACATCTGCTCCGAAGGCTCCAAGGTGGCTGCGCATGCGTTAGCTGAGAGAAGGTGAGAAAGTAGAACGATTTTGCTTTACCCGATGTGACGTCACATTGTTGTTTGTTTTTGTTTTGTTGAAATCATCATCACCATCAGCCCATTTTATGTGCACTACAGGCCAATGGCCTGTGCCTTCGATCTCCAATTACCTCTGTCCTGCACCACCCGACTCCAGCTCGCACCCGTGAATTTCCTGATTTCGTCGCACCGCCTAGTCTTCTGTCGTCCGCTACTTCGCTTCCCTTCTCTTGGTATCTATTCCGTCACTCTAATCGTCCAACGGGTATCTCATCTGCGCATTACATGACCTGCCTCAAGCAATTTTTTCCTCTTAATGTCTATTAGAATATCGTCTATACCCGTTTGCTCTCTGATCCAAAGCGCTCTCTTTCTGCATCTTAAAGTTATACCTAGTATTCTTCGTTTCATCGCTCTTTGTGCTGTTCGAAATTTGTTCTGAAGTTTATTTGTCAGTCTCCAAGTCTCTGCGCCATGTGTCAGTACCGGTAAAATGCACTGATTGTATACCTTCTTTTTCGATGTAACGGTAAGCTTCCAGTCAGGAGCTCACGATGTCTGCCGTATGCGATCTAAGCCATTTTTATTGTTCTGTGAATTTTGTTCTCATGGGCAGGGTTCCCTGTGATTGGTTGACCTAGGCAAACATATTCCTTCACGGACTCTAGAGGCTGACTGGCGATCCTGAATTCTTGTTCCCTTGCCCGGTTGTTCATCATTATCTTTGTCTTCTGCATATTAATCTTCAGCCTCACTTTTACACTCTCTCTGTTAAGGTGCTTAACCATTTGTTGTAAGTCGTCTGCAGGGTTGCTGAATAGAACAATATCATCAGCAAGCAGAAGTTATTCGCCGTCGATCCTTACTCCCAAACCTTCCTAGTTTATTAGCTTGACTATCTCTTCCCGGCGCGCAGGGAATAGCATTGGACAGATTGTGTCGCCTCGTCTGACTCCTTTTTTTTATAGATGCCTTTCTACTTTTCTTGTGTAGAATTAGGGTGGCTGTGGAATCTCTGTAGATATTTCCCAAGATATTTACGTACGCGGTCTGTACTCCTTGATTACGCAATGCCTCTATGACAGCTGGTATCTCTACTGGATCAAACGCTTTTTCGTAATCCATGAAAGTCATATAAAGAAGCTTATTGGACTTTGCGGATTTTTCGATCAGCTGAGTTATGACGTGGATCGGATCCATTGTATAGAATGCTCTCGTAAAGCCCACCTGCTCCCTTGGTTGATTAAGGTCCAGTGTTTCCCTTATCCTTTTGGAGATCATTTTGATAAATATTTTATATAATACTAGGAGCAAGCTAACAGGCTTATAATTTGTTGAAATACCCACTCTCATACTCGGAACGCATGGCTCGCATCTCATTCACGCACGTACCGTAGGAACCATGTGGCTCGCTTTTGTTTTGGGGGAATGTTTAGAAGTTTTAAGCGACGGACACTGCTGTGAGCCAGGGCTTGATGGCATTTGTTGCGCAGCTGCCGGTGCTACCGCAGCGGACTTGGAACAAAGGTGAGTGTCGTGCGATTAACCGTTCTCTTGCTGATACTTGTAAAACCCGGTTGAGCATTCGACCTGTGGTCGATGTGATCTCGAAATTCAAAGGAGCACCAAACGGCTGATCGCAGATCTTTCACTGATCGCAGGAGAATTGATTCTTTCGTGTCCCTAAGAATTACTACTGCAGTTCCTACGCATTCCACCGATGTAAAAAGAACGGTGGCAGCTTCCACGCGCCAGCTATGCATACGCTAAACTAGAGTGTATGTCGTCCTCTGATATTTATGTCTTGCGTAGGTCTTCCTTTTTAATGCATATAGGATGACTACGCTATGCGCCTCTTATTTACCCATGAAACACATGGCTACATTTAATTACTTTTTTCACTGCTTGCACTGACCGCGTTGGGGTCGTCGGAGGCTTTCATTCATTGCAGTGAGATAACGAAAGCCTATTTCCTTCACTTTAAGCTTCTTAGCAGTTCCTTTGGGATCCATGGAGTTAAATCATACAATGCGCACGTTGGGAGCGAGCTGGTAAACGAACCCACTTTACAACTGCTGCTGTCGCTTCTACGGGAATTTTCTAAATTATACATATATGAGTGCCTTATTCCGCTCAGCAAGCTTTCTATACACATCCGTTGCTCTCGTTCGTAGATCCCGTGCGTAGCTCTGCAACTGTGATCGACAATGTAAAAACAGCAAGAAGGCAGATGACACAAATAGTGCGTTTGCTTTAATTGCTGTCGGTGCAGTTTTCAAAATATCATCAAGCCCTATGCACTCGTGCGGTTTACGGATAAAACATTTATTTTTCTTGTTGCACGACAAGCATTTGCTTCTAATTGTGGCAGAAACTTTGTGAATTGTCCTCAGCCGAGATCGCTGGCTCTGTGCAGATTTGTCTAATTGGTTTCACTGTGCGGCTGCCTTTACAGCCTATGCTTATTTCCTGTGTCTGTACCTTATATATCTTGTGTTTGTTAAGACTTGGCCTGTCTGTGTCTCATTGAAGATAAATGGATAGAAGTGCTGGTGGCTGTTGGTTTGCTCAGTAAGAACCTGGTATATATATTCATTTGCTAAAACGGCGTGGTGCTGCTTCTAATGCAGGTACTTCTCGTCTAAAGGTAGGTTTAATAAGTAGTGGTTTGAGATATCTAAGACAGGAGAGATATATTGTTCTAGAAAGGTGGCAAAGCTTGTTTACAAATTTAAGGTATGGAGATGCTTAATCATTGTAATGTTTTAAGTTGCCACGAAATATTACACATTTAAAATTTTTGTCCCAAAAGACATAGTAGAAGAACAATTCAGATTTGCTGCCAGATGTGTTGAAACAACAAATTGCAGAGAAAGATTTATATTGTGAGTTGCCAATGATTGTCGTCAGCTCTAACCCATTTTTCTATACAGCCACTGTTGATTCGTTGTCTGCTACCATCACATGCTTGTTGTAAAGACAAAAATTGAGCCCCGTTATTCCCCCAGTTTTCCTCGCTCATAAGATACAAATGTCTCGACTTTCAATGCCGAGGTGACTCATGGTACAAAACGAGTGTTTATTGTACAGTTGCCGGCTTATAACATAGTTCATTCTGGCGTGCCCCAAGGTTCAGTGCTCGGCCCTCTCCTGTTTCTCATTTATAATAATGCCTTGCCGCAATGCGTGACCTCTAACATTCACTTATTCGCCGACGATTGCGTACGCTTCCGAGAAATTATTGACCAAAATGATGTTACGATCCTTCAAAACGATATTAACTGTATATCTAACTGGTATAAAGTCTGGCTGATGGAACTCAACACAACCAAACGTAAGGTATTACGTATCTCCCGTACAACTTCTTGCCCCACTTCCTACTTGCTCGAGAATACTGTTCTCGAATCCATAACATCCTATCGCTACTTAGGTGCCCACATAACTTCCTCTCTTTCTCGGTCCCTTCCTATTCGCAAAATAATTAGCAAAGCGAACCGCTCATTAAGTTACCTCCGCCGCAATTTTTCATCTGCTCCTGTTTCTTTAAAACTCCTCCTTTACAAATCTTTAGGCCGAAGTAAACTCGAATATGCCTTTTTCATCTGAGACCCCAGCACTGGAGCTTGTCCAAAGTAACTCTGTCCGCTTTATTCCAGGAAACTACAGTCGTACTGCCAGTACGGCTTGTCCAAAATAGGTCTGTCCGCTTTATTCTAGGAAACTACAGTCATACTGCCAGTACCACTTTAATGCTATAGTGCACTTATTGCTATCCAGCTTCAACTGGGCTATCAGCAGGCACAACTGGACGTACAAAGTACAGCCTCAACTTTAACATAATTTCGCATCTATTTGTGAACTTCCCAAGCCACCTCACGACTACAAGCTGAATCTGATGTAAGCTGTCTCAGGGTCATGAACGATATTTTAGGGAAGGCTAAGAATGCATGTTGTGACTGAAGTTTGGGCATTTTGAACCCACCCTTTGGAAATGCTTTTTATGTGCACTCAGTAAGAGACAGTTCTCCAGGCTTCTTAACAGGATTTTCAGTGATACTAAAAGTAACACATATTGAGTTATGCTATATTAAACTAATCTTTAATATTTTCCGTAATACGCGATGGTCATAACACCACACTGTTTAAAAGGTGTTGAGAATAAAAACCTACTTATTTGCCCTAGTAAAATATAGAAATGGGCATCCTGCATTCTTAAAAAGTGAAAAAAGAAACATTATGGCCGTGACATTGGCAGCCACTTTACCTGCTCATAAAATCACTAAAATGCGTGCCTCTATATTGTATCTCTTACAAGCATGCTCCATCATGCTGCAGCATTATGCACCATAGCTTTGTGTGGGAGTCACAGGTGTTATCTGCTGCACCACAATGCACTGTAGTTTTGAGGAAAAGTCGCCGTTGGAATGATCTTTATTGTTGTACACGTCAACCCTGTGACAAAGCCAATGCAGTGACAATGTGCTGCACCTCAAAACATGTCTTTATGTAGAAAAACACACTTAATATTGCATGTGCTAGATTTAAGCATTTTTAATGTAAACAATTTTTTCTTCATAGCAACCTTTTTGTAGTAGGCAATTTTACGTCGCGGCTGGTTTCGGTCTTCTCCGCTGAAAACAAAAATATGTCTGAGAGTGAGCCCGAACCTGTCTCCCAGCAAAACAACCTGACCCTCTAACCACTTGGCCACTGTTATGCAAGTACTTGTCGCTCGCCAAAGCATTGCTGGGTGTTGGGATAGTGGCAAGTGTATTAAGGTGCATAATCTGTGCCGCAGCATGTGCGCATATAAAAGTTGCTTATCAAAGTGAGGACCATTAGCCATTACCTGCAAAATTGTTCCTGTAACAAATATCCCAACAGTGTTTTGGATCTACATAATTTTTTAAAATAATTTTTCAGCCATGTGGTGGTAGAAGCCAGTGGATTAGACAGAAGTTCTGCTACACTACAGCAATATTGACAATCTAGTATGAGGTACTCTATTTGGCTGTTAGTTCAAGAAAGAAATTGCATTAGTAGTTAAAATATAGTAGCTAGTATTGAAACTACGCATGCCCTCAAGGCTGAGCCACATCATGAAAACATGGAAGAGCAGAAACACAAATAGGTCACTTGTGCTGGCAATGTGTATGTTTAGGACAAGCCAAGCTCTCATTGAAGTAACGAATGTTGCTGGGCTAGTCGGTTCATGGCTTCAGGAAAATTTTAAACTGCCCGAGGAATTCAGGACGTCAACTGAAACATAGACGCACACACAAAGTGCAAACTTCCAACTGGCTTTACTTGGTGAACGCAGATTAATTTTAAGATTCTTCAAAACAGCAAAACTAGACACAGTCGCAAGGAAATCATGCACAAGGCAGCAACCAAAAATAGCAAGGTCACTTGTGCATTATAGCGCAGTGAATTCCCAACGTCCCATCTGAGAATTCTATTTCTTTCTTTATAGGGATAACGAAGGTGAGCTAACGCATTAGTCATCCCTTTTAGCCAGATGAAATGCCTTGATGAATTCTCTTTCTGTTTTTGATATTGTATTCGAAAGGAATTTAGTCTGTTCCACATAAGGCAAGCAGCTTTGCTGTAGCAGCTCTTGCACTGCAAGAGGAGATTCTTAACGACAAAAATAAAATTCTGAGATGGGCACATTACGACTCCCGTGTACAGTTATTATGCCTGGTTCTTTCACTTTTCTTCCCTAAATGTTTTGAAAGATAGTTTCCAGATTGCACAAACACTTTGCCTATGCATTTTACCTGCAGGTGTTGCTGTGAGATTCTTAGTATGGCTGCGTGCAGCATTGTAACACTTTATGGAGGCATTTGAAAAGGTAGCCAAAAATAGAAAGAATTATTCTTGTCTGCATGAATGCTTTCAATTTCTAAATGCAGTGGTAACTATCACTATTGGTGCAAGACCCCCCCCCCCCCCATCTATGCGGCAAGTGCCACAGCTCGAAATTGAATTTTTCCTTTAGTGTTTTACAAGGTGTCTGATATGTCCACATGAGATTTGATCCATTTCTTTTTATTTCTCCCTGTGTGCAGAGAGCATCATTATATATTTCTTATTTTTGCGTGGTTTGTTTCTTGGTTTGTTTCTGAATTGATAAAGCAGCATTCTCATGATGCTAAAGTGACTCATGTAATGAGAATCATCAGATTTTGTTTTGCAGAAAAACAACGCATTTCCTGACCGATCGTTTGCTATCCCATTACTCGCATAATTGTGCATAGTATTGTACCTATATTGACTTGCTTGATCTTTACTAAAGCGTGTTGCATTTTCAAATGCCATTCTTTCCTTAAAATCATTCGACATTTCTTATAATTTCTGTACCTTGAGCTTCTGATCCTATGCATTCACCATTTATGCTTGTTGTTTCTGAGCAGAAAGGTCTTGTTTAATTTAGAGCTTAAATTTTGCCTTTGGAACAGGGAAGGGCTTACCATTGCATATCTACATAGGGAAACGCGTTTGATTAAACATTTGCAAAATGCAATTGAAGATTGAGGAATGCAGCTGGCAGAGTGATTTGACATGAATGAGCCATAAATTAACTCATCTCATTTGTTAAATTAAAAAACATATTAGTGTGATGTACAACATATGTTACACAATTGCGGGAGGTTCTTTCGCTTCTACAGCAAGATGATTGGCACACGACATAAAAATTATTTTTGCATACCCCTTGTACACACTGATTCAAGGAAAATGAGCTGTCCAAATGACCTACCTATTTTACCTGCGAGTATACTCAACAAAAATGTGGCCCAGTTGCTTAGTGTTATTTGAGATTACGTCAGTATTGCATATGAGCGTTTTGTTTAGAATATTTGAATTTTGAAAATGCTCGTATGGATCTGATGTGCATAACCGCAGTTTTTGGATACATGTAAGAGACTTAGCATCAAGTGCAAGTGAACGGTTCCACAGGCCCGGAGTCAATCATGCAAATAGATTCGCTCACACATTTGTGACCAGAAAAGATATGCCACATGAAATGGCATGCAAGAAAGTGTTGAAAATTTTGCAGAGATAATAAAACGCCTACCCTCTTAATATGTGGGTTCATGCACTTCATTTCGACCGTATAAGGCACTCACCTCTTGATTGCTTCGTGGCACAGAAATACTCGGCATCAGGTTGTTTTTCAGCCTTGACGTTTGTGGAAGCATGATTGTTGAAAGTGCAGCAATTAAACAGATTCTATGACTTGCTTGTGGATTCCCCAGTACATTTCCGGTGCGCTGGTCCGCCTGTCGAGCTATTTCCTACTGCATGGAAACCTCAAAATAAAAACACGGCTCCGTATGTAAAAAAAAAATATGCCCTACTGTGACGCTTTTAAAAAGATAGTGATGCATCACAAGAGCTGTCCACCCGAGTGATGTTCTGAACAAGAAGATACATTCGCTTACTTGCATGTGAAGGTAAATGCCAGAGTCCTTCGGGGGTTGGATGCGGCACAAAAGGCACGAAGGTGCCGTAGCGTCCGATTTTGTCGCGCGATCGCATGTCAAATCTAAACTGTACGAAACTACTACGCTACCCAAAAAAACAGATTCGAAACCGAAATTAGCGTAATCCTTTATTGCATGAATGCGTAGATCATGATTTACATAAGTCACGCACATAGCAAGCGCTTTCTGTAAACCTAATATGAACGCATCACCTTGATGAAGCCATCAGGTATGTGGTTTTAAATGACAAAGCATAATGTGACCTGTACTTGCATTCAGTTCTTTCAATAGTAATAGCGCTGGCCACATTTACCAGTAGCAACAGGGCGGCGCCCTAGCGGTTCCCACTTTTTCGGGCCAGCTTTTCCTCTAGAGTTGGTTATAATAATGCTATGTTAAAGCCCCTTCAGGTGTACTGAGAGCAGGGTGGCGATCTGGCGGCCAAATAAAAAAAACAGAATGCCACGTGACCAAACGTCACGTGACTTACCGGAACTCGTATTGGCGGACACACCGCGTGAGGCGCTCTTTTTTTTTTTTTTACTCCGTGCAGCAGCACGCGGCGGCGCGATCTTGTGATGGATTATGCTGGGCACGCGTCAAAATGACGCGCGCTTCCCACCATCCGCGCGTCAATCGCGCCTGAAATCGCGCCAGTGGTTGCGCCTTTAAGCGCCCGTTTCCAAGGCGTGCATAAGCGTCGGTCTTCCTCGTAACCGAGCGAACAAGCACAACGAAAGAGGGAGGAGCGAACCCTGAGTTCAAGTCGCGATGAAACGCGGCGATAGCGAAGAAACTGCGAGGAGGAAAGTGGAGAAGGAGGGTATCGCGAAAGTGTCACACGAAAAGTGTAGTGTCGCGTAGGACGGGCTCTGCGATGGCGATGACTGCGAGATGGCACCAGGGTAGTGCGCGTCGTCTGTTCCGCGATGACGCCACTGACACCATAAAGAAACCCCAGCATGAGCGAAGGTTTGTCTGCGGCGGCTGCTGAGGATCGTGTCCACGCGTCAACCATGCCCTGCATCTCGCGATCTCCAGATTAGCCAAGAACTCGCACCACACTTCACTGCACATGCAAAGTGCCCCACGAGACGGATCGTCCGCGCCAGCCCATCTATAGCGAAATGAACATACGTATACAGCTGCGCTGAAATTTTGCACTAGGGAGTACCGTAATCGTCGGTGAATTTTGCGCTGTACCAAACCCAAATAAAATCATTTCGGCGGTCTTTGCTCACGCCAGAGATGTCGCGACGTTAGCAAAAGGACCCGGCGTCCAACACGGTTCGGACGGTTTTCTCTAGCAAAGCAGATCCCCCGTCACCACACCTGTCTCGATCGGCAAAAAAGCCTTTTTTGTTTCTGTCGTGACTGATGGTGTTACTTGATGATAGAGTCTCAACTGCACACAAGTCGGCATCGGCCGTATTCCCACCGTAATGCTAATCGCAATATTGTAGATGCTTATTCGACTATGATGCTGTGTGCCTGACTATCTTTTGCTTTCTGAAAGGCACATGTGGTCTTGGGTCTTATTGCACTAATGGCTTCGCTATAATGTTAGCTGTTACGCTGGCGCTTCGACCATTTTGACCAAGCAGTATTAAATTTCTGTTAATAAACATTAGTCTGAATCACTCACTGAGTCAGCACGTGATCACTTTTTGGATCGTGTGTCGGCCTAATAGTGAATTATTTTTTTCTGTCTCACGCATCTTGTCGGGCATGTTTATCTTGGCGATATGTTTATCCCTATAGACCTGCAATTCCGGCGCCTGAAGGGGGCTGCCATGTTTTTCTCTTTATTATTATTATTATTACACTGATGCTTATAGTGTGTGTGCTGCCTGCGGATGGCGGCAATAGCACGCGCCACAACACGTCTGCAGTTGTGAGTCGCTTGCGATGAAAAGTTCTCAAATCCGTCATATCATCTCTGGAGGCTGGTGAGGGTGCCTTCTTTAAAGCGAAGCTGAAACACTTTTCGAAAAAATGAGTTCTCTGCGGCATTCTACAGTTTGGAGTCCCCTGAACACGAATATCTGGTTCAAAAAGGGCGGAAACAAACGCAAGCGGCTGTTTTTCCAAGAAAACGCGCACCAGCACCTCAGGGCATCGCGCGAACGCCGCTGTTGCCCGTGATTGGTCGGGGCCGCTGTGACGTCATTCGCGGCAGTCGCCGGTCGGCGCCGCCGTTTCAGAGCGTAGCACGCTGTTTTGTTCTGGCTTCATAGCTGAGTCAACGTTGTTCTTTATTCTATGGCTGAGTTGTAAGCATTTGGGAACGTTCTCGCTGTCTCGGACAGCTTGTGTTTTCGCCGTACATGTTCGAACCGACAGCCCATACGGAAAACGATGGCGGCAACGACGATGTTGCGTGTGCCAACAGCGAGAGTGATGTGGGCGCCTTCTCGCGCGTTGGAAATCTTAGCTGGTACGTATGTTTTTTTGTTTTTTTTTCATGCAGCTGCACGTTCCAATGACGGGAGAAAAAATGCGCTAAAGTGTCACTGGGAACTTGCTGCTGGAAGAATGCCAAAGCAGTAACTTCTCGTTAGACTGTAAACACGGGTGCAATTGCGGGATGTCAAGCACCTTGCCGCTGCTTGTCTAAAGTTTCGTGGTTTTTTGCGTGTTGATACACGATCGCGAACATAAGTGCCGCGTTTGGCTACTTCAAGCTCTTCAACATTATCTGCCTGTGTCACACTGGCTGCTTCAAACTCTTCGATTGGTGATGGTAGTGGAACAGGTTCATCAGGGGCTCGGTTCTCTAGGTGCTCTGCTAGAACCTGAAAGAGTGCAAGGCACGGATGTCATGAATTTCAGCATATCATGCATATCAGCAAACATGACAACAGTTGGATTACTTCCAGTAATTGAAATACTTTTTCAGTAATTTATATGATGGATTAGTTGTCTAGTGATTTAGCAATGTGAATTATTTGGTGTCTGTAATTTCATGGCTGAAGTATTTTATTAATTGCATTAAATATGCACCAGTAAGATGTGTACGGTGCCAGAACGTTGGTAGTGTCGTGAGGTGGTCGTGGAGGAACATGGGGGGGAGGGCATGAAATGTTGGCAAGTGTATGTTACCTTCAGGAAAGGTTGGCGTCCCTTTAAACTTTGCTTTTTCCTTCTTGTATGCATGAAAACTTTTTGGAAGCAATCGTAAAGTAATACGATTTTTGAAAGCGGTAATCGGTAATGTAATTCCAATCGACGATTGTAATAAGAAAGTAATGAGCAATGTAATATAATTACTTTCAAATAATAATTTTGTCATGCCTGATACATAGCTAGTCCTCTAGGTACAAAGGCAAGAAAACATTTTTTGTGCAGCAGCGATGCCTGTATTGGGCTAGACGACGTCGAACGCTGACAAGTTCAATACCTCACAACGTTACTTCAATATTTGAGCCCGTTCGCCTTGCCACGGGCGCGGCTGTGCTGACGCTTGTTTTTGCGGCACTTCGCTGCTGGTAGCAAGCTGTGAGTGCGAAATCTACGGAACGAAGTTTTTACACACCGAGTTCAACTACTGTATCGCGAGCATGAAAATATTACCGTAACGCTTCATGTCGTGCGATTTGAACACGAGTGCTGAACAGCTAAACCTGCGGGCACCGCGTGGTAGGACGAATAGCTAATATCACGTAATGCACAATCGTACCCCCGGTCAGTTATTCCACCGTATCAAAACAGCACCGAACAAACAGCCGTAGTACAGTGTTCCGTGACATAGCGGAGGGGAAAAACAGGATGAAAACGGCAAGCTGTTTGCACGCATGTGCATATTTCCGGCTGTGCCTCCACCTCGCTTCGTCAAAGGCCTCTGTAAGGCCGTTTGTTCGACACTCAGGTGATCATCTGTTTAAAACATTGCCCGTGGGCACATTAAAACCCTTACCTCACCCTTCCTCTTAGCGAAGGCCGCTCTTGGAGGTAGCGAGGTGTTTGTCTTGTGGGAGAATATAGACGGAACAACGCCGGGCTTCAGTCGCGCCGATTTATTTGGAATACCGATTGCCCGCATCGTTGTCAAGGATCCGATGATAACCACTGTCGCGGAAATGCTCCGAGCACAGCACATTTGATTTCGTCGGCACGAAATTATCCCTCCTCACCGCAGGGACCCACTGCGCTGCAAGTTTCTTGTCCTTCGGGAACATGTGAAACACCACATCGTCTCGGCCGCCTGTGTTCGCACAGCCGAATGTGCACAGAACGAGGGCAGGTTAGGCGCCCTTGGCTGTAGGCACTCGCGCAGCACAGAAAGGAAGCACAGTTCGCGAAAATCGCAAAAGAAAACAAACGTCAGCGGCGACATATCTCTCGTAGCGTCGTTTAGTAAAGCGCAGGACGGGAAGAAACATGCCAGCACATGCCAGCACGCCGGTCCGGCAGTACGGTCCCCGCGAGTGACGTCACTCTCGCCGGTTCTCTCCTCTGGCAACCACCTCACCCGGCGCTCCGGGAAGCGATGGGGGGCGTGTCCGCGGGGGGGGGGGGGGATTTAGAAAGCTATTTCTGCCCCTTATATTAGCAAAACAAAGAAAAAATTTTGAGAACCGTAAATAAATAGGTCTGTTCTTCCCAGCCCCAGCAATTTATGGAAATTGAAAACCGCTTCAGCTTCCCTTTAACACGATCACATTTGAGGTGAGATAGTTTTACCATGAAGATAATTTAGCAAGAGCATCCTACAGCGTCATCTGCTTCACAGCAGTTGCAAATTTCTATGATTGACTAAGCTTTCTGCTGCGCGTTCGGCGTATTTATTAAAGTCATATTTTGGACCTGAGTTTGTGACAAAAGCGACAAGATGACGTCTAGTACTCTCTACATTGTTTTCTAAAATGCGAGTAGCAAGTTTTGCCACACACTACCACATCACATGAGTTTTCAGCGTCATTTTTACCTTCCTTTCCCATTTTGAAATTGGTATGCTGTTAGCATACGCTGCAACGGATAGACTCGCGTGTTTTACGTGTTTTCGTTCGTTCCTCAATTTGACGTGTTAGACAATAGCGGAGTATGAGCAGCACCGTCAGTATAACCTTTTTTCACAGTCACAACCAACAATATTCACAATGACAACCAACAATAGTCAAGAACATAATGGATTATTTGGCCAGTGCAGTGTGCACATGATAGAAGCATTGCGTATTAAATTGCGTGAGCTGCCAATTATAAGCAGTTTTTATATTCATTTATTTTCCGCCGCCGTCAAAAGAGAACACGCAGTAATTTACCTATCTACTTATGACATCGCTGAAGGCGGCACCAGATCTGTTAGGAACGGCTGTGCACGCTTTCCGTGCAGCTTAGTATGAGTTCCAGCACCCGTACATTGTGCGCAAAAAGAAATGATGAAACAGCAGACAACTTGATTGAAGCATGGACACGTGCGTAGCGCTGTTTCCATGCAGTCTAGGCCCATTCTATTTCCTCAATTCGCAGTCACGCGTACTCAGATCCGGTGGATTCACAGGCATGAGAAAGACACAGGACGCGAACACCATCATTTTCTGTGCAATTTTGTTGCAGTTTCCGTAAAGGGGCAATCGGTGCTCAAATTGCGCAGTCTACACGCGCCCCAGCTTGCTTTCTAAAACCTAACCTTTATTTTGTGTACAAAACGCATATTAGGTAACAGGGAGACCTCCGCGGGCTTTCAGTTTGAAAAATTAACCAAGCAGGTAAGAATAAAATGATTGACATAAACTTAACTATCCCTACGTGATTTGAATGCCAAAGGAATGGGACTTGTATAAGTTATGCATAAGTTAGGTTGGTCTTACCGGTCCCACTCAGTACAGATAAGTTCTAGCGTAGGACACGCAGGAACTGTGCGCTATATAGTTGGAGCATCGCACTCACAGTCCCACCCCATGACTTTCCTGCAACAAATCTAAGCGCGTGGCTTAGTATGGCTAGTTTTCTTTTTAGTTAGGAGACATGAGGCCCCAGGAGAGGTCTCGATCTAGTATCACTTCTCGAAAGCGGTGGGTGTTCTCGTAGGCAATAGGCTATCCATTAGTTCTGACAACGTATGTCTCATTGCTTTGAGCGTGAAAGCGACCATAGAGCATTTGTCGTAGGACATCTCCAGGCCGTGCGCTCGAAGATAACCTGATGTAAGTGTGGTGGTTTTTGGAGTCCCGCGCGTACCTGAGTACGCGTCGCTTCTTATGACCAAATGCATATATCGTCTGTGCAGATCGACACATAGATCGGGTTGCGGAAGGGTATGAATCAGGTTGATGAGCCCGAGGGAAATAGAGTGGGGCGCAAGACTCTCTACCATCCGCTGTTTGCACAAGAAATTATTTCTCCTTCAATCAGCTGGTATTAGTGGCAAGCCTTTGTTACACTAACTCGTAAGATTAAATAAGAGGTAAGATGCATTTCTCGTCCCAGACATCAGCGATAGTTTTTAAACGACAATTGTGGCTTTCTGTTCCAAACAATATAGCAAATAATGCGGAGATGGGCTATGAAATGACTATGAGGTAGAAAATCGCAGACTCTTGAGCGCATCTTAAAATTTTAAGTATAATGAACAAATACCGGTACGTAAACCAGTACACGTTTTAAAAATGCGTTTATTGAGCTAGCGCTTGTACTGGCATGCCTCTTTTTAAAATCATGGGCTATATGGTGCTCAACTTGTGGCGCATTCTGAATAATAGGTGACCATGCACACACCATCGAGACATTTACCAACAAAGCAGGGAAACTCTCCTAGAGATGTGGCGGCACCTCTGGCTACCTGGCAAAAAAAGAAAGCCACATGTGGTAATGAAAGTTACTAGATTGTAGAGAATGGACATCATGTGAACGTGTCATTTTGATGAATAAAGATGAAAGCACTAGGTAATCACGAGAAAAGATAACTTGAAACGCTATGCAGGCTACTTTACATCTGATACGCGTACAATACGAAAAGTTCGACACTCCAGCTAGAAGGTCGAATCGTTCAAATCAATAGCAATATATTTCTTTGCGTTCAAGGTGCTTGAAATATGTTTTAACGATAGGCGGGTACAAGATATTGGGGTCACATAATATGCGGGCGTGCCCCTAAAAGCCCGATACCCGGCGTTTCTGCTGCTGCGGCAGCGGAGACCATGGCTGCAGAAAGGCCTACGTTTTTCTTTCTGTCTCACCACGTGCACCATTCAAGTGCGATGCCTCCACTTCGGCGGCAGCACACCTCTTCACGCTAGTGTTTTGAGACGCGTCATCACTGCTGCCATGGCCCTATTTCTGTGGATCTCCGGAAGCTTGAGTTGTCGCGTTACGGACTGACGTCGTTACGAATTGTTCAGTGTTCATTCAGTTATTCATTCAATTCACTATTCATTGTAACTAAGGATTTTTTGTTAAACATTCATTTATGTATTTGCATTTTTTCATTGAAATTGTGTTACGTGCATCGAGTAATCCAGCACAAAACTACAATTACACTATCTACCACAGGCGAATTCTGAAAGTTCTCTATGGCGTAAAAAAAAACAAATCTCATAATAATAGCATTTGTGTCTAATACTACTTGGTTCCACGTGAGCGCTTCTCCATGTATGCAATGCCGTCTCTTGTATTTGTGCTTGCAGAATCGCAAGACCTTCATAACCACAAGGACATTATCAAATAATTAGCTTTCTTATTATTCAACGAACCTCGTTTTGTTCCTTTAAGTACGACAATTGTGTCGGCTACTGAGGTGAACATGAAACACGCAGGTTTACAGTGCCAAATACAGCTCATAGAAAACTAGTAGCTAAGAACGATAAACAGACGTACCAAGCAAAGCGAGTGGTCTGGCCGCTTAGCGCCGGATGCATCTGTGCAGTTTTTGTGCGGTTGCCCTGTGTTATAAGTATAAGCGCCGAGAAAAATGAGTATTAAACAATACCATGACAGATTACACTTGGAATCAATTTCAAAATTCCAACACCTTCAATGGAAAACACCCGCTGTAGAGTCGGACTCGCACATGTAAGAGTGGTTAATCATTGAAAATTACCACGATATTTCGCAATATAAAGCGCAGGTTGACGCCGCAGTGGTGCTTTCACGAGCACGCCTCAGGGTAGGTCCTTGCCCTATCAGGCAAACATGTGTAACCTAGATGTAAACGATGGTCGCAACTGTAGACGCTGGCCCTATCCGAAGCCTGCCGCTAGAACACAAGTCTGATTACGACTTATGAATATGAATCACAGTGCAAACTCCTACTTCCTTGTGGCTTGGGTTGATATTCGCTATGGTATGACACATTATTAGTCAGTCAAATGGTAACATAAAATCAGTCAACAGAAAGGGCCAGAGATCAAATGCTGCATGGCGGTAAACAAACGCCACCAAATAAAGGAAAAACCTGAAACCAGGCATGAAAATATTTTCGCTGGGTAAGCTAATGTATATATGTGAACATGAGTTTTCTAAGATATCGAGCAGTGCCTTAGCGTTTTTATTTGCAGCGAAGCTGTATGTGGCTAGGATCTCATGTACGTTTTCTGGGCGTCAATAAGTTATGAATAGCAATGGCTCATACCCCGCTAAGCAAGCAAGAAATGCAATGACCCATACCAGCGTAAGGACGAGGCTACAAGCGCTCAGAAAGCAAGACTACAAACACACGGCCAACTTGCAATATATCCGCTTAACATCTTGGATTCCAATCGAAACCGTAAGACATAGAGTGCTGATAAGAATAGATACACTTTGACCCGCGTTGGCCTCGCTTTGTCGGCGTTCCAAGTGCTTTGGTAGCTACATTCCTTTCCTTCCGCTCTCCCGTTGTGGCACTGCAGTGGAAACGTCACGCACGTAAAGTTTCCCCAGGCTCCTCAGGGCGGTGGTTCCGTCATACAAGCGCATGTATATCAATATCACACTGAATGAGTTCGTACATTTGTTCAAAATTCTGTGTCACGTCTGTGTCGTGTGCAAACAGTTTCGCTGGTTATCCACCTTCACAGAGTAGAATGACTCATGATTTTTGTTTTCAATTTTATCGGAAAGTGACCTATTTGCTGTTGAAAAAACCTAGAGTGAAATGCCCAGTTATTACGCATGTCAGATCCAGTGCTTTTTGATACAGTCTACAACTTGATTTGATTTATCGGGGGTGTAACGTTAGGCAAATAGATAACAGCGTAGTGTTAGCGACGAATGCATCAGAATTCTTCAAATGGTCATGCATACCACCGAGCACTGTGAAGAGGAAACAATAATGGATAGTTCTTCAACAAAACGGAATACGAGTTCCAAAAAGCATTTTTTTTTCCTAAACGTGGCCATCTCTTGTGCTGAATGGAAGTTGTTGGCTAAAGTGCATGTTATATAAATTTGATGTGAAAGGTTAATAGACATTAAGCAGAAGCCATATCTCATGATGAATGTTTACGTTAATTGGAATTTTTCTTTGAAGGAAGGAAGAGGTTACAGGCCAGATCACCAACGCAGAGATGGCGCATTGTGCGGGGTGTGTGTACAGCCGTGATCCTCTTTCAAGCTTTCCTAAGGACCCACTGCGCCATCTAACGTCACCGCCGCAATGTTCGTGTGTGGCGCATGTGTTAATATATATTCAGTCTAGCTTGTCTGAATATCTGAACGTCTGATTGTCTGAACGCGCTCAAGGAAAATCTGGTAGTCCCTCGCTCCCTTGTTGTCATCACTGGTGGCTGTACTCGTTTGTGGACAGTGAACGTTTCAACCCAATCCATAGCGTTGCCGCGAGGACTTATACTGGTAACTTTTGACGAACGATTGTCGGCGTCGGAACGGTCTAAATGTCAACTGGCGGAACAAAGATCCAACCCAGATTGGACCCATGATAATGCAGCTGACTTTAAGGGCATGAATTACAAGTTCTGTCTTGTAGAGAGCAGTGTCTGCTTCAAAGTATGCTCACTCGCTACGCCAGTGTTTGATTTTGATCAAGACCGACGAGCGCCCAATACACCTTCGGCGTCTGGTATGAAACACCGCATCCACACAGAGCATGCAGCGCCAATTCGTCAGATGCCTTATTGCGTTTCACCGTAAGTGAGAAAAGTAATCGCCGAGCACGTCGAAGAAATGTTAAGGAAAGAAGTGATCCAGGAATCATGTAGCCCCTGGGCTGCTCGGGTGATCGTAGTCAAGAAAAACCATAACTCATGGACATTCTTTGAGGACTATCGCCGCTTTAACACCGTCACAAAGAAAGATGTGTTCCCGCTACCACGAATAGACGACGCCGTCGACTGCCTCCACTCCGTGTCGTATTTCTATTCTGTTGGTTTACGGTCAGGATATTGGCAAATTTGAATGCACCCCTAATAAATGGAGATGACAGCTTTCGTGGCACTTGACGGTCTCTTTCAGTTCAACGTTATGCCCTTTGGCTTATGCAACGCTCCAACCACATTCTAGCTATTTATGGATACGTGCTTCGTCGACTCAAATAAGAAATTTGCACGAGCAATTTAAACGACGTCATTATCTGCGGCCGGACATTTCGCGAGCACAATCAGCAAACATTGGTCGTTCTTGCTGTATCCAGCAAGGTGGCTTTATTTTAAACTTGAGGATATGTCATTTAGGTAAGCATCAAGCCCTCGTAGTAGGCTTTCTGGTCGACAAAGATGGCATATGACCAGACCCTGGAAAGATAGCAGCGGTTGGCGTCTTCGAACGGCCACACACGGTGAAAGATCTGGGAAGTTTTTGAGCCTTTGCTGAAATTTCCGGCGCTTTATGAAGAATTTCGCACAGCTTACTTCTCCCCTCACGTCTCTCCTTCACAAACTACCTCATACCTGTCGACTGCTGACTGCAGGTATGCGTTTCAACAGCTGAAAATGTTGTTGACTTCTCGACGGGTTCTTCGGCATTTTGATCCGGAGGCGTCAACTGAGCTGCACACTGACGCCAACGGTGTGGGTGTTGGCGCTGTGATTATTCTGCGGCTGCGGCTGCGGCTGCCGTCAGTATGCGGCAGATCTGCGCCTGCCGTCAATATGGCCCACTGTGCTTCGCGCCTTCAAGAGTAAAGGTTTTCCGTCAAATACAAGAGCGGGCGATGTCACGCGGAAGCAGATTGCCTACCCCGTCTCGCTTCTCCATATTTAGGCTTATGCAAGCCGGAGACTTACAAAAGCGGAGAAAAACAACACAGTTACTGAAATCCACGGCCTCGCAGCTGTCTTTATTCGGAAGTGCTGTCCATATCTACAATGCTGCGCATTCACAATAGTGACTGGCCATCGTTCACTCTGTTGGCTCGTTGGGCTACGCGACCCGTCTGACCGGTTGGCCCGCTAGGTTTCGTGCCTTTAAGAGTACAGCCTTTCCGTCAACTACAAGAGCGGACGATGCCACATGGATGCTGACTGCATATGCCGTCTCCCTTCGCCGCACACTAAAGGTGACGATGATGACTTCGATGACTACCTAGTTTCTATCTCTTCCGACTTTCCAAACCTGAGTACCTGCGAGAGCAATCAACGTTGCGACCCTACCTTGAAATGCGTACGGGCAGCCGCACGTGTGCCATCAGAAACAACAGCGTTGACGTTTCGTAATGGTTCGCTCTACAAAAAAATTACTTGGCTAATGACCTTCCATTGCTTCTATTTTTGCCCGAAAGCATGCGCCCTGATGTGCTTCGTTCCATGGAAGACGATATCACGTCCGGGCACCTTGGCTTCGCACATACACTACCACGACTTCGCCAGAGATTTTTCGAGCCCAAGCTCTGGAAAACAACGAAGCTGCACTGTTTCCCAGTGCCACAAGCAAATAATCATGACTGCAGCAGGCTGTTTGCAACCAGTTACGGCACCAACATTGCCATTTGAAAAACTCGGCATCGACTTGCTGGCCCGCATCCAATGACATAAGCTGGCTACCGCTGAATTATAGCATGCATCGATTAACTTACTCGCTGCATGTAAACGACAGCACTTCCATCTGCCGCGGCAACAGATGTCTCTTCCTTTTTCTTGCATCATGTCACACTCCGTCACGGCGCTCCACGGGTTGTGATCAGTCACCGTAGACGGCAATTCACCGCCGGCGTCATTGAAGAACTTTTACGGATTTCTGGTTATGCATACCGTCATTCCACTCCTTACCACCCGCAAACCAATGGGTTCACGGAGCGGACAAGTCGAACCCTTAGCAACATGCTCTCAATTTATGTCGCTGCTGACCACAAAAATTGCGACGCTGTCTTACCTTTTGCACGTGCGCGTACAATAGTGCCAAACATGAAGTTACTCTATATATATGCACCGTTCTTTTGCTGTGCGCACGGGCTTCCCAGAGCTTTCTGGACACTATTCCACACTTATCGTGTCAAGAAGATCCTTCAATCATCCAAACTCTGCGTAGTGCTGAAGAAGCACGTCGACTGGCGAAACTTAAGACGTCGTTCTCAGAAGCCAACAGCAAGATTCGCTACGACGCGCGGCATATTCTTGTCAGATTTACTCCCGGTGACTATGTTTGATTGTGGACACCTGTTCTCAAAAAGTGTTTGTACCGCAAGTTTCTCGCCACTTACACTGCCTCATTCGTTGTACTCAGTGGCTTGAGCGATGTGAACTATGTCGTCCCCAAATTGACGGCAAATAATCGGAGTTCATGTGCGACACAAGTTGTTTACTTGGCCAGACTCAAGCAGTACTACCAGAGGTCCCTTTACGTCGCTCTGCGAGCTTCGTCTGCCTCCGGAGAAAATGTAGCAGCACTGCGCCACTGAGGCAGAGAAAAAGGAAAGTAGGGTGTGCACGCGTTGGCTCGCGGTACTCTGCGCCGGCTTGGCCTTGCCTGTCTATTCCTCCTGGACCTTTTTTCGCCCTGTAAGTAAACATCTTTCGTAACACTATGGCGTGACTCCATCATTCCTTCATTCCAAAAAAGTTTATTTACTTTTTTTGCGGTTACCATTCTTAGACACCTTCACGCACTCTCCCGGGGCTGACTGTGTTTATCTACCTATAGCTCTAACCTATTTTCCGCTAACCGGGGTCACTGCGTAATGAATGGCCGAAGGGGTAGCACATCGGGCTGTTATGCTAGAGGGTTGGACACAGACCGTTGGACAAACAATAGGTTCACTGGGCATGTGGTGCTGTCAACATCTGTGCCCCTTTTTAACGAATTTTCTGATGCCGAAAGGAGTCTCCAGGCATGAGAGACTGGGTATGTCATCATCATCATCAGCGTATTTATATGTTCACTACAGGACGAAGGCCACTCCTGCGATCTCCCATTATCCCTCTTTTGAGTGAGACGATTCAAACTTGCGCCTGTAAATTTCCAAATTTCACCAACACACCTAGTTTCCTGCCGTCCTCGACTACCCTGCGCATCTTAGGCATCCATTCTATAAGGCTGTCCTAAGAATTACATGAGCTAGCAAGCTGCATTTTCTTCCTGGTAATTTCAACCGGAATATGGGCTGTGGCAGTTTGTGCTCTGATCAATAGCGCTGTCTTCTTGACTCTTAACGCAATGCCTAACGTTTTTGGATACACCACTCTTAGCTCGGTTCTCAAGTTGTTCTCGGTCTCCTTTGTTAGCTTCCAATTTGGCACCGGTAGAATCGTGTTATACGTAAAGCTGTTTATTGAGTTTTTGAAGCGGGTGAGAGAAGGTAGCAGCCGAAGCCAGGATTCACTGTAACTGGCCAGCCATGGTGCCGATGGTTCACGAGAGCACTCCGTAGACGCAGCCTATCAGGCTGAACGCTTTGACCTGTTCTGTTCTCGTGCGCGCATAGCTCCTAATTTTGTTAAGCCAATGCCAGCCCCAAGCGATTGTCACGCAGCTCCACAGCGTGCCCGCCCCCGCCCCCATACGTCAGCGCGTAGTACGATTGAAAATATAAATACAAAAGAGACGCGAAGCGAAATGCTGAATATACACGTGAGCGATAGTTCTGTATGTTCATTTTGAATCCAGCCGGTATACGTTTTGTGACGAGCCGGTCAAACTGTTCTCTTGTGGCCGAAGCAGAGATGTGCTGAGGACAGGCAGTTTGCGCCATCGAGGCAGGATTTGCATGAAGGGAGTGAACGCGTCCGTTGCAGACCTTGTACGTACGGCGGGAGCGCTGCAGTGCGTTTACGCAGCCGATCAGTCTGAGCGCTTTGACCTGTTCTGTTCTCGTACCTGGGAGGATGCGGCCGTGGGCGGACCAAATCTGCTGCCGGATATGATGCGCAATGCCTTGCATGTTGAGAGCGTCATCTTGTGTGGACGTCTGTGGACGCAATATGAATGACCTAGGTGAGCAGACACGAGGCGCATTAGCGGATGCCTGGCCCATCTCGAGGGGAAGAGACGCTGAACCATCGAGCGTCGCTGAGGACGTCGAGGATGGTGTGGTCCCACGATGGTCTGTGATGTTACAAGCACGGAACTTCAGGGTCACTGAGAGTTCACCAAGTTGCGCATTTATGCTGCTCCACAAGGTCAGATGGGGGTACGGTGGTGCGGGCCAGCAGATGTTGCTTACTAGCGACACATTAGATACCGGATACACACCTAGGCACTGCAGAATAGGTGCGTAGTGTCTATTGGTAATCACCGTTACGGAGGTCGTCAACGCTGTGGACAGGACTTTAAATTGCTTCACGAGATCAGCACAGGGAGCTGGAAAACAAGAGGGGATGGTGACTGCTGCTGTATTGCAGCTTGTGTATTGTGAAAGTTGTTTAGCGCACAGATGCGTATCAACAGTGCTGAGACCACCTGTTTAGAGCCCCAACACTGAGAGCGCTCGGAATCGGAGAGAGAAGACCGTTGTGGTGTTGTGGTGGGAGACCTTGCTTTTTTTTCATTGGTGCTTGAAAGGTGTGTTTGGTGCATGTCGCCCGGGCAAAGCTAGGGCAACGTGGAATAAGCAGCTGATGTTGTATTCAACGGATATACAGCTTCGGAGTTGAAAAAAAATCTGCTAACAGCAAAATTGCGTGGCCTAGTTCTTGTGGTATGGAGCTAGTATCAGTGGTTTTCCGTGTGGTGGACGCAGAGGAATGCCTTAGTATCGGATTACCGCCTTCCACAGGTTGTCATAGATGCCCAGGACTGGTCTAAGCCGAAGTTCCCAGTGAAGGTCAACTAGCAGCTCACAACTTGAGCGAATGCAGCGTACTTGATGGTCGCTTCTGTTGTTGAGGAAGAAGTTACTCTTGAGCAGACTGAAGCAGATGGCAGGGTCACTTCTTTCACACTTCTTTCTTAAGCCTGGCATCTGCGGTACGAAAAAACACAGTGTTTCAGAAGCTACCATGCCTGCTGCTGCTTGCTGCGAACACGTAGGTGCCGGTAACGTGTGTTTGGGCGTGGTAGGCGTGAGAGACACACCAGAGCACGTGCCTGTCACCTCCCGGTGCCAGTGGGAATAAATTTCATGCATCGTAGAACCAGTGAAAGAGACCTCGTGGTAGTCGTGAGCACGGAGTGGTCATGAGTAACATTCGCTGGCACAGAAGGCGTAGAGACTGGAGTAAAGTGCGCAGGAGTACTGGGGACCGTGTAGTAGCGAAGGGGGCTGGAGATCTGCCTAGCCATTACCTTCCGAATAGCGTTGCACGGGCCTTTTACTAGGAGAGTATATTATGGAAAGATAGCCGCCTGGCTGCAGGGGACTGCGCCTGATGACGCGTGTACAGATAGAGGCGGGTATTCGAGCCTGTGAACCTAAATAGGTCGTTGGTTCCCAGCGCAGGGCAGTCGTGACGGAACGTCTGAAGGGTATCGAGGGCTGCAGGCGAAGAGCAGTCGGGAATGGTTCACCGCACGTCATCGTATATCTTTTGCCAACTAGGTGGTAGTTGCAGTTGCGTTATCAAGTGCTCTCGCTGCTCCCGCTGCGGATGGCGGTAGCGTAGCAGCGCATCACTCAGGCTGTTGACGAAGAAGTGACTGTTCAGCTGGAAGGACAACAGGGCCGGCCGGCAGGTCATCGAAAATACATAGGAAGCAATGTTCACGGAACAGATTTTGAAGGATCAGCGAACGCTGGTGGACCGGACCCGGGCCGCGCTATTAGTGAATTGGTTTTTGACCTGAGAGAGCCGCCCACCTAGAGAGAAGAAGGAACGCCTTCCAACTGCTTCACACAATAAGCGTTTATTCCCCCTCCAGCTCCCTGGAAATAAAACAGCGCCACGCGTTGTCCTTACGGCGGCGGCGATAGAGGTTGCCGAATGTATTGGAGGAAGCGCTATCGATTAGCCTGTCTGCGTGCGCATTGCGACGTTAGCGACACCATGTGTCGCTACATTGCTTCAATGCTAATCGCAATAACTTCGACAATCATGAAGTCGGTACTGCCGGAGTTTAGTTTATTCAATCCGGACGTGCCTCGTAACTCATGTGGCTTTTCTTCCTTCTCTCTGTCTAGCGACATCGGGCATGATTATATTGATTTTCATCTTGGCGTAATCTTTGCACACGCACAACAACTAATCGTAATTATTTAGACAAAACATACCCTAGGTTTTGATCGCCTCTTCTGCAACACCACAGAGTAAACAGGAACTCTAGGAACGCTTAAATGGAATCGGCTGCTGTAGTGGCTGTCTTGTAGTGCTCATAAACGGAAGTTGGAAGAGAAATGCTTAAAGGACAGTCAGTAACTTCACTATATTACAAATTGCGTCCCAACCGACGTTCGGAAGCAATTTATCAAATAGTGAAGTTACTGACTGTGCTTGTGCGTGATAGAAACGGGCGTGCATTGTACTTTCCAGGGTAGCCATGGCCCCGCAAATATATGGCGGGTTCACACAATGATTTTTACAGCACGCATGGTTCATGTTATGGAAACATTTGTTATGACTTTCAGTTTTTCTTGCACATGGGCTTCGGTAATTTGATAGTGGTCGTCAGGGATGTCTTTCTGCTAGCTTAACACATATAATGTTTGGAGGTGATTTAGGCTCTACTTATCGAAGAAGGCATCAATGACAACGCCAAAGTTGCTTTTGCAAATTGTTGAAGATATTGCCCTGTCCCGCTAATGTATGGTAGTAGGAGAAATCACTCGAAGTGATTGTTTTTTAATGTTTATTGTAGCTCAGCTTGACCTCTTCTAAGTACTTATACTAATGGCGGATCCTAAGAACTATTATAAAAACACATAAGAGATGCTTTACCAGATTCTGAAGAATGTTGAGGGTGCAGCTTCAACAGAGATATTTCGAGCACCGCGCCTAGATATTTCCCCCGGTGATTGTTGCCCAGACGGCCGTTATTCTTAGGTGCACAAAGTGTCAGAATTTCTTTCAGAACTGCCTAATTTACTTGCTCCCGTACTACTATATCAAACTTACTTGTGTTTCCTATGTGCTTGTGCTATGCGTCCGCGTCTCAAAAGCTGAACACGCCTGCATAAGGGCCCGTACTGCAGTTGTGTACCTATACTACCAACCCTGAATTCACGATATTCGGGCTTAGCGAAAACAAGAAATTATATTTTGAGTAAGGAGCAGCAAAAGAACTTAAGGACTGCTTCCCGTATTACCGTATGAAAGAAGCAGATAGAAAAATATATATGTGAGAGGTTCCGAAATTTGAGGAATATGAACATACCTGGTGATGGATCACTTGCAAGACAGAAGGTGGAAAGCAGAAGCAATTGCAGTAGTGCGAACTTCATCTTGATGACTGACATATTCGCCGTTTTTGGTCTTTATGCAAGCAAAGTTGAACCACTTTAGTGCGCGGTGACTTAAACGATGAACACAAAATAATATCACCAGAGAACAAAATGTTTACTTCTTGCGGTGCTTGTTAGCGCTTTTTGAGTTTTTTTTTTTTTCAAACAACAATTATTAGGCAGAGCCTTTACGTGAAAAAAAATTATTTTAGACGGCAGCAATAAAAATTATGTTTTATCTATTATAAAATACAGAAACACAAATACGTCACGTAGACGGTAAAGATTTAAATACACGGTCATGCATGTACCATATTAGGTGACCCATTGTTCTTCACCGTGTGCATTGTGGCGCTTAACATGATCTCACTGCTCCGGTATTTCAGCAGACATGCTTTAACGAAACATTTAAAAAATCCTCAATGCTGTCTTGGAAGACTTTGCTTGCAAATAGGTAAGCTATCAGTTTGCAACTAAGGAAACATTTTTGTCGGGCTTTTAACCATTATTTATGACGCCCATAGTGACACATATAGTCAACGAGGACCAGGCTGATGCTATCATATATAGCCAAATTACTGTCGTAATTCTTATCATTCCTAGCAAATTATCTGGGCGACTAGAACATAATAGGACTTAAAAACAATTTTGTGGTTTTAGACGATAGTCAAGATTTTGGACTACAGTTCGTTTGTTATAAAATTATCACAGAATAAAGTATAGCTTATTCTTCGAGAGGTCTGTTTAGTGACCACACAAATCTTCCGACGAAACTGCGGCAAAAACAATCCACTTGTCGGAATATCCGCTAAGCAAAGCTATCTTGAATCTTTTAGCTGAAATGCTTTGGAAAGAGACACTTGATGCCTGTAATTGTACTTTAAAGCAAAGTCAGGCATTTCCTTTACCTTTCGCAAAAATAAAAAACAAAAAACTAATCGTCACATGGCATGTGATTCAGGCGCATCATTAAAATTGGAACCAGCGTATCAACTTCCGAGTGTTCAAAAATTATTGGGAGCAGAAGAGCTTGCAGAGACTTAAAAAAGCGATGCATGTTTGTCGCTACGTTGCACAGCTTACCGCGTGAGAAATTATCGATTGATCAATCTCAGAAGAGCGGCTTATCAATCAATTCGTTTTTCATTGGTCTCATGCTACCGGCCAGTCTATCGGGCGAGGAGTACTTCGTATTCAGCGTTAAATAAATTTGGTCCTGGAAATCTTTCCTGTACTTTCCCTATCTGTTATCGAGGATTCGGAGGCCCCCATTTGCGTGTTATTGGATAGAGGTCGGCAAGAAATCCTGAAAAAGCTAGTTGTTTACGCAACACCTGAGCAACTGTATTTGATAGCATTACCGCTATCAGAATTGTACTGCTTTACAAAATTGCTCCCTCGCGTTACAAAGCTTCTTAAAGGGAGGCTGAATGGTTTTCCAGAAAAAAATAGTCAAGAGCTTTACGTAATGGTTTTAAACTCGTGACGTCAAGAATGGTGTTCGTCCGCACCGACCGCTGCCGCTACACATGAAGCACAGTGCAAGGTGGTTCGGCTTTGTTGTTTTGCTGAAGCGGCAATGGTATATTTCGAGAGCTTGCGTTTCTCTGCGGAGTTCGGTGTTGCTCCCTATATGTACGAGCCGATTTCGAGGAGCCGGCCTCTCCAAAATGCAAAAGCTGCTGGTAGGAAGCAGTGCTTTCGACGCGAACGAAACCGAAGTGTTAGCATCTCCTCGTGTTAGAAATTTTCTTTTGTGAGTACGTTTTTTCTCAAAGCTGCATTCAGCAATCCAGTGAGTTCATTTCAGGGCAAACAACTGTACTGTTATGTTCCTGCATGCCTCCTCGAGAAACGTAAGCGGGGATGCGATCGTCGGCATTCATGCGCTGCCCCAAAGCTGTCGGCAAGCTACACAGATGGTTTAAATGCGGGAAAAGTTTTCCCGCTCTTGTAGCACGTGTTGTGGCCTTCTACAGCGCACCATCCCTAGGCTACTCGTAACCGGAGTCGTAAAGGCGGCAAATTCCGTCGGCTACGTGAGACGGCCGGTTATTCTCTGTGCGTGAGAGAAGAGGGAGAGCAGCGTCCTGGCATGGGCCGGCTTTCAAACGCATGCAAACTTTACACCTGCACATCGTTATGGTAGCTGCATGTAGACTGTTTCAGAACACACGTGCGAATAGAAAATTAACGGCGGTTTGCTACGAACCCTGCGTCTAGTGTGGGATCTAGACATGCACCTTCCGTTCAGTGTGCTAGAACGAAGGAGCTAGCAGTAAATCAAAATCCTGGTTTGGACGAGTTCCTGTATTCATGAGGTCTTCGAAGACCAGTTGGCATCCGCCTGGCCGCGCCCGTCTCGTCTTTGTGTGTTTGTTGCCCCGACCTTTTTAAGCTGCGTTCAGAAAGCCTGTTAGCAGCAAGTCGTACTCTCACTCATGCACGCATTATTGATCAACTCTGGTAGTAATCGTCGTCACGGAAGTGTTTAGAGCACAGAGCTGTTGTTCTTGCGCACTTGAAGTTCTTTAGATTCATAGAAGCCTCCCACTTAGCTGAAAGCTTCTTGTGTTGTGGGAACTAATGGAACATCGTAAAATCGTCGCGGCCGCTTGTGTTCGTGCAACCGTAGGCTGCACAGAACGCTGGCATGATCGGCCTACCACTTCAATTGATGGTGCGCACGTGAACTACCACTCTACATACACACAAACAAAGGAATGCGGGGTCGAGTGAAAGATATTATAACGGCACGCACGCATGAACAATCACGCTCAGGCACGGTCACGGAGACTGCGAAGGAACGGAACACCAGTGCTGACGTCACTAAGCCGCAGTTTCCGGTCTCCGCTCGCATCGCCAGCATCAACAGCAGCACGCGGCGCTCGACGGGGGTGGAGCGACAGCGCAAACTTAACCGTCGATTACGTCGCTCCTAAGTGAAAAATCCCCTCCCTCCAAATTTTACCTACATTGTTTATAAGGTTCTCGCATCCGTATATGAGCGTATTATTGAATTCGACAGACTCTTCAGCTTCCCTTTAATACAACTGCGACGGTATAGATTGTGTACCGGTGTGAATATTGTCGCTGAAAGTAACCACCTTTGCTTAGGTTATCGACCCGATTGGCAAACATTTCAATATATCATCTCGGATAACAACCAAGGTTACTAGTATGTAGCGTTTATGATAGGCCTAATTTACTCATAGGCTGTCTCTGGGAGCGGGCCCCTTTTGATGACCCCGTCTATGACATCGACTCTTTCTTCATTACAACTGTTTTTGGTTTCGAAACAGTTTGTTAGGTATAAAACCGACCGACATAACAGAAGCGCTTGTGGAGTAAGCAAAGAAAGCTCTCATTTAATGAAATAGTGAGACAAATCATCGACAAATATTTTCAACGTAAGCGAAAAATCACTCGCTTCTAGAAAGGTATATGATTTACACAGAATATTTGTCACAATCATAGTACATATTTAGCGTTGGACGTTTTACTACTTAATACCATGAAGAAGTAAGACGTATAGACTGATATACGCACCCTATATAGACGTGTAGGGTGCGTGTGATACATTTTTACTGCTGACGACACTTCATCACGAGCATAAGTAACCAATTGCAGCTTTAACATGACGCGAAAGAACGGCTAGTGCAGATTTTAACGCAAAGCCAGGCAAGACTTGAAGAAAAAGCCTTATAGAGAGACTGACGATTTATACTTCTCCCCATTCAAACTGAAGCAGCACCACATTTAGGTACTAAAGTGATTTTAAAAAAAAAATCCTGCTTTTATGCGATGCAGTGCTTCCACAAGAAGTCCAGGCCAGCGCAAAACTTTCAATACTCGTCAAATTCAGGGTATCTTATAGAAAAGAAACTCTTAGATTCCCTCTATGCCACCGTTCGCTGTAAAACGAACATAGAAATATAGTTTTTCCTGTGCAAAGTAAGGTAGGTGGAAAAAGTAGTGCTAACAAATCTAAATCTGCTGTGCCTGCGCACTACGGGTCTTTTAAAACGGAGACGCACGTATAAATTGATCGCAAAGCTTGCGACGCCGCGCTCAATGCTGCCTGCATGCGCTCGCCCTCGACAGGTAACGTTAGTAGTGGAATCAGGCCGTAAAAATCTATATGACTGAAATTTGCCTTTCTCAATGATGTTACATAAGAAACATGGGCTACATGTGGCGTTTATATTACTTCTTGACAAATTAGTTTTAAGCAGACACATGAGGGTAGCAAAAAGAATAAAATCTAAGTTTCGGTGATTAGGTAAGTTGAAATATAGTGGCGGGGTTGCCTGCTACACGTTCGTGCATTTTGTAAGCGCGGCAAAGAAGAGCTAAGCGCATATAAATATCAGTCGATTGGTTATCCCTCAAATGAGAATTAGCGAATTTAATGGCTTGTGGTATTTAGGATGTCGTAGTCTCGGATATATCGGTACACGTACCTGTATAGTTATCCTTACCTCATCCAGAAAGCCTCTTTTGCGGGCTCAGAAGACAGCGGCCAACTCAATGGCGTCTATCGAGAAGTGAGATTCTCCATTTGACATTCCGCTTGTTAATAAATGGAGCAGTCGCTTAGAGTGGCGACATAGCTCTGTAGATGAGCAAGGAAAATTTTTCGCAGCGTCGCGAGAAACAAATAGCCTTATCTAGGCACCTCGCCGGAAAAGCCACTGGCATTGCCTTTGAAGGCATGCAATTTTTTCTTTATTTTTAATTTCTTACGTCTCTCTCTCACTTTGACATTTCCGAGGATGGGTGGTTGAACAAAAATTTGTCGCTCTTTTTGCTACATCAGCGGAGTATCGCACCAATTTTTTTTTATTTGCTGACGCATTTCAGCACAGGGATTCGAGTTGATGACATCAGTGTATACATATTTGACATTTCTTCTCTCCGTGCCCTGCAGTAAAGATATTATTCGTTGGCTTGCTGACATTTTCTTGGTTTATCTAATGTACGGCGCTACGTCGTCAAAATATTTTTTCTTACCATCGATAAAACCCCCGCTGGGCAAGGTGGCCTTCACCGCACCTATCAGGAGGTGGTGAACGTAGGCGTCATAAAAACGAAAATGAAAAAGAGTAATTTTGCTATATATGCACAGAGTATTGATTTTCGCAGATTTTCGAGTTGTTCTCCTTATGAGTGGGACCTCGGTGTACTTAAAGATGTCGCACATAATTCAGACACTCAGCGGAGACGTCCATTACAAGGGAAGTCAAAGAAAGTGGTGAGTTTGTTTCTTGACTCATGACGTCAATGGCCGCATTCCCCTCGTTGATAATCTCTGTTTGCACGATTACCTGATCGTGGGGCTGGGGGCACGTCCAATGGCCAGTGCTAGAGGTTCTGTAAGCATCCTCATTTTCATTAGACTGGCTGTGGGTGAGCACAGTGGCGTTCTTAAGGCGTGTTTGCCTTCTGGTAGTTTCAAGTTTCACGACTGCCCAATTAGAATGTGGCACACCTCACCGGGGAACAACACTCATAATATTTCATTAAAGAAAAGGGCAATTAGATCGGAAAAACAGGGTTAGCTTGAAGTGTTGAGCTGACTTGCACTGTCATCTTCCAGGCCGATCAGAAAAGCCCGTCGACCACTAGAGGAGGTCTCAGTGGGGTTGTAGCATTCAAGCGCCTCGAAAAAATCGGTATGTCCTGTGCCTCTGATTCATTTCCGGGTTGGTGCAAGGCTTGCCCGGAGACACCTTTTGGATGTGAATCTCGTGAAGCCCAACGCACAACATGCGAAGAGCAGTCGACTAAACACGAGAACGGCTTGGTCGCTAGACTCTTCGAATAATGTTTTTTTTGTAAATTGCACTTGCCTCCCTCGTTCGGCTAGCCCATGCAAATACCATCATTTTAAGTCTAACAAGTGAAAGAACCAGACTTCAGTGCACCCTTCAGAAGGAGCTACAATCTGCCGTTTTGTTTATCTTTACACAGCAAGTTGCGGCATGAAAGAAAAAGTTAGAATCAAGAAGAACACACCAATAAACGCATCTGAAGAAAACCCAAATAGCATGTCCACACTGTTATGTAGTACGAAATAAGTACGACTAAGACCATCAGCCTTTTATATATTGGAAGCCCCTCCTCTTGTACCTCGCGTTCAGGACCTGCTGCTGCGCAGCAAGGCATCAGAGCACACTTCTGCCGTCTCATGGGCACACATGCGCAGTGGAGACTAAGGACAATGGAGCATTTCCATGGAACTATGACTTCGAAAATTGCACTGCCGTCTCGGTATCGTCTATACAACGTAACTGGAAGAAAATATGACGTGTCTTTTCTGCGGCCGTTCGTGTTAAGCAATATCAACTTATAATGCAAATTGCCCAGCCAGAAAACTTCCAAAGAAAAAAAAATAACACGTTTAAGTCCTAAACAAAGGCGCTAAAATATGATAAAACTGACCAATACTCACACAAGTAAAGTGTGACCATCAGCAAAATTCTCATTTTATCTATAGCGTTCAGCAGGCCAAGGAAACTGCAACACTCAGTATTGAACAGCTTAAGCATAATATATAAAACTTCGTTCTTGTTCCCGCAGCTTTTTTCACAAATTGCGTATCCGCCCTCATAGAGTTTCATACAATAATTGCTAGAGGGAACTCTGGCGCTAATATTTACGGAAGCTGCAATGAGCGCGGGTGCCAGCATGGCTCAGCATGGCCTTGTATCGGAAGCACTTGGCTTTGCCTAAACTTCGTTCTTCTGGCTTCAAATGGCTTCGTGAATTTGTAAATTCGTCATTTTTAACAATGTACTGAGTAATAATTATTTCAATAAATATTATTGAAATTGACTGATGGTAGGCTTGGAGCGCGGACCTCTAGTAAAGACGCCCGATATTGAAACCATTCCGCCACAGACATATAGCGCCCTTATGAATTTATCGCGGGCGAGCAAATGTCTTGAGACGTTGGCACATTTCGATTTGGCCAACTCGACAAGCTGAACCGTTCCAATTACTAGCAATTCTTTGTGTCCGCAGCATCTTGTGTGCTTACAAAAGTAAAAATTGCTTTCAAATTTACGGCAAATGAAGGCACACAAAGCGTAATGAACAAATCCAAAAGAACGTCTTAATCCACAAATACGAAAATGTGTAAAGCACATGAGAGAGCGACACCAACACGCTATTCCAGCGCCGTACTCTAGTTCAACTGATATTTGATAGCTTCGTTTCCCAGCCAATCCAGCTCTCGCGCCGCTTGTGGCATCGCCTGGCCACGTCTTTACCGGGGTTATCGCGTCGATGTCGTTAGCGCTAGAATGCCCCCCCTCTAGAGAGCAGACGGGGTCATACGTGGAACATGGAATTAAACATATAAAAATGCAGATCAATGCGCATATCTCGCACCTTATTAGCGTTTCCACACTATCATCTTGCAAATACATCTTATGAGTCTCTTTCATCTTAACAATTTTTGTCTCGGTGCTCCTATCGGCAGTAACTTATCATGGAAGCATATTGTAAGGTACATTATCCAAAACAAGCCGTTGGCTTGGGTACTTCCTTATAAATTTTATATGGTACCCCCCATCTCTTAAAAGGCTTCACTTGAATACGCATCATATATCTCGGATCCCGGTGGCACTACACAGATAAATGAACTTGAAATAGTGCAAGATCGTTCCATTCGCTTCATCTTATCCAATTATAAACGTGCAGACAAAATTGCCATAATGAAGTCATTTTTAAACTAACGTAACTTACCTTTTGGCGTAAATTTTTTTTTTTTGCGCCTGTGTTTTTCGTGCCTGTTTTTTGCGCTTGTGTGAAGCGCTTGTTTGAAGAATTTTTGAGTACAATTCCCTATTTTTGTATTTATATTGTTTCGTGAACTTACTCGTGTACCACGCTGCTACGATCTTGTTTAAGATCGCAGTATTTATAAATAAATAAATAAATAAATAAATAAAATAGCCGAGCTCACTTTTTTTCATAAAATTTATTATCACAACAATCATTTTCGTTAACAGTTCATTAAAAGCACTCTTTTCACATCAGCTAGAATTAAAATAAATAGGGGGTTTTTACGTACCAAAACAACTTTCTGATTATTAGGCATGCCGTAGTGGAGGACTCCGGAAATTTCAACCACCTGGGGTTCTTCAACGTGCACCTAAATCTAAGTACACGGGTGTTTTCGCATTTCGCCCCCATAGAAATGCGGCCGCCGCGGCCGGGATTCGATCCCGCGACCATGTGCTCAGCAGCCGAACACCATAGCCACTGAGTAACCACGCCAGGTGTCAGCTAGAATTGACTGCACACGAAAAGATGATGTTCCACGTGGCATAACTGTGACCTATGTACATGCATTTTTACCTCGAACCACCTCCGAATGCAATCAGCTGCCAGAAGCAGCTACTGCCATTACCGATACGTTGCACTTTAAGAGCTTTTGGAATAACACGCTTAACGTTATTTTTAGATCTTGAAATTACTCGGCTTTTTCTTCATTACAACTGTAAATTTTCTGTAATATTTTGTCGATTGTTTCTGCTACTTGTTCTTATTGTCTCAACAGTTTCTTTTTCAGTTGAAGTCTGTAATTTTCCCCTCCCCTGTGTAATGTGCAAACACTGAATGTAAAAAATAAATAAATAAATAAATAATAAATAAATTATTAAAAGATAAATAAAATGTGCCTGGCGCTATATACTCCCCCTCTGAGAGCAGCATGATCTTAGAACGATATAAGAACGTCCTTAGAATTCGCCGGACTGAAAGAGCGTGAGCACCGACCCGAATGGAGGCGTCGGGGCTGAATTCTGGCATGCGACTGTGGGAGTCGCCTTGCAGTAAGCCAGCTTCAGCCGGTTAGCTGGGATGGTGTGAGGTTTGTTATGAATCTCCACGATGTATTTTGACTCAATCTCTCCAGTATGGGAAAGGGTCTGATGTAGCTTGGGGGAGAGCAGGCCGAACGGATCAGTAGCGAATGAAGACGTGTGCTGCATTGGCAAGTTCCGTTGAAACGTAAGGTGCGCGTGCTCAAACTGCACGCGGCGGACATAGTTTTAGATCCCGGAAGCAGTCACGAAGAAAGTACACATATTCGTGAGTAGGCAGATCGGCCGAAGGTGGTTGCGGGGAAAATTCATTGGGCTGACGGAGCAGAGTACCGTAAAAGAGCTGCGCGCTCGAGCACCCGTATCCGACTTCAAGACACACCGAATACCAAGAAGAACCAGTTGTAGACGTTAAACGCATTGCGATGGCCGTGCCACGACCAATCAGCGCTCGCATTAAGTGTCGACGAAAACATTCCACGAGGCCATTGGTTTGGGGATGGCAGGCGGCCGTGCGCAGACGATTCGTGGCAAGCAAGCGCAGGAGTTCTTGAAGGATAGTGGGCTGAAATTGCTGCCATCTGTCGCTAACAATTTTGGTAGGGCATCCGAAGCGGGAAACCAATGTTGTGAAAAAAGGCTGTCACCAGCATTGTAGCAGAGTTGTCTTGAAGTGGCGTTGCTTGTGGCTATCGGGTAAACCTGTCGATAGATGTGAGCAGGTAGCGAAATCCCTGACACGGTAGTAGTCGTCTAACACTCCCATTGTCCTTTCATCCTAATACTGCAAGCTCGTTCGATCGACGTCAATCCTCTTTCGTCATTATGCTGTAGTTATGCTCTCGCCCTGCAATCACGATTATGCTATGTTGTCATCACATCGCCGCCATGCTCTCGTCTTAAGGCAGGTGCTATCATGTATGCGTTGTCACACTGTCGTCGTCATGCCGTCCTCGTTGACCCAAAGTCGTCGTTGAAGCTTCGGTACCTTGTCATAATGTCGTCGGTACGCAAGCGTTGGAATACACTTCTCATCATCTAATTGACCTCTTATCGGGATTCGTAGCGCTGTCGTCATTATAGAAAAGCCATCCTGTGGCAATGGTCATCTCATTGTCACCAGGCCTTTGTCGCTATACCACCTTTGCCCTTCCAATGATGTCATTCCTTCTTTGTCACTCCATAGTCCTTTGTAAGTCGGCGTCATACGCATGTCCTCATTCCTCCATGATCAAGCGTTTCTATACCAAGTCAGTGCCACAGGAGCATTGGAAGATGCCGGATTATGCCAGATATAACCGAAGCAACGAAAATCTAAGAATCACGAATACAGATGCTAAACCAACTTGGCTTGCGAAATACGGTGCGTAACTACATTGGTTGAATGCAAACCGCATTACCAACGACAATGATTGTGAGATGAGCGCTTCCGTAATTTCTTGTACGGCTATGACATGCGGAAACGCATTGCGAAATGAAATATATAAAGAATTATGCTTCCGTAAGCTACAATCCCTGACCGGAAAACTGGCTGCGCGTTACTTTGCCATCATTTACCATTTCTTCGGAGACCAGCCCGCAGAGCTAGATGGCTTTTGTCGTTTCAGCTGTCTTTTTTCTTCGTATCACGAATTTCATCGCCATGAATTGGCTGAAAGACAGCAGCGACACCACTACTAATAAATTGGAATCATCCATGTTTCCGTAGCCATTTATGTCACATACATGAGAGTTTTGCTTTACTTCATCCTTTAAGCGAACAATGTCTGCAGCAGTTCAATAAACCAACTTTCTTGAACACAAATATTTTTCATCAGGGGTAGTGATCTTTTTTTTTTTTTGCTGTGCCTAGAGATTTTGTCACCGAGAGCAGTGACATTACCTGAAGTATTATAATATTGCCGTATAATCACTGCGGAAGTTGTTTCATCTAATGTGATAATAGTGCTACACACCGTCCTCGGAAAACGTCATACTGTAGATAAAAACTTGTACTTCTAATACTCCGCAGCTTCGAAAAAAGAATGAAACATACACGCAAACCGCCGAAAAAGGCACCACCCCCAAAGAAAAAAAAATGTTCTGGCTTTTCAGCAAAAAAACAAAGAAACGCACAAACAATTATTAATGCGCAAACGCTGGTAATTTGGCCACTCTAGTTCTGGCACTCAAAGAAAACTGCCTGAGCGTTCTTATGTCTTGGAGGGTAAGAACGAACTTTTCTTTGCTGATTCATATTTTCACTGGTCGTGCCTTCGTATTTAATTTCGACCCGACTGTATATATCTGTGGCTTATCTGGGTCGGAGTGAAATTTCTTATACCTTTTTATTACCCTTTTTGCCTTGTCATCCACGCTGTGTAATTCGGTAGGAGTCTGTGACATGAACGTATCATCAATGTTCTACTACATTTTTTTCTTAGAAACGCTGCCAAAGTACGCAACACAGTCTGATTCCCAATATCTTGACAGCGAGCACTACTTTGGACATGCATGGTCTTAAGAGCAGCGGGCATGCGTTCACTGCAGGTGAGAAAGCATTTTGAATATTAATTCATAGTTAAAATAATAAAATTACTTTGCAACACTATTCCTTGCTACCGAAACGCGTTTTTTTTTCATCGTCAATGTTGCTTCCGTGCAGTCGGCCCTGGGGATCTTGATAGTCATCGAGCGGCCCACCAAATAGGTCTGATTCAAACAACAGCACTACTATCCATCGAAGCCAGATTGTTTACACGCGTCGATTCCACTTTGGAAATTCTGATACTGCTTTATTAGGAAGAGTCAGGTGCAGTGGATCATGTTAGGCTGCACATAGTAAGCACGAAATAGGTCATCCCTGTCTGACACAGGAACCTGCGTATACGCTTTAGGGATTGTCACCACAACTGTGAAAAGTACTACGGTTTGACGTCCCCATTTTCTTACCAGAACCCTGCTGAGTGTTTTTACCACTTTTCCTGGCACCGAGTGTATTTACAAAGGTTTTACACCACGGACACTGCCTCGTGAAAACTTTGGTTTTATGCGCATGATAACAGAACTACCGTCGGCACAAACAATATATTTTTATATGCGGCGAGTGTAGTCAGGAAGCTCTGATGCTTCTGTAGTTGGCACTGGTCAGACACTGTAGGTCCACGTATGCTGAAAAAATCAAGATGAAAAAGGTAATCATTATCTCACACTGGTGCGTGGATGCGTCGATAGTTTAGGTAAGCTTGCTGTTTACAATAATGCATGTTCTACAATGTGCGTATGCACCCCTGATGACCTCTATTATTACGTTACCCACGTACAAATATACAAGCAACTGGAAAAGTGCATCGCATAAAACACGGTACAAGGGTTTTCCAAGTTCATTTGAGGCTTAGCAGCTTGATCACCAGTGACAACAAAGTACTCGAGCTCACATTCGGATCGTGTGTGCTTGAGGCAATATTGCCACGCTTAATGCTGCAAGTTTTATGGGGTCTGATGGTCATGATATTTTCCGTACTATGTCCAAACCCCCAACGGTGTATTGGCCATGAATCAAACGGTACAGTTAAAATAAATAACAAGAAACGAAAAAAAAGAATACAAGAGAACGTATGAGTTGGGGAGTTAACGTAGCACGCACGTGCGAAAACACACGCGCGTGGCAGTTGCCTTAACGCAAAAAAAGCAAAAAAAGAGCGAATCTTTGGGATTTTCGCAACCCCTTTACGAGAGCTTCGCTGCACATAGTCTAAAACTTGCATTGCAGATGCTTCATCTTTTTAACCAACGCTCTCATGCCAAGCCATTTCCTAAACGACGTGAACAAGTTTACTTTTGCGTGCAGACGTCACGGCAACGCCGATGACGAACCGTATGACATTAGAACCGATGCTTTATCAAAAAAGTAAATGTCATACAAGTGCTTTGCGATGCCTATGCTTGCTGTATTTGAAATGTTTCGTTGAGAGGAGTGAGCGGTGCAGTTTGTGCAACGTCAGATATGCGTTCGTGCTCTTTTGATGTAAAAATACTTGGTCATCGACAACACAGACCCTACCACGTTTTCAATTTGCCATCTTGTATCCCAGTTGTGAATTCCACTGAGACGCTTGCGTACAGAGTGTCTGCATCCAATAAGAAAGGCAACAAAAATTATTCGGAAAGCCTTGTATCCAAGCATTGTCCTCTGCATAGACCAGCCGTGGTGACCCAATGCATTGGACGTTATGCTGCTCAGCCCGAATGCGCCAAGTTTCACTCGAGCTAAGGCTGCCGCATACGAATGAGGGTGAAAGGTGTCAAGTTTCGATTGCACAGATGTAGGGGCTCGTTCAAGAAAGATCTGGTGCAAGAATGTTTCGGCAGCGATTCATAAATCAAGACGCAGTTTTTCAATGTTCAACCACAAACATAGGGCTTATTGGTTTAACATCTTGCGACGGGTGCGCAGAAGTCATGTGGATGAGACCAGACGTTCAAAGGCATAGAGCGTCTATCCGTCTGGACAATTTTTTTCCGCACCAGTCCTGCACTTCCGTTTGCAACACATAATTTATCTCCACTGCACCGCATTACTCATATGGAAATTTCTTCCATGCTCTGCTTGTTGTGACCTTTCAAAAAACAAAGTGTCTAAATTTGCGTGGAACACACGCACAAATATTTCTTAGAGATACGCCCAATAGATTCCTTAATATTTTTATGTGTACTTTCGCCGTACCGGTTTGCTCTCTCTATATATAATGTGTATTCATAAGGCGAAAGCTCCTCCGCAAACCCGCCTTTCGCTAAGTGAATACCTTGAGAGTACTGAGACCCGAATGCATAAAGACATGTACATCATGCGTGCATGCATTGCCAACATTGCATGCGCTAGATGGTATTGTACGCATGTTAGAGGAACAACCTATGTGCACTAGCTCACGTCGATGAGAATCAGTGCAAGTGCGTGTGGTGTTGAACTTTTGCAACGAGAGAGTCGTATTAAAGGGGCTGTAGGCGATAATAATCTAAAGAATAAATATTCTTGTTAATGTAGGCATCCCCGAACGCCAGTGTTAGCACCGCTTAAGTCAATTCTACTCTAGCCTTTTATTATTATGGCATTCAACACTTATGGTCAAGTCGACTTCATCAAAAAAGCAAGCCCTTAGCCGCACTGGTACTGTTTGGCATCGCAGTAAACTACTGCATTTATAGTCTTCTTTGTGTTTGATCAGAACCACGTCTATAGAACAAACTACTTGAGGTCGAGAAAGCAGCATCCCATTTTAAGTGGTTAGGGACATAGCTGAATTTTCCTAGAAACGTTCACAGAAGCACCACGTCTGATAGGAAGCCGTAAACGTGCGCTGTCATCTTCCAAGTTTTAGTTAGTTGTCAGCATAGCGGTATACCTACATAACGGTATCCCAAAAGAGCCGATAAGGAGGAACTGTTTCTGAGCGGCAAAGCAAAGGTATACGACAAGGGTGACAAGCACCTGTTCACTAACGTAAACTGAATACATATGAAGAGCTGTTGGACTAGGAACATCGGTGAGATGTCGAGTAGCTCTTCTCTGGTTCGGGTTAAATGTTTCTGCTAATTTGTGGGTCGCGCTTTCAACTGCAACGCGTCTGGTATGGCGAAATATACGAAAATATCTGCAACACGGTCGCATTTCCATCAGAGACTCAAGCGGATTAATAGCACAGCCTAAGTGCTTCCTAAGACCATTTGTGGGAAACACATTTTTGTATGCTGTCAGGTGGAGAGACCCAATCGAATGTAGTTTTTTTTTTTTTAGTGAAAGCACGCCTTAATATTATAAAAGAAAATTCGGCAGTTCTTACAGCAGCAATAAGCAATCATTTGTACGTTGGCGGCACTGACTCACGCTCCACCGCAACACGCACATTACTCGGGAACGTTGACGCGAGCAGTGCGCCGAGAGGGCGGTATTCTGCGTGTTTATCCCTGACGTTCGTGACGGCAAACATGTCGAAACATACCAGATACATCGGTCGTGCACCTATAAAAAGATCAATATTGCTCCATCGCATTTACCAGATACAAAAGTGAAGATGTCTTTCCGTCATACATTTAGCCTCGCCTTTTACGATAACTTCTCTATATAAGCACGGGTCCACTTCATGTGATAATTACCGAACCTGTTAAGTTTACGCGTAATATCATAAAGGTTCTAATACGCGCCTCTTTACACTTAGAGAGTTTTGGAAAAAAAGCCTTCGAGTATATTCTTCGGATCTGCGTTACCTGGTTTCCGTCCGGCGACTGTGGGCTCCTCACGAAGTCACCGGACGATAACTCATCTGCGGCTGAGTGGGTGGTAAGAGTACCCGATCAGACAACACATAACTTCAGGCTCTGTCGTGTCGATTTGCGTAGAGTTACTTTATATGTTGGCCTTGGGCTGCAAAGACGCGTCGCTCGGGCCCCTATTTGGCAGAACGTAGTCACGTAGGCTGAAAGCATGCAACTTTGCTGTGTAGCCAGTTTTGTGGATGATCGCACCGCCCTGTGCCATCACCGTTGAATTCCATTGACGTTCCTCGCGTCTCATGCCGCCCGCAACATCACTAGGGCAATGGAAGATTTAGTTTCATGTTAGCGTAGCAACGACGCGAAGGGAATTAGCTTGGCTGTTTCGCAAACGAATATAGCAAAAATCCAGTTTCAGCCTAGCATGGCAACGTTATTTACGACTCAGAAAGGCCATTTAATCCCGCTTTATGTTGGGACTACGCGGTGCACATAAGCGATGTCTTCTGTTCGCCAAATTTTATGCTTGCGTGCGGCAGTCGCGACAAGCAGCTTTATCAATGCCGGAAGAACGCTGTATTCGTAATACCGCCTACCGAACCCAAACCAAGATAGTTAAAGAGAAACTGCTCGAGCGGAGCGAGCGCCCCTTAATTCAAGTCACCGCGTCGACCGCCTTGCGGGGGTAAAAGCACGCCACTCGCCGTAGCTTATGTGTTTACGTTGATCGTATGTTGCCATGCGCGATTCTGTGCGGATCCCAAAATGTTCTAGCACGCGCAGGCGTTTTTATGAAAGTTGACGAACAAGCAGTCGACATGTTAGCATTATCCTTCTCGTTTACACAAGGTTGCATATTAGCATTTCTTTGCTTTAGAATACATTAAAAAAATGTATTTCACGCTAAAAGGAAACGGCCGCCACGTAAGTTCCTAGGCCCTCCATGGGATGAGAATGCTAAAGCACGGCAACACCTGGTGACAACGACGGTAATAGTAAGTGTATATGCTTGTTGAATGTAGAGCTATTCATGATGCTACGTTCTCAGATTTTAATTGCTTTTTCTTCTGAGAAGTTTCATGATTGATCAATTTTTACACAGTAATAAAGGAGGGGAATGAAAGCTAATCCTAGCGTGAGTTTCTATTCTACTTTGAGGCATCTACATATTGATGTGGATAAAATGGGAAAAATATCCAGTGCTCCGACATCTCCGATCCGGAGACCTCTAATATGGCTCACCTCAGAGAACTTGAAAATCCGTTAATCAATTCAGAGCCTATGGAAAATTCGGCTCATAGCACTTTCGGCAGGCCCTTTCTTGCCCCCCTCAATATGGCCGCCGCCGCCTTCACCCGAGCCCATAGGCCGTTATAGAGCTCATGCGCTGGGCCTTTGAACTGATCAAGTGGCCCTTACAAAAATTTCTGTTAACTTTGAATAAAATTTTGTTTGACAGATGTTACCTGTACATACCAACGATTCATTAAATGTTTTCAAAGCATTTGTAAACTTCCTGCAAACTTCTTACCAACATGCTGTCCACTGCTTGCCAGCGATACTCAATAAAAAAATTATTTACAAACATTCTTTAAACAATGAACGAGCATGCTTTAAACATTCAAAGAAGATTTTACTAACCGTCTGCATAATTCTTAGGCATTTTATCGTAACATTCTACCAACTGTTTATTCCGCGTCCCAGAAACACCCGAAGAAAACTTTTCAGCTTCCTGTCGCCTACCCACGAAACATGCTTGTAACTCTCTCGTACGTTTCAGAAATATTGTGGTAACATTTCCCGCCTTCGCAAGAATTTTTTTGAAATATTGTGGTACTGCTCAGATGCAACTTTGAACAAGAGGGGATATAAACGCACCTGGTAGCAAAGCACAACAATGAGACACGCCATAGTAAGGGACACTGAATTAATTTTCACCTCATGGACCAGTTGAGCATCCACCCAATTCAAAATTCGCCAGCGTTTTCATCAACTCCTGGCTATTGAAACGCGGCTGCCACGACGAAGAATGAACCCTTGAACTTTACCGTAGCTGCACAAAGCCATAGCAACAGCAGAACTGCGGCGGGTGATGACCTCGAGGTTTTTCGCCGTGTCATTGCTATCGCTGCATTCCAGTGTATCATCGGTCTTACTCATGATAAAAATTCCTTGTGCGTAGGTAGAGAAGCGGCATACTTTATTTTTGTTGTTTATATTATTTCCCTCTCTTCTCTTTCATATTTCATGCCCATATCTAGCATGTTCTCTAGCAATAAAATCAAAGCTGTCCATATTGACCTCTGCGGCTCCCAAAGTGCTGTTTCTCATTGTTTCCTATACAGCATACAATACATTTTTTTCTTGCTCTACAGTGACGGTGCGACATATAGAAGAAATAGCGCTATAGGAATGTCAAGTTTCTTGCGGCGAGTTTCTTGTATACCCTGCAGCAAAACTATAGGAACACCTCATTGCTTTATTAATATTATGTTATCCCTCCAAATACAAATCTCCATTCATCAAGAAAAATATGTTAAACAATTTAGTCTGGTCATTTCTGGTAGAGGAAAGTCCATTGGTCCAATGAATAAAACAATCACCAAGAACATATGGGTCGCAGTTAACATTGCAAAATATAATTTATGCGCTGAGGCCTGCACAAGTATCACTCCTGTCAGCGTAAATATACCTGTAATATTTTCTTTGCGTGAAATTTCCAGTGCCTCGATCAGTACTTTGACGTGTCAAATGTAGTGTGTGAGAAATGGGGCTTTTGAATTTGGGGCATAACTTCAAAAGCAATTACAGAAGGCGAGAGTGATTATTTAAGCCTAATAATTTTTCGCACAATGAAAAGCTCGATAGAAGATAAGAAATAGAGGGCACAACGCTGTGTCCTATGTGCGTTTTGTCGTGTCGTGCGTTTCTTTGCGAAAAAACCTTCTAAGATAATATACCAACTAGCCCACTAGTCTGTTTTGTTGATTACGAAAACTTCCGTATTTGGGGCTACTTTTCCACGCAAAATAACAAGACATTTTATTCCGATTTGAAAAGTGTTTTTCTTCTCCAGGTGTAGCGAAGAATGTGAGTTGATCGCAGGTAACAGCATTAATATGCACGGCGTCAAATAAAGGGCAAATCCTAAGGAGGAGAGCAGCATGCAAGTTTGAACAAGGACGTAAATAATTAAATAACGCATTACTGAGCGAAGCTGGTGCAAAAAAGAAACTGTATGGTATGTTGAAAAAAATGCATGTAAAGAAAGCATTGGGAGTTAAGCAAAGGGGGAAGGCAGCTGGGGAAGTTCAGGTAATATCAGATTTGTTGAATGATGGTTGGTAGATTGTTCTATAAAAACTGGCGACAATCTATACGCAATGCCTCATAACCTAGAGCGTACCAGAATCTTGGATGAAGGCTAACATAATCCTAATCCATAAGAAAGGGGACGCCAAAGACTTGAAAAATTATAGACTGATCGGCTTACTGTCCGTTGCCTACAAAGCATTTACTAAGGTAATCGCAAATAGAACCAGAAACACCTTAGACTTCTGTCAACCAGAGAATCAGGCAGGATTCCGTAAAGGCTACTCAACAATAGACCATATTCACACTATCAATCAGGTGATAGAGAAATGTGCGGAATACAACCCCCCCTATATATAGCTTTCATTGATTACGAGAAAGCGTTTGATTCCGTCGATACATGAGCAGCCATGGTGGCATTACGGAATCATGGTGTAGACGAGCCGTGTGTAAAAATACTGAAAGATATCTATAGCAACTCCACAGCCACCGTGGTCCTCCATTAAGAAAGCAACACAATCCCAATAAAGAAAGGCGTCAGGCAGAGAGGTACGATTTCTCCAATGCTATTCACAGCCTGTTTACAGGAATTATTCAGAGACCTAGATTGGGAACTATTGGGGATAACAGTTAATGGAGTATACCTTAGTAACTTGCGACTCGCTGATGATATTCCCTTGCTTAGTAACTCAGGGTAGCAATTTCAATGCATGGTCACTGACCTGGAGAGGCAAAGCAGAAGGGCGGGTCTAAAAATCAATATGCAGAAAACCAATGTATAACAGTCTCGTAAGAGAACAGTTTACGATAGGTAACGAGGCACTGGAAGTAGTAAGGGAATACATCTACTTCGGGCAGGTAGTGACCGCGGATCCGGATCATGAGACTGAAATGATCAGAAGAATAAGAATGGGCTGGGGTGCGTTTGGAAGACATTCTCAGATCATGATCAGCAGGTTGCCATTATCCCTCAAGAGAATAGTGTATAACAGCTGTTTCTTACCAGTAGTCACGTATGGGGCAGAAACCGGGAGGCTTACGAAAAGGGTTCTTGTTAAATTGAGGACGACGCAACGAGCTATGGAAAGAAAAATGATGGGTCTAACTGAAGGGATAAGAAAGGAGCAGATTGGGTGAGGGAACAAGCGCGAGTTAGTCCCATCTTAGTTGAAATCAAGAAAAAGAAGTGGACATGGGCAGTACATGTAATGAGGAGGGAAGATAACCGATGGTCATTTTGGGTTATGGACTAGATTCCAAGGAAAGGGAAGCGTAGCAGGGGGCGGCAGAAAGTTAGGTGGGCGGATGAGATTAAGTTTGCAGGGACAGCCTGACCACAGTTAGTACATGACCACGGGGTATTTGGAGAAGTATGGCAGAGGCCTTTGACGTGAAATGGGCGTAACCATGGTGATGATGATGGTGATGATGTTAGGGAATATCGAAATTTCTTGTATGTCTTGAAATGGACCTAAAATAGTATGATTATGATGATGATTATGATGTTGATGAATGGTGGCCGGCGCGGCCGGGGTTCCTTTCCGCTTGCTTGGGCTTAGCAGGGCAATGCAAAAGCCTCCACGCCACCAGTCCTGGTTGGCGCGCTCCTTTTCTTATACAATCGAGAAATATGTCACATACTTTTGGCGACTAATTGAGTTCCACAAATATCATCAATAAGGGGCGTATATATTGCTACCTAAGGTTGTACACACACTTGCATGATGTCGCAAATGCATAGGCAATGCGTACACTATTTCTAAAGTGCTATGATAATATAAAGATTGAGTGTGCCACGAAAGTAACAGTTTTACACTTACAAATTTCTAACGAGAGCTTCAGTGGTGGACGTAATCCATGACGCGCGGCGCATATGGAAGCTTCACGCATGCAGTGGTAGGTATAGCAAGCTGCGTTCGACATTCCGTTGGTGCTTTTGCTTTTATTCTCTCGGCTCACAACTGTTATGGTGATGCGCGTGCAAACAATCTCTATCCAACGCATTTTTATCCAATCCAACTTTTTTAAGCTTGGTAAACTTTCAAAATGTGACACGTTATGAGTTTTTTCGCTTAACATGGCTTTAGTTTTTAGCCTTGGAAGGACTTTTCAGAGAATCGGATATATCACTTGCAAAATTGGGACAATTGGTGCTGCTGGACCCGAAAAACAACGTCCTGGGAACGCAGTGACGCGGAAGTTACGCTTCACATGTCACAATCCAACATGGACGAATCAGCCAGCACTATTTCGTTTAATGAATTCTGTAAGACACACATTTGCCCAGTACACGTCAATACGTGCCACTGCTCAGTACATGATTACATTCCTACATGTTTATAAAGCCGACCATTGTTGTTACACTGATAAAAGGACTTACAAGCAATAAAGTAAGCCATTTTAGCCAGATTTACGATTATGTAGGTGGGTAAAAAGAACAGTTCTCCCGTGCATCTTGACTGAAATACAGCTTATTTGGGCGACGCAGGGTGTACTTTATTGGGTTGCATATTTTGGGTGCTTCAACATGGAATCAACGAGAGTGTGTTGCATCTAAATGAGCGCACCCATGGGCAATAATGTTTGTCTTCACCTTGAATGTTTGTCCTTTCATGGACATGCAATTGACGTCGTCTTTCTCTGGCCATTGACATCGAGGCGGTAATTTTCCTTACTGAAGCTAACTTTAAAGCAACACTTTTAAAGCATGCCATTATTTTAAAGCGACATACTACTGTCGTGCCCAGTAGGTGCGTGCCATAGGTTGACAAACACGCACACGCGGGATGATCATCGGAAGCACCATCTTCCAAAGGCCTTGGGCGCGGGAAGCAAACAGGAAGTTTATGTTATCACCCTACTTTCTGTCTTTCGTGCTGTACTGCATTGAATATCCTTCAGCTCACACGAATCTCACCTGGGCAAATATTACGTCCGTCTGTACGACATTAGTGTGGCGACGTCCCACAGGCATTCGCATTGACGGCGCTGCTTGCAGCTGAACTTAGATTGTGAATGGTGTGGCGTAACAAAATCATTGTATCATATTAAACATTTTACCGGTATGGTGCATAAACATAAATATTGCATGCCATTACAGGTTCCGTATGTGAGAGCAAGGACGATAGTAAGCATATCATCTAGCTTTATTAATTTTGTTAACTGCTTGACGAGCGCTTTTTTTATTGAGTTTCTAGCGCGTACGTTGAGTTTGCTACGGCCCTTTTTTGTGACGAACATTAGCGCTAGATTGCCAAAGCAGTGACGACAATTAAAATCCTAAAGCCTCCGATAATTAGTTTTTAAAAATCGAATGCTGTGGTTCAAGTGCGAAAACCATGATCCCATTATGACACACACAGTGACAGCCGGTTCTATTCGAGCTTACGGTACACTCCTTTTGCTCGTGTTGTGAATTTTTTTCAACTGATAACATCGGCTGTCGTGCATTCTATGGAATATTTCATGTCTTTTTGTTTTCTTTGGCGTCCTAGGGAAAAGGACAAACTACGAATGACGGACCTAAAGAGGAGGAGGAGTAGATATTAATGAAGAGAAAAGAGGACAGGTCGACCTTGAGAGCGTGTCTCTGGCCTGCTACTCCTCACTGGGGAAGCACCAAGTGGGAAATACAGGGAATAGTAGGTGGGCATCTGCATCCAATATGCAGATGCCTAGCGTGGACGCATTACGCGCAAGAGTAAACTGGTCCATACAAAAAGTTATCGTGCAAGCGCATTTCGCACTGACTGCAAGTTTCACAGGTTCTGGAGGCGATCGTCTAAACCAGTCTCACGTAGAAAGTTCAAAAGGGACTTTATGGCACGTTGGGCGCAGTCAACTCTTTTCCACGTGCCCAAAAGCTTTTCTTCCCTAAAGGGGCGGGAGTCCAAGCGGTCAACAGCATACTTGACTGTTCGTTCCGTCGCCTGTTGAGGGCGCACACAAAGTAGGTGAGCGATTGCCTCGGGAATGACAGACGCTAGTCAGGATCCCGGTGAGTGTCGGTGAGTGTACGCGACACCCAGCCGTAATCGATGGATGACTGTTTCCTTGCCTTTCTTCAACCGAAGTGGAAACCGGAATCGTATACCATCGACAAGTCTATAGAGGAGCTCTTACTGATGCTCGGGGTTGTCCCAATGTCGCGCCGTAGAAGTTTTGATGGTGTTATGGAGCAAGGCGCTGATGTCATACCGGGAGAAATAAAATTTTATAACGTTTCCGTCACTGTGCGCCTTTTTTGCTTCCTCGTCAGCCTGTTCATTTTCAGCTATTCCACAACGGTTAGGAATCCACTGCAGCACGATGGCATGCCCAGATTGAGACGCCTCAGCAAGCAGAGCCGTGATATCGTAAACTAGAGGACTATATGCGGTTCTGTGATTCATATAATTGCGGATGAGTTGCAGTGCTGTTTTTAAAACACAGTACACTGTCCATTTCTCGAGGCTTTTGTGCATTGTGCAGCAAATTGCTTCTCAACTCTGGTCAAGTCAGCTGCGGCAGGCAACGTTCTGAGTCCTATCTCAAACCGTTGTGCGATCCCCATTCCAGGAACTCTGTAAGCCACCGCAGGAGTGGTCTATGTCACAGAACCATCTGAAAAAAATATGTTCGGTATACCCAGACATGTAAGGAATGTATGGTAACGCGAAATGCTTTAACCCAGGAAGTGGAGTTTGGACTTCTTCGTTATTGCGGCCAAAAGACAGGCGCGAGCAGAATACGTAGAAAAACACTTGGCCACTAAAAACAATGTGGTATACATGGATGCAGCCCTATACCCGTTGGACCACAACACCAAAGAACATAGAGTTGCGGCAGGGACCGTGGGTCACATGGGAGAGCTGATAAGCAGCGCAACCCTAGGGAGCTGGACGGTAATAGAGGGGGGAGAAGCAGCTGTGTCTCTAGCAGTGGCGGAGGGTTACAATAGAAACAGATCCTTGATAATACACACAGACTCCACTGAAGCATGCAGAAACTACACGGAAGGTAGAATCAACAAAATGGTGCTGCGAATGCTCCTTGAGGCAGGGCTTCCGAACGAAAAGATACTGCATACGTTTTCCTGGGTGCAAGGTCACACGGAATAGAGGGTAACCAGAGGGCCGACAGTCTAGCTCGCGAACCTGCTTACTGAGTGGGACAGTCAATGGACCCGGATACCAATATGACGGTAGAACCAATGTACGCGGAAATACTAAACCATCACAGAGGCAAAAGGATAATATATCTACCACCCCACCCATCTTTAACACAACACGAAGCAGTCGGCTGGTGAAGGCTGCAGACAGGAACATTCTTCAATCTACACATCCTACATAAAAGGTCCTATTCCAGAGCGGTGCTCTGGAATAGGGCCAACCACTCAAGACGCCGGAGACTTCAGTAAAACGTGAAGACCTCTGTTAGCCGCTGAAAGCTGTAAATAGAGCAATAAAGTTTTTTCTTCCTTCCTATTGTGGCGTGAGAGTCTCACCGTTGGCTTTGCCATCGTCCAGAGTAGAACTTCCGGTATGTCATGCGGTTCGAAGTCCGATGGCAATAAGTCTTGCTTCGACAACACGGCCTCTGAGTAGGTGGCGACAGGCCGAATGCTTGTGACGTTCGTCAGTGGATGATTCTTGTGTCTAGCCAGTAGCATTAGATGCACTCTCAATGGCTCATGTTGCAAATAAGCTCGAGCTGGGCACGCACGTGCTTCTGCAATAGTGGCCCAAGTAGACGCACATCGTGGTAGTCCTAGGCAAATTCTCAATGCGCGAACCTGAGCATTCCAGTGCGCACACCAGTTGCAGTAACCTGAGAAAGTACAGGCGCAGTGTAGCTGAGGTAGGCAACAAAAATTGCATGCTAGAGCTGCAGAAGATATGATATGGATGACCATCATAATTTTCCAGATATATCTCGAATGATTTGAGGAAAGCTGTCCAGCTTCTTTCTTAATGCAGAGATGTGCTTCGACCAAGATAAGTCACAGTCGATGATGATTCCGAGAAACTTGCAGTGGGTTACTGCAGATATTATCATGCCATCAACCATAACAGGGTGGCAGGCAATTGACCCCCGCGTAAATGCCACGGTTACACTTTTTGCCGGAGAGAGCTGCAGTCCGCGACTGTCTAGGTATGTCCACTTTATGGACACTACGCGCTGCCGCTTTGTTTGCACTTCCAAGCGCGTTAAGCTTGTGGTCCATACATAGATGCCATCTGTGCACATAGAGCCCAAGACTGTGCCTGCGTGTTCTTTGACAAGTCCAATAAGAACGACGTTAAATAAAATTTGGCTCAGCACACCTCCTTTAGGCACGCCGCGATAGACTGAATGGTTCCTTGTTTCACCATCTGTGTTTGTCATGAATATTCGTTCTCTCGTGAAGATAGCTGGCTATCCACTGATGCATCCGACCGCCGATGTTACATACTTCAAGGACATTTAAAATTGCACCATGTAGAATGTTGTCAAAAGCACCCTTGATATAAAGAAAGAAAGCAGCCGTCAATCGACGGCGATCTTTCTGGTGTTCAACAGTTGTTACTAGGTCAATGATGCTGCCGAGTGGTGACATACCCTTTCGGAAACCTGTCATCGCGTCTGGACACATATTACGCTTCTCCGAAAACCACTCCAGGCACGTCAAAACCATGCGTCCCATGGTTTTACCTGTGCAAATGGCAAGCGCCACAGGTCTGTAGGAAAGCATAGCACGGGTTGTCTTTCCAGGTTTCAAGAATGTTACTATCTTGCTTTTTGCCAGTGTACAGGCACAGTTCCCTAGAACGAAGAGAGTTTGTATAAAGCCAGAAGCTCTTCAGTCACTCAAGGGCCTAAATGGCGTAACGTAGAATAGGTAATGCCATCAGGCCCAGGCGCACTTGAGTGTCTTGAAGAGGAAATCGCTGCACGTAGCTCTTGCAGCGTGAAAGGGTGGTCGAGACGATCTTCCATTGTTGGCGGAGCGCACCTCTCCATATTCTCCACAACAACTACGTCCCTTCCGTGCTTTGGCTGTCAGCCTGACGCGCACGGAGAAGGAAATCATGGAAGATTTTGCGGAAGATCTACAAAAGCGGTAGCGTCACTACTCAGAACGTAAATAAAATTACAGGGCCCCATTAAGCATAGCTGTCTTGCCTTCATGCAGGAACTCTGCTAGTGAAGTTCGAAAAAGCAGTCTAAGTAGTTGAGGCCAATTTTCCTTGCAAACATATTTTCTATTCTGGAGTTTTACGTGCCATAACCCCAATTTTATTAGCAGGCACGTCATAGTGAGGGACTGCGAATTGTTTTTCACCACTTGGAGCAGTTCAACATCCACCTAATTCTAAACATACCAACGTTTTCTTCATCTCGCATCTATTGAAATGCGGCTGCCACGGCGAACATTGAACCCGTGATCTTCACCGTAGCAGCACAACGCCATAGCAACTGTAGAATTGCAACGGGTGATGACGTCAAGGTTTTTCGCCTCGTCATTGCTATCTATGCTTTCCACTTCACCATAGGCCGTACTCGTAATAAACGTTGCTTGTGCCTAAGCGCAGAATTAGCATACTTTATTTTCATGATATGCATTTATCCCTCTCTTCACTTTTTTATATTATGCACATACCTAGTATATTCTCGAACAATAAAGTCATTGCATTCCACTTTTACCTCTGCTGCTCCCAAAGTAGCTTCGGCTCATTGTTTCCTATCCTCCGTAAAATACATTTTCTTTCTTGTGCTACAATGACGGTGCGACAGATGGAGGAAATACAGCTATAGGAAGGTCAAGATTGTTGCGGCGCATTTCATACCTATGCTGCAGCAAAACTACAGGAAAGCTAATTGCTTAATTATGATCATGCTATCCTTCCAAATACCAATCTCCATTCTTCAAGAACTAAATTTTCAACAACTTATTCTCATTATTTCTGGTACAGCAAAATACATTGATCGAATGAATAAAACTATCATTGAGGACGTATTGATTACAGTTTATAGTATAAAATGTAATCTATTCGCTAAGCTCAGCACAAGTAAGATTCGCGTCAGCATATCTATAACTGCAATATTGCCTTCGCGCGAAAAATCCAGTGCCTGGATCAGCACTTTACCTTTTGAAATGCAGTGTGTCAGAAATCGTACTTTTGACTTTGGAGCTTAACTTCAAAAGTGATTACAGAAAGCACGAGTGATTATTTAATGATAATAGCCTTTAGCACAAAGAAACACACGACACGAGAGAAGGCACACAGGACTCAGCACTGTGTCCTGCGTGCATTCTCTTGTGTCGTGTGTTTCTTTGTGCCAAAAACTATTAACATTAAATAATCGTTGTTGCCTTCTGCTGTGTCCTGTGTGCCTTCTGCTTGAAATCGTTGATACAGTGAAACACTTCTCTAACGTTAAACAAAACAAAGCTATGTAGTGTTTAAACAAAACACGTACATATATATACTAACACGCTGTAGCCACATTCGATTGCGAGCCCTGTAAACGACGAACGTGGTACGTTCTGAACCATTGTGAGCAAAGCGTTCCTGGACGATGTTTTTAACTTTGGATAAGAAACGTGATACAAGCATTGGTAGCATGCGAATTTTCATATTTTCACAATGGCCAATGAAGTGGTAAATGTAGTAGGCTGACTCCCCACACAGGGAAATTCGTCCAGAGCAAACTTCTCAACCCCTCACCCAGCTTGTACAGAATTCTCCTTTTATTTTGTTTCTTTTTTTTTTAAACCGCGCTGGAATGACGTTGCTTTCGAGGGTTGCAAACCAAGCTGTGGTTCAGAATCGTTGGTGTATTTTAGAACGAAGCTGTATATGGCTAGCCGATTCGTCCGTCCATCCGCCCATCCGTATGTTGGTCGTCTGTGCGCCAAAATCTCCTCTGGCGCAACCCCATGCGCTTGCGCGTAAGGAAAAGGGAGAGAAAGAGAGGCCCACGGTTAGCCAACGTCTCCTAAAGAGCACAAAGCATATTTACTCTGAGCAATAACGTCATGCTACCTGGCACGAAACTTTAATTTAGAATCAATTCTGACGTAATAAAATCCCTGAGGTCAAAATCCCTGTTGCCTACTTGGGAGCATCGCCATTAGATTCTATGGCAGTCGGGCCAGTTAAGATAACATCATGAATCGCAGCGAAAAGGCGTTGTGCAATCTGAGTTGTGTTCGATTCGCTGCGCCACTGGTGACGTCGTTGCTCTCCATTGCAGTCGAGCGCGAAATGGGTAGGCCACGCGTCCTACGTAGCCCTCTAGGAGCAGGCAGCTTTCGATGAGTAACGCCGCGAGCAGAACCAGGAACGTTTTCGTCTACTCCATGCCTGTGCTTCTTGCCCGGGTACAAGAATAGGCTCGTGCAGGCGAGTGCAAGCAGCAACTGAGCACCGAGGTTCCGGTAGCCTACGAAGCCTTGTTTAATGAACTGTTGGGATTAACCCAGTGATAAACAATTGGGTGCACGTCTCAGCTTCGCTGGTTAAGCATCTGTACGGAGTTCTTGGGCGGTGATTTTTTTATTATATTTCGAATATTTGTAGCGCTACAAAAATTAGTCGCAGCAAGACGTCGGCCCCTTTGCGGTTGCCACTTTTTATCAGAACCATTCTCATATGCTAGTCTAAATGGCTTGTTGTCTTGCAATAGGAAGGTAATGCTTATTTTGAAAGTGACGTCTCGCATTACAACGGTAAAACTGTAGTATAAAGTTTGTAAACAGAGATATGCTGCCTCAGATAGGCTTCGTTTCTATAGGAGGACCTATCATCGTCAAAGGCGGCCTCGTCATCATCGGCATGCTACTTTTAAATGGTTAGTGCAGTGATGTCAAGTGCGGTTGTTATCGGTGGTGTTTGGTTATAAGGGGAGAGACTTCAAAGATAATGAGCGCTGTCATCTGACGTCTGTGAGCGTGGTTCCCAAGACGAGTGGACAAGAGCGCGAGAGGGGTGGCAAGGCGGGGAGAAAAGAAAAGAAACAAAAGGAGAGAAAAAAAGGGTGGGGATAATAAGAGGGAAAGAAAGAAAGAGCAAGAAAGAAAAAAAGAAGGGGGACATGGGAGGGCGTTGGGGAAGCGAGAGGTTAGGGAGCTTCAGGGGTGCCCTTGGCGTCATGTTTTTTGTGGTTTTAGAAGAGACGGTCAGGCGGTCAGTACGCCAGTAACAAAAAATACCCAAAAATATGAGTTGAAAGAGTGGACTTAAGTAGCATGGCAGCAATGCGTCGAGTAATTTGAAGGCGTTAAGATGGGGACAAGGAGTCTGGGATGCAATCAATGCATGGGGTAACTGGAAGGCAGCGTTCTGTGCATTTAATTTTTTTCAGTCTACAAGCAAGAAGATATAGAATTTGGCAAGCACTGTTTTTGAAATTTGTTCATAACTCCATTCAATAAGGAGCATTTCTTCTAAATACTTGTTCAGCAGTAATCTGTCAAATAGAACGTAGAATACTTTTTGTAAGACGCCATGGCTATGGACATTCTATGGCTGACCAGTCCTGGCAGCTGCGTTTATTACTGATGAGTGTATTGTTGCTAAATGCTAGAAAATTGTAGTAACAAGGAGTGTTTGCAGGACTTTTCAAGCTTGTAAAGTTGTATACTGCATAAGTGATGTCATCACATTTATTGACAGTTAGGCATGTCTGGCTGAAGGCATTCTACGAAGTTTTGATATCTCTCTTGCAACTCGTTTATGGCTGCTTTACACAATTGTATGATTCCTACACGTAACAAGTGCATATTCTTTGCAGCAGCACCGCCTCATTCACTTTTTGGGTGGTGTTCCAATGCCCACAATGACGTCGCCAAAAAAAAAAGGCTTTGGACCCCGGATGTGTGAATGCCATTCTAAGCATGTGTATCAAGGCAGTAAGTTAATATCTTCGCTTTCATTGTAGGTCATTTAAAGTTCTCGTGCATGATTGCTACATGCTGTCCCGTCCACATATATACCGACACAATGCATCAGGCTATTTTAACAATACACCCGCCGTAGTTGCTCAGTGGCTATGGTGTTGGGCTGCTGAGCACGAGGTCGTGAAATCGAATCCCTGCCGCGGCGGCCGCTTTTCGATGTGACCGAAATGCGAGAAGACCACTACGGCGCGCCTCATAATCAGAAAGTGGTTTTGGCACGTAAAACCCCATAATTTAAATAATTTATTTTAACAATATTTACATTTTCCTCTCCGGTTCACAGCAAGGCATCTGATCACAATGGGGATATAAAAATTGCATTCTCGTCGCTGCTTGGTTGTGGCTTCGAAGGACACGTATGAAAGTAAGGAAGGAAGGAATAAGTGGAGAAGGAAAGGCGGGGAGGTTAACCAGTTTAGCTTAACCGGTTTGCTACCCTACACATGGGAGTGAGATAGGGGGATGAAAGATTGGGAGAAGAGATAGAGGGAGCACATAACACGGCACACACATCGTTAGTTACAGTCTGCCACTCTTGCGCGGTAAGTGACATCACTGTCACAGCCGCTTCTCCAAGTCCGTCTCCTTCATAAACCGAAGAAATCCCTTCGTCGCCTTCAGCTGCGATGTCTTCTGTCGGCGATATGCGAAAATAGTTGCAACTGACAACGATCTATTGTCAAGGTGCGCTAGAACGGACGCCAGGGACTGTCTTTGAACATTATATTCAGGACAGTTGCACAGAATGTGTTCCAGCGTCTCCTCGCAAAGACAGGCATTGCAGAGAGCGTTGTCGGCCATTCCAATGCGAAATGAGTAAGATTTCGTGAAGGCCACCCCTAGCCATAAGCGATAAAGCAGGGTGGCCTCACTTCGGCGGAGTCCAGATGGCATACAGAGATGCATCAAAAAGGGCAGGTCGTATTGACGATTGCTCCGGTTGGTCTGACTGCTTGGTGTGCACTATAGAGAGAGCGTGATCTCCCGTGCAAGCACTCGAAGTCTGCTGGCTGCGTCGGACCGTGAAAGTGGTATGGCGTCTTCCTATGTGTCTTCAAGAGCTCCCCGAGTGGCTTTATCGGCGTCTTCATTTCCTATGACGCCGCAGTGACTTGGGAGCCACTGAAACGTCACGTGATGTCCTTTCTCATGTGATGTATGGAGTAGGCATCTAATATCGAACACGAGCTGTTCGAATGACCCGCGACGCAGAGCTGATAGCACAGATTGTAGGGCTGCCTTTGAATCACTGAAGATTGACCATTGTCGAGGTGGTTCTCGATTGAGGAAACAAAGTGCAGCGCGAAGAGCAGCTAGTTCCGCAGATGTCGATGTCGTTGGGCGGTCCGTCCTAAAGCTGATGGTAATAGCTCTTGCTGGGACGACCACAGCGCAAGACGAACATTGCATGTTTGTGGAACCATCAGTATAAATATGTGCACTGTCCGCGTACCGCTCGTGCAGAAGAAGCAGAGACAGTTGTTTCAGCACAGTTGACGACAGCTGAGACTTATTCCCGATTCCTGGTATGCTGAGATGGACTGTGGGGCTGACAAGACACCAAGGGGGTATCGATGATTTAGATGGAGCGGCGAAGCCCGAGGGAAGTTTGTCGTTGTACTTGACAATAGTTTTAGAGAATGATGCTTGGTGCCTCTCTGAAGGTAGTGTTGCAAGGTGGTGATAGGGGGCACGTGCAAAATGTCTGATGTGCGTTCTCAGGGCTTCCACCGTAATGTGAGTTTGCTTTGGATGGTCTCGAGCAATCGCAATAGTTGCCTTAGTTGACGTGCATCTGGGCAATCCAAGGCAAACTCTGAGTGCTTGAGCTTGTGCTGCCTGCAGAACACGAATATTTGTCTTGCAGGTGTTGTTCAGTACAGGTAGACTATATCTTAAAGAAAACCGAGAAAGAGAGCTCTGTAGAGATTCAGCATTGCGTCTACTGACATCCGCCACGTCTTTCTTGTCAAGTATTTACACAACTGGGAGGTTGCTGTCAGGCGTCGTTTCATGTAGGCCACGTGTGGGCTCCAACAGAGGTCTCGGTCGATAATTACGCCAAGAAATCTGTGGGTTCTGACATAGTGTCGCAGCACTGCGCGACTGAGGCAGAGAAAGAAGAAGAGTGTGAGCGCGTGATCTCGGGGTACTCTGCGCTAGCTGGGCCTGGCCTGTAGCGCTTACCTTTCGGACCTCGTTTCACCTTGTAAATAAAGATCATTCGTAACAATAGGAAATGGTCCGCCCATTGATTGAGATGACATAAGGCGTCATGGGTTTGCGAGTAAATGCCACTAGTGCGCATTTTTCTGGTGATATGTTGAGACCTTGTGCACACAAGTAGCTCGCTGTCAAAGTAGCCGCTCTTTGAAGCCGTGCACGTATCTGAGAGCGTGTGACTGCCGAAGTCCAGACACAGATATGGTCTGCGGATATTGAAATTTTGGTGGTAGTTGGCAAGTATTCAGCAAGTCCAATAAGAGCGAGGTTGAATAGCGTCGGGCTGACAGCACCGCCTTGAGGAACGCCCCTGCTAGTATAGCGTCGTGTAGTTGGGCCATCGTCCGGTAACACATAGAATGATCGTGCAGATAGGTAACTTTCAATCCAGAAAAATACTCGACCACCTAGGCCAACCGTCACAAGAGCGTCGAGAATGACCTCATGTAATACGTTATCGTATGCCCCTTTCACATCTAAGAATAAAGCTGCAGATAAACGCTCGCGGGACCTTTCGTGCTGGACATATGAAACGACATCAACTACATTGTCGGTGGAAGAACGGTCACGTCGAAAACCAGCCATGGAATTTGGATAAACCTTGTAGTGTTCAAGGTACCACTCCAGGCGGCCAAGGATCACCCGTTCCATTATCTTTCCTACACAGCTGGCCAGCGCTATTGGGCGGTAAGAGGTGAGCTCTATCGGGGATTTGCACTGCTTCAAGATGGGCACCAGGCGGCTCACTTTCCATTGGTCAGGAACATTTCCCTCCTTCCATGAGGTGTTGTAGAGACAGCAATGCTATCCGTGCGGATTCTCCGAGATAGCACAAGGCTCGGTATGATACACCATCGGGACCCGGAGATGATGAGCGCCTGCAGAGAACTAGTGCCGCCTCGAGCTCGTCCATTATAAAAGGAAGGTCCATGCGGCAATCTCGGGAATGGGGGACGTCATCTCGGGCTGGAGGATCTGGACGAGTCGCTTGGTCTGCCATCCGCGCACAAAAGTTTTCTGCGACATCGATGTCTTGCCGCCCTTGGGAAAGCGCGAGCGCCTTGAATGGAAAACGCTGTTCCGAAAGGCAACGCAGACCTTGCACTGTTTTCCAAATGTACACGTATGAAAGGGTTGTAAAATAAATATCAGTGTTTGGAAAGACTATTGTGTTTTGCTAACAGATGCATTTATATCCCACACATGTGCAAGGTTACATCAGAACAGTACCAGAATACTTCAAAAAATCCTGGACAATGCGGGCAATGTCACCAGGGTGTTTCTGAAAAGTACAAAAAAGTTGCAAAGCTGTTTCTAAGGTGAGCAGCAGAAAGTTGGAAAAATGTTAATAGGAAGTTTCTAGGTGGAGAAATAAAAAGTTAGTAAGCAGAATGCTACTATAAAAATTCTAAAAAGTGTGAGGACGGTTAGTAAATCCTGCTTTTAATGTTTGAATCATGTTCATTCATTGTTTAAAGAAAGTTTGTAAATAAATTTTTATTCAATATCGTTGGCCAATAGTCGACAGTGTATCGGTAAGAAGTTCGTAGGAAGTTTAAAAACGGTTTGAAAACATGAAATAAACGGTTGGCAGTTTCTAGTAATCCTTGTCAAAAAAATTTATTCAATGTTACTAGAAATTTTTGTAAGGCAAAGGCGATAAAACGATTGTAAGAGATGATGAAACTTGAATAAAAGATGACGTTCGGGACAATGACACGCAGTGTATAGGGCCAAAGGGCCATAAAAGATAATGGTTACGCGATACACACCACACCGCTCTAAGGGAGTGCCCATTAGAAACTAATATGTTACTTTTTTCACCAAGGGCAAGCGGTGCACCAACGTGCTAAGTTCTAAGCAGGGGCGTCTAAAAAGGACATTTAACTTTTATACGGTATTTTGGCGGTTCGCTGACGCATTCCAGGCCCTTCCTTTTAATGCGGAAGGGACTTCTGGAAGCATCCAGACAAATGCTATAGATCTATTAGGCGAGGCTTGCACCCACACTCTTTGCAATGCATGGTAATATTGCAACCAGTCCGTTTTTCCTGTGAGCGTTCATGTTCTTTTAGCCTTTCATTCAAACATAGCCCAATTGGTCCAATGTAAACATTTTTTGCATGAGAGCGGAATGTTCTTTTGGGTGCTATTGCAGTGTTGGCTTCGCTCTAGCAACATCTGCTGAGCTGGCGGTATCGGAATTGCAATGATCAACATCTCTTTATGAACATCAGTCTGAATCACTCATTCAATCTGCAGGTGATCACATTTTGCATCGTGTTTGATATCTTCTTTTCATGCAAAAAATATTTTTCCGTTTTCCGGGCATTGGCGTTCATCATCTTACCATCCCTGGATATATATATCACTATATGCATTATGTTCTTTTTTGTGGTTGTTATTAATATGGTTATGTAGTAGTGTGAGTACTGCCTGGGAATGGCAGGAATAGCACACACCACAGCGCGTTTGCTGTTGTGAGTCGTTTGCGATGAAAAGTTCTGGAAGCCCCCATGTTGTCTGTGGAAGCTGATAAATCTGTCTTGTTTAAAGCGATCACATTTTAGACGAGATAGTTATACCACGGAGATCACTTGGCGAGAGCATCCTGCATCGTCGTCTCCTTCACGACTGTTGAAACGTTCAATAGTTGGCTAACCTTCTTTTTTTCTGCGCGTTCTGCGCATTTATACGCGTTTTCTATGATCCAAGTCAGCGAGCAAAGCGTCAAGATGACATCCACTACGCGGTGAATTGTTTCTTAAAGGGCTAGTAGCATGTGTGCGCCACGCGATACCACACCTTGTATACATTGTCGCTCATTCTCGCTTCGCTTTGCTATCTTGATTGTGTTATTGCTCTTAGCATACGCTTCAGCGAAAAGTCTTGCGCCTATGTGGCTACATTCGCTCCTCAGTTTTACGTGTTAAACACCGATATAGTATGAACTGCATGGTCTGCATGAGCTTTATTCACCAACTGAGGTCACCAATTTTACCATTTAGCGCACCAGTAAAGAGTGCACGTGGTAGAAGCTTTTCTGTTAAATTTCGTGTGCTGCAAATTAAAAGCACTTTTTTTTACTTATTTATTTATTTATTTATTTATTTATTTATTTATTTCGTCTTCCGTCACCGCACAAAGAGACCACACAATAATTTACGTATAAGCTTATGCGATCACTCAAGGGGGCAGCAGATCTTTCAGGAACGGCTATGCATGCGAAAAAGCCGTAAAAAGAAAATCAATTTCAGTGAGGCATTGCCTCGTGCGCAGACCTGTTTCCATGCAGGCTAGCCACATTCTGCGTTCTCTTTTCACAGTCACGAGTACTCAGATCCGGCTGATTCACAGGCATGATAAACACACGAGATGCGAAAAAGATCAGTCTCGTAGCAATCATTTTGCAGTTTCCATAGCGGTACAATCGGTGCTCAAGTTTGAAAGTCGACAAGCACCCCACATTGCTTTCTGCTAACCTTTATTTTGTGTCCAAAACGCATGTCGAGACCTGCGTGGGCTTTGTGTCCTGAAAACTAACCAAGCAGGTACGAAGAGAAAACGAAAAACATTCACTTAACTATCTTTACATGATTTGAATGTCAAAGCCTTTGCACTGCTATAAGTCATCATTATAAATTGAAGCTCCACCTTAATCCACCTATATCCCTTTAATCTACCTTAAATCTCTTTAATACAGATCAGTTCACTTTTGGGATAGGGCCAGATTGGACGAAGTGGCTGTTCACCATGGGATTTCGCAGTGCGAGCAGGTTCAGCGGGCACAAAATATTTTTGTGCAAAGCGAGTATTAATTGGTGCTTTCCATGTAACGCGGAAAACTAGTGAGGTGTGTACCACCTCGCAAACACAAGCTTCTCGCGTATATATGTATTAGACGTCGCAGGTCTGCTGCACAAACCCCGTCCTTTTGCGCTTGTTGTGGTGCCGCCAACGACGGCACGCTGACGCTGGAAGAATGACTTTTGTGGCTCACTCTTAGCAGAGTGAGCAGAAAACATGTATTTCAGCGGGTGTTTTAGGAACAGATTTAAAGAAATGCCACAACAATCGAACACGAACCACAAGTAGACCCATTTACTCAACGTCTCCCGTAGTGCCTGTCAGTAGGCACTACGGTGTCAGAATTTGCGGCGAGGCCGACTCTCGCATGACCAGGCTGCAAAATATATTGTCCTGTGTAGATAGGTTTACCACTAGCTATGTGCTCACTGCTGCAACGCCTAGTAAGGAACTAAGATCACTGGGTTTGTGCAACAGGGTAAGCACTCGCTAAACGAAATGCGACACAGCATTTGTGGCACTGCGGATGTCACCAATCTTGGACAGTCCCCCAAATTATTTGTGCTAGTGGGACGAATTGTTATGACGAGTCAATTGTATGTAAACTAACCTCCCATATACTTGTGCTTCGAGATCCTAACAACATTCTTTCCTCGAAAAGCATCACACGAGTGAACATGCGAAAAAACACGAGTGAACATGCGAAAGCAGACGACACCCGAGGGGTATGTTGTTTCTTCTGTGCGTCAATGCATTTTGCTTCCTGTTTGTGTTACTAATTGCAAAGGTCAACCAACACGTCCAAACAGCCGCAGTTCTGAAGACTATACATCGCTTTCGTCCCTGCGTACCGTGTGTACCTCTCCGACCACGGAGAGGTGCAGGATATGAGGTTGTTTTGTGTCATCTGCCCTTGCTGTTACATTGCTAAATCAAATATTTTTTGCGTCATTGATGTCCAAGCTCTGCGTTTTTTTTTTCTGCGCACCCATTTTCGCTCTGGTGAGGTTAGCAACCAGCGGAATATTGCGCTTAGGGTGCCCCTTTCCCCATCGTGGGAATTTCAAGTTTAAAGCTCACTGAATCACACTTATTGATGTAACAGCGATGATCGACTCTAAAGTCGCTGGCATTTGGTTATCATGTGCTGCATTTTCTTTATATAATGTAATGTATTTGCCACCGCAGAAAATCTGGTATTTGTAGCATGCCTTTGTTAAGCTGGCTGATGATCCTAAAATTGAAATTGAATACTTTAAGTAAGGCGTAAGAGGCATTTGTGGTCCCAGTGATCATCGACAGCTTTTAAACGACAATAATGACTTTCAGTTCCAAATAATATAGCAAATATAGGGAATAGGGGGTGTGAAATGACGAGGATGTGTAAAATTCCAAGCAATCGAACGCATTTCAAACTCTAAGTATCATTTAATTATTACTGATACTTAAACCAATAGAAATATTTAAAATGCGTTTATTGAGCTAGTATTGGTAATGCCATATGTCTTCTTATAAATTGTGGGCTATATGGCGCTCAGCTTGTGGCGCATACTGACAACATGGTGGGAGTGCACAAACCACCCTCACAAATACCAATTAAACAGTGGTGCTCTGTCAAACCTGTCGATTCATATAACATTATCTGGAATAAAGAAAGGAAGCCACATGAGGTAATGAAAGTTACCAGATTGGAAAGAATGCAGAACATGCGCACATGACAGTTCTATGTAGAAAAAAGAAAACTCTAGGGAATCATGTCAAAAGATAATTACAAACGCTCTGCAGGCTACTTTCCATCTGATACGGAAAGAATACCAAAAATTGGACACTCTAAATGAAAGGTGGAAACACTGAAAGCGATAGGGAAGTTTATCTTTGCTTTTATGCTCTTTCAAATATGTTCTCAGAATACGCATTTACGACATCTTGGGGTGGCACAACACGCGAGCATGCTGCTGAAAGCTGGAAACACGACAATTTCGTTGCGGCTCCTGCTTCGGCGTAAGTGGCTACAGAAGCGCTTACAGTTTTGTCTCTTGCTCACCTCGTGTGCCATTCAAGTGCGATGCCTAAACACCGGTGGTGGCACACCTCATCTGTCCAGTGTTTTGAGACGCCTAATCGCTGCTGCCGGGGTGTCGTTTCTGCGGATCTCCGGCAGCTTGAGTTGTCGCGTTATGAATTGACGTCGTTACGAGTTATTCGTTGTTCATTCAGCTATTCTTTCAACGTAATCAGGGATTCTTTTGATAAATATTCAATTATACATTTGATTTTTTCATTGCAATTACTGTACGTCCTTCAAGTAATCCCATAGAAGAACTACAATTGCGATAACTACCGCGGGCGATTTCTAAAAGTTCTGTAGGGTGTAAAAACAGTTGGTATAATGATACCAATTGTGCCTAATAGGATTTCGTTCTACATTAGTGCATGCACATTTTTGCACTGCTGTCCTTCTTTTGTATTTGTGCCTGCACAATCGCAAGTCCTAGGTACCAATAAAGCCAATATTAAATAATAGTCTTTTTAATTATTCCATAAACCATGTTTCATTCCTGAAAGCCTGACAACGCCTTGGGTAGTGATATGAGCATAAAACATGCAGAGTTTTGCTGTGCCAAATACAGCTCATAGAAATCAAGCAGCTAAGAACGATAAAAAGACGTACCAAGCAAGACGAATTCTCAGGACGGTGAGCGCCCTTTGCATCTGTGCAGTTTTTGTGTGGCCCTGTGTCACGAGCTGAAGCGCAGAGAAAGAAGTATTAAACATATCATTACAGACGACATAGGGAGAAAACTTGAATAAATAGAACGCAACCAATAAAACATACATTGAGGTACTGCCGGAGGCACAATTCTAAGAGTTAATAATCATCGGATGTGATCACAACATTTCACAATATAAAACGCAGATTGACGCTGCAATGTGGCTACGCATAGACACGCGTTAGGCTAGGTGCATCCCCTATTGGGAAAGATGTGAACTCCAGCAGTGCCCGATGGTTGCAACTGTGGACGCTGGCGCTGTACCGGCCACTCAAACACCCTAGAAAAGTGGGATTACGACTTGCGAATATGAAGCACAATGAAAGCTACTATTTGCTAACGGTATCGGTTGATATTCGCTATGATATGACACGTTATTAGCCAGTCAAATAGTAACGTAATATCAGTCAACAGAAACGGCGGCATATCAAATGCCGCACGGCGGTATGCAAACGTCACCAAATAAATGAAAAAACTGAAATCAGGCAAGGACAACGACATATCGTGGCGTCAACAATCAAGCGTATACTTGTAAGCAAGTTTTTTTTAATATCTAGTCATATTGTTACGCGAACGAAGGATTAAAACTGGAGACTATTTACAACATATATTTACTATGAATAATGCAGCTCTGTCCAGTTCAGCCAACAGCTCGAGAGCCAGAGAGCGTTCTTCCTCCTCTTTTCTCGATAATGGCGCCCACGCGCGTCCTTCAAACAATCAAATACCACACGCCTGTAGCAATATCCTAGAATGCTTTTTTTTACGTCGAAGCTGTTTATGGCTAGGTTTCCGTGTATTCCTCCTTTGCATCACCAAAGTTACCATCATCAGGAATGGCTCACGCCCCATCCCTCCACCCTCAAGCTAGCAAAACACAATGATTCATCCTCCTGCTAAAGCACAGGATACAGGAACCCAGTAAAGTGAAGAGAACAGTGCCTACATTCATTGAAATCATGCATACAACGGGCAGAACACCACAACTTTCAACAAATAACAAGCCCTATAACAAAGAATACCCCTGTAAGCAAGCGACAATACAATGACTCATACACCCCTAAGCAAGCAGAAAATGCGATGGTTTACGCCACCGTAAGCCACAGGCTACAAGCGCTCAACAAACAAGGCTACAACTATTCCGCCAAGTTGCAAAAACAATTTAATTCCTTACATCCAAATAAAACTCGTATCACATATTAGGCTGATCATACAGATACTACACTTTCGTTCGCACTGGTCTCTCATTCTCGGCGTTCAATGCACTTGCTTATCTACTTTCCGTCTGTTTTCCCGTGGTGGTGGTCCCGTCTAAACGTCACGCGCGCCAAGCTTCATTAGGCTCCTCGGCGCAGCGGTCCCGTCGTCAACGCGAATGCATAAAAACAAGGTAAATGAGCTCCTATCTTCGTTAAATATCTTGTGTCACCTCGGTGTTCTGTGCTAAACAGCTTGGCTGGTCATCCTACTTCACAGAGTGCAATAGCTAATGATTTTTCTTTTGATTCTTACCAGAACGTGACAGACAAACCTTGAGTAAACTACGCAATTTTATTTGATAACAAATCGGGTGTTTTTCAATACAGTGTGCAGCATGGTTTGATTTTCCGCGGATGTCACATTTGCCATATTATGAACAATGGCAGTAACGGGGACCAATGCGTCAGATTTCTTCAAAGGGCCATGCATACTACCGATCACCTTAAATATAAAATAACGTTGGATAGTTCTTCAGTAGAACGGAATACGAGTTCCATAAAACATATATGTTAAGCGTGGCAATCTGCTCTATTCAATTACAGTTGTTCATTAAAGTGCACGTTATATAAATTTAATGTGAAACTTCAGTAAACCTCCTTCAAAAGGAATTCCAATTAACACAGACATTCATAGTGAGATGGCTTTTGTTTGAAGCAATGCAGAGCTTACACGCTAGATGTCCTAAGGAGAGCCGCATCATGTAGAAAGCATGTGTGCAACCGGAAGCCTCTTTCAAGCTTTCCTGAGGACACACGGCGCCAACTAACAGTGCCGCCACGAAGTCCATGTGCGGTGCGTGTTAATATATTTTCAGTGTAGCTTGTCTGAGTACATTGTGCCTTGCTTCGAAAACAGTTTAATGGGTTTTTATGCGATGAAGATTCTTTGAAAACGTCATGCACTTTCCTTGGGCTGAGTGTACTTATGTGTCCATGCCTCCAACCGATTTCCCGCAAACCTGGGTCACTGGGTAGTCAATGGGTTTTACGCAAGCGTTGTGCGAGGGTTGTACACAAACCCTGGCGCTTAATAGGGTCACTGGGCATGTAGCAGTGTGTACCTATTTGCCGTTCTTCAACGTACGTTTTGACACCGACAGAGGGCCCCGGAGATGAGCGACTGGATATGTCGTCGTCGTCGTCGTCGTCGTCATTATCAACATGAGCAGCAGCAGCATCATCATCACCGTCGTCATCGTTAACATCATCAAGAAGCCTATATATACGTTTACTGCAGGACGATGGTCTCCCCCTGTAATCTCCAAATGTGAATAATTTAGCTAGCACAATTGAGCTAGCACAATTGAGCTAGCAGATTCCAAGTTGTGCCCGTAAATTTCCTCTATTCACCAACCCATCAAGTTTTATTCCATCCTCGACTGCCCTTGCCTTGCCTTGGCACCTATTCTGTAACGCCAATGGTAAACCGGTTATCGACCCTACGCATTATATTTGCCTGCCCAGCTACATTTCCTCCCTTTTAATTTCAGCCAGAATGTCGTCTATGATCGTTTGCTCACTGATTCACACGGTTCTCTTCCTGCCTCCTAATGTTACGCTTGGCTCTTTTGGTTCCACCACTCTTTGTTCGGTTCTTAACTTGTCGATCTTCTTTGTTAGCCTCCAAGTTAGCACCGGTACAATATTATTATAGATACAGCTTTTTAATGAATATGTTGAGCTGCATGAGGAGAGGTAGCCGCAGAAGCCACGATATATTGTAATCGTACAATCCTACGGCCGACGGTTCGCGAGATCACTTAGTAGACGCGGCCGATCAAGCCGAGCGCGTTAGCATGCGCTGTTGTCGTGAACGCGTAGCTCCTCATTTTCTCAAGCCACTGCCGTGCTGTAGCCAAGGGGGCCGGCGGTCCGCCTAGCTGTTAACTTCAGTATAGCCTTGCACGGGCCTTTGAGTAGGGGAGTAGGCTTACTGAGAGACGGATAGACCGTCTGAACGATATAGAGATCTCCAGGTGGCGTACTAGTCGGTAACGCCTGGGAGCACGTCAACGTACATGTTTTGCCTACTAGGTGATGCTTGAGGTTCGGTTAGCAAAGACTCTGTCTCCTCCAGCTGCGAATGGTAGTATTGCAGCAGCGCGGCAGGCAAGTCTTTGTCGAAGAAGTGCTTGTCCGGCTGCACAAACAACAGGGCCGGCATGTCAGAGTAGAACCGCCTCTGAGGATGTATACTCATAATACGTCTGCAGGTACATGTAAAGTGGAGGTGGAACAAGGTAACTAGCTGCAATGGTCACGAATAATTGTAACCGGTCAGTGATGACTCCGATTGCTTGCCAAAGCTCTTAGCAGACGCGGCCAATCAGCCACAGGGGGGTACCGTGCTCGGTTCTCATGCGCACGTGGCCTGTATTCTTAAACCGTGGCAGCCTGCCATGCGACTCTCACGTGGCGACCCACCTCTTTCATGTCGACTTGAATCACAGGGCATGTGCCAGAAAGTGTGTACAGTTCTTCTGTGAACCTCTTTAACGCCAACTTTTGTTACTAGGTATGTGCCGCTGGGTGTGTGCCACTATACAATAACAGAGGTGATCCATGAAATTTCTCCGCTGCTCCCCGGAATCGAGAAAGCGTCATACGTTGTCCTTGCGGCAGCGGCGATAGATGTGGCGGAGTGTTTTACAGGAAGCGCGAACGAGTAGCCTCTCTGCTTACCCATGCTGGCGTTAGGGATACGGTTTGGCGCTATATTGATTCAATGCTAATCGCAAGAATGGGGACGTTCATTGGGAGAGCGGGGCTGGCGGATTTTTTTCTCGTTCAATCTGGTCGTGAATCTCGAACTCCTGTGGCTTTTCTTCCTTCACTCTCTAGCGCCGCATCAGGCATGATGATGTCGATGTTCATCTTGGCATATTCTTTGCACATGTGTCGCAACAATTGGTAAGTTTTTGGAGCAATTCTTCTACAACTCCACAAAGCGCTTAAATGGCGCACGCTATTGCAGTGGCTGTTCAATAATGCATATGAAAGGGGGTTAGAAGAGAAAAGCGTAACGGATAGAGTTACTTCAATATTTTGTAACCTGCGCGCCAATGTCGGTTAAGATGAAGCATATGCGCGATAGCAATGAAGAAGCCTCGGTCCTTCGAAAGAAGCCATGCGCCCGCAACCATGTCGCGTGTCCGCCCAATGTTTCTGGCAACACGCATGGTTTATCTCATGAAAAAAATTGCTAATGACTTTATTTTTGCATACGAGCTTCCCTAAATTGGTAAAGGTGTTTAAGTTTATTTATTTGGTAGATATCCTTTAGTTAGCTGAGCACATCATGATGTCTGAAGGAGGTTCGGGCTCTAATTCTCCAAGGAGTCTTCAACGACAACGCCAAATTTGCACTTGCAAGCTGTAGAGGATGCCGCCTTATTGCGTTGCCGTCAGGTACTAGAATAAATTTAACGAAAGGAAGGTTTTTTTCATGTTTATTCCAACCCCGCCTAACTGACCTCATCTCAGCAGTTACACTAATGATGGATCCTAACAACGATTACAAAAAAACACTCAAGAGATGCTTTAGCACCTTCTCCAGAATACTGAGCGTGCAGCTTCCGCAGTAAAATTTCAAGCAGCACGCCCAGATTTTTACCGAAGCCATTGTTCCACAGACGGCCGTTATTGTTAGATGTATAAAATATCAGCATTCTTTCGGAGATAATTTAGTTGCTCCAGTAATTTTATACGAAACTTATTTTTGTTTCTTGTGTGTCTCAGTCTCAAAAGCTGAACACGCCTCCAACACGTCCTACTCTCCCTGAATTCACTGTATTCGCACTCAGCGAAAGCATCAAATTAAGTTTGTATTTAGGAGCAACACGAAAACTTCTCGTATGCTTCAAGTATTGTGATATAAAAGAAGCATACAAAATGTCGAAATATATGTGTGAGGGTTTCCTTTTGTTGCAGATCATGAGCTTACCTGGTGATGGACTACTTGCACGACTGAAGGTGGGAAGCAGAAACAATATCAGTATTGGAAACTTCATCTTCATCACGGACATATCGCCGTTTTTTGTCTGCATGCAAGTGAAGTTGAACCACTCTAATACACTGTGACCTAAACGATGAACACGAAATGATATCGTTGGAGGTGTGATATCAACATGATATATTATCTAGTATAATATACAACAAACACAAATAAGTTATGTAAACAATAAACTTTTAAATATACAAGTGCAGTCTTGGATAACAAATATTTCTACACCGTCTGCATTGTGCTTCATAACATCATCTCAATACTCCGCTAGTTCAACAGGACTGCTGAAGTAAAACAATAAAAAACCCTTGATGCTACTTTGGAACAATCGGCTCGCAAATAAGTGGTCCATCAGTTTGCAACAGAAGAAAGCTTTGTGTCGTGTTCTGAACCATTTCTTGAGGAACATACCGACATATATGGCCAACGAGCGCCACACTTGTGCTATCATGAAAAATCAAAACAGAATGATAATTTTAATTATTACCAGTAAATTATCTGGATGAGAAACACATAACGAGACGTAAAAACAACCGCGTGGTTTTTGACGCCAGACAACGTTTGGCGATACTGCTCAGCTTTTGTCATAAGATTATCACAGATTAAAGTATAATATAATCAGCGCGAAAACAGTCAGTAAGGTGATGCTTATTGACTACATAAACCTTCCAAGGAAACTACGGTAAAGGCAATGCACTTCTCGGAATATGCGCAAAGTAAGGCTATCTTGAATGTTTTAGCTTAAACAGGTTTGAAGGAGGCACTTAATGCCTGTAATTGTACTTTAACTCCAAGTTAAGCATTTTCTTCACGTTGTGTCCAAATAAAAAAAGAACAGCAAAAAACAAACAAGCACATGGCATGCGACTGATGTGCAGCGTTAAAATTCAAGCGCACGTATCAACTACCGAGTATTCAGGAAATCATGGGGAACAGAGGAGCCCACTGAGAATTAACAAAAAAGGAAACGATGTATATTTGTCGCTACTTTGCCGAAGTTATCGCGTCAGAACTCATCCATTCATCGATCTCCAGCGAGTGGTTTATTAATCAATTCACCCGCCACCGGTCCTACGCTACCGCTTAGTCTATTCGGCGAAGACTGCTTTGTATTCTTTCGTAAATCAAATTCCCTGTGTAATGTTTTATGTAGTTTTCTTATCCGTGGTAGAGTTGTGAGAGAGCCCCGGCACATGTTATCGGTGAGAGCTCGGCACTAAACCAGCAAAGACCTACTTCTGTATGGTACACCTGAGCAACTGCATTCGATAGCATTACGACAACCTGGATTGCCTTGCTTTAAAAATTGCTCCCTCGCGTTGCGGAGTACATTAATAGCTCTACGACAGCATACATTGTGAACTGGTGTAAAGATTGTCTCCAAAAGTGAGCACCTTCGCTTACGATAAAGCTCATATTGGCAAACGTTTTCTTGGATCATCTCTGATAACAGTCCAGCTTATTTGTTTGTAGTCTTTACGTTGGGCCTGGTGTCCTCAACGTAGGCAGGCGCCGCATACGGTAGCGCAGCCGTGTGCCGGTGATGGTCCTTGCCGCCGCAACCGTACCCCCTCTACCTCGGCTCGCCTCAGTGACCCTACCGCCCAACGACAAGGCAGCTGCCGCGACCCAAACTGTGAGATTTTCTTTTGAAATGTTGGCGTGGCAAACATTGGTGTACGACTGGTTCTCTTAACTCCCGGTCCTTCTCTGGACAGAACGCCGCATACATCTGTCTGCGCGTGAAGCCTAATCTTTGAGGCTGTTTTGTTTTCTTTTCTTTTCCATTCGTTTGCTCATCGTTTGTGCGAAAGGTAAACATTCGTTTTTGCCTACTAGCATTACTTGCACACCCTTTCTCGTCCTAGGACACACAAACTAGTGGCGCACGTCCATAATCATCACATTCGTTTTACAATGGAATGACGTACGGACTGCCGATTCTTTGCAGTACCGCGTGAGCGTCGACTGGCTTGCCGGTCAGACACGCGGAGCGAGGAGATCATCAAGAGCATATGCATCAGGGTCACCGGAAGCTGTTATCTCCCAAAAGCCGGGGCGCCTTGACCGAGTTAATCCAAGCAGGGGCTGTGTCGTGCTGGTGGAAAGAGTCTAGCAGAAGAAACAACAAACTTCGTGTGCATGTGCTACTCCTTTCAATCTCGTCGCTCCACGCGGCTAGGAGGTGTTGACCGGCCGTCTAGTCGACGCTCGCACGACACGGTTAAAGAATTGGTAGATTCTTTAACCGTGTCGAATCGAATCTACTCTGAACAGTTTATTGGCCAAATTGAGAGTAATTAATTAGCGTTGAACTGTCACTGCGTGATAACGTCCAGAACTGAGTGGAACACAAAGGGAACATAGTTTGGCTACGCTTTAATCAAATACCATAGTGTGCCTTTAGTAAATTTTTACTGCTGATAACACTTCGCCACGAAGGCATGAAACCAATAGGAGCTGTAATGTGACGCGAATTTACGGCTGTTGCACATCTCGAGAACAAATCAGGCAGCACCTAAACAGATGCCGTATAAAGAGTTCCATCAATTCTACTTTACTACACTCAAGGGGAAGCAGCGCCACATTTATGTACTAGACTGATTAAAAAAATCCTACATGTACGCGATGCAGTGCTTCCGCACAAAGCCAAAGGCAGTGCAAAAGTTGCAGTACTCGTCAACCTGACGGTATTTTATAGAAACAAAAAATCAGATATATTCTCTCTATGCCACTAGTGGCTACAAAAGAAACATAAAAATATAAAATTTCTTCCTTTTTAAATGAATTTAGGCATAAAAGGCACTCTTAAGAAAGGTAAATCTGATATGCCTGCAACATACGATCCTTTAAAGCGGATGATAATGCCGCAAGTATTACTTGACGGCAAAGCTTGGGACGCCGCGCTGTATGCTGCCTCGATGCGCTCACGTGACCTCGACAGGGAACGTTAGAGGTGGAATCAGGCAATACGAAATCACTTCTTCTCTAACTGAAATTTACCATCTTAATGATGCTATATGAGCAAAATATATGTGGCGTTTATTTTACTTGTTGACAAAGTAGTTCTAAGCTGATACATAAAGGTAGCAAAATAAATAAATTACAAATTTTGCAGATGTTAAGTAGGTTGATATATACTAGCAGGGTTGTATTCTACAGGTACGTGCATGCTTTAAGGACGGCAAAGAGCTGGGGCAAATAAAAGTCAGTCGATTTTATTGCATTGAAAATAATATTATTGGATTTATTGGCTTCTGGTATTTAGGATGCCGCAGCCAAGGACGTATCCATACGCGCGGATGAAAAGTCATCCTTACCTCAACGGAAAGGCCTTCTCTGCGGGCACAGAAGATAGCGTCCAACTCGATGGTGAAAAGTGAGATTGTCACTTTGGTATTTCCCTCCTGCATAGGTGCAGCAGCAAGCTGTCGTATATAGCTTTGCGACGTTCACGCGGCCCACGTGGAAGGATCCAGTCGTTTAGAGGGACGACTGAGCTCTGTAGGCCAGCAAGGCAGATTCTTCGCAGTGAGGAGCAAAACAATTTATGTAATCTTTGCAACTCGCCAGGAAACTACTCGAGCTACTTTTTATATGCGCAGACTTATATTTCAATAAATAAACGTCTTTCCTTCTCTATCTCTCTCTCTCACTTTGACATTTCCAGGAACGCCTGGCTGAACAAAACTTAGCCGCTGTTTTTCCTACCTTACCGAAGTACCCTTCCCCTTTTTCACATAGCTGACGCATTTCAGCACCGGGATTCGATTTGATGACTGCAGGGTTATTATTATTTGACATTTCTTCTTCTACAGCTGCCTTGCGAATAAATAAATTCTTCGTCGGCTTTCTCTCATTTTCTCTATTTCTTTATCTACGATCGACCTATGCGCTAAGTATTTTTCCTCTTGACGACCCATGGTCACAGCCTCTAGGCGTTGCCTGGGAGCTATACATATTGGCCTCCCAAAGCTTGACGTGTATGATATGCCATTAAAGTCTTCTTCCAGTGCACCATGACTCTTGAAAACCTCATTTTGAGATTATTTTTATATAGAAAGGTTTCTATCGTCATGCAGAACGTGTTTGGGATGGCACAACTAAAAGGTCCAAGGACAACGTCAACACAAAAGGGAAAATTATGAAGACACCTAACGCAGATGTTCCTTCGAGTAGTTCTTTTTTACTCTATTTACACCTGCTGGTGTGTCTATATGATACTTTGCCGGAAGAGTCAGTACAAAAACTTGCAGATACATAGAGACGTTTAAAGAATGTAATATGTGGAATAATCGTGAATACACAGCTATACAGTGCATTTCTTATGTTTATAAAAAAATACCCTCACTTGAAAGATTATTGCTCAGAAGTTATAAGGGCACGATCATATATCCTATTATATATATCTCAAACATACTCGAACGCGATAGAGAAAAATATCTGCACACGATAATACAAAAACCTCTAAGGAGAAAAGTGTAGATAGATTCATGCATGGTCCAAAGGTCGAAAGAAATAATGAAGCACGAACATTGTTATGTAAGAATTTCTGTCTTTATAATGGGTAATGGAGCGGTATTTGGGCATGCTTGTACCACCCTTACTTTGTGTGCTGTTGGGTTTGTAATAATTCATGGTGTTTCAATGTGACAACTTCTCAGGTACAATGCATATGAAGCGTAAATTAGTAGTTGAAATGGCCGCTCGGAGTAGTGAAGCGATCTTTAAGGTTCCACTCATGAAGTAGGCTGGAACAGTGTGGCTGAAGGGCGAGGCTAACGATCCTAATGATTGTGTTATTTTTTATTCCAGTGAGGCGTTAACAAACAAGTGGTGCAGTGCCGCCTCATCCATCTCGTCCACCACCAGCCTCCGCTCGCGCTGGAAGACCGCACTGCTCAGCTCGAACTTGACAGCACAACTCTGGGCTGTCTAGCGAGCCGAGGAATCCTCTTCGAGACAAGTTCTCGGAACCGCGTCCGCGGCGGGTGCCCAGACCCGCTAAAATGACGCCGGACTCGAACCTTATTGATTTGAAAATAAAGTTTCCGGTTCAGTGAGGCGGTCTTATTCGGATAGGGGCTAAAGCAAGAATGCTCTTTCCGATTGGGTCGCTAAGACTTAATGTTACCGCCTAAGAAATAAATGCCCGGTCAGCTAACATTTCACAGTCGCTGGGGAAGGATAAATGCTGAGCATTGAGTAATGTGCGGTATAGTACATTCTGGGCCCTCGTTTCCTCGACGGCATCCAATGTTCAAGTTTAGCGAAGAGAATGGACAGCGTCTAAGCTCACAGTTTGTCATACACTATTTCATTACTGCTTTCCTCAGTTATTTGGTACACAAGGCGAATGTGAGTTTACAAATTTTATCCGATGGGTTTATTGTTTCGAAACATAAAGCAATATATTGATTTCAAATGTTTACTTTCAAGTACAGTTATCGAATATGCGCGAAATCGTGCACTGCCATTGCAAAATAAGCTCATTTTTGAGCAGACAAGATAATAATATAAAGAAATGTAAGGCAATTTAGCAACAATAAATAGAATATCCTTCGAATGTGATGTGCGCTTTCCGCAGAGAATTCTCGCCTTGCAGAAATGCCTACAGCAGCGAAAATAGCTGTTATATGGGCCTTAAATTCCACGGCGCGAGTTTTCTGAACTCTAATTTGAAATGTTATCAGAGCGCCTTATCATCAATCATTTGCTTTGGAGGTTTGTGCTGTTCCCGTTCATGAAGCTATTTGAATACCTGAAGCCATTTATTTTCGTGAGGGCGTGCCACAAAAAATCCCCACCAAGTAGAGGCTAAACGCTTCACAGCAAAAAATGTACAGTTGGTTGCCGACTGAGCATGGCTCGGCTGGGCACGGCCGCGTGGGCCTTATATCCAAAGCCATCTGCGCTGAGTGCAGAGTCTAGGCGCGCCCAGGGCTGATGGCTTCTTGTGCGCTGTATTCTGGCCACGTAGTTTGCGTTTAAGCGAGAGGCAGCACGAAGCGCAATTCGCTCGATGCTGCTGCCGCTCTTCATTAAGCCAGCATATTGAGACGGAACAGCCGCCACAATGTGGCTGCACTGAGGAGGAAGAAGACGACGTGTGCCCGCCTCATATAGCATCGCCATCTTTGCCACCGTTGGTCTACGTGTATATATTTTGTAAATAGACTTGTCCATCAGCTACACGTAACATTAATTTGGTGGACGCGGACGTTCCCCGTACCCGTCATGGCGCTCCGCAGTGGTCGCAACGGCGGCCACTGCGGACCGCCATGACGGGTACGTGTCTATTATGAGTGTGTCCATTATGAGTGCTGCTCTTCAGCGTCGGCTCAAGAAAGTTCTGACGCCTGCTCCGAACCGAGTTGTACAAGTCGCCGACGGAGGGGCTGTCGCTATTGTTGGCATGTGCTCTGGCCGGCATGCCTCTTCACCGACATCGAGCATTGCCCTCACGAACTCATTCTCAGTCTGGATTTCGTTGCCAATTATTCTGCCCTCACTGACTGTTCGACCGGCTCACTTTGCCTTGACTTTCCTCTTCTTGCAGATCCTGTGGAACCCGCCCCCAAGGCATTTGAGCTGCACGCATTTTATTCGCCTACCGCCTCACTCTGTGGCACACGTCGACTTATTGTCCTCACCAGCTGTACCTGACGGCAATTACGTGGTCGAACCAATTCCGGCCGTTATAATTACACATGGTGTTACCGTGCCGCCCACTGTGCTGACACGGCAAAGAGCAACCTGGCAACCACTGGCCACCGCGCCTGCCTTCCCCTTGTCTAGTTCTGCCTCAGGGGATTTTATTGGCTATATTTAGCGCTTTGCAGGATGATGAGGTCGAGGCATTCACAGTGGAAGATTGTTACAGCTCAGCCCATACCATCAAGTCATCGCACGGTACTGGCGTGACATTGAGAAGATGGTTCAAGCTCAAGCTAAAGCCATTTGCCGCGTTCTTGAAGGCTATCGCGACATTTTTTTTTACATTGACAATCGACCCTTAGGACAAACGTCCGTTGTGACCCATCGCATAAATTTGTGTGATAACTGATCACCACGCTCTCTGCTGGCTATCCTCGCTCAATGACCCCACGGGACGACTTGCTCGCTCGGCGTTACGCCTGCAAGAACATACCTCCTCCGTGGTATATAAGACGGGGCGCTTGCACCAAGATGCCGATTGTTTGTTCCGCTACCCCGTCGACGAACCGGCTGATGCGGAGGCCATCGCTTGCGTTTTCTCAGTGTCCCAGTTTCTTCAAATCAAACACGAGCAAGGCCGCGATCCTTCATTGCGAGCCCTCATCAACCGTATGGAGTCAACGCCTGGCGACGCCTCTCTCAGGATGTTTCTCATCAAGGAGGAGACATTATACCACCGCGATTTCGATCCACACGGCCTTGACCTTCTGCTCGTCATTCCATCACACCTGCGTTCCACTGCATTCCACCAACTTCATGACGCTCCCTTGGCTGGACATATGGGCGTCTCGTGCACATACGACCATGTACGCCGTCGATTCTTTTGGCCGAGTCGAGGCCGCTCCGTGCGGCGCTACGTTGTCACTTGTGAGCCCTGTCAGCACCGGAAGAAGCCCTGCAGACTTCCAGCTGAATGTCTCCAGCCGATCGACATCCCGCCCGAACCCTTCTTCCGTGTTGGTCTAGACCTTCTTGGACCATTTCCTCTCTCGGGTTCCGGAAATAAATGGGTCGCCGTCGCTACTGATTAGGCTACGCGGTGCGCAATCGCCAGAGCCCTCCCGACAAATTGTGCTACTGACGTTGCTGACTTTCTTCTCTCCGACATCATTTTAGTGCACGGTGCTCCGCACCAATTAGTCACTGACCGTGGCCGCAGCTTTCCCTCGGCAGTCATCGAGGATACCCTCTGGTCGTGCTCAGCAAAGCACAATTTCAGCACGTCCTACCACCCACAGACCAACTGCCTCACGGAGCGCCTCAACCGGACCATCACCGACATGCTGTCGAAGTACGTTGCGACCGACCACCACAACTGGGAACTTCACTTACTATATGTGACGTTCGCGTATAATTCATCGCGTCACGACACCGCCAGCTATTCACCATTCCATCTCCTATATCGCCGACAACCCGCGTTGTCCTTGGACACGTTTCTCCCCTGGACCACATGATCAGCCACTGAATACGCCCGCGACGCAATCGCACACGCCGACTACGCACGCCAGCTCGCCCACACCCGTCTCGAGGCCTTACAGGAGCATCAGAGACGCCTCTATAATTGCTACCATCGCAACGTATAGTTTTCTCCGGGTTCTCTAGTGCTTCTCTGGTCACCCACTCGACGTGTGGGCCTTTCCGAAAAGCTGCTGTCGCGCTACACGGGCCGATACCGTGTGGTGCGACAAGTGACCGATACCACGTATGAAATCATCCCCGCCGACCTCTCAGTGTCATCGTCAGCTGCAAGTGACATCGTTCACGTGGCGAGACTGAAACCATACAGCACACCTTTTACCGCGGATATGTAGATTAAGCACCGGGACGGCGCTTCTACCGCCGGGGGTGATTATACGCAACAGCAGCCACAATGTGGCTGCACTGAGGAGGAAGAAGACGACGTGTGCCCGCTTGATATAGCGTCGCCATCTTTGCCACCGTAGGTATATGTGTAAATATATTGCAAATAGACTTGTAGATCAGCTACACGTAACAATATTGACAGCCATTATCCGTGGTTATTACGTCACATGTTTTCCGGTGCCCGGGTGACACTGTGCTTGTTATTTATTATGAAACGAATGTTTACAAGCTATACGGCCGAAAAAAAACTATTGGCCTTACTTCGCATACGTGTCTAGAACTTTGCTATCCCAGTGAATGATTCACCTTTTGGGCGAGGATGCGACTTTTTTAAAGCGGCACTTGGACATTTTCACTACTGCTTCTGTCGCTTTCCTGCCAAATAGTTGATACCTAGTACAGCTCTCCTATTTGTACTACTACAACAGGAGTGCTGGCTTACTGGCTTTGTCTTCTATAAAATTAACCAGTGGCACAACAATTCATTAAAAATTCTCTTTTTTAGCAAATCAAACCTTTCTATACCTACTTTTTCCGGGATCGGCGCGTCTGCTTCTTCGTGGCTCTGGACCCATAACAGGATGTTAACGATTCCACTAGTCTGGTGGGTGCACTGACCATGCAGACAGTATCATAGCAAAGTGGACCATGCCGACCCTGGAGACAGTATATTTGGCGGTCACATGAATCTCTTGGTGCGGCTCTCCGCAACTTGCCGCATTCACAGGCAGACACCTAATTGCCATGGTGCAAGGAACTGCGCAGCATACGATCAGTTGTTTGGTATTTCATTACCAATTTACGAACCATTAACTTCTCTGTATGCAACATGCGTGTTGTATCTGCAATTTTTAACAAAATTTAAATTTGCCTGTTTTATTCGATGAAAGTGACGTGCCGGTTTGTCGGCTGTGGTTCCGTAACGCAGAGGGCAAAATGAAAACAATGTAAACACATGTTCCGCACCTGCACCTGTGTGATACCCTCTGTAAACACAGGTGCAGGATGTAAACACAGGTCCGGACTTTGCGACAACGTCATTTCGGCGACAAGATATTGGAAATTGTAGACGCACTGTAACTCATAATTATTGTACAGCCTGGCGTTTATGAAGATACGGGAAAAAGAGCTTCTGGCCCGAGAAATGTAGATCGCTGATTCGAAAGCAGCCAAAAAGGTGTCATCGCCTGATGAAAGAAAAGCTCCTAAAGCATATCCTCCGTTTTCGACCAATTATCACCGCATTGTCGCACATTTCCCGTTCATTTATATTAGCCCTTATTTTAATCTAAGAAGCAAGCAATGCTCCTTTCTTCCATGAGTGTGGTGTGCCATGCAACCAATGCCAGCGTAGTGAGCGCGGTATATCGTTAGGTAAGAGGCTACTTGTCGGTTCCTTTTTTTATACTGCAGGCAGAGCGCTTTTAGGATTGCATTGTTGTGACGAAGTAAAACATTCAAGCTAGCCATTCACGCAACACATCCGAACAACACGGTGATAAACGTACGCACCAAATCAGAGATATATCGCCACTTCGTAATGATTTGTTCATTCATAGTCTTTGCTACATTGTGCACAATATATGACATTTCATACTTCACATCTTTTCTCGCGCCACAAGCAATTTAACATCATTGCAAAGGCTATAAAAACCAGTGGAAAGCGTCAAATCTCCCTAAACAATTTAATCTAATACTTCCTTATGCTCGCTCGCTTAATTCTTGCGATCACTGGGCTACCACACGAGAGCACAGCCAAGAGAAATACGGACTTCTCTCTTGCTTGCATTTTATGTGATATCATAACAGGCGTACTGCACCCACTATGAAGGTATCTAATAGCAAATAGGGGCGGGTCCTGCAGACACGGTCGTAGTGCAAATTGCCTTGGCCTGCGTCCTTACAACCCTCCATCAACCTAAGCGCGCGGCTTCTTAGCAGATTAGCTTCAATCAGCTTGTTTACGCTCAAACTTTTGTGTTATTAGGAATAACACGTCGTTTAAAAGCCAACGGTAAAGTCAAAACGACGCATATATTAGGACAAGTGCCACTCAAAAATAAATAAATATGTCAATCTATGTTACTTATTTTATTTTTCATTTTGGCTTGCTTCATTCTTCGTACTTCTAAGGCCTTCCATTGTTAGTTTCCCCCTTCCATTTCAGGAATAAATCCAGGTTAATATTTCTACACCGGCAAACCGCTATGCTTTCTCTAAATAGAGCTATCTTCCATTCCCGAAAGCAGTGCGTTCTAACGGAAGGTCTGTAAGCGCTAGCTGCCACGAGGGAAAAATTCGAGAGACTGGAACGTTGCCAAATTCCTCAAAGAGCGACTTCGTCACGAAAAAAGCAATCATGAACACCGCAGTAAGCGTTAGAACATTGAACTCCTTCTCTGGAAGCCAGAAATTAGATCTCACTATTGGTGACATTTCATAGCTTATAAGGCGGAACTTTATAGCTCTTCATCCAGATTGATAATGTTATCGAGAAACTCATTGTGCGTTGATCAGGTGTTAGCGCATCGCAGTCTGCTTGAAATCGCAAGTAAGATATACGAAGCACGGAAATGCTACATTGATAAAAGAGAGTTTGCAAGGTTGACTGTTAGTCACGCACGTCCAAGTATAGAGGTGTCACAGTCATCAATTTCTTGATACGATTTTGTATTCTGAGAGTTAGTGGTTCTAATACTTAGCACAACTTTAAAGAGAGGGTTCCTTTTCAAATCCTTGCGGGAATTCCTGTTCGTTGCCTGTTGGGTGCTGCTATCTTGCCGAATATCTGTTACCTAAAACAAAGAAATAAAAAAGAACATGGCAAGAAATGTACATTAAAGCCATATGCAGAGATATAACTTTTGTCACTCAGCACATCAGCCCGGTGCTACAAATATTAGAACCGATCGCTTTCTTTAAGAGGATTGGAATTCTTTGCCTACTTGGCGCATTTTGATCCTATATAACTAACCTTTCGCGCTATGTAACTTAATACGCCGATACAGTGGCCCAAGTCGTCTACCAGCTTGGCCAACTACGTATATACTAATAGTGATCTTATCGTCTTGGTCGTTCGATCTTCATCACTGAAGCTTTGTCCTACTACTCTCGTCGTGCCGTACTCGACACCCGCCGTGGTTACTCAGTGGATATGGTGGTGGGCTGCTGAGCACGAGGGCGCGGGATCGAATCCCAGCCACAGCGGCTGCATTTCGCTCGGGGTGAAATGCGAAAACACCCGTGTACTTAGACTTAGGTGCACGTTAAAGAACCCCAGGTGGTCGAAATTTCCGGAGTCCTCCACTACGGCGTGCCTCATAATCAGAAAGTGGTTTTGGCACGTTAAACCCCATAATTTTTTAATGCCGTCCTCGACACGCATTCTGCTCCGACCGAGTGGTTCAAGTAATCTAACAGTTTCCACAGCTATGTTCGTATGTACTCTGGACGTTATGCCTTCTTTGTCGCTTCATTGTTGTCATTTATGCTTTGTTATCTTGATCTCGACATGCCGCAATCTCCATGACTTGTACTTCGGCCCGGTGGAGCAAGTTGTCTAATACCCAAGGTCATTACGAATTCGCTCCTTGTGTTGATTCTGTCGTAGTCTTTGCAGCATTGTCATTAAGACTTCGTAAGTCACCTGTCGTGATGCCATTGTCGTCATGCAGGCTTCGTGATGCAGTGGTCGTTACACCATTGTCGTCAGTCACACTCCTTGTACGATTGTCCTTATACCGTTGTCACATTATCGTCGTCGGTGTGTCGTGAACACACACTTGTCATACATTAATCGTCACATCGTGGTCTTGATGCTATCAGGGTCGTTCTAACGTCGACATTCTTAATTCGTAATTCAGCTCTTATCATGGCACCATCCTCAAAATCAACGTCGTGCCGTTGTTGTTATGCCGTCTACGTGGCGCTGTCCTTTTATCGTTGTGATCACATCAGCAACATTATACCATTGTCGTACTGCCTTCAACGTTATACTGCATTCGTCGTGCGATCGACGTCAATCTTATTTCATCATTATGCTGTATATTTGCTGTCGCCCTGCAATCAAAATTAAGCCGTGTTGTCATGCCATCGGCGGCATGATGTCGTTTTCAGGTAGGTGCTGTCATGCATGCGTTGTGGTACTATCGTTGCCATGCCATACTCGTCGACCCTTCGTGATCATTCAAACTTCAGCATCTTGTTGTTTGGTGTGCTACACTCCGCACATACATCGAGGCAATGGGAGCTCTATCCTTCCCACCTCGTTCTTCTGAAGTGGTTGACCTTGTTGAAAAGGGGCCAAAGTCCCAGGAAACTGCCTAACCCTTTCCGTAAGTGGAACTGAGTTGCCCGGTGGCACAGAGCACCGCGACATATCCACTGACAGCCTTCAGAATTCCACAAAACTTCAGTCACATACCTTGCATACCGGTTTTATGAACTATGGAGACCGGTTTTACGAAAGAGGAAAGCGATGCGCTGACGTTAGCACCTCTCCTGCCTCGACCTAACTACTACGGGACACCCAAAGAGATTTAGGGTAGAGCCGGCCCATTGTTGGAGACAGTCGCCACCAGCATCCCCGCCGGTATGGTGAGCTCTTCGGCCCCGCTACTTTTACGCTATTAGCTGCTACATGTGCATACTGCATAATTATTTTCATCTCCAAGTCGTTTGGTACGAGAGTCTTCCACTCGTCTTCGACCCCGAGTCGCAGTATGTTGTCATAACCTCGTCTGTACGCCAGCATTGTTATACGCTCCTCGTTGTCTAACTGACCGCTTGTCGTAGTCGTCACGCTGTCTTCACTGCATTAACGCCATCATTTGGCGATAGTCGTCTCATTGTCATCAAGCTGTTGTCGTTATGCCGCCTTTACCCTTCCATTGACATGTTCCTTCTTTGTCATTCCATAGTCGCTATTACATCGGCGTCATACAGGCGCTCTGATGCAACCATGATCGAGCGTTACTATACCAAGCCAGTGTCATAGAAATATGGGAGGATTTTGAAATATACCAAATATAACCGAAGCAACGGACATCTCAGAAGCAAAGAATACAGATGGTGAACGAACTTGGCTTCAGAAATACGGTGTGTCGCTACATTAATTGAATGCAAACCGCACTGCCATCGGCAGTGATTGTGAGATTAGTTCCCCATTAGATGCGTAATTTCTCGTACGTATGCGAAGATGGGATACGCATTGCAAAAAAAACATTCTAAAGACGATACACTGCTGCATACTACAATCACTGACCGGAAGAGTGGCGACGTGTTACTTTGCCAATATTTACCACTTCTTCGGAGACCAGTCTGCACAGTAAGATGACATTTGCCATTTCAGTGGTCATTTTGTTTCCTATCATGAATTTCATCACCGTCTTCTGACTCAAAGCACACCTATATACCGAGTTGTACAACAGCAAAGCAAAAATTGATAAATTTGAACCAGCCAAGTTCCCGGAGAAATTCAGATCACAGACATGAACGTCTTGCTCCACTTCGTCCAAGAAGCAAAGTCTGCATGGCTGTACCAGTTTTATACAGCGAGTTTCTTGAACACAAATATATTCCATCAGGTGTAATGTCTTTTTTTTTTTGCCCCGCACACATAGGTTGTCACCAAGAGCAGTTAAACTTGATGAAATATTTTGAAGTTGTCGTATAATCTCTGCCGCAGTTCTTTCACCTGCTGGGTTAATAGTGTTCCACACTGTGCCCGGAAAACTTCGTACTGTAGCGAAAAGCTTGTTCTTCTCGAGTCCTGCAGTTTCGGAAAAAGAAGAAAACACACACGCAAACCACTAAAAAATCCACCATCCATAAGGAGAAAAATGTTCTCACTCTGAAGTGAAAACAAAAAACATAAATATTTCGCAAAACTGATAATTTGACAACACTGGTTTCAACGGTCAAGGAAAACATCCCCAATCGGCTCAGGATTTGTCCAGAATAGACAATTTATGGCCGAGGGTAAGAATGAACTTTTTATGACTGATTCATATTTTGACTCGTAATGCATTCGTGTGTAAATTGAACAAGACAGAATTTATCAGTAGCTTACCTGGGCGGAGAGGAAGTGTATATATATCTTTATTACCCTCGCTTTTTCTTGTCCTCTGCGGTGTGTAATTCTATAGGAGTCTATAGGAATTCTATAGGAGTATCATTAACGTTCTTGTACATTGTTCTGCTTAGAAACCCTGTCAAACTAAGTCAGAAAACTTGATTGTCGTTATCCTGACAACGAGCACTACTTTATCCATCAATGGCCGAAAGGGCAGTGGGGATACGTTCACTGGAGGACGGAAAGTATTTTGGAAGTAATAATGCATAGTCAAAATAATGAAAAAGACGTTGACAGAACCATTTATTCACAACGAAACGCATTTTCTTTCATCGCCGAGATAGCTTTCGTACAGTGAGCGCTCGGGATGTTGATATTCATCTAGCGGCTCATGAAATAGGACTGTGTCAAATAACATCAGTGTCATACAAACAAGCCAGATTTTTTACATCTGCCGATTCCACTTTGGAACTTCTTTTACTGTTGTAATTGGCAAACGTCAGGGAGAGTGGATCAAATTAGGCTGCACATAGAAAGTACGAAGAAGACCCTCCTTCTTTGATGCAGAAGCGTGCTTGAACACTTCACGGTTGACCACCGCAACTGAGAAAGGTACTCCGGTGTACCTATCCAATTGCCTGGTGATCACTTTTCCCACTTTATCTGGCAACATGCGCATTTACAAAAATTCTACACCACCGACACCGCCTCGTGGACACTTTGTTTGTATGTACTGAATAACAGCATTATCGCCAGCATAAACAAGCCTGTTTTGGATGCGTCGAGTGCAGTGTGGAACCTCTGATTATTCTGTGGTTTGCAGTGGTCAGACACAGTAGGTCTACTTATGCTACAAATAATAATCAAGAAAAAGTCAATCCTTCTCTCACACTGAAGCGTCCATGCGTCGATGATTTAGGTCAGCTTGCTATTTACAATATTTCTGGTTGGACAGTCGGCTTATTACGCTACCCATGTTCAAATATTCAAGAAAATGGAAATCTTCAGCGCGTGAAACACCGTAGAAGGCTTTCGTAAGGTCAACTGAGGGTTAGCAGATTGATCACCAGTGACGTCAAAGTACTCGAGCACACTTCGCGCCACGTGTATTCATGAGGCGATACTGCAGCGCTTAATGCCGCATGTTTGATGGGGTCTGATGGTCATGATATTTTTGATACTGTCGCCAATAGCGACGACGGAGTATTGGCCATGAACCAAATGTTACAGCCAAAATAATTAATAAGAAATGAAAAAAAAACTACAAGACAACGCATGAGTTGGTAACTCAGCACGCACGTGCCGAACCACATGCTCGCGGCAGTCTCCTTAACGCCAAAGAATAAAAATCAAGATCTTTGAGATTTGTTGACGCTTTGAGGAGAGCTTTGCTGGGCATATGTTCTTAAAAGTGCGTTGGACATGCTTCGTTTTCTTAGGCAAGGTTCTCATGCCTAGACATTTGCTAAACGACGTCAGCAAGTTTGCTTCTGCGTGCAGACGTTATGGTAATGGCGATGACGAACGGTATGATATTCCAAGAAATTCTAGAAGCGTGTGAAATAGTGTCTGTAACGTAGGATATGCGTGCGTACTCTTTTAAGGTCAGAACACTTAGTTATCGACAACACAGATTCTACCACGTTTCCAATTTGCATATTGTACGCCCGTTGCGAATTCCACCGTGACGCGTGCGTGCACAATGTCTGCATCCAATACGAAAGGCAATTAATAATTTTGCATCCAGTATACACCCGTCGCGGTAACCCACTGCCTTCGACGCAATGCTGCTGCTCGGCCTGATGTGCCGGGTTTCACTGGAGCTCCGGCTGCCGCATACGAATGAAGTCGAAAGGTTTAAAGTATCGATTAGACATATTTAGGATCTCGTTCAAGAAAGATCTGGAATGAGTTTTGCGGCAGCCACTTATAAACCAAAGGGCAGTTTTTGAACGTTCAACCACAAACTCAAGCCTCATTGGGTGAGCCTTTCGCAACGGTTGCGGAAAAGTCATGCCAACGAAACGGAGCCAAACAACCAAACACATGGAACGTCTTTCTTGTCTGGACTCTTTGACAAACTAAATTGCCTAAAGATGCTTGGGACGCACGGACGAATATTTCTTCAATATATGCCCAATAGATTATTTACGTTTCTACGTGTACTTCCTACGTATATGTTTGCTCTCTTTACACATAAGGTGGCTTCCTAACGCGAAAGCTGCTTTGCAAAGATGGCTCTCGCGATGTTTCGCTTGGCGTTGAGAGTACAGAGTCCCAAATACGTAAAGACGTCAACATCAAGCATGCGTACTTTGCCCCCATCGAATGCGCTAGATGGTATTCTGCGCAGATTAGAGGTACAGTCTATGTGCACTAGCTCACATCGATGAGAATCAGTGCAATTGTATGTGAGGGCTGAAATTTTGCAACAATATAGCAGTGTTAAAGACGCTCTGGGCGCTATTAAGGTGAAGAATAAATATTTTCGTTGATATCGATGTCCCAGAAAATCAATGTTTGCGTCGTTTACGTTCATTCTATTCGAACATTTCATTTTTATAAAATTTGACGTCTACGGTAAAGTCAATTCCATTAGAAAAGCAAGCCCTCAGCCGTGCTGGCACTCTTTGTCTGTGCCTTCAGTTACTGCGCGTATATTAACTTTCGTCTTTGATTAGAACCCCGTCTATAGAACAGAGTATTTTAGGAAGACAAAGCAGCATCAAACTATAAGTGCGTATGGACATGGCTGAGTTTTCCTCTAAACGTACTAATAAGCATCACGTCTCGCAGGATGCCAAAAGCACGCACTACCATTTTTTGAGTTGGAGTTAGCTGTCAGCATAGCGGTATGTCTAGAGCAGGGTATTCCAGAAGAGCCGCCAAGGAAAAACTGCTTGTGAGCGAAAAAGCGAAAGTGCACGACTGGGGTTGCAAACACCTGTTCGCCAACGAAAACTGAACACAGCTTGAAGGCGGTCAGCCTCGTAACATAGGCGAGATGTCGAATTCCTCTTCTCTGCTTCACCTTAAACAAGGTGGCCATTATTTTCGGGTCGTAGTTTCAAATTCGACGCGTTTGTAATTGTGAAACAACCGAAAAAGTCTGCTACACGCACGTATTTCCATCAATGACTCAAGCAGAGTGATAACGTAGCCTAATTGCATCCTAACTCCATTTGTGAGAAACACGTCTTTTCAAGGCATCACGCGGACAGAAACTAATACGATGCAGTTTTCTTTGAGTGAAAGCACGCCTCAAAAGTGTCGAAGAAAATTCGGCAGATTTTACAGAAGTTATGAGCAAGCATTTCTACGCTCGCATCACGGACTCAGGCGCACTCTACAGCCAGAGCCACTGTACTCGGGAATGTTGGCACAGCGTGTGTTTAGGTATTAAACGTGCTTACGCCTGAAGTCACTTACGTCGAACATGTCGAAACCTACAGGATACATCGGTTGTGCATCTATGAAAAAATGCCATATTAGTCTATCGCACGTACCAGATATAAAATCAAAAATATGCTTCGGATGTACAATAGCCCCGCCTTTTGCAATAAATAAGTTGTCTGGACAAGTACGAGTCCACTTGATATGATAACTACCTCGCGTGCTATGGTGACATATAATATCAGAAAAATCCTAAAGCGCATTGTTGGACTTAGGGAGATTAAGAACGAAGTCTTCCCGTATAGTCTTCCGATGTGCGCATTATGTTTTCCGTCCGGTCCCTCTGTGCACTCAACCCTTTCACCGCGCGATCACTGGTCTTTGACCGTGAATTGGTGGGGAGGGCACCCAATAAGACAACACAGCACTTGAAGCTCTGTCCTGAAGATTTGCTTAGAGTTATTTTAAGTACTCGCGTCGGGGAGCAGAGTTTGCCAGAACGTAGTTACGCATGTTAAAAGCATTTTTCCTTGCAGTGAAGCCAGTTTATTAAATGGTCGCGCCACCCTGCAGCACCATCGTTGCGTACCATTGCCACAGCCCACGCACCATGGAGCCCGCACCATCATTATGGCTGTAGACAGGTTTAGTTGCATCTTTGCGTAAAAACGACACGAACAGAAATTCCTTGACAATTCCACAGAAGAACATAGCAAAAAGCCAAATCTTAGCCTTGCATGACAACGTTAATTACGTCTCAAAAATGCTTTTCAATCCAGCTTTATATTTCCCTTATACATTGTGTGCATTAGCGACCTCATCCATTTGCTAAACTTTACTTTTGCATGCGGAAATCGCGACAAGCAGCACAATCAAATCCAGAAGTATGTTGTATTCGTACTACCGCGTGCCTATCCCAAACCAGGAAGCTTCCTGTATATATTTCAAAGTTGTATTTTTGTATTTGTGAATATGCTTCAAACACTTTAGTAGCACTATTTTATAACAGTTTCGTATAGATAAATTTTGAAATGGGCCGCGTACTAGCCATTGGCTATGGGAACATACACATTGTGCGTATCTTGCATTCTGAAATGTATGTGCGTGTAATAAAGAAAGAAAAAGAAAGAAAGAATGCATCCCACCTCGAAAGAACAAAGCAGAAGCGCGGTCAAAAAATGATTCGAACTGTGTACTGTTGTGCGTGCGGTTTCCTTAACAGCTACAGAAACACCGCCAGTAAACCCTCAATAATAAAATTTGATGGATTTCCGTGAAACTCATACAAAGAAGGAGCAACCGGAGCGCTCGGTCCGCACCGTGCGACAGGCGAGCTAAACAAAGACGCTATTCACAAATTCTTGTTTTTTTTCTGTTATCATTGCAAATCATGACCGCCAGGGTTGGACGCGACAATTGCCTCAGCAAGGCGCCCGAGACATCTGTGCAAGGCGTATCCTCACAACTCTTGAAAAACAAAGCTACGGCCACGGCGTCTCAGCAGCAGCCTTACATATGCACCTCGCTCCCGCAGTGCGCCTTGGGTGTGAAGACAAATGAGTAATAAAAAATGTAAAAATGGGAGCAACGCAAAGAAATAACGATTGTTTTGCTTGCCTGAAGGCACTGTCGCAGACGAAGTGTTTTATTTGCGCGGGACATCTGCCAACAACACCGCATCGGTCCGCTTAAAGCAAAATTTTTTCTCTAACGCCGTAAAGTTGATTGCTGGCGTAAAAGTCATTGCCGTGGAGCAACCTGTTTCTCTTGAAACACTGTTCCATGTTTTAAATTCTGCGAAATCCGTACTAACTATGGTAAGCAAACCGTGGAATTCACTTCCATATCAGTAGGGAACACTCTTCCTCTCACTATGAAAAATACAGGATCTTTACACCAATTAAAAGGGAACACAAAATACATTTATTATTGACAAACTAATGAGACAATATACTGTAACCGTTTTTTTGTCCGTTGTTTTTTTCGCTCTTTTGCTTTTTGCCTGTTTTTGTTGTTGTAAATGAACTACTGGTATTTTCTTCACATACAATTCTTTATGTTACCGTGACATAAGCTAAAGCTTGTTGTTATTTGTAATAAATTTTGTATTTTGCTCTGTTAACGTTCATTTCCTGTTGTTTGCATAATACCTTATTATATGCTACTGTTGCTTTGAGATGTCAGTCATCATAACTATTCTTGTACAGGAGGTCCCGATACAGTCTCTGACTATGGGACCTCCTCCTGCATACTAAATACTCGTAGTTTGACCCACCTTCTAACAATAAATTCTGACTCTGATTCTGATTATAAAACGCACTGTTCGGTTCGCATGGCTGCAGCTCCCTTAAACCGGCATTGTCCGCGGCAGAACCCGCAAGAGCGCTTGCAGCAAGTGACTACGTGATTACCCACGCGGCAGCTACTGGCGGCGCTGATTTTTCCAGCGCAGCGGCGCCACCATACCAGCTCTCGAGCCCTGAAGGCGACATCCACTCCAGCAGTTTTTGTTTAACCTCCTTGTCCCCAACTCATCTGTCACCTTGATATTAGCAGCGAAAACAATACCATGCAGCCCGCAGTGAGCCTCCGAGTTAGGGCGGCAGAAGCCGTCGCGCCTATAGCTCTCGACACCCGCCGTTGTTGCTCAGTGGTTATGGTGTAGGGCTGCTGGGCACGAGGTCGCGGGGTCGAATCCCGGCCACGACGGTCGCATTTCGATGGGAGCGAAATGCGAAGACACCCGTGTACTTATATTTAGGTGCACGTTAAAGAACCCCAGAGGGTCGAAATTTCCGGAGTCCTCCACTACGGCGTGCCTCATAATGAGAAAGTGGTTTTGCCACGTAAAACCCCAAATTTTAATTTTTATAGCTCTCGACCTCCCTTTATCCCTAAATCTTTTCATCGCGGCCTCGTGGCCGCACCGCTGCAGCCGAGACACCCTCTGCCATATTTTACCATCGCTTGAATGCTTTCGCATAACGTGCGGGGAAATGAGGATGGTGCGAAAATGCAAAACCGAGCTTTCGAGACTGGGCAATACCGAAAATAAAGGCAGCTATTGTTTTGTTCCTCAAGGGTGCATTACTCGCTTGTGTCTGCCCTATCCAGCCGCGCTCGCTTCCCTCACGATTTTGAAGACCCGGACTACTAGCCAATGCTGTGCAGACACCTCAAAGCACCGACCTGCCGACACTCTCCGTTATGTACGCTGAACTGTCGGGCCTTTTGGAAAGCTCATACGGAATTTCGGCTTATCAAAGTAAAAATCACAATTCGTTGCACGGCGCATCACGTCAGACCTCATGAAATACCACTACGCTGTCAGCAGTCCGCCACCATCAACCGCTAGCGAAATTCGAGTACTACTGCTTTCTCCACCAGAAAACCACTGAAAAATCCACCATCCATCAGCAGAAAATGTTCTCGCTATGCAGCTAAAACAACAAAAAAAACATAAATATTTCGGAAAAGCAGATAATTTGGCAAGACTTGTTCCTACACTCACGGAAAACACTCCCCATTGGCACAGTATTTTTCCATAATAGATAATCTGTGGCTGAGGGTAACAAGGAACGTTTTTTTTTTTTTTGTTGATTCATATTTTCACTCGTAATGCATTCGTGTGTAAATTGAACAAGACTGTATTTATCTGTGACTTTCCTGGGCGGAGAGGAACTATTTATATCTATTTATTACCCTCTCTTTTTCTTGTCCTCCACGGTGTGCAGTTCGATAGGAGGCTCTGACATGAGAGTATCATTAAAGTTCTTGTACAGTGTTCTACTTAGAAACCCTGTCAAAGTAGGTCAGAAAACGTGATATTTTTTTCATAGTACTGCAGGCAGCAATGCTGCCCTAGCAGGAGAGGGTTACATCAAGTGCAATGACAAAGATTTCACAAAGGAATCTACATTTACACAATCATCAACAGACGCTGGCAGGCAATTCCACTCTTCAATTGTGAGCGGAGAAAACGACTTCTGAAACATTTTCGTCCTCGCAAAGTACGGGCGGATAACATTCGAGTGCTTAATTCTAGAAGACCTGTGTTGTGAGCGGGAAAGATAAGTTTCGTGGGGGTGTCCGATTTTGTTCTGATATATCAAATAAAGCATTTTTAGTCTCGCAATCTTTCGGCGTACACGGAGGGGTTCCAGATTCAGTCACTGTAACATGTCAGTAACAGATGAAGAAGACCGATAGTCAGATACAATAAATCTGGCAGCGAGGCGCTGAATTCGTTCTACTTGTGCGATATCTTTAACTTAGTATAGGTCCCATACTGCGGAAGCGTACTCAAGGACTGGTCGAACCAAAGTGCGCTATACCTCGAGTTTAACACTTGACGGCGAGTCTTTTAGTTTCCTGCGCAAAAAGCAAAGTTTATTGAACGCTGTTGTACAAACGTTCTTTAAATGTTTAAAAATTGTGGGGTTTTATGTGCCAAAACCACTTTCTGATTATGAGAGACGCCGTAGTGGGGGACTCCGGAAATTTCGACCACCAGGCTTTCTTTAACGTGCACCTAAATATAATTACACGGGTGTTTTCGCATTTCGCCCCCATTGAAATGCGGCCGCCGTGGCCGGGATTCGATCCCGCGACCACCTGCTCAGCAGCCTAACACCATAGCCACTGAGCAACCACGGCGGGTGTTCTTTAAATGTTTGTCCCATATTAAGTTGCTTGTGATAGTTAGTCCTAAATATTTGACAGACGTTACCGATTGAATAGCTTTATTAGCAATGTGGTACGTATGAGACAGTGGCTTTTCCTTTGTGGTTATTGTCATGGCAACTGTTCTATCGAAATTTATTTGCATACCGTTGCGTTCGCACCAGTCCGCGAGTGTACAGAGGCTATTGTTCACTAGCGTTTGGCAAGAGGAGCTATTGACAACACTATACACCACGCTGTCATCAGCGAACAATTTTATTGTAACAGAATTATCGATGTTAGAAGCAATGCCGTTTATATAAATTAAAAACAACAGAGGACCAAGCACTGAACCTTGTGGAACCCCAGACAATACCGGCAGATCTGTAGACCTAATACCTGCACACTCCACAAAATGTGAGCGATTACTCAGGTAAACCTGCAACCACAATATCAATCTCTCAGGAAGCCCGGTATCCCTTGATCTGTCAATGAGTAAAGTGTGTGGCACACGATCAAAAGCGTTTGAGATGTCAAGAAATACCGCATCTATCTGCCTACAATTATCTAGAGCTGAAGCAAGATCATGTAAAACCGAATTTAATTGTGTAGTTGTTGAGACAGTCCTCCGGAAAGCATGGTGACACTCAACGAAGAATTTTTTTTTATTCAAGGTGCTGAGATATATGGTGAGCTATTACATGTTCCAGCAACTTACAGCATGTGCTTATTAGAGAAATCGGTCTGCAGTTACGAGCTTCTAGCCTGTTTCCCGATTTAAATATGGGAACTACTCTTGCCGTGAGCCAATCTGCGGGTAAGGAGCCTTGGTTGAGTGAAGCGTCAAAAAGAACATAAAGGTAATGGGACATAATATCCGATTACCGTACAAGGAAGGCGTTCGGTATGCCGTCCGCCCCACTTGACTTTTTCATGTTTATATTTAAAAGAAGAGAAAGTATTCTATCGCGACCAAGAACTAGGTCAGGCATTGAGTTTGCAACGGGCGGTGGGTCAGAGTATTGCGTTCGTAAATATTGAACATTTGGTCTTGTAAACGCTTGGCGAAAAGTAGTGCTAAATTCATTTATAACAAAAGTAAGGTTTGTACACATGTTACCATTAATCTTTAGATAATTCACGCACGGTTGGCAACCTGACAAGTAGCGCCAGAATTTCACAGGAGATTCCTTCAAGAAAGCTGTAAGAGTTTGGCCATAAAATTTATTACGCGCAAGCTTCAATTTAGTAACCAGCTGTTCTTGAAGGGCGGTTAATGCTAACGTAGTTTTACCCTTCCTTTTTCGTTTAATAAGCCGCTTTAGATGGATTATGTCCCGAGTAATCCATGGGCTCCGACGCTTTGTAATCTTTCCACGCAAAGGAACAAACCTGTCAATGCATGATGACACTAATTTCCTGAACTCGTTCCAAAGGTGAGAAACATCGCCACCATGCTCAAAATCAAAAAGTGAGAGATGCATTGCATCTAGGACAGATTCATCACCTGCAGCAGAAAAGTCATGAAAAGTTGCTACCGAGGGAGGCGTTTTTGTGCTATTGATTTTTAGAGTAACTTGAACAATCTTGTTGTCCGAGATACCATCGGAAGTAATAACTGAGTAATCTTCAGGAAAATTTTTGAGAAAAACAAGGTCAAGAATCGATTGCACAGTTGCAGTGGTGCGAGTAAGAACAGTGACTGTTTGTTTAAAGTCATGGTCATTTTCCTGACGGCGAGCACTACTTCGGCCATCCATGGTCGAAAGCGCAGCGGGCATGCGTCACTGGAGGGCGGAAAGTATTTTGGACGTAATAATTCATATTCAAAATAATGAAAAAGACGTTGAAAGCACTATTTCTTGCCACCGAAACAAATTTTCCTTCATCGTCAAGGTAGCTTTTTTCATGTGAGCCCTCGTGGTCTTTATATTCATCTAGCGGCACACCAAATAGGATTGTGTCAAATAACATCAGTGTCATACAAACAAGCCAGATTTTTTATATGCCTGGGGTCCACTTTGGAACTTCTGTTACTGCTGTATTTGGCAAGAGTCAGGGAGAGAGGATAAATTACGCTGCACATAGTAAGCACGAAAAAGGCCATCCCTGTCTAACACAGAAGCGTGCGTCTACACTTTACGGATGACCACCGCAACTGAGAAAAGTACTCCGGTTTAACGGACCAAGCTCCTGCTGGTCATTGTTCCTACTTTACCTGGCAACATCTGCATTTACAAAATTTCTACCCCACAGACAGCGCGTCGTGGAAAGTTCTTTTATATGCGCTGAATAACAGCATTATCGCCCACATAAACAAGCCTTTTCAAGAGGCGTCGAGTGCAGTTTGGAACCTCTGATGATTCTGTGGTTTGCACTGGTCAGACACAGTAGGTCTACTTATGCTGCAAATAATAAACAAGAATAAGTAAATCCTTCTCTCGCACTGAAACGTGCATGCGTCGATGATTTAGGTCAGCTTGCTATTTGCAATAATTTTTGTTGGGCAGTCGGCCTATTTCATCGAAATACCGTCTAATGTTACGCTACCCAAGTTCTAATATTCAAGCAAATGGAAAACTTCAGCGCTTGAAACACGCTAGAAGGATTTCGTAAGGTCAATTGAGGCTTAGCAGATTGATCACCAGTGACGTCAAAGCACTCTTGGACACTTCGTGCCATGTGTATTCTTGAGGCAATCCTACGGCGCTTAATGCCGCAAGTTTGATGGGTTCTCATGGTCATGATATTTTCGATACGGTCGCGAATACCGACAACGGAGTATCGTTCAAGAACCAAATGTTACAGAGAAAAAACTTAATAAGAAATAAAGAAACTACAAGACAACGCATGAGTTGGTATCTCAACTTAGCACGTATGCGCCAAAGCACATGCACGCGGCAATTCCTTAACGCCAAAGAAGCAAAAAAAAACATCTTTGTGATTTTAAACCCTTTGATGACAGCTTCGCTGCTCATATGTTCTAAAACGTGCGTTGGACATTTTTCGTTTTCTTAGGCAAGGTTCTCATGCCTAGACTTTTGCTAAACGACGTCAGCAAGTTTCCTTCTGTGTGCAGACGTTATGGTAATGCCGATGACGTATTGTATGATATTTTGAGAAATTCGAGAAGCCTGAGGAACAGTATCTGCAACGTAGGATATGCGTCCGTACTACCTTAAGGTCAGAATACTTACTTATCGACAACACAGATTCTACCACGTTTCCAATTTGCCATCTCGTATGGTAATGCCGATGACGTATTGTATGATATTTTGAGAAATTCGAGAAGCCTGATGAACAGTATCTGCAACGTAGGATATGCGTCCGTACTACTTTAAGGTCAGAATACTTACTTATCGACAACACAGATTCTACCACGTTTCCAATTTGCCATCTCGTATGCCCCTTGCGAATTCCACTGGACGCTTGCGTACATAATGGCTGCATTAAATACGAAAGCAATTAAGAATTTTGCGGAACGCTTTGTATCCACTATTGACCCACCGCGGTAACCCACTGCCTTCGACATGATGCTACTGCTCAACCCGATGTTTCGGGTTCCACTGGAGCTCCGGCTGCCGAATACGAATGAAGTCGAAAGTCTTCAAGTGTCGATTGCACATACTTAGGATCTCGTTCAACAAAGATCTGGGGCTGTATAATATAAAACTATTCCAATATGTTTTTATTCCAATCTCCTGACGTCTAATTCGCGTTACCGCCGGCGTAAGCATCGGGCGGTCACCCGCAGGGTTGTCTGAACAAACCAAACAAAAGCTCCCCTCGTTCAGAGGAGGTCACTTTTGTTTGCTTGAAAAACGAATAACATTGCCTGCACTGAGTGGCTTGTCTTATCTAATTGGCTCACAAGAGGCGAGGAGCATGCTCAAGTGGAGAGGGATTCGATGGGGCCGAGCCACTGCACTGAATATCATAACCGGATGAAGAGAGTGCTGCCGGCGCCTGCGATTCGTCCGCTTTCGCTTACTTAGATTGCGGTGGCTCGTCGAAAATCGCGGCGGCATGCAACGGAAGCTTAAGAATGACGCTAAAACTGACCCTCAGCGAAGAACAGTTGGCAGAACGAGGTCGTAAACGTGCCGAAAGTTCACGAAAACGTTACACGGCGACGCAAAAAGATTTATTACAAGCAATAAACCCATTCTCTCCGGCAGAGGTGAGTAGCCAGTGCCGGGGTGATAGGCGGCAGCCATCTTTTATTCCATTCGGAACGGGGCAGCCTGCGGCTATTCAGAAGAAAATTCACTTTTGTTCGGCATATTAATGCATCTTTAACGCGTACGCGTCACTTTGACACGGTAAGTTCTTGCAGTTTTGTGACGTCCCGTGAGAGGCAGGTGAAGTGGGTGCAGCCCGAAAATTTTTGACCAATAGCCTAGGGCTAATGGCAAAAGGAGGTCGAATCAGAAAATACCACTTGTTTTATTAAATCAAATTGTGCATAATCAGTGTGTACGCGTCACATCAGATAGGGAGCTATCGCGGTTTTCGTGACGTCGCGTGACACACAGGTGAAGCGGGGGTGGTTCAAAAAGTTTTTGACCGATCGCAGTGGCCTGATTGCAGAATTGGAATAGAAATGTTTGGAACAGTTTTACGTTACAGCGCCCCAGGAGTGATAATTTTGCAGCGGCCACTCATAAATCAAGAGGCAGTTTTTGAACGTTCAACCACAAACTGAGGCCTCGTTGGGTGAGCCTTTTGCAACGGTTGCGCAAAAGTCATGCCAAAGAGAGGGGACCAGACATTCAAACATATGGAACCTCTTTCTTGTCAGGACTTTTTGTCATAAGCGCCTAAAGATGCTTGGGACGCACGTATGAATATTTCTTAAATATATGCCCAATAGATTATTTACGTTTCTACGTGTATTTCCGACGTATCCGTTCGCTCTCTTTATATATAAGGTGGCTTCCCAATGCGAAAGCTCCGTTGCAAAGATGCCTCTCGCGATCTTTCGCTTTGCGTTGAGAGTAGAGTGTCCCAAATACGTAGAGACGTCAACACCAAGCATGCATACTTGCCACCATCGTATGCGCTGGATGGTATTCTGCGCAGATTAGAGGAAAGTCTACGTGCACTAGCTCACATCGATGAAAATCAGTCCAATTGTATATGAGGGCTGAACTTTTGCAACAAACTTGGCGTGTAAAACACAGTCTGGGCACTATTAAGGTAAATAATAAATATTTTTGTTGATGTCGACGTCCCAGAAAATCAATGTTCGCGCCGTTTACGTTATTCTACTCTAACAATTCATTTTCATAGAGTTTGACGCCTACAGTGAAGTCAATTCCATTAGAAAAGCAAGCCCTCAGCCATGCTGGTACTGTTTGCCTTTCCAGTGAGCTACTGCACCTATATTAACCTTTGTGTATGATTACAACGCTGTCTATAGAACACGGTACATTAGGCATACAAATCAGCATCAAAGCATAAGTGCGTATGGACATGGCTGAGTTTTCCTCGAAACGTGCTCATAAGCATGACGTCTCATAGGATGCGAAAAACACGCACTACCATTTTTTCTCTTGGAGTCAGCAGCGTGGTATGCCTAGATCAAGGTGTCCCAAAAGAGCCGTCAAGGAGGAACTGTTTGCGAGCGAGAAAGCGAAGGTGAGCGAGAAAGAAGAAAGAGAAGGCGAAGGCGAGCGAGAAAGCGAAGACTTGCAAGCACCTGTTCGCCAACGAAGCCTAAACGCAGCTTGAAGAGCGGCCAGCCTTGTCACATAGGCGAAATGTCGAATTCCTCTTCTCTGCTTACGCTTAAACAACGTGCCTATTATTCTTGGATCGTAGTTTCAATTTCGACGCGTTTGTAATTGCGAAATATACATAAAACTCTGCTACACCTACGTATTTCCATCAATGACTCAAGCAGACTGGTAGCGCAGCCTAATTGCCTCCTAACTCCATTAGTGAGAAACACATGTTTTCAAGGTATCACGTGGAGGCAGACCCAATCTGATGCAGCTTTCTTCGACTGAAAGCACGGCTGAATGGCGTCGAAGAAAAGTCAGCGGATTTTGCGGCAGTAATGAGCAATCATTTCTACGCTGCCTTCACTGACTCAGGCGCCCTCCCCCGCCAGAGGTGCAGTACTCGGGAATGTTGGCGCGAGGGCAGCACGTGTTTAGGTATTCTGCGTGCTTACCCCTGAAGTGCCTTACGTCAAACTTCTCGAAACCTACAAGATACATCGGTTGTCCATCTATTAAGAAACGCCATATTCGTCTATCGCACGTACAGATATAAAATCGAAAAGATCTTAGCCTCGCCCTGTACAACAACTTCTCTGGACAAGTACGAGTTCACTTGATGTGATAAATACCGCGTGTGTTAGGCATGCTATGATAGGACGATATATGACATGATATGACATGATATGATTGATATGATATGATATGAGAAGTAGCATATAATATCAGAAAAGTCCTAATGAGCGCCTTGTTAGACTTAGAGAGATTAAGAACAAAGCCTTAGAGCATATTCTTCCGATGTGCGTTATCTGTTTTCCGTCCGGTCCCTCTGTGCTCCTCACCCATTCCCCGGTCGATCACTGGTCTGCCGCTTTGAATTGGTGGGGAGAGCACCCGATCAGGCAACACATCACTTGAAGCTCTGTCGTTTAGATTTGCTTAGAGTTAATTTATATGTTGGCCTCGGGGAGTAGAGTTTCCCACAACGTAGTCACATATGTTAAAAGCATTCTTACATGCAGTGCAGCCAGTACGCCACCATCATTGCGTACCGTTGCCACAGCCCACGCGCCTTGCAGCCCGCACCATAATTATGGCTATGGACAGGTTTAGTTTCATCTTTGCGTAAAAACGAAACGAACAGAAATTCCTTGACTATTCCGCAAAAGAACATAGCAAAAAGCCACTTTTTAGCATAGCATGACAGCGTTACTTACGTCTCAAAAATGCTTTTCAATCCAGCTTTATATTTCCCGTATACATGGTGCGCATAAGCGAACTCATCTATTTGCTAAACTTTGCTTTTGCATGCGAGAATTGCGGCAAGCAGCACTATCAATGCCGGAAGTATGTTGTATTCGTACTACCGCGTGCCTATCCCAAACCCGAAGCTTCCTGTTTTTCTTGCAGTGTTGTATTTTTGTATTTGTTTTGCATTATTTTATAACAGTTTCGTGTAAGTACATCTTGAAATGGGCGGCGTACTAGCCACTGCCTATGGGAACATACAGATTGTGCGTACCTTGTATTATGAAATTTTTTCCCTCGACAAGCACCATACATCGGGACATATCGTAGTGGGCAAAAACACTAGCGAACATGCCAAAACAGACGACACCCGAGGGCTATGTCGTTTCTTCTGTCCGTCGATGCAGTTTTTTCATTTTGTGCTACAAATTGCCAAGGCCAACCAACGCGTCCAAATAGCCACAGTTCTGTGGAATATACATCACCTTCATCCTTCCATCAATGACCACCGAGAGGTACAGGATATCAGGTTCTGTACCTGTCATTTGCGCTTGCTGTTAACTTGCTAAGTCAAATATGATTCGCGTCATTTAGGTGCCATCATTGCTTTGGTTCTGCGTACCTATTTTTGCTCACCTGAACTTAACAATCAGCGACTTATTGTGCTTAAGGTACACCTTCGCCATCATGGGAATTTCAAATTTAAAGCTTACTGAATCACACGTATTGATGGATTACTCATGATCTACTCTATAGTCGGTGGCTGTTGGTCATCATGTGCTGAATTTTTTAAATAATATAATGCATTCGCCTTGGCATAAAATCTGGTATTTGTGGCCTGCCTTTGTTAAGCTGGCTGCTGATCCTGAATTCTAAGTTTAATATTTTAAATAAACGGTAAGAGGCACTTCTGGTCCCAGTGATCATCGACAGCTTTTAAACGACAATAATGGCTTCCAGTTCCAAACACTAAAGCAAATACAGGGGAGATAAGTTGTGAAATTACTTGGAGGTATAAAATCTCATACACTTGAGCACATTTTAAAAGCTAAGTATCCTGAATTATTACTGGTACTTAAGCGACTATACGTTTTTAAGATGCGTTTATTGAGCAGGTATTGCAAATGCCATATATATCGCTAAAAATTATGGGCTATATGGCGCTCAGCTTATGGCGCAAATCGCCCAACGTTTGGGAATACACCAACCTCTTACACAGAAACCAACCAAACAATAATACTCTGAATTGTTTTTGTGGCCACCCTTCTCTACCTGGAATAAAAAAAACGAAGCCACATGAGGTAATGAAAATTACTAGACTGCAAAAAATGCAGAACATGCGAACATGGCAGCTGTACAAAAAAGGAAAACTCTAGGGAATCATGTTAAAATATAACTAGAAACGATCTGCAGGCTACTTTACATATGGCACCTAAAGATTACGGAAAATTGTACACTGTAGATGAAAGGTCGGAACTTGAAAGCGATAGCAAGTATATCCTTGCTTTGAATCTCTCTGAAATATTTTCTAAGAATGCGCATTTACGACATCCTGGGGTGACACAACAGTTTTGCGGTTTTGACTCTGGCTCACCTCGTGCGCTTTTGAAGTGCGTTGCCTAAAAGCTGGTGGCTGCACACCTCATCAGGCCAGTGTTTTGAGACGCGTAATCACTGCTACCAGGGTGCTGTTTGTGCGGATATCCGGCAGCTTGAGTTGTCGCGTTATGAATTGACGTCGTTACAAATTATTCGTTGTTCGTCCAGTTATTGATTGAATGTAACGATGTATTTATTAGGTAAATATTCGATTATGCATTTTGACGTCTTCATTACACCTATTTTACGTGCTTCGTTTGATCCAACACAAGAACCACAATTATGCTATCTAGCGCAGGTGATTGCTAAATGTTCTGCATGGTGTAAAGAAACACATCGTATAGCCATGCCATTTGTGCATAATAGTACTTCGTTCTACGTTAGTGCGTGTCCATCTTTGCGGTGGTGTCCTTCTCTTGTATTTGTGCCTGCTCAATCGCAAGGCCTACGTACCCGAAAGGTCAATATTAAATAATGGTCTTTCTCATTATTCAATAAACAACGTTTCATTTCCTAAAGCCCGACAACGCTGTGGGTACTGATGTGGACAGATGACATGCAGAGTTTAACAGCGCCAAATACAGCTCACAGAAAACTGGGAGCTAAGAACAATAAATGTACTTACCAAGCAAGCCCCTCCCTCGGGACGCTCAGCACCCGACAAATCTGTGCAATTTCTGGACGGTTTCCCTAATTACCACAGCACAAGCACATAGAAAAGAGTATTAGACAAAACGGTGCCAGATCACATAGGGAAGCAACTTGGAAAATTACAACACCAAACCCTAAAACACGCCAAGACGTACAGTCGTAGTCACACTGCTAAGAGTAAATAATCATCGGATGTGATCACCACATTTCGCAAAATAAAACGCAGATCGACGCCACAGTGTGGCTATGCATGGGCACGACTTAGGCTATGTCCATGCCCTATTGGGCAAAGATGCGGACTCTAGGCGTTCCTGATGGTCGCAACTGTGGGCGCTGGCGCTGTTCGCAATCGGCCAATCGACCACCCTAGACAAGTGGGAATAGGAGTTCAGAATATGAAGCACAATGCAAACTCAAACTACCATTCATTAGCGGCATCGCTTGGTATTCGCTGTGGTATGATGCGTTATTAGCCAGTCAAAGAGTAATACAAGATCAGTCAGCCGAAAGAGCAACAGATGAAAGGCCGCATGGCAGTAAGCAACCATCACCAGATAAATGAAAAAAAAAAACTGAAATCAGGCATAACAAGAAACATGTCGGTGGCTCAACAAACAAGCGTGTATATGTAAACGAGGCTTTTTTTTAATGCGGAGTAATGTCTTAGCGTTCTTTTGTTTACGGCGGCGCTGTATTTGGCTAGGCGTTCATGTATTTTTCGTATGCGTAAACTAAAGTTATCATCATCAGCAATGCCGCCCCCCTCCAAGCAAGCGACAATACAATGGATCATCCTCCTTGAATGCAGAGGCTATAAGCACCATATGAAGGGAAGCGAAGCGAACTGTGACTGCGTTCATTGGAATCACGCATACAACGAACAGAACAGTTCAACTTTCAACAAAGAACAAGTTCTGTCAACAAAAATAGCCCTCTAAGCAAGCAAAAATGCATTGGCCTATGCCGTCACATAGACAGGCTACAAGCGCTCAGTAAATAAAGCTGCAAACACTAAACCAACCTGCAAAAAGAAGTTAGTATCTTGGATCCAAATAAAATTCGTATCACATATTAGGCTGATAAGAACAGATGCTACATCTAAACCAGCGTCGGCCATGTTTACGTTCGCACTGGCCTCTCCTTGTCTCCGTTCAAAGCACGTGCGTATCTACTTTCCTTCTGTTCTTCCACGGTGGCGTTCCCGTCTAAGTGTCACGCGTGTCAAGCTTCCTTTGGCTCGAATGTATCCAAAATAGGGTAAATGAGTTCATATATTTTTTTCGAATTTTGCGTCACCTTGGTGTCGTGAGCTAAACAGCTTTGCTGGTCATCCACCTTTACAAAGTGGAATGGCTCATGAATTTTCTTTTCATATTTGTCAGAAGGTGACTGACAAACCTTGAGTGCACCGCAAAATTTTCTTTTCATTTCAAAGAGCGTGTTTTTTGATACAGTGTGCGGCATGGTTTGATTTGCCGCGGATGTCACGTTTGGCATATAATGAACTACGGGAGTAACGGAGACTGATGCGTCGGATTTCTTCAAAGGGACAAGAATACTGCCATGCACCATGAATAGCAAGTAATATTGGATAGTTCTACAATAGAACGGATACGAGTTCCGGAAATAATTTTTTCGTTGAGCATGGCAATCTGTTGGTTTCAATTACAGTTGTTCACAAAAGTGCGTGTTGTATAAATTTAATGTGGAATGTCAGTAAACCTGCTTCAAAAAATTATAATTAGGACAGTCATTCATCGTGAGATGTCTTTTGCTTGAAGCAGTGCAGAGCTTACACGCCAGATGGCCAAAACAGAGACGCGTCATGTAGGAGGCATGTCTACAACCGGAACCCTCTTTCAAGATTTCCATTCGATGCACTGCGCCAACTGACGCAAAGTCCACGTGCAGCGCGTGTGCTCATATATTTTTAGTCTAGCTTGTCTGAATATATATGACGTGAGCCCCATTGTGCCCTTCTTCGAAAACAGTTTAATGCGTTTTTTTTTTTCATGGGATGAGCATTCTTAGAAAACATCACGCACTTTCCTGGGGCTGAGTACGTTTATGTCTCTATGCCTCCAACCGCTTTTGCGCAAACCTGGGTCACTGCGTAGTCAATAGGTTTTACACAATGGTTGCGCAAGGGTTGAACAAAATCAGTGGACCAATTAGAGTCACTGGGCAAGTAGCAATGTGTACCTAAGTGCCGTTCCTCAATGAACTTCTTGACGTGAAGGGTCCCCGATGATGAGAGACTCAGTGTGTCGTCATCCTCATCATCATCATCATTAACATCATCAACAGCCTATATATAGGTTTACTGCAGGAAGAAGGCCTCCCCCTGCAATCTCCAAATGTGGACCATTGAGCTAGCATAATTGAGCTAGCATATTCCAAATTCGGCCTGTAAATGTTCTCTTTTCACCAACCCACCTAGCTTTATTGTGTCCTCGACTGCCCTTGCCTTGCTGCCTGAGGATGTATATCCACAGAGCGTCTGCAGTTACGTGTAAGGCCCCGTCACGCTCGCCTTGAGTTGGCCGTGTCGGTCTAATGACACTCGCATGCCTGGGCTCAGTCATCCGGTTTTAGCAATCTGTGGAGGCCGTAGAAGATAACTAGCTGTCATGGCCACGAATAATTGTAACCGGTCAGTCATGACTATGATTGTTTGCCAAAGCCCTTAGTAGACGCGTCCGATCATTCCCAGGGTGGTACCATGCTCTGTTGTCATGCGCACGTGGCCTGTATTCTTCAACCATGGCCTGCTGTCATTCGATTCTCACGAGGCTACACACCTCTTTGATGCCGATTTCAATCACAGGGCATGTGCCAGTAAGTGTCTACACCTCTCCTGTGAACATCTTTCACGTCAAATTCTGTTACTAGATATGTTTCGCTTTGCGTGTGCCACTCTACAATAACCGAAACGATTCATGAAACTTCTGCGATGCTCCCCGGAATTGAAAAAGCGGCATGCATAGGTCTGGCGGTGACGGCGATAGATGTGGGCGAGTATGCTGTACGAAACGCGAGCGAGTAACCTGTCTGCGTACCCATGTTGGCGTTAGCGATGCGGTTTGTCCCTATATTGATGCAATGCTAATCGCAAGAATGTGGACGTTCATTGTGAGATCGGTGCTGCCGGAGTTTTTTCGTTCACTCTGGACGTGCGACCCTAACTCCTGTGGCTATTCTGTCTTCGGTCTCTCTAGCCGCATCAAACAAGATGATATCGATGTTCCTCTTAGCTTAACTGGTAATTATTTAGGCAAACACACCTTCATTTTATAGTAATTCTCCTATAATTCCACAGAGCAAAGGGGAACTCTATGCGCTTAAATGGCGTCCACTGTAGCAGTGGCTGCTGTATAGTGCTTATGAAAAGGGGTTAGAAGAGAAATGAATATCGGAGAGATATTTTCTAACTTGCGCCCCAATATCAGTTATGACGAAGCTTTTGCGTAATAGCAATGGACAAGCCTCGTTCCTTCAAGAGTAGCCATGCCCCCGCACCTATATGGCGTGTTTGCGCAATGTTTTCGATAACACGCATGGTTCATATTATGAAAAATTTTCTAATGACTCTATTTTTCCACATGAGCATAGGTATTTTTCTTAGAGGTCTCTTCGTTAATTTATTTGGTATATATCTTATTGGTAGCTTTACATATTATGACATCTGTAGGAAGTTTAGTCTTTATTTCTCCAAGGAGTCTTCAATGACGCCGTTAAATTTGTACTTCCAAGCTCTAGAAGATGCCATCTTATCCCGTTGTTGTAAGGTACTCGGGGAAAGTTGACAAAGTGAAGGTTGATTCTTTTCATGTTTATTGCAACCTCGGTTAATTGACCTCATTTCAGCATTTACACTAATTGCGGATCTTAACAACGATTACAAAACCGCCCAAGAGATGCTTTACCAGCTTCTCAATAATGCTGAGGACGCAGCTTCAGCAGAGATATTTCAAGCAGCACGCCCGGATATTTATCGCGCCCATTGTTTCCCAGACGGCCGTTATTGTCAGATGCATAAAATATCAGCATTTCTTTTGGAGCTCCTTAATTTAGTTGCTCCAGTAATTTTGTACGCAGCTCATTTGTGTTTCCTATGCCCCTGTGTTGTGTGTCTGAGTCTGGAACACTGAACAAGCCTGCATGTGGACACCTACTACCAACCATGAATTCACTATATTCGCACTCAGGGAAAGCATCAAATTATGTTTTTAGTCAGCCGCAACAACAAAACTTAGCGACAGTTTCAGGTATCGTGATATTTAGAAAAACGATACAATATGTCAAAATATATATGTTAGAGTTTCCCTTAGTTAAAGATTATGAGCTTACCTAGGGATGAACCACTTGCAAGACAGAATGTGGGAAGCAAAAGCAATTGCAGTATTGCGAACTTCATCTTAATGACTGACATCTTCCCCGTTTTTTGTCTGTGTGCAAGCGAAGTTGAATTAATGTAATACAGTGTAACCTAAAAGATGAGCACGAAATGATATCATCGGAGAGCAAAATATTTACATCTTGCAATGCTGCTCAGGGATTTTTTATCTATTTTTTCCAACAATTCCTAGGGAGAGCTCTTTAGACGACAGGATCAAACATTATATTCTATCCAGTATAAAATTGAAAAATGCAATTAGGTTATGTAAGCAATAAAGTTATAAATGTTGTGTCATGCACGCAGAATTTTGGGTAACGAATTGTCCTGCATCATCTGCATTGTGCCGCATAGCATGAACTCACTGCTCCGGTACTTCCACAACACTGTAGCAGTAAAAAAAATAAAAAAGCTTCAATGCTACCCTGGAACACTTTGCTCGCAAACTAGAGATCCACCAGTCTGCGACAAAAGAAACATTTGTGTCGTTTTCTCAACCATCTCTTATTACGAACATACTGTCATATATGGTCAACGAGCACCATGACTATGGTATCATAAATAGTCAAAGTAGAATGATAATTTTGATTATTCACGGTAAATTATCTACGAGAAGCACATAACAGGACGTAAAAACGACCGCGTGGTTTCTGACGCTAGAAAACGTTTGGGAGTACTGTTCAGCTTTTGTCATAGGATTATCACAGAATAAAGTATGCTGTAGTCAGCGACAAAACAGTCATTAAGGTTTGTTTAGTGAGCACACAAACCTTCGAAGGAAACTATGGTAAAGCCAATGCACTTGTCGGAATATGCGCTAAGTAAGCCTACCTTGAATGTTTTAGCTGAAATACTTAGGAAAAAGACACATTGATGCTTTCAATTGTACTTTAACGCCAAGTTAAGCATTTCCTTCGCGTTGTGTCCAAGTAAAAACAAGAAGAACAAAAAAAAAGAAACGAGCAGATGGTATGCGACAAAGGCGCAGCGTTAAAATTCAAGCAAACGTATCAACTACCGAGTATTCAAGAAATCATTGGGAACAGGGGAGCCCTATGAGAATTAGGAAAAAAGGAAACGATTTATATTTGCCGATTGCTACGTTGCAGAGGTTATCGCGTCAGAACTTATCCATTCATCAATCTCCAGGGAGCGGTTTATCAATCAATTCGCCCGCCATGGGTCCCACGCTACCGCTCGTATTCTACTCAGCGAAGACTACTTTGTATCATTTGCTAAATCAATATCCTCCAGTATTTTTTCTGTAGTTTTCTTCTCCGTGGTGAAGTTGTGGGAGACCACCGGCTACATGCTATCGGTGAGAGTTTGGTACTAAACCTGGAAGAACCTAGTTCTGTATGGAACACCTGAGCAACTGTATTAAATAGCATTAACGAAATCAGGATTGGACGGCTTTAAATCTTGCCCCGTCGCGTTACAGAGGGTTTATTAACACTGCGATTGCACAGATTGTGAACTAGTGTGAAGGTTGCCTCCTAAAGTAATCACCTTGCGATAAATCTCCGATTCGCAAATATCTCATTACATCATCTCTGATAACAGTCCAGCTTTTTAAAATATATTCTATCTGATAGGCCTAGTTTACAAGTATGCCGCCTCTGAGAGCGGCCGCGCTTTGGTGACAGTATCTGTGACATCGATTCATTCTTTAATTGGACAGTTTTTGGTTGCAAAACAGTTTGCTAGGTAGAAAACCGATCGACATCACAGAAGGGCGTGTGGTGTCCGCAAAGAAAGCTCTCATATACCAAAACATGGAGAGAAACGATCTACAAATATAGTCAAAGTAATAGAATGGCGAGACACTTCTATGAAGGTAGTCGTTTTACAATGGAATGATGTGCAGACTGCCAATTCTTTAACAGTACAGCGCGAGCGCCGAATACCTGGCCGGTCAGCAACGTGGTGCAAGGAGATCAAGATTAGCGCATGCGCATAAACGTCGCAGGAAGCCGGGGATCTTTGAGCGAGTTTATCATAGTAGGGGCTGTGACTTGCTGGTGGAACGAATCTAGCAAAGAAAACCATAGAGAAAGAAATTCAACAAGAGGGGACACTCAGCAAAATCTGTCAACAGGAAACACGTCCCGCCTAGTTTCTACTCCATTTGTTATTTGACGGGAGCATCGGGACAAAAAGGAATGAGAAATGCACTTACAGACAACGTTTCATTTTTTTATTCTTTCCTATTAAACCAAAAAATGGCTGTGGCTTAGCTAAGGTCAAGCCCAGGATGCGAAGCATACTAGCCTTTATTTTAGTTGTTGAACAACTGTTTAGCCTGGTGAACTGCTGTTGCTTGGCTATATTTGGTTCAGCTAGACGAAGAAACAACTCATGCGTTACTCTGCTTCGCCTTCAAGAGTGGAACGCGACAGCGTTCCCGTCGACCCGCCAAGGGGTGTAAGACAATGGGCTACGGCGCAGCGACTACGCGCCCCGCATTGGACGCGGTGAGCGTCGAGCAACGCAGCGTTCGGCGCGGCAACGAAATGTGCGCCTGAGCAAGCGACGCACGCCTGAGCCTTAGAAACAGCTCGTTTCTAAGGCAACACCGCATTCACTACAGGCGCTTTTGTACCACTTTGAAGCATCGTACTCGTGGCTCAGTCATTCTTCTTCCGGCTACCGTTCGGTGCGGACGCGGAATCATGTGCTCCAGCGGAGCGGCGACAGCGGCCTCTGCAAGCCGCGGAAACAGGATTGAAGACAATGACGGTCAGGACTACGAGATCATTTTGCCTACATTGCCCACCGGACGTGTTGTGGTTAACACCGTTTTTTTGCACGGCGACGTACGAGTTAGGCCCTACAGGGTTGAGGATTTCCGCGACGCCCTAGCCAATGCTGGTGCGCTTCCCGGCGTGGTGGCGTTGGGGGCGTACCAAATCAACCATGTTTGGGCGGTGACTCTCAACAGCATCGAAGCAACTAAGAAGCTGGCCGCTCTGAAGGAACTGGAAGTAAAAGGACGCCGCTGCATTATCTTTGATCCAGATGACCAACAAGTGAAACTACGGCTGCACTGGATGTTGCACGGCGTGGCGGACGACGACATTCGGACGGCTCTCGCTGCTTACGGCAACGTATCCGAAGTGACCCGGGAGCGTTGGCGTGTCTCAGGCGTCAAGGAGAAAGGGTCCACAACGAGGACCGTGCTCCTGAAGCTGAAACCCGGTTTGAAGGTCGATGATCTACCTCACCAGCTACGCGTTGCAGGAGAGTTGGCCCTTGTGGTGGCGCCTGGGCGGCCTATGCAGTGCCTACGCTGCCGTGGTACGGGCCACGTTCGACGTGAATGCAAGGTGCCACGGTGCTCAAAATGCAGACGCTATGGTCACGTCGACAGTGATTGCGTCCGCACATATGCTGTGGCTACGGAGCCGGCATCGCAAGACAAGTCGACGGAGCTGCTGATGGACGTCGACGAGGCGGAAGAGGCAGCGAAAGGAGCCGAGGAAGTGGGCAAGCCAGCAGGAATGACCGACCCGTCGGGGCTTGCCAGTGGTGACACAAGCACGTCAAGCAACGGAGAGACGCACCCCGATGAGAAGGAATTGCCTGCCAGAGGTGACACAACCAAGTCAAGCAACGGAGAGACGCACCCCGAGGAGAAGAAATTGCCTGCGTCTCGGGCGAAGGCGTCGGAGAATGGGAAGAGCGTTCCGGCACCCAAGGTCGGCGAACCGGCGAACAGCTCGCCGAACGCGGACCTGAGCGGTGGCCGCGCAGTCAGCGTCTCCGCGCCAGCCAAGCGCCCTTATGGCCACACCGGCAACGAAGGGGATAAGGTGGCAGCCACCAGCATCGAGGAGCCGCCTGCAAAAACAACTCAAGCCAGGCGGGCCAGTCTCCGGCAGCAACCTAACGTTTCGTCTGAGAAGCGAACTGGCGATACAGCACCTACGCTGCAAGGTTCGGAGCCTGCACAGGGTGGCTCCGGCATCAACGATGGCGTCTAGCCACGCGCTAGACGCGGAGGGTAAGCACCGTGCTCTCGGCCTTTTCACTTCCTTGCGAAAATGGCTCCTGCATCTCCGTTGAAGGTAGCCACACTTAATGTCAGGGGCTTGGCAGGAAAGAAAAAGCAAAGTCAGGTGTATCGGCTTTTAACGGAGCACGACATTGATATATTGGCCGTGCAGGAAACAAAAGTTGACGGTGAGGAAGAGACCGGGAGCATGGTGCGACGTTTCACGTCTAGATTCTATGCTATTGTAAGCCATGCCATCGGCACATCTGCTGGTTGTGTCCTTTTTATTAAGAAGTTGCCGGCTTTGGTCGTGCATGCTGATTTGTCGTGCTTGTCAGGTCGATGTGTTGCTGTCCATTTCACACTCAGCGATACAGAATGGCGTGTTTTATGTTTGTACGCACCAAATGTTGTGGATGAAAGGGTCGATTTTTTTAGAAGCGTTGAGCAGCGTCTCAGTTTCGATAAACAGCTGATTATCATGGGCGACTTCAACTGCGTCCTGAGTGCTTGCGATAAGACTAGTGATCGGGGGTTCAGGGACGCAAGTACTGAGGTACTGTCGCAAATCATAGACAAATGGAACCTTGAGTATGTGGCGGAGTGTATACAAGGCGCGGGTGGTGTGAAGTACACACATTTCCAGCGTGCAAGTCATGCCCGTCTGGACCACATTTATGTAACGCTGGACGTGATTCCAAAGTGCAACAGTTATCAAGTAGTGCCGGTGTCTTTCTCAGACCACTGTTTAGTAGAGTGCGGGATTGGGGCACAAAAACGTGGCCGTGCTTTTAGCTGGGAACTGTGGAAGATAAATAACAAGCTGATTAAAGACGATGCTTTCAACCGTACGGTATTTGAAGAAATCGGCAAAATAGAGCCGAATAAAGAACTGAAAACATGGCAACAGTGGGAGCTTTGTAAGGAACAACTTAAAATCAAAGCAATAGAGCGGTCTTGTTCTATGGCGTACGAGGAGAAACTAAATGAACGTAATCTAAGGTCTATGCTTGCAAAACTGCTCGAGAAAGAATGCGAAGCGCCTGGTAAATGGATCGATGACATTAGGAAAACGAAACAAAAAGTTGAAGTGATAGAAGAGGAGCGTTATCGTGGTGCGTTGGTCCGGGCGAGAGCGGAACATGTAGCTGCTGGGGAGACGCCGTCTAAACGCGCGCTCGGAATGGAAAAAGCCCACGCTCGTCGAAATCACATAAACAACATAGAATGGGGAGGCGTCTTATCGGATGATAACGAACATATTAAGCGTGCATTTTTTCAGTACTATCAGGCGTTGTTCGCTTTACATGTTGCCGACACGAACACGTTTAAGGATAAGTTCATTGGGGCACTGCCGCGACTCAACGATGAGCAGAAGGATAGGTTAGAGCTGCCAATAACCGGATCAGAGGTAGAAACGGCGATAGACAATTTAAATCCTGGTAAATCGCCAGGACCGGACGGGTTAAGCGCGGCGTTTTACAAAGCTTTTAAGCGTGGAATCGCGCCAATATTGACGGTAGTGTTTAATGAAGCTTACGAAATTAACGAATTGCCTCCGTCTTATGCAAGATCACACACTGTCTTAATCTCCAAAACTGACGAAGCAGAGAAGTTACGACAAGTAACAGCGTACAGGCCGATTGCACTCACAAATGTGGATTACAAAATTTATATGAAAGTTTTAGCGCGAAGATTACAGTCAGTAATCCAGGAAATCGTTGGACCGCATCAAACGTGCGCGATTAAGGGACGATCTATTACGACTAATATTCACACAGCAAGATGCGTGCTGGAGTGCTGCGATATTACAAATAGCCGCGTGGCCATCTTGCAACTAGACCTTGAAAAAGCTTTCGACTGTGTCGCGCATGAAATTTTGCTTTGCATACTAGACCATGTTAACGTTGGTTCTGTTATTCGCGAGGGTGTCGCCCTGGCGTATCGCAACTGCACGACGAGATTGATTGTTAACCAGAGCCTGGGGGCCCCAATTAGCGTGCAGCGGTCGGTACGCCAGGGTTGTCCCCTCAGCCCTTTTTTGTTTTGCATATACATAGAGGCGATGTGCTTAAACATCGTGAAAAAACAGACAATTCCCGGCTTTCGGTTGCAGGCAGCGGAAGTCAAGCTGTTGGCATATGCGGATGACGTGGCGGTTTTTTCCACCAGTAGGAAAGGTGTAACTGAGGCTATTAAATGTGTAGAGAACTTCTGCCAAGTCACAGGCAGCAGAGTGAACTTAGCAAAATCACTAGGGCTCTGGCACGGAGAATGGCAATCGACGCCCGACCGCTTTGCAAACGTGTCCTGGGTTACGACCCCAACGAAGTATTTGGGAGTACCTCTAGAATGCTACCGCGATAGCGCGACATATTGGACAGCGAAGACGCATGATACACGTGGAAAGGCGGAAAGGTGGAAAGGAACGAACTTATCGATTTTTGCTAGAGCCACCGTGTGCAACCTGTTCTTTATTAGTAGGCTGTGGTATGTAATGCAGGTGTTACATTGTGCAAGGCTTAATGTACAGAAGCTGCATCGAATTTTCGCTATTTTCGTGTGGGATGCGCAATGGGAAAAGTGCAGCCGAACAAATTTGTTCAGAGGAGTCAAGAATGGTGGATTGGGCCTGGGACACCTTTTTTTTGCGGCACATTGTCAACAGGTTTCTTTTCCTTCGCGACGTCAGCGATCCTTTGTTGCGCACCGCATGCCAAGTAAGGCACGGGCGCGCGTTGCCAGACTGTTGTTTCAACCGAAACACTCACGGGAGGCATTTTTGGATATTTTAGAGAAGTTGTCGCAAGTGTACGATTCCTTGCAACGAGGTTTTCAAATGAATATTTATCTACTGTCAAAAAGAAAAAAATTGTACAAGGATTTGTGTGACGTTGTTCTGCCGGAGCCAATGTACAGAGCCTTGTACAGTGGAGGCCCTGGTAGGGACGTGTTAAAGAGAGTAAAAAAAAAGTGCAAGTTGCGCCAGGGGTTAAAACCTTTTTTTTAAGTTACACACTGGAACGTTGCCAGTAAAAATGTTTTTACAGGAAAAGGGCTTATTTCTTCCATGGGGATCTCACTGCCTTATCTGCAAACAACCAGAAACGATAGATCACGTTTTTCTTCATTCTTGGGGAGGGGCATTTTTTTGGGACGTACTACAAAGAACGTTAAAGAAACAATTCCCCCTCGACCCCCATGGAATACGGTATCTACCCATTACTAACGAGGATGGTTTTCCGTTTGATTTAATAATGTTAATTGGCCTCCACAGTATTTGGCGCTCTCGAATGGCAGGATACCACTGTGATCCCGATGCACGACCTACGCGAAATTATTTCCGTGAAACTGTGCATCGGTTTGTTGAGATTTTGAAGGCCGGTGGCGATACCCCCGAGTGGCTGTCAAGGGTGGAGCCATTGATGGCTCTAAATGAATTTTAATGTGGCGTTGCCAGCCCCGTACCAGGCTGTTTATGTCAATACTACGTGTTCATTGTATCTTTTATGTCTTGTTTTGTGTATTGGTATTGCTGTTCTTTCTTTGTCAAAGTCAGGCAATAAAGAAAAAAAAAGCCTCGTGGCTCAGTGGTAGCGTCTCCGTCTCACATTCCGGAGACCCTGGTTTCGATTCCCACCCAGCCCATCTTGCAAGAGTTGAGCCCGGCTTGCAGCTGTTGTGACGTCAGTGCCCTAGCGGGAGTTAGGCCGCAGTACCATGTGTGCGACCGCTGGCGAGCGCACGAGCTGAGACCCGGCTATGTAGCTACGCGGCCGCAAGCGAGCGCACGAGTTGAGCCTCTGCTTTTGCAGCTGTTATGACGTCATATGGTGGCTACGCGGCCGCGCGCGGCGCAGCAAGGAAGAGCGTGGTTGTGCGGCTAGTATGCTTCGCATAAAAGTTTTGGGTATAAATGAACTTATACATTGCGACTAATATTTCTTGGGTTGGCTAGCAACAAACTAGCGGCATGCCAGACGCGTGTGCATATACGTCATGCGCCAGACATGCCGCAGGAGCCAGCGAGGCGGGCTGCGCATGTGAAGCTCGCGTGCTCGGCGAACCGTCTGATTTGGATGTAGGCCGTTTTTTGGGGCTCCAGGCATTCTCTTGTGTTCCGTCTGCATTTCTGCGCGGCACCGCTGCACTACTGGACTACAGCAAGGTCTGGAATTTTGTTTGGCAGTCTGCGACGCACTTCAAGCACATTTAGGCTTACGGCAGTAACTGAACCTATATAGTGACGCAGTTATCGAAAAACAACTTCGCCGTCCAGGCCTAGTTAATTTGAGTTAACTACTGATACTGGGAGATGTTTGCGACGCTTTCAATGAGCCCAAGCTGTATAATAGCTTATTTCGGTTGTTTTTGGGCATGCTTGCCGCACGTGGCTTTGTGACGAAAACCACCTCGGCCGTGTGACGCAGTTTTGCGTGTACTGAATCTGACCGGGACAAGTTTTTGCGCCTTCTCTGACTCCAGACATTATTTTAACTAGTTTCGCTGCTTTTGGGGTACTTTTCAAGCACAGTGGCTACGCTCGGCGTAGTGGCGCCATTAGTGAAAAGCAGGTCGGCTGTGTGCCGCAGTTAGTTTCGCGTGTGCAGATTCTAACTGGGAGAAGTTCGTGACGCACTCTTCGACCCCGAAAATTGTTGTAATTAATTTCGTAACTTTTTGGCATACTTTATAGGCATGCTCTTCGCACCTGGGGTTGTGACGCTGTCAGCAAAAAAGCAAACCGGCCGTGGTGAGCTAGTTCTGCATGTATTTAATTTTAGTGCGACAAGTTTGTGACGATTTTTATGGCGCGGCAACAAAATAAACCTAAATTTCGGTACTCACGCTTGTCGAAGACGCGACGAGCGTTTGCCCAGAGTGATAATACGGGAGTGTGTTGCTTGCGCCGGAAGGACGCGTAAGAGATCACGCCGAGGAGCTCACGAACTTCACATTTTTGTCTTCTGAGCGACTGAAAACAGGCTTTGCACCCACGAATCTGTCTTGAGTGTGACTAGGAGGCATTCCGCGAGCGTGTAAGATGGTCTGGCTGAGAGCCTGTGTTGTAGCCACCTCTGTGTACGTGGCGTACCATCACATAGACTGACGCCAAGTTGTTTTGGAAACACGCAGTCACCCGTGTATTTGTGCTCTTAAAATGCAGGAAATAATGCACCGGAAGGGATGGATGCTGGAAAATCGGATGTTTTCTTCAGATTTTATGGAATTCTTTGGGAGGAGTCTATTTGCTACGAAATCTATGTAAAAGTGAATTTATCTGTAATGCCGTTCATCCACCACTCTCGCACGATTCGCCTCTACTCGCAATATTCCTGTTAGGTCATTGTACCAAAATGATAAATGCTTGTAATTTAATTTTTTTCAGCTGATGGCATCCGGTGGAGCTTTGCACTGCAACGACTGCTGCTTACCTGGTGCCACGAGTTTGGATGAAACCACAAGACGCCCGGAACGAGCATTTATATAGAGCAAAATAAACGTTTCATTTCAGAAGACGTCTTACGTTTTTTTATGAAATTACGCGTGACACAGGTTCGGTGGCGGCTTGTAAAGATCGTTCGCCATCATTTTTAATAAATAATAAAACGATACCGCGCCAAGGCTGCGCGTGGTTCAGCAGAAGAAGCGAAAAACAAAAATCGGCGCCGATAAGCGTAGCTGGCGTGGCGTGTACCAAATGGTGTTCAAAACGCGCGCGCCCAGAACCGAAACCAGAAGGTGTTAATACCATCCGCTTGGTGCGCTACAGTCAATTCGATCACTAGGCTCCATGGGATTGTCCGCTCTTGTTGAAAGGTATTTCTCAATGAGGAATCGATGAACTTGGTGCGCATGCACTACTCCTGTCGATCTCGTCGTTTCATGCGGCTAGGAGGCGTTGACCGGCCGTCCAGTCGACGCTCGCACAATACTGTTAAAGAATCCGTAGACCGTACGTACTTATAACAGTGTAGTCGTCACACTGGGACTAAGTAGTTAGCATTAGACGTTTTACTTCGTATTCGCGTGGAGAACTGAGCGAAACGGACGGGACCTAGTTTGGCTACGCTTTAATAAATGACCATAAAGTGCCTTTAGTGCATTTTTACTGCTGATAACACCTCACCAAGAACGCATGAAAACAATAGGCGTTGGACGTAAATTAATGCCTTATAAAGAGGTGCAACAATTCTACTCCACTACAATCAAGGGGAGGCAATGCCACATTTATGCACGAGACTGATTGAAAAAACATCCTACCTGTAGGCGATGCACTGCTTCAGCACAAACTCCAGGGCAGTGCGAAATTGGCAGTACCTGTCAACCTCAAGTTATCTTACAGAAAGAAACTACGCTATATTCTCTCTATGCCACTAGTCGCTACAAAAGAAATCTAAAAGTATAAAATTTGTTCCTTTGCACATGAATTTAGGCGGGAAAAGCACTGGTAGGAAAGCTAAATCTCCTATGCCCGCAATTTGCGAGCCTTCTAAAGCGGAGGTTGATACCGCAAGTTTTAACTGACCGCAAAGCTTCCGACACCGCCCGCTATGCTGCCTCGATGCGCGACCCCTGTACTGCGAACGTTAGAGGTGGAATCAGATAATACGAAATCACTGATTCCTTGACTGAAATTGAGCATCTCTATTGATGCTATATGAGCAAAATATGCTCTATGTGGCGTTTATTTTAGTTGTTCACAAAGTAGTTCTAAGCAGATACATGAATGTAGCGATTGAAAAAAAAAAACAGGTTTTGCTCATGGTAATGAAGTTTAAATATAGTGACAGCTACTCGTATCTGCTGCATGTACGTGTATATTCTAAGCACGGCAAAGAAGAGCGGCGTGCAAATAAAATTCAGTTAATTTCATTGTCTTCAAAAGAATATTATTGGATTCAATGGATTCTGGTATTTAGGATGACGCAGCCTAGGATATACCAAGAGGCGTGAGTGAAAAGTCATCCTTACCTCAACAGGAAAGCCTCCTTTGCAGTTATGGAAGATAGCGGCCAACTCAATGGCGTATATTCTCACTTTGATATTGCGCTCCTGAGCAGATACAGCAGCAGACTGTCATATGCAGTTTTGTCACGTTCACGGGTCCCACGTGGAAGGGTCCAGCAATGTACAGTGACGGCTGCACTCTGTAGGCCAGCAAGGCAGATTCTTCATGGTGAGGAGCAAAACAAATTATCTAATCAAGGCACCTCGCCTGAAAATCCGCTTAAGTTGCATTGTAAATGTGCAGATTTATTTTTAAATTACTATACGTCTTTCTATTTCCCGCTGTCTCTCTCAATTTGACATTTCCAAGAATTCCTGGCTGAAAAAAGCTTAGCCACTCTTTCTCTTACCTCACCGAAATACCATTACACTTTTTACATAGCTGACGCATTTCAGCGCCGGGATTCGAGTTGATGGCAGCAGGATTATTCTTATTTGACATTTCTTCTTCTTCCCGTGGCTTGCGAATAAATACGTTTTTCGTCAGCTTTCTCTCATTTTCTTTATTTCTTTATCTACGACCTATGCACTAAGCATGTTTTCCTGGACGACCCACGGTCACAGCCACTAGGCGTTGCCTGTGAACTATACATATTGGCCTCCCAATGTTTGACGTGCATATGACATTAAAGCCTTCTTCTAGTGCACAATAACTCTTGAAAACCTCATATCGAAAATATTTTGATATAGAAAGGCTTCTATCATCACGCACAGCGTGTTTGGAACCGCACAACTAAAAGCTCCAAGAACAACGTCAATGCACAAGGAAAATTTTAGAGACACCTGCCGCAGAGGTTCTTGTGAGTAGTTCTTTTTTATTTTACTTACACCTACTGGTATATTCAAAGATACAATGCCGGAAGAGTCAGTACAAAAACTTTCAGGTAGATAAAGACGTTTAAAGAATGTAATATGTGGAAGAATATTGAATATGAATGAATCAATTTGTTGTTTTATGGCGCAAGGGCCAATTATAACATAAGAGCGCCAGGTCAGAGATGATGGGTTTGTGGTGGGTAGATGAATTCCGTAAGTTATTGTGACATAGCTGTAAAGGGGCCTCAAAGCGATCTCTGTAAAGTGCATAAAAGTAATGAGTACTAATAAGAACACAAAAGAGACATTGTGATAGAATGATCATATTTTAAAATACTTGAAAGCAAACGTTTGCAACACGCACTACTACCTAAAAGAGCCTTTAAACGGAAGGGCCTGAAGGCATGTGCTGTACAAAATATCGCAGCGGCATCCTCTTGAGAGAGTATGTGCTACAAATTCGTAGGGCTAACAACATGTAAGACAACATCGTTTAAGAAACTTAGGACTGCTCTGGTGTCAAACAACGGTTCTGTACCAAGAAACAATACAGGATGAAGGGGGATATGCTGCCGGTATGCTAGCGGAAAGTGTTTCTTTCTCTCTGTTTCGGCTTGCCGACACTCCAGGTGGGCGTGGAGGACGGTGAGCCTTTCACAGCATCTACCGCAGGATGGTGGTTCATTTCCAGTTAGCAGGAAACTGTGTGTGGCATATGTGTGTCCTATTCTGAGACGACAGAATGGGACATCTGTTCGTCGTGTTTTTGTTGCGGAGGGCCAATTACCCAGGTTTGGTTGAATCAAGTGAAGCTTATTATTTGTTTCAGCATCCCATAAGCGCTGCCAGTGGCTTCTGAGTTTCTTCCGGATGAAAGGCTTAAGGTCTAAGGCAGGTAGTGCATTGGTAGAATGTATATCTTGTGAAGCTATTGATGTGGCAATTTGGTCAGCCAGCATATTACCCTCAATGCCCCTACGTCCAGGTACCCAACATATATGACTTGCTCCTGAGACATATACGATGTGCAAGTGACGGAATAAAGCTCGGTAAGTACAGGGTTTCGATGATTGCGGAGGAACATTAGGGCTTTTACGACGCTTAGAGAGTCTGTGTATATAATGCCTTTGTACAACTTTGCTTTCTTGATTTGTTGAACAGCACATAGAATTGCATAAGCTTCCGCAGTCAATATGCTTGTTTCCGGATGCAGTCCGTCGGACTGGGAGAAGGATGATCCGATTGCAGCATAAAACACGCCGGCATGTGATTTAGAAGCGTCTGTGTAAAACTCTATGCACGAGTACTTCGATTGAAGTTCCAAGAAGTGCATTCGAATATGTGCCTCCGTGGCGTGTTTCGTCACATCTACGAAGGATGTATCGCATTCTATGGGCTTCCACGGCCATGGCGGCAATGGCTTAGCTGGGACCATTAGGTTTTGCTGAAGAACTGGAACTTGCATTCCCTCAGCAAGCTTTCTAATGCGCATAGAGAATTCTCTTGCTGCAGGTCGATTATTAAAGAGCATTGCAGATGCCACATCGTTAATGCTTGCATAAGAGGGATGGTCGCAGTTTGCGTTCACTTTTAGAAAGCACGTGAAACTGGAGTATGACCTCTGAAGATGAGGCGAGCACTCATTAGCTTCAGCGTAGAGACTCTCTACAGGACTTGTCCTGAAGGCACCGGTCGCCAAGCGGATGCCTAAGTGGTGAAAAGGGTCAAGCATCTTCAAGGCGCTTGCACTGGCAGATTGATATACTATGGCCCCATAGTCTAAGCGTGTGCGTATAAGACTTTTGTACACGTTCATCAGACACTTCCTGTCGCTGCCCCATGTTGTATGTGATAAAAGTTTAAGAATGTTCATTGATTTTAGACTTTTCTCTTTTAGGTGCTTTAGGTGTGGAATGAAGGTCAATTTTGAATCTAATATGACTCCTAAAAATTTGTGTTGTGTGACAGCTGGTATGCGCTGCCCATGTAGTTCTACACTGGGCTCTGCAAATAGGCCTCTGTTTCGTGTGAAAAGGGCACATGAGCTTTTAACAGGATTCAGTTTAAAGCCGTTTTCCTCTGCCCCTTTACACCCTTTGTCCAAGCCAAGCTGGACATGTCGCTCACGAATAGAAAGGTTGCATGACTTGAAACCTAATTGTACGTCATCTACGTATACCCAGTAAAACATGATCTGCGGTATAGATAAGCGCAAGGAATTCATTTTGATTATAAGAAGGGTACAGCTTAACACGCCTCCCCAGTTTCTTGTGTAAATGGCCTGGATAGAGCATTGCCCACCCTAACGCGAAATGTACGATTTGATAGGTAACTTTCATTTACATTAAGCATATTCTCTCAAATACCCATTTCTGAGAGGTCTCGCAAAATCCCATATCTCCAAGTCGTGTCATATGCCTTTTCTATGTCTAAGAAAACAGTAAGAAAGAGCTGCGTATGGATAAAGGCGTCGCGAATGCCTGCCTCAATGCGCACGAGCTGGTCAGTAGTCGATCTACCCTCTCTGAAGCCGCACTGGTAAGGGTCGAGCATTTTATTCGATTCAAGGAAATGTGAAAAAACGACGATTTATCATTTTCTCGAAGAGTTTGCATAAGCAAATTGTCAGTGCTATTGGACGGTAACTTGAAACGTCGAATGGGTCCTTGCCTTGTTTCAAGACCGGTACTACGATAGCTTCTTTCCATGAGGATGGGAGGTATCCAGCAGCCCAAACAGAGTTAGAAAGTGCCAGAAGTGTCATCTGTGTATCAGTGTGTAGGTTTTTAGTCATGTGATACATGATTTTGTCAACTCCAGGTGCAGAGCTCATACACGAGCTCAGCGCAGCTCTAAGCTCGGCAATATTAAAAGGACAGTTGTATGGTAGATTTGGTCGGCATTCACGGTTTATTGACTTAAGTTCTGCTATTTGCTTATATTTAAGGAATGTTTGTGAATAGTTTACGGAACTTGATACACGCACAAAATGTAATCCAAGGGTATCGGCCTGGTTTCCCAAGGCATTTCCTCGCTCATCACTCGAAGGTAATGGGTTGACCTGCTGCGCTTTTAGCCTTCTCAGCCCATCCCATACTTTAGCCTCCTGCGTATAAGAATTGATGCCCGAGAGAAACCTCTCCCAGGTGGTGGTGATAACTTTATTGCACACAAGGGAGTTGCGGACACGCAGGTCCTTGGGCCCCCGCCTTGCTCTTCTAGCCTGCCATCTCGGGCGCCGTCCTTGTGACTTGATGTGTTAAAATGCGATGTGATTTTCCGCTGTAGGATATTGGCGCAATCTGCTCCATGCCTTATTTTGTCTTTCTCATGCATCCCTGCAGTCTTCATGCCACCAAGAAACACGTTTCTTAGATGACTGGCCATTTGTTTGTAGAATGAACTTTTCAGCTGTATCAATAATAATAGCGGTAAAATATGCTACAGCTTTATCTATACTAAAATCGCGTATATAATCTTGTGCTAAGTAAGTAGATTCCTTAAAACGCTTCCAATCAGCGGAGTCAAGTTTCCAGCGAGGTACCTGTGGGCGAATGTCGTGTCGTGTTAGTAAGTTTAAAGTTATTGGAAAGTGGTCGCTCCCGAATGGACTTTCTATAACATCCCAGTTTAAGTACGAAAAAAGTATGGAAGATCCAAGCGCTAAATCTATCGATGAGCATGAATTATGCGCAATATTATAGTAGGTAGGTTTTTTCCTATTAAATAGACACACACCCGACGTCACAAGAAAGGATTCGATCAGTCGAACCCTCGAATCAGTCCTGGAATCTCCCCAGACGCTGATATGAGCATTAAGGTCCCCAATAATAAGAAACGGCTCAGGAAGTTGATTAATAAGTTCGTAGAATCCTATTTTGCTCATGTGATAGCTTGGAGGTATGTAGATAGAGCAGACGGCTATTAATTTATTAAAAAGAATTGCTCGAACTGCAACTGCCTCGAGGTACGTCCGAAGCGGCAAGTGTTGGCAAGCAGTAGTTTTATTGACAATTATGGCTACACTGCCGGATGAGGTGTTCACCTCGTCACGATCTTTACGAAAGATAGTGTGCGACCGGAGAAAATTTGTCTTTGTAGCTTTTAAGTGCGTTTCCTGAACACACAGTACCTTTGGATTAAATTTGTGTAGAAGTTCGGTTACGTCGTCAAGATTGTGGATGAGACCTGCCACATTTCAATGCATAATTTGCGTATCCATTTAGACAGAGTTCGATACTGTGTGTTCTGAAAAGGAAATGATAGTTTACCGGCGCTTTGCAGGCGCTGTGACGGGTGTTTTATTTCTTTTGGAGCGATCGAGAGATCCTCGCCGCTCCTTAGGCGCTGGTAGCGCCGTCTTGCTGGTGGTTGTGTCCATCGCCTCTAGCGAGGCGCTGGACACGCGCTCTTCCGAGCGCTTTGTTTGACGTGAAGGCCTCGGCACTTTGGACGAGACCTTCGAGGTCACCTGCCCGGAGGTGGATGGCCCCGTCTGCTGGGCTGACGGAGCAGCGCTAGCTGCAACCGCCGCGGGGGAAGGTGGCGTAACGGCCGACTCACTGCTTGTGGGTCGGACAGCCGCCGGAAGCCGTTGTGTCGCTTACCCCTGACGCGTCACATTGGCAAAGCTACTCTTAGGCAGGTATGATACCCGCCTACGTGCCTCCTTGAAAGATATGTTTTCTTTGACTTTGATTGTCACAATTTCTTTTTCTCGTTTCCAAGACGGGCAGAACCGCGAGTATGCGGCATGCGCTCGCCATCACAGTTGACACAATGTGGAGTGTTCTGGCACGTTTCGGAGGAATGTTCATTGTCACTGCGCTTGGCACATGTCAGCCGGCCTCAACAGTTCTGTGAACTGTGGCCAAACCTTTGGCACTTAAAGCATCTAAGAGGATTGGGCACGTACGGCCTCATACGGTGCTTGATGTACCCGGCCTCGATTGACTCGAACCGAAGGTGATTGTCAAGTGTTTGGTTTGGATTTCTTTGCCATCTCGCCTCATCTTAATTCTTTTGACGTTTATAACATTCTGTTCACTGAAGCCCTCCAAGAGTTCAGCCTCAGTGAGCTCCAGAAAATATTCGTCCGAGACAACGTCACGGGTGGTATTCATCGTGCGGCCCGGGGTTACTACTACTTGGGTCTCCCCAAGTGATGCTAGTTTAGGCAATTTCTCAAATTGCTTCTGATCGCGGAGCTCAAAGAGGAGGTCACCGCTAGCCATCCTCGATGGTTTATATCCTGGACGAAAAACTTCGGTAAGAGATTTCGATACAAGGATCGGTGAGAATGGATCACGTGGAAACGAGGAAAATTGTGGACTTGGAGTCCGAAAAACTGAAAGACTTCTTCCGTGCGCCCTCGTTTCTGAGGGCAATCAGGGAGTTTAGGAAAAGCATTTTCCATGAGTACAGTGGACGTTTTCGGCTGCGATGCCAACCAACCAACATGGAGCCCAACAGGGGGACGTCACAGGAGTTCCTGCTAGAAAAACCCTGCCAACGCCAGCCGTACATCGCTGCTCTAACCAAATACAGCATAACCAAGGATGGCTAGCCACACAATGTTAACCCTTGCCTCCGGGAAACTAGGAAGTGAGGAGAAGTGATGAGAAGACAGGAAAGATGAAGAAGGCGAGAGAGAAAGACGAAGATTGGAGAGGAGGACAGGAAAAGGCGACTGCTGATTGCCCCCCGGTGGGTCAGTCCGGGGGTGCCGCGTGCGTCTACGTGAAGCAGAGGCCAAAGAGGTGTGTTGCCTCCGCCGGGGCACCTTAAAGGTCCGAAAACCCGGCATCGGCTCAACCCCCAGGATCCCCCTTTCCCCGGACACGGCTAAGCCGCGCACAGCTACACGCGGGATGGTGCAACCCTCGTGTGCTCGGGTACGTGGTGTCGCAACACACCAAACGCCTGCTGATGCAGACGCCCCTGCGGGGAGAATATTAAATACACAGCCATAAAGTGCATTTCTTACCTTTATGAGAAAAATACCTTTACTTGAAATATTATTATTTGGAAGTTATAAGGGCACGATAATACATTCTATTATTTACATTTCAAACATACTCGAACGCGCTAGAGAAAAAAAGCTGCACAGGATAATGAAAAAAGCTATAAAGAGAAAAGTGCACAAAGTTCAATGCATGCCCAAAAGTCGAAAGAAACTAATGAAGCACAAACACTTTCGATGAAAAAACATTCTGTCTTGATAATGGATAATGAACCACTATGTAGGCATACATATACCATCCGTAATTTGCATGCTGTTGAGTTTGTGATAATTCATCGTGTTTGAATGTGATAACTTGTGAGATGTAGTGCATATTAAGCGTAAGTTAGTCGTTGAAATGGCCGCTCAGAGTAGTGAAGCGCCCTTTAAGGTGCCACTTAGCAAGTGGGCTGGAACAGTGGGGTCGGACAGCGTGGACTAACGAACTTAATGAATATATTATTCTTTGTTTCACCGAGGCGGCCTCATTTGGATGGGGGCGTAAAGCAAGAACGCTCTTTTCGATAGTGTCACTAATTCTTGATATTACCATCTAAAAAATCAATACTCTGTCAGCTAACACTTCACGGTCGCGGTAAGAAGATAAATGCTTACCATTAACTAATACGCGATAGAGTAAATTCCGTGCCCTCATTTCCTCGACAGCTTCCCATGTTCAAGTTTGCCGAAAAGATTGGACACCCTCTAAGCTCACGCTTTATCATACAGTATTTAATTAGTGCCGTCATGCGTTATTCGGCCTGCAAGGCGAATGTGAGTTTACAGAGCGTATTTGATGCATTTAGTATCTCCAATCGTTAAGCAATATATTAATTGTAAATAATATTATTACCTAGGCACAGGGATATTTACTTTCAAGTACAACGTTATATGAGCGTGTCATATCGTAATGCCCTTCAAAAATCAACTCATTGTTCAGCAGAAAAAGTACTATAATTAGGAAAACTGTTAGGCGATTTAGCAACAAGAAATCGAATATCCTTCTAATATGATGTACCCTTTCCTCAGACAATTCTCGGCCTTGCAGAAATGCCTACAGCACAAAAAATAGTTAGTATGTCGGCCGTGAATTCCACAAGGCTAGTCTTCTTGACTATAATTTGACACATTGCTTTGAAGCAAATCTTAAACGAAAAAATTAACTAATCATGCCGTCCTTGCGAAGGAAACCACTACCACGACTTATCAGATTGTTATGCGATGCTGTATTGCTTCACAGTAATGGTACTAATGGAAAATTAGAGTAATGGTAACAATTGGAGTAATGCTAGATTTGGTAGCACGCTTCTGCCTATAGTATTGCCGTTTCTCTTCCCTTTGCCGCTTCTCGTATTCACGCTGATTTAGGGAGTCCTATGTATGTGTTGCCTACCCATAGCGTTGCTGCAGCCCCAACAAAATCAGCTTCTTGTCTAGTGACGTGACTCTGCATATTGCAAGCTGTCGTCGTCCAGGCAGCTTGCGTAACCATATTCTTTACCAGGAAACGTAAGCGGGGGAGCGCTACGTGCTTGGAAACGTCATCAGGAGCGCCGTATAATCAATGGTTTCGTTTGCAGGCTTGTTTTGTTCCTGTTTATTGAAACGACTGCTTTGATGTATGTTTCTTGCGTGATGCCAAAGAGTGTGTGCAATTCTTCGCTTCAAGCACAAAATGTTTTTTTTTTTAATCCCTGAAGGTATTCGTTCTCGTGAGGTCGAGCGGGGAAAAATTCCCACCAAGTAGAGACTAAACGCTTCACAGGAAAAAATATCCAGTTGATTGCTGACAGCGTATGGCTCGGTTGAGCACGGCTGCGCGGGCCTTAACTTCAAAACCATCTGCACTGGGTACAGAGTCTAGGCGTACGCAGGGCTGATGGCTTCTTGTGCGCTGTATTCTTGCCGCATTGTTCGCGTTTAAGCGAGAGGCAGCACGAAGCGCAATTCGCTCATTGCTGCTGCTGCTCTTCCTTGAGCCATCATTTCGACAGCCAGTTTCCTTGGTCACCATGTGATATATTGGCCGGTGCGCGCGCGGCACTGTGCTTGTTATTTATTATTAAACGAATGGTTACATGCTATACGACCGAACAAATATTGTCCTTACTTCGCATGCGTGTCTAGAAGTTTGCTATCGCAATCGATGGTTCACCTATCGGGCGAAGTTGCGACATCTTTAAAGCAATGTTTTCCTTCGCTTGGACATTTTCGCCGCTTCTGCTGCCACTTTCCTGCCAAGTAGTTTATACCTAGAGCAGCTCTCCCATCTGTACTACTGCAACAGGACTGCTGGCGTACTGGCATTGTTTTCTATGAAATTAACCAGTGACACAAAAATCTATAAAAAAAATATGCCTTTTTTTAGGAGAGGGAACCTTTCTATGCCTACTTTTTCCGATTTAGGCGCGTCTGCCTCGCCACTCTCTGGCCCCATTACGGGATATTTACTATTCGACTGTATAGTCACTATATGTTTACTATTCCACAAGTCTGGTCGGCGCGCCGACCATGCAGACAGTATCATAGCATTGTAGGCCATGCCGACTATGGAGACAATAAATTTCGCGGGGACATGAGCCTCTTGGTGCGGCTCTAGGCAACTTGCCGCATTCACAGGCAGACACCTAATTGTCATGGTGCAAGGAACTGCGCAGTATATGATCAGTTGTTTGGTATTTCAAACCAATTTACGAAACATTAACCTCCAATATTGCAATGTGTGGGTTGTATCTGCATTTTTTCATTAAAATAAAATTTGTCTGTTTTATTCGATGAAGGCGACGTGCTTGTTTTTTGGCGGCCGTTCCGTAACGCAGGTAGCGAAATGAAAAAAACAAAAAAAACATCTCGAAACAGGCGTTTTCATGCAGGATGTACCCACAGCTTGCGGAGCTTGAGACGACGTCATTTTGGTGACGACATTTTGGTAGACGCACTGTAACTCGTAGTTATTGGGCAGCATGGTTGTGATGAATATGCAGGAAAAAGAGCTTCTCGCACGAGAAATGTAGATCTTCAACTAGAAAGCACCGAAAACCGTGCCTTCACCAGGTGAAGAAACGCTCCTTCACTTTATGCTCCGCTTTCGACCAACGGTCGCCGCATTATGTCATATTTCTCGTTCAGTTATAATTGCCTTATTTTAAGCTAAGATGCAAGCAATGCTCCATTCTTCCACGAATGTGGTGTGCCATGCAACCAATGCCTGCGAAGTGAGCGGTGGAGATTGTTAGTTAAGAGGCTATCTGTCAATTCCTTTCTTTTTATTGCTGCAGGCATAGCGCCTTTATAATTGCATTGTTGTGACGCTGTAAAACATTCCAGTTAGCAATTCACGCAACACATCCGAACAACACGGAATCCCACAACACCGTTTGGAACCCGGGGTCGGCAATGGCCAGGGCAATGGCCACCTTTTCCTCCAGACACGCCTCTCGGACCCGTAAGCTCGCCACTGCCCTCGTCGCGCCGGACGACGCCTCGATGACGGTAGCTACGAACGCCGCGCCGTCTCCCTGGTATTCTGCCGCATCCACGAACCTTGCGTGCTCGTCCATGGCGTGAAAGTCAATGAGGGCCTTACGATTGAGGGATTACGATGCAATGAGAACCCTAGCGATTACGTGTTTTCGTTCGTTCTCTCAATTTGATGTGTTAGGTACCATGAAAGTAGGAGCCGCATGGTCTGTTTAAGTCTGTATAAGTATAAGTACAATTAACAGTAGTCACCAACATAACCAAATTATGGATCAGTGGGTAGTGCATGTGATAGAAGCTTTGTATGGTAAATTACGAGTGCGGCCAATTAAAAGCACTTCCTTTATCTGTTTATTTATTTATTTATTTATTTATGTTCCATCGCCCAGAAAAAGAGAACAGCCAATAATTTTCGTATTTACTTATGAGATCGCTGAAGGCGGTAGCAGATCTGTTAGGAATGGCTGCGCATGCTCTCCGCGTAACTAACTATGAGTTCAAGCACCTCCACATTCTGTGTACGAAAGAAAAGGCTAAAAAAATATAATTTGAATGACGCATTGCCACGTCCGCAGTCCTGTTTCCATGCAGGCTAGTCACATTCTACGTTCTCTTTTCGCAGTCATGAGTACTCAGATCCGGTGGGTTCACAGGCATGAGAAACACACGGGATGCAAATTTCTTGCAAATTTCCTTGCACTTTCCTTACAATCTTGTAGTTTCCGTAACTGGGCTAGAGGTGCTAAATTTGCGAAGGCGACACACGTCTACGATTGCTTTCTGCTAACCTTTGTTTTGTATCCAATACGCATCTTTAGGCACGTAGAAACCTCCGTAGGCTTTCCGTCCTGAAACTTTCACAAGCTGGTACGAAGAGAAGACGATTAACATCTACTTAACTATCCTTACGTGTGTTGAATTCCAAAACATTAGGACTGTTATAAGTCATCACATTAAAATAAAACTCCACCTTAATCCACAAATATCCCTTTAAACTACCTTAAGTCATTTTATTACAAATTAATTAAATTTTGCTATGGGGCCACGTTCGACGCCGTGGCTGTTCACCTTAGGATTTCGCAGTGCGAGCAGGTCCCGCGGGCACGAAATCTTTTCTCTGCAAGGCGAATACTATTTTGTGTTTTCGATGTAACGCGGAAAACTGGCGAGGTTGGTACCAGCCGCACAAACACAAGCTTCCTGTGTATCTATGTATTACACGTCGTAGGTTGTGAGATCGTTCCCCACCTGCGGCAAGGTATTTTTTCATCCACTTTCATTTCCATTAATTTATCGTTCTTCTATTTCATTTATTAAGCACTAGTAATTTCCCCTATATATATATATATATATATATATATATATATATATATATTCTTACACACGAGGTGTTTAACGCAGAACCAGATGAATCTGGTTGATAGGCGCGGTTGTTGAAGAGCGGTCTCGCGGCAGCTTGGCCAACGTCGTTCTCTTCTTTCTTCTCGTTGTCTCCGCGGCAGGCGTGGTTCATGACAGCTTGTGACATTTCCCCGCTGGCAGACGAAGCCCGCCGGGCGAGTCAGTCATCTCGTGGGTTGTAACGCCTCAGACGCGCGACGTGCGTCACTTCAGCCTTGGCCGAGCGTCGTCCACTGCTCGTGACACGCGCAATGCGGTAGTTTACTTCGCTGAGGCGCTCCAGAATAACGTAAGGGCCGACGTAGTGGGCGAGAAACTTCTGCCACAAGCCACGCTTCCGCAACGGCGTCCAGAGCCACACAAGGTCCCCAGGATCGAAGGAAACGTGGCGGTGACGCCCGTCATAGCGGATCTTGGACCGGTCCTGCGATGCTAGGGTGCGTAGCCTAGCGAGGCGTCGCGCTTCTTCTGCTCGACATAGGATCTGATCAATTGATTCGTTGTCATGAGCGAAGTAGGGAAATATGGTGTCGAGGGTGTAGCGCGGCGGACGAGCATACAGAAGGAAAAATGGTGAGTAACCAGTGGTCTCGTGTCTCGCGGTATTGAAGGCATAGGTAATGAAAGGCAAGATACTGTCCCAATTCTTGTGTGCTGAATCGACGTACATGGATAGCATGTTGGCAAGCGTTCTGTTTGTGCGCTCGACCAGACCATTAGTTTGTGGATGGTAGGGCGTAGAATGGCGGAAGCTACATGAACACAGACGAAGGGTTTCTTCAACCACGTCCGCGGTAAACTGTCGCCCACGATCGCTGATTACTATGCGAGGAGGTCCATGTCGGAGTATAACGTTAGCCAGCAAGAAGATAGAAACTTCTGTAGCTGTGGCCGATGGCAATGCGGCGGTCTCACAATAGCGGGTCAGGTGATCTACGCAAACGATAACCCAACGATTACCCTTGGAGGATCGCGGGAAAGGGCCCAGAAGATCTATACCAACTTGCTCAAAGGGGACGCTAGAAGGGGGAACTGGTTTAAGCAGGCCATGTGGCGCTTGTGGCGGACGCTTGTAGCGCTGGCATTGAGAGCAGCTGGCGACGTACCGTTCGATATCTTTCCGCATCTTAGGCCAGTAAAAACGTTCTTGAGCCCGGTAGAGTGTACGTGTGGAACCAAGATGACCGGAAGTTGGGTCATCGTGCATGGCGTGTAATACTTGGTGGCGAAGGTTTTTGGGGACAACTAAAAGGTAGCGTGCACCGGTGGTCGAGTAGCTCTTCTTATACAGCGCGCCACCATCACGTAGGCGACTGCCTGCAGGTGACTCCTGTGCTGCCGCGAAGAGCGGTTGTAAGCTCTCGTCTTTGTGCTGCTCGGATATGACGGTACGCATATCCGGAAATTCCGGGGACACAAAAGCGATGTATTCATCAAAATTGTCCGCATCACATTCAGTTGTTTGAAGTGGCATCCGAGAGAGACAATCAGCGTCAGCATGTCGCCGGCCACTTTTGTAGCAAATAACGAAATCGTATTCCTGTAGACGGAGGGCCCAGCGCGCTAGTCGTCCTGAGGGATCCCGCAGATTCACAAGCCAGCATAGCGAATGATGATCTGTTATCACAGTGAAGGGGTGCCCATAGAGATACGAACGAAACCGTTGCACGGCGAAGATGACCGCCAGACACTCTTGTTCGGTGACTGTGTAGTTGCGCTCGGAGCGGCTCAAGGACCGGCTAGCGTAAGAGATCACGTGCTCACTGTCGTCAACACGCTGAACTAGCACAGCACCGATGCCTACGCCACTGGCATCGGTGTGAATTTCAGTTGGTGATGAAGGATCAAAGTGCCGAAGAATTGGTTGGGATGTCAACAGGAACTTGAGCTGGCGAAACGATGAGTCGCAATCTGCAGTCCACTCAAAGGGAACGCCTTTTTGGAGAAGGCGTGTAAGGGGATGAGCCATGTCAGCAAACCGGGGAATGAATCGGCGAAAATAGGAGCACAAGCCCAAGAAACTTCTTAACTGCTTGACAGAGTTGGGTACTCTAAATGCTTCTACGGCCGCAGTCTTTTGTGGATCTGGTCGGATGCCTTCTTTAGCGACGAGATGGCCTAGCACAAGAGTTTGTCGTTCCCCAAAACGGCATTTTTTTGAATTGAGCACGAGGCCCGCTTTCTCCAAGCAGTTCAAGACCAAATCCAAACGTTTGTTGTGCTCACTAAACGTTCGCCCGAAGATCACAACGTCGTCTAAGTAGCACATGCAAACTTCCCATTTTAAGCCGCGTAATATCGTGTCCATGAACCTTTCGAACGTTGCAGGTGCGTTACACAACCCGAAAGGCATCACGTCAAACTCGAATAGTCCGTCGGGTGTTACAAATGCTGTCTTTTCTCTGTCGTCCTTGTGTATAGGAATTTGCCAGTAACCTGACCGTAAATCGATTGAGGAAAAGTAAGATGCCGCAAAGAGACAGTCGATGGCGTCGTCAATTCGTGGGAGCGGATATACATCTTTCTTAGTGACGGCGTTTAGGCGACGGTAATCAACACAGAACCGCCACGTACCGTCTTTCTTCTTCACCAATATCACGGGTGCTGCCCAAGGACTAGATGATTCTCGAATGACGCCTTTGCATAGCATTTCTTGGACCTGATCACTGATTATCTTGCGTTCTGACGGAGATACACGATAGGGTTTTTGTCGGATTGGCTGGGCGGCTCCTGTGTTGATGCGGTGACGAGTTCTGGACGCAGGAATTGATGGCGGGCCCTCGTGCTGCGCAAAGTCGAATACCGAGGTATGTTTCGTAAGCAGGGCCATCAAAACTCGACGCTCGTGATCGCTGAGTGACTTGTCAATCATGGAAAGTATCTTCGAGCTCCCGGGGCTCGAGACACTGGTTGCTCCTCCATCGGGGAGCTCTGTAAGTACTGCCACCGATACGGGCGAGTCTTCCTGAAACGTGGCAATCTTTAGGCCTTGAGGTAGCACTGCCGCTTCAGTGGAACAGTTTAGCGCCCACAGCCCCGCGCATCCATTGGTCACTGAGACTACGCAGTGCGGAACTAACACGTTTTTCTTGAGGCAGTTCCGATGTACAGGTTCCACTGCAGCGTCGAACGAGATAGGAGCCGGAGATGAACAGGCGACGGCAACACGCATCGCGGATAAGGCGGGCACAACTGTATCCTCAGACACGCACAGCACACTCTCCGGGCAAGCTTCACCTTCAAAGAGCACAGGTGAAACACTGGTGTCGACACTGAGTTCTCCCGTCCGGCAGTCAACATTCGCACCACACAATTGCAAAAAGTCAATCCCCAGAATCACGTCATGCGAGGAGCGAGGAAGAACAGTAACCTCTGCATTAAAAACTTTCCCACCCAATGACACATCCACGTTACACACACCAACCGGGTATAATGATTCACCACTGACTCCACGGAAACTTGTGCACTGGTCCCAACGAAACATAACCTTGCGTCCCAGAAGGCCTTTAAACCCCACACTCATGACCGAGACAGTTGCTCCCGTGTCGACTAAAGCCATTGTAGAGACCCCATCAATCAGTACATCAGTAATCAGTAAATAGTTGGAGGCAGTTGAGTCGGCAGCACACATTTTCCAGCGACCTCACCTCCATCGGCCGCGCTGGCTAGTTTCCCGGCGGGGGCGACACGAAACGGCGCCGAGGCGATGGTGACGTGAATCGCGGCCGAGGGGATGGTGATCGGGAGGCTCGGAAGGCTGGTGGTGGCGTCAGAGTACGGTCGGAGGCAGGGGAGCGGTAGCGGTTCCGGGTTCTTTCTTCTCCAAGGTAGCTCTCCTGGGCGCTGCATCGGTCCTCTCGAAAGTGGCTTCCTGAAATGGAGTCTCCTGGCCACTGAGTGCGCAGTGTACGACCGCTAGACCGCATAGTGGGCGCTGACGATCCGTAGTTCGATGCTCGGCGTCGGCTACAGTACCTAGCTATATGGCCAGGCATGCCGCAGCAGTAACACACTGGCGAAGGGCGAAGTTCAGAATGCGGGTTGAAGTATTCTGCCGAAGACATCGGTTGAGGGTAACGAAGCTCTTCCCCTTGAAAGTCGTAGGTAGCGGCGAGTCTTCGTGGACGAAAGTTGCGTGGGCGTGGATCAAAACGTTGAGGGGGCGAATCATTGCGTGGTGGTTCGGTCGTAATGTAATGCGGTTCGTCTCTGGAGCCGTTAAGATCCGCGACGTTCACCGAGTGGTTCCAAGTAGCCGAAGGGGGTTCCCAAAGAGTGTCTCGGAAAACGGAGGAGCTGTAACGTGGCGCCGCATAACGTGCCTGTTCGTCATGTCGCTGTAGCTCCTCGCGGACTATCTGGCGGATGGCGGACGATAGGTCTGGGAGCGGAGGACTCGTGTCAACACTTGCTACAGTTGTTACATTGGCCAGCCGTCCAAACTTTGGTGTAATTCGGCGAGTCTTCAGCGCCTCGAACGTACGGCAGTGCCGTATCAGTTCTGATACAGTGTGCAAGTTCTCTTTACCAATGAGGAAGTTGTACACGTCTTCCGCTATTCCTTTTACCACGTGTCCCACTTTATCTTCCTCTGTCATGTGAGGGTTCACGGTTCGGCACAGCTTCAAAATTTCTTCGATATAGGTAGTGCAAGTCTCGCCGGGTACCTGAGCTCTCTGGGCTAATGTGAGTTCCGCACGTTTCCTCTTTGCGTCCGAGTCACCGAAACACTTTTTGATCTCCTCAACGAAGCGTGTCCATGTAGTTAGCATGTCCGCGTGGTTGTCATACCATACCAGCGCCGTGCCGGCCAAGAAGAAAACAACGTTCCTAAGCTGACTGGCAGCATTCCAGTTATTGTATTGGCTTACCCTTTCGTAATGGGTTAGCCACTCATCCACATCTTCCTCTGCCTTCGCCGAGAACGTGCGTGGCTCTCGGTAGTGCTGGATAGGGACTGGGCTTGCCGAGGCACTGCTGGTGAGGGTATTTTGCTCTGTAGCCATGATTGAGCGCGACGGCGAAAGTCCGGCGAGGCGACGGCTTCGGCGTAGCTCTAGTGCTGGTGGTTCCGTTGTAAGTCGTGGGAGGTACCCCGCACAGCTCCACCAAATGTTACACACGAGGTGTTTAACGCAGAACCAGATGAATCTGGTTGATAGGCACGGTTGTTGAAGAGCGGTCTCGCGGCAGCTTGGCCAACGTCGTTCTCTTCTTTCTTCTCGTTGTCTCCGCGGCAGGCGTGGTTCATGACAGCTTGTGACAATATGTTGTCCTTGGTGTCAATGTTTGTTGGCTTCCTATGACTAATAAAAATAGGGCCCCTCGGTTAACCCCCATTCTTCACGTCGCAGGTCTGTTGCATGAACCGCTTCCTCTTGAGCTTGTTGTGGCACAGCCAACGACGGCACGCTGCGCCTGGAAGAATGACTTGTGTGGCTCACTCTTAGCCGAGAAAGCAGAAAACAAGTATTTCAGCAGGTGCGCGATTAAGAGATCTAAAGAAACCCCGCAGCCAGCGAATAGTAAACAGAAGTAGAACCATTTTCTCCCGTCTCCCGTTGTCCCTGCAAGAAGGCAGCACATGGTGTCGGAAGTAGCGGCGTGGCCGGCTCTCGCACGACCAGGCTGCAAAAAATCTCGTCCTATATAAATAGCTTTTGCCACTAGCTCTGTGCTGACTGCTACATCTCCTAGTACGCACGTTGGGGCACTCAGTTTATGCAACAGGGTAAGCGCTCCCTAATCAAAACACGACGCAGCGTATGTGCCACTGCGGATGTTGCCACTCTTGGACAGTCCCCCAAAATAAATGTGGTACCGTGAGGGAAGGTTATGACGAGTTCATTGTTATGAAACTAGCCTTCCATATATCTGTGCTTCGTGATCATAACTACATTCTTCCCTCGACAAATATCACACATCGTGACAAATCGCAACGAAAAAAAGAAAACAAACGAGCGAACTGCGAAAACAGACCACATCTGGAGGCTATGTTGTTTCTTCTGGCCATCCATGCGTTTCTCTTTCTTTTTGTGCTACAAATTGCCAACGTCAACCAACACGTCCACACAGCTACAGTTCTGACCACCAAGCATCGCCTTGGCCCTTCCACCACCGACCATCGAGAGGTACAGGCTATATATGAGGTTGTGTTTGTGTCATCTGCCCTTGCTATTACCCTGCTAAATAAAATATGATTCGCCTCGTTTACGTCCCAGCATTGCTTTGGTTCTGCGTGCCTATTTTCGCTCAGCTGAATTTAGCAACCTGCGACATATTGTCACGTGGTAGTGACGGTTAAGCAGGCAGCAAAACGGTGATTAACGAAGCGAGCGTTTTATTGGGCGAACTTGTGCCCTCAAAAACAGGCTACACCCAAAGAACGGTAGCGGCGAACACGATCGGCGTTCGTCGAAATCTGATCAACGGGTCAAGCGCGTCGGCTTTTATAGATCAGTCGTCGCATGTTCCAGAGTAATCGCTGAGACCCGCGTGCCTTCCGCAAAGTTCTATGGTATTCGCGTCGCGCACACATGCAATGAGATTACACAACGTTCGGTCACAGACAGCGGATCGAACCATTGATAACATCCCAGAAACTTCCGACACATGCAAGCGCGTCCTGCGCTGTGCGATAACATTTGTTAGGCGGTGAAACGCGTCGCCCGATGAAGACAAGTACACGTGTGAATATTGTGTTTAGGGTATTGCTTTTGCCATCGTGGAAATTTTAAGGCTCTCTGAACCACGCGTATTGATGGATCACCTGTGATCACCTAAGTCGCTTGCATTTGGTCATCATGAGCTGATTTTTTTTTTTCAGTAAGATGATGTTTTTGTCTCCGCTCAAAATCTGGTATTTCTGGCATGCCTTTGTTAAGCTGGCTGATGATCCTAAAATCTAAGTTGAATACTTGAAATAAGGGGTAAAATGCACTTCTGGTCACAGTGATAATCGACAGCTTTTAAACAAAAATTATGGCTTGCAGTTCCAAGCACTAAAGCAAATATAGGGGATATAAGGTGTGAAATCACTAGGAGGTGTAAAATCTCATGCAATTTAACATATATAAACACTAAGTATTACACTTAAACCATTACACGTTCTTAAAATGCGTTTATTGAGCTAGTATAAGCTAATGTCATAGATCTATTTAAAATAGATGGGCTATATGGCGCTCAGCTTGTGGCGCAAGTGGTCCATACGGTGCCAATGCACCAGCCATCTGAACATGTTCCAACCAAACAGCCGAACTTTCCGTTACCTTTGTCCTCACCGAAGGCTCCCTGGAATAAAAAAAAAGAACAAACTCACATGATGTAATGAAAGTTACTATACTGGAACGAATGCAGAACATGCGAGCATGACTAGTTGTACAGAGAAAGAAGGAAATTCAAGGGAATCCTGTTAAAAGATAACTAGAAACGCTCTGCAAGCCACTGTGCATTTGATACGTAGAGAATACGGAAAAGTATACACTATAGATGAAAGGTTGAAAACCTGAAAGCGATAGCAAAGTATATATTTGCTTTGAATCTCTTTGAAATATGTTCGAAGAATACGCACTTACGGCATCTTGGGGTGACAACAGTTTTACGGTTTGGACTCTGGCTTACCTCGTGCGATTTTGAAGTGCGTTGCCTAAAAGTTGGTGGCGGCATTTCTCATCAGGCCAGTGTTTTGAGACGCGTAATCGCTGCTGCCGGGGCACCGTTTCTGCGGATCTGTGTCAACTTGAGTTGTCTCGTTATCAATTAACGTCGTTACAAATTATTCGTTGTACGTTACGTTATTCATTGAATGTAATGAGGGATCTTTAGTTAATATTCGATTATGCATTTTGATTTCTTAATTACAAGTATTGTAGGTGCTTTGTTTAATCCAACGCAAGAACTAGAATTACGCTATATATCACAGGCGATTTCTAAAAGTTCTGTATGGGGTAAAAAACAAATCGTACAGCCATGCCATTTGTGCCTAATAATGTTTCGTTCTATGTTAGTGCGTGTCCATCTTTGCACTGGTTCTCTTTTCTTGTATTTGTGCCTACACAATCAAAAGGCCTACATACCCGTAAGGCCATATGGAATAATAACATTCCTTATTATTCAACTAACCACGTTTCATTCCCTAAAGCCCGACAACGCTAAAGTAAGTGATGTGAGCCTATAACATGCAGAGTTTTACAGTGCCAAATGCAGCTCACAGAAAACTAAAAGCTAAGAATAATAAATGTACGTACCAAGCAAGGCGCTCCGTCGGGACGCTTAGCGCCTAACGCATCTGTGCAGGTTTTGTGCGGTTGCCCTGTATTACCAGAGCACAAGCACATAGAAAAGAGTATTAGACAAAACGGTGGCAGATCACATAGGGCAACAACTTGGAAAATCACCAACCACTTAGAGTTACCAACCCACTTAGAGTTATGCTGTCCTGGATGACCCTTCCCTTGCCTTGGCACGTATCTTGTAGCGCTTATGGTAAACCGCTTATCTAACCTACGCAATATATTTGCCTGGAAGCTGCATTTCCACCCAATTAATTTAAACCAGAATGTCCGCTATGCCCGTCTGCTCTCTGATCTACATCGCTTTCTTCTTTCGCTTAATGTTACGCCTAGCTCGTTTCGTTCCACTGCACGTTGCTCGGTTCTTGTTGGCGATCTTCTTTATTAGCCTCCAAGATAGCAGCAGTACAATATTGTTATAGATAAATCTCAATAATGAATATGTGAAGGTGCCTGAGGAGAAGTATCCGCGGAAGCTAGGATTTATTGTAACTGTCCAGTTATAGTGCCGACGATTCACGAGAGCACTTATTTGACACAGCGGATCAGGCCGAGCGCTTTAGAATCAGATGTTCTAGTAAACGCGTAGATCCTCATTTTCTTAAGCCACTGCCGTGCTGTAGCCAAGGGGGCGCCAATCCGCCTGGCTATTACCTTCATAATAGCCTTGCGCGGTCCTATGATTTGGGCAGTAGGCTAATTGACAGATGGTAGCCTCGAGACTAGGTCCCGGCGCCTGAAGGTGGGCCCCATAGTTCGGCGCATCTCTGCGAACTCATGATCGCCTGCTGGGCTGTGGCTCACCTTCGCAGGGCAGTCCTGATAGAGCGTCTGAAGTATACGGAGAGCTCCAGGTGTCGTAGTAGTAGGTAACGGCTCGCCCCACGGCATCGCACATGTTTTGCCTACTAGTTGTTACTTGCGATTCCGCTAGCAAAGGCTCTGTCTCCTCCAGCTGCGATTGGTGGTAGTGTAGCAGTGCGGCTGTCATGATTTTGTCGAAGAAGTGGCTGTCTAGTTGGTGAAACAGGGTCGGCATGTCAGCGTAGAACCGCCTCTGAGGATGTATATCAACTGAAATTCTGCCGGTACTTGTGAGGCTCCGTCACGCTCGCCTTCAGTTGGGCGTGTCGTTGTAATGATGCTCGCATGCCTGGGCTCAGTCATACGGTATTGCTAATTTGTGGACGCGGTAGAAGATAACTAGCTGCTATGGCCACCAATAATTGCAACCAGTCAGTGATGACTCTGATTGTTTGCCAAAGCCCTTAGTAGACGCGTCCGATCAGCCTCAGGCTGGTACCATGCTGTTTTCAAGCGGATGTGGCCTGCATTCTTCAACCATGACCGGCAGCCATGCGATTCTCACGCGGCTACAAATGTCGTTGACACCGCTTTGAATCGCAGGGTATGTGCAAGTAGGTGTCTACACTTCTTCTATGAAACTCTTTGACGCCAGCTTCTGTTACTAGGCATATTTGCCGCAGGGTGTGTGTCATTCTACAATTACAGAAATGATCGATGAAATTGCTGCGATGCTCCCCGGAATCGAAACAGCTCTACGAGTGGTACTTACGGCGGCGGCGATAGATGTGGACGACTGTGTTGTAGCAAGCGAGAGCGAGTAGCCTCTCTGCGTACCCATGTTGGCGTTAACAATAGTCTGGATCATTCAATCTGGACGTGCATCTCTAACTCATCTGGCTTTTCTTCCTTCGGTCTCCCTAGCCACATCCGTCATGATGATAACGATGTTCATCTTGGCCTAATCGTTGCACATGTGCCGCCACAAGTGGTAATTATTTAGCCAAACATACCTTAATTTTCCTGTAATTCTTCTACAATTCCAAAGAGCAAAGGGGAACTCTATGCGCCTAAATGGCGTCCGTTGTTGCAGTGGCTGTACTATAGTGCTTACGAAAATGGGTTTAGGAAAGAAATGCCTATCCGAGATATATTTTGTAACTTGCGCCTCAGTGTTGGTTAAGGTGAAGCTTTGGAGTAATAGTAATGTACAAGCCTCGTTCCTTAAAGATTAGCCACGTCCTCACATCTATATGGCCTGTTTGCGCAATGTTTTTGACCACGCACATGGTTCATACTACGGAAAATCTTGCTAATGGCCTTATTTTCGCATATGAGCTTCGGTAATTTGGTAGAGATCTTCAAGTTTATTTATTTCGTGCATATCATTTAGTTAGCTTAACCTATTATGATATCCGCAAGAGGCTTAGGCTCTAATTCTCCAAGGAGGTTTCAACTACAACGCCAAATTTGTACTTCAAAGCTGTAGAAGATTCAGCCTTATCCCGTTGCTGTAAGGTACTCGGGGACAGTTGTCAAACTCAAGGTTGTTTTTTTTTTCAATTTTATTACAAACCCGCTTAATTGACATAATCTCAGCAATTCCACTAATGGGGGATCCCAACAACGATTACAAAAACACACAAGAGATCCTTTAGCAGCTTCTCAAGAATGCTGAGCGTGCAGCTTCCGCAGTTATATCTCAAGCTGCATGCCCGGATAATAACCATCGCCATCGTTGCCGGGAGGAAGACCAAGTGATTCTTTAATAGAACACTTGAACGTTTGTCTCCGCTTTCTCGCTTTATTTTCCTGCATTTCTGGGAGCTGCTGCTCCCTCCTTGCGGCAATGGATGAACAGATCTCCGAGGACTTTCCTGATGCGCAGTAGTCATGTCGGATAGCGTCCAGAAAACGTGGAAGTGCGTCACGTGATACAGAGAGCAAGGCCACTGAGTTATGTTCGGACAGCTACGACTCGTCCACCGATCACTTCCAGGTCGTGATGAGTATATCAGCGAAAAGACGACTACTGCAGGCATCTTCGTCGCCAAGTGCTTCAACCGTGAAGAGTGCACCGCTGCGCTAGCCGCACACTGTGCTCTTTATGTCCGTGGACCCGGCGGCCAATTTTCGGCTCCTCAACAGGAAAGACCTCTCATCATTACTCGAGAGAATCGCGCCAAATGAGATTAAAGACGTGCGAATAAACTCGCGAAGAATGACTTGGCAGTGGCTGTCTTACATCGCACCGCCCTAAAAGACCTACGTAATATAACTTACATCGACAACCTAAAGGTGCGATCAATGACCCTTACAGGCGGCGATAGTACTGCGGGCGCCATTTATGATGTCATCGTTGCCATGCCGAATGACAACTTGCCTATACTGATCAAGCCAACGACAGAAGGCACTTTCATTACGAGGATTTTCAGACTGGGAAACACACGCTGTGTGAAGATTTTGTTTAAGGGAGACAGCACTCTATCCCATGTCTAAGTAGGACATGTCCGCCATCCAGTGCGACCATTCGTACCGGAAGCCCCTCCAGTGCTTCAAGTGTTGCAAGATTGGCCACGCAAAGGGTGTCTGCGTGAACAACGTCGTGCGCCCGCGGTGCTCTGAGTCCCATTCAGAAGACGCCTGCAGCAGCACAGATGTTCTAAAGTGCCCTAAATGCAGTGGTCCTCACAAGGCCTCATCAAAGGATATCCCGCGAGTGTGAAAAGAATGCGCGATCCTAAAACGAATGATGCGGGACAAGTCAATGCATCGAGAGGGTGCTACCGCTGTTCGGCGACGTCGGCATCAACATCGAAAACGTTCACGACATTCCGCAACTGTAGATAGGAACACGTGATCTTCCGTCAGAAGGATTGCCGAGTCAACGCACAGTGCCACCAAGACAGATACAAGGAAAGCATACAAAGCGGGGAGGCTCGCCCTTCCTGAAGAATGGCCTGAGCTACCGAGGGCTAACCTCCCTGCTAAGTTGCCTCAAAACGCACCAACTTCGACTGCTTCGGCAACTGTTGAAGCGAAGCTGGCCGCTAATATCCAGGTCATCACCATTCTGCGGTCGCTCATGAATGCGATTTGCCTTATACTTACCAACATGAAATCTTCGTCTGCATAAAGCGTGCTACAGGTGTTGGACACTTTGAGTCCAGTACTTGCAGCTCTTGGTTGAAATTATGGCTCTCCAGAAGCCGTCGTTTCGTAACGAAGTCCGGAACGCATCGATATTTCAGTGGAACGCCAGTGGACTTAAGTCACGTATGTTGGACTTTCGATAATTTCTGTTCACGAATAAGTTCCCAATCATCGTCATCTGCGATCCCATACCAGATAGCATGCGACCGTCCGGGTATGAGTGTTTCATGTCTGCCACCCACGGAGACTCTAGCAAGATCATCGTAGTCATACGACGTGACCTTACGTATGTCCATCATGCTGTGCCACCTTACCAAGAAAACCAGAACGTATGTCTGACAGTGGAGAAAGGCAAGCTCACTTTCCCAGTAGTTGGTGCCTACGTATCGCCCTCAAGTCGGCTGGACTGCGAGTGGTTACGGCGAATCGCGACAGCGACTCCGCAGCCTTTGGTGATGACTGGAGATTTTAATGCCCACCACCATCTCTGGGAAAGTTCTAAGATAAACTCTAGAGGCAGAAGGTTAGTGTCATTTGCCTCCATGCAAGAACTGTGCTTGTTAAATGATGGAAGCCCCACCTTTCTGCATGGAACTGCCTACTGTAGCTGCCTGGACCTCACCTTTGTTTCACGCTCCTTCACTGGAAAGGTCACGTGGCTTTCGGATATTGAAACGTGGGGAAGTGACCACCTACCCACTTATCTTAGGATTTAAGAGCTGACGGGCTCCAAGTTACTCGGCGTCACACAATGCATCAATTGGCCAATGTTCAAATCAATTGTCGAAGACAGCTGTAGTGATGACTTCTCTAGCCTATAGGACATCATAAAAGGTACCCTAGAGACTGCCACACATTTGCTTCCGAGAATCTATACACCACCGAATACGACATTGAGTTGGAGAAGCTTCGTGCAATTCGTCGCCGTGCAGAGCGAAGATACAGGCACACGAAGTCTGTACATGACTTGAGGTTGGCCAGAAGAACTCAAAAGAATATTCAGCGTCGCATGGACAAAATTTAATCGCAAAGATGGCAGTCATTTTGCGGGTCTTTGGATCACGAAAACCTTTGTCTCACATACGGAGAACTGTTCGTGGTCTCCGTGCTACGCCTCAGCAGTGCCACCCTTGTAAGTTCTTGGCCCGTCACCAACAATGCAGCCAGATTGACGTCGCTGAAGCTTTCTGCAGGAGGATTGCTGGGAAAACTAGTTCCGCTGGAACATCGACGCACCACCACTCACCGATTTCACGCGACCCCCGCATGGACAGTATTTCCTCCATGGACGAGCTCGAAGCTGCACTGGCCTTGTGCAAGCGTTCATCTTCACCAAGACCCGACGCGATAACCTACCGTGCCCTATGTAATCTTTGAAAAGAGGCAGACAGGTACGGTTCCCCAAGAATAGAAGACCAGTCGCCTAATTATACTGCTCAAGCCTGGCAAGTCGCCTGTAGACATTGCATCATACCGACCAATTGCGCTTGCCAGTTGCATCGGAAAACTAATGGAGAGGATGGTTCTAGCACGGCTGAAATGGTACCTCGAACATTACCAGGTATATCCAGATGCAGTGGCTGGTTTCAGGCCTGGCCGTTCTTCCACTGACAACGTTATAGACTTGGTCACGTGCGTCGAGCACCAGAAGTCCTACAAAAGACTGCTACCCTGTTTCTGGATGTTAAAGGAGCGTACGATAACGTAACGCATGAAGCGGTTTTCAACGCGTTAGAGGCAGTAGGACTTGGCGGCAAGGTCTATTTCTAGATAAGTCACTGTCTACATAAGAGATCCTTTTTGGTACTTACCCAGAATGGCCCGACCTATCAGGATTACATTAACCGTGGGGTGCCTCAGGGCGTAGTACTTAGCCCAACGCTCTTCCGTCTAACACTCATTGGGCTCGCCGACATCCTGCCATGCACCGTTAGGCTCTCCATCTATGCCGACAACATTTGCATTTGGACGTCGGCTGTGACGCGCCTGCAGCTTCGCGTGCGGCTTCAGAAGGCAGCTACTTTAACATCATCCTACTTTCGAGAACAAGGGCTTCATATATCACACGAGAAGTGTGCAGTGGTGGCATTTACCAGGAAGTCAACGTCTCCATACGTGATATCCGTCGACAGACAATTGATCTCGTACAGCAGGAGTCACAGATTTTTGGGGGTGGTCATTGACAGAAATCTCTCCTGGACCCCTTATGTGAATTATGTGAGAAAACGCCTGACAGGAATTTGCCATATGTTTAAGGTCCCAGCAGGAAAGAACTGGGGAGTGCCAATACAATCTATGCTGCAACTGTACAGGGTCCTCTTTATTGGATTCCTGCGGTACCGGTGATATGCAACACCTGCAGAACTAACCTGAATATAATCCAAAACATCCAAGGCCAAGCCCTCAAGATATGCCTTGGCCTACCGCAGAGTGCGTCAACGACTGAAGTTGTTGCAGTCGATCAAGATTCCACTCTTAGAACACACATTAGCATTGAAATAATGCGTGTGCACAAAAGACACTTCGCCCGCACCCCTACCCACCACCTCGCAAGTCTCCCAGTAGATAGACCCCACACGACATTCAGTGCGACTGTCTTCACACACCGTGCTTCTCTCAGATCAGGTTACACACCTGCGGCAAGACCTTCCATTCCTCCATGGTGTGTGTCCCGTACTCAAGTAAACCTTACAATCCGAGGACTTCAGAAACAGTCGGACTTGCCGTCATCAGCACTCAAGCAACTAACTTTACTTCTTTTGCACGAGAAGTACAGCGACTGCACACACATCTATACTGATGGATCAACTACATCAACCAGTTCCGCTGACGCTGTAGTTATAGCAACAATGAGAATAACCCAGCGGTTCAATACTTACCATGTCACTACGTTTAAAACTGCAGAGCTTGCGGCTCTCCACGACGCGGTTCGTTTGATAAGTGCTGAAAGTGCCAGAAAATGGGCCGTCTTCTGCGATTCAATGCCAGCCTTGCAATGTGTGCAGTCGTTTCTCCGACATGGAACTCGCGATCAGCTCACGTGCGAAATTGTGGAACTTGTCCATCACTTACGAGAAAAAGGCCATGATATATCTTTTCAGCGGATACCAGGTTATTTCGGTATCATTGGAAAGGATGAGGCAGATAAGGCAGCTCGGACGTCAAACCAAGAAAACCGCTGCGTCCCCATTCCTCCCACAAGGACCGACGCCGCGAGACAACTTCGCAATCTAGCTCGCAAGATATTCTTAGCAGAGTGGTATACCGCACATACAAGGCGCACAAGACCGCACAGACTAAACCCGTCACTTCAATTCAGACCGCCGGGCGGACCGCACCGACGCGAAGCGTCTCTTCTTTGTCGCTTGTGGCTTGGAGTTGCCTTCACGAATGCCTACTCAGCACTAATTGGAATGGCTGATAGTCCTACATGGGATGTTTGCGGATGCGACGAGAACACTGACGACTTACTTTGCCATTGTCCTCAATTTCAAGCACAAAGACAATCTTTTTCCAGCCCACTGAGGAAATTCGATGCCCGTCCTCTGAGTAAACAGACAGTACTTGAGCACCGTCCACACCGATCATCGGCTCAGGAGGCAGTGAAGGCACTTTTGTGCTTTCTCAGAGCGTCTGGTTTGCGAAAGCGGCTTTAACTCAAGTACTGTTCGTACACACATCTACACCTTCTCTCTCTCCCTTCTCTCTCTTCCCCTTCTCCCTTCCCTCAGCGTAGGGTTGCCAACCAGATCCTTGACTGGTTAACATCCCTGCCTTCCTATGTTCCTCTCTATCTCTCTAGCCATTGTTCTCCAGATGGCTGTTATTGTCAGATGCATAAAATGTGAGCATTTCTTTCGGAGCTCCTTAATTTAGTTGCTGCAGTAGTTTTATACAAAACTTATTTGTGTTTCCTGTGCACTTGTGTTGTGTGTCTGATTCTCAAACGCTAAACCCGTCTGCAGTAGGCCACTTACTACCAACCCTGAATTCACGATATTCGCATTGAGCGAAAGCTTCGAATTACGTTTTTAGTAAGGAGCAACAAGAAAACTTAGCGACTGCTTCAGGTACTGTGATATGAAAGAAGCAGATACAAAATGTCAAAATATAGCAGTGGGAGTTTCCCCTAGTTGCAGAATATGAGCTTACCTCCTGATGACGAACCACCTGCAAGACAGAAGGTAGGAAGCAAAAGCAATTGCAGTATTGCGTACTTCATCTTCATGACTGCCATATTCGCCGTTTTCTGTCTGTATGCAGGCGAAGTTGAACCAGTCTGTTACACTGTGACCTAAACGATGAACACGAAATGATATCGTCGGAGAGCAAAATATTTACATCTTGCGATGGTAGTCAGGTCTGTTTGACCTATTTTGTACAAACTATTCCTAGGGAGAGCTCTTTACGCAATAAAAAATCATTTTCGACGACAGGATCAAACATTATATTCTATCTAGTATAAAATTCTAAACAACACAAATAGGTTGTGTAAACGATAATGTTTTAAATATAGTGTCATGCACGCACAATCTTGGGTAAGAAATTATTCTGCACTGTCTGCATTCTGCCGCATAACGTGATCTCAATACTCCAGTACTACAATAGGAGTGCTGTAGTAACAGAATAAAAAACCTCGATGCTAGCCTGGAACAGTTTGCTTGCAAACAAGACATTCATCAGTTTGCGACAAAAGAAACCTTTATGTCGTGTTGAGAACAATTTTTTTTATCACGCCATACTCACATATGTGGTCAACGAGCAACAGGCTTGCGCTATCACAAATAGTCAATGAAATATGATAATTTGTTTTATTCACAGTAAATTATCTGGATGAGAAAAACATAACAGGACGTAAAAACAACCGCGTTGTTTTTGACGCCGGACAACGTTTGGTAATACTGTTCAGCTTTTGTCATAAGGTTATCACAGAATAATGTATACTATAGTCATCGAGAAAATAGCCAGTAAGGTTTCTTTAGTGACCACAACATCTTCCGTGGAAACTACGCTAAAGACTAGGCACTTGTGGGAATATGCGCGAAGAATGCTATCTTGAATCCTTTAGCTTAAATGCTTCTAAAAACGACACTTGAGCCATTCTACTTTAACGCCAAATAAACAATTCCTTCACGTTTTCTCTAAGTAAAAATAAAAACAACAACAAAGAAAACAAACAAACCCTCATGGTCATACTATATGCGACTGAGGCGCAGCTAAATTTCAAGCGATCGCATCAACTACCGAGTATTCAGGAAATTACTGGGACCTGAGGAGGCCACTGAGAATTATCCAATAAGGAAACGATGCATATATGTCGCAACGTTACAGAGCTTATTGCATAACAGCTTATCCATTCATCAATCTCCAGCGAGTGGTTTATCAATCAATTCGCCCGCCACGGGTCCCACGCTGCCACCCAGTCCATTCGGCGAGGACTGCTTTGTATTCTTTGGTAAATCAAATTCCCGGCGTAAATTTTTTCTGCAGTTTTCTTATCCGTGGCGGATTTGTGGGAGACGCCCGGCTACATGTTATCGGCTGGCACTAAACCCGAAAAACAATTTCGGTATGCAACACCTGACCAGCTGTATGCGATAGCAATATCGCAATTAGAATTGTGTTGCTTTAAAAATTGGCCCCTCTCGTTACAGAGTACATTATTACCAATACGACGGCACAGATTGTGAATGGGCGCGAAGATTATCACTGAAAGTAAGTGCATTTGCTTATGATATATCTCCGATTATAAACATTTCACATCATCTTTGATAACAGCCAAGCTTATTAGTATATAGTCTTGATGATGGTCCTATAGTTTACAAATAGACTGTATTCGGAAGCTGGCGCACGTTGATCACACCGTTTATGACGTGGAATTTTTCTTCATTCTGACCGTTTTCGGTTCCGAAAGAGTTTGCTAGCTAGAAAACCTATGTACATGGTAGAAGGGCTTGTGGAATCGGCAAAGGACGCGCTCATTTAACAAACCATTGAGGCAAATAATCGGCATATATTCTCAACCTAATCTAATGGCAAGACGCTCCTAGAAAGGTATTCGTTGTACACTGGAATGATGTGCAGACTCCCGATTCTTTAACAGCCCCGCTCGAGCGTCGACTGGCTCGACGGTCAGCCACGGTGAGCAACGGGATCATCAAGAGTAGCGCATGCGCATAAAGGTCACAGAAATCCGTTATCTCAGGAAAGCTGGGAAGCTTTTACCGAGTTAATCGTACCAAGGGATGTGTCGTGCAGGTGGAAGGAGTCTAGCAGAAGAAACAGTGAAGTTCGCACGACACGGTTAAAAATCGGTAGATCGTAGGTACGTAGAGCAGCATACTCGTCACACGCAGAGAAATTAGCATTGGACCTTTGCGTGCTTAATACGGTAGAGTACTGAGCGGAACAAGCACAGAACCTAGTGTTGCTACGCTTTAATCAAAGCCCTTAGTGTGCCTTTAGTACATTCTTACTGCTGATAAAACTTCACCACGAACGCACGAAACGAACAGCAGATGTATTGTGACGCGAAATTATGCCCGTTGCAGATTTCGACATCAAACAGGTGGGACTTATAGAGACGCCTTATAAAGAGGTGCACCGATTGTACTTCAGCTCACCCAAGGGGAAGCAACGCCATATTTATGCACTAGATTGATTTTAAAGAACCCTGCCTGTACTGGATCCAGCGCTTCCGCTCAAAGTCCAGCGCAGTGCAAAACTTGCAGTACTCGTCAACCTCAGGGAACCTTATCGAGAAAAACTCCGTTAAATTCTCTCTGCCACTAGTCGCTACAAAGAAATATAGAAATATAAGATTTCTTTCCTTGTGTAGCAAGTTGGGTTAAATAAACTGGTAAAAACTAAATCGGCTTTGCCTCCAATCTACGAGCCTTTAAAGCGGAGGTTAATGGCTAAAGTATTAACTGACCGCAAAGCTTGCGACGCGGCTCTCTACGCTGCCTCGATGCGCGCGTCCTGTGCTGGGAACATTCTGCTGGAATCAGACAATACAAAATCACTTATTCCTTGACTGAAGTTTAGCACCTTTATTGATGCTATAGGAGCAAAATATGCTATATGTGGCGTTTGCTTTACTTGCTGACAAAGTAGTTCTAAGCAGCTACATGCTTAGGCAGCTACATAGATTACAAAGCTTGCGGATGGTAATTATGTTGAAATATTCTAGCAAGGTTCGCTGCTACACGTACGTGAATATTCTAAGCGCTGCAAAGGAGAGTTGCGTGCAAGTAAATATCAGTCGATTTCAATTGCGTTCAAAAAAATATGATATTTATTGAAGGACTTCTGGTATTTACTATGCCGCACCGTCGGATATATCGATACGCGCAAAGGAAAAGTCATCCTTACCTCAACGGGAAAGCCTCCTTTGTGGGTACAGGAGACAGCGGCTTACTCAATGGCGTATATTCTGACTTTCATATTGTGCTCCGGAATAAATTGAGCAGTAAGCAGTCGTATGTAGATTTGCGACGTTCATTGGTCCCTCGCGGAAGGATCCAGTCCTTTAGTGTGACGACTGAACTCTGTAGCCCAGCAAGGCAGGTTCTTTGCCGCAAGGAGCGAAACAATTTATCTAGTATGGACACCTCGCCTGAAAAGCCACTGCAGTTGCATTTTATATGTGTAGATATATTTTTCAAATATAAAACGTCTTTCTCTCTCTGTCTTTCTCACTTTGACATTTCTAAGAATTCCCGGCTAAAATACATAGCCGCTCTTTATCTTACATCAGCGAAGTACCATTCCCATTTTTTACATAGCTGACGCATTTCAGCACCGGGATTCGAGTTGATGAGGGCAGAGTTATTCTTATTTGACATTTCTTCTTGTGCGCGCGTCCTGTCGGTAAATAAATTTTTCATTGCTTTTCCGTCGTTTTTTTTTTAATTCTTTATCTACGAGCTGTGTGCTAAGCATTTTTCCTCTGAGCGACGCACGGTCAGAGCCACTAGGCCATGCCTGTGACCTATACTTATTAGCCTGCCAACGTATGACGTGTCACATACCAACCGGCTTTGATGTGCGATTAAAGTCTTCTTCCAGTGCACAACCGCTCTTGAAAACCTCATATCGAGAATATTTCGATACGAAGATGTTTCTGTCGTCACGCTCAGCGTGCTTGGAATGGCAGAACTAAAAGATCCAAGAACAACGTCAATGCACAGAGAAATTATGAAAACACCCGCCGGAGGGGTTCTTGTGAGTAGTTATTTCTTCTTTTATTTACACATACATGTTTGTATATATGATACATTGCCGAATGAATCAGTACAAACACTTCGATATACATAAAGACGTTTAACGAATGTAATATGTGGAAGAATCTTCATTAAACAGCTACAAAGAGCATTTCTTACGTTTATGAAAGCAATGCATTGAATTGAAAGAATGTTGCTAGTACTTTAAGGGCGCCTTAATATATTCTATTGTTTACATGTCAAACATACTCGAACGCGCTAGAGAAAAACTGCTGCACGGTATAATTCAAAAACTATAAACTGAAAAGCGTGCATATTTCGATGCATGCCTAAATGTCGAAGGAAACTAATCAAGCACAAACGTTTTTAATCTAAAGAAAAATGGATAATGAACCGCTGTTTAAGCATACATATACCATCCTTAATTTGCATGCTGTTGAGTTTGTGATAATTTATCGTGTTTGAATGTGATAACTTGTCACATGTAATGCATATTAAGCGTAAGTTAGGAGTTGGCCGAGCAGACTAGTGAAGCGCCCTTTAAGGTGCCACTTAGGAAGTGGGTTGGAACAGTGGAGTCGGACAGCGTGGTCTAACGAACTTAAAGAATATATTTTTTTTTATTTCACTGAGGCGGCCTTATTTGGATGGGGGCGTAAAGCAAGAATGCTTTTTCCGATAGGGTAACTAATACTTGATATTACAGCCCAAGAAATCAATACTCTGTCAGCTAACATTTCACAGTCGCGGTAAGAGGATAAATGCTGACCATTGACTAATATGCGATACAGTAAATTCCGAGCCCTCATTTCCTCGACAGCTTCCCATGTTCTAGTTTACCGAAGAGATTGGACAGTGTCTAAGCTCAGGCTTTATCATACAGTATTTAATTAGTGCTCTCAACGGTTATTTTCGGCCTGCAAGGCGAATGTGAGTTTAAAGAGCGTATTTGATGCATTTAGTATCTCCAAACATTAGGCAAATATTAATTGTAAATATTATTATTACCTAGGCGCAGGGATATTTACGTTCAAGTACAACGTTAGATGAGCGTGAAATGTTTCAGTGCCCTTCAAAACTCAACTCTGTTAAGCAGAAAAGGTACTATAATAAAGAAAACTGTTAGGCAATTCAGCAACAATAAATCGAACATCCTTCTAATATCATGTACCCTTTCCTCAGAGAATTACCCGCCGTGTTTGCTCAGTGGCTATGGTGTTAGGCTGCTGAGCACGAGGTCGCGGGATCGAATCCCGGCCACGGCGGCCGCATTTCGATGGGGGCGAAATGCAAGAACACCCTTGTACTTAGATTTAGGTCACGTTAAAGAACCCCAGGTGGTCGCAATATCCGGAGTTCTCCACTACGGCGTGCCTCACAATAGGAAAGTGGTTTTGGCACGTGAAACCCGATAATTACTTTTCCTCACAGAATTCTCAGCTTTGCGGAAATGCCTACAGCACCAAATATAGCTAGTATGTCGGCCGTAAATTCCACAAGGCTAGTTTTCTGAACTACAATTTGACACATTGCTTTGAAGCAAGTCTTTCACGAAAAAAATGACTCGTCATGGCGACCTTGCGAAGGTGGATGTCCAGTGAAACTGGAGGAAACCAGCGCTACAACTGCTCAGATGGCTATGCAAGGCTGTATTGCTTCAGAGTAATAGTACTAATGGTAAGTTAGAGTACTGGTAACATTAGGACTAATGGTAAATTTGACATAGTAGTTCTGCGAAAACCCGCAAGGTGAAGAGACGTAATTAAGAAAGAGAAATTCAAACGACCGTAGAAAGGAAACCCGTACGGGTTCCTCGAAAGAAAAGTCTCATAGTTGAAAAAAAATTCGTCCTGGTTCGGGACTCAAACCCGGTACCACCGCCTTGCCGCGGCAGCCGCTCTACCATCTGAGCTAACCAGGCGGCTAGCAGATGGCATGGCGAAGTCCCATTTGTTGACAACACACAGCAAAGGCAAGTGTTTGACGCAGTTGTGCTGCGGAAACCCGCAAGGTGGAGAGAAGTAATGAATAAAGAGAAAATCAGACATCCACCCTTTCATAGCGATTGCTACAAATTGCTCTGTAACCCTGCAAGGCAGATGCTTTGCCGTAAGGAGCGAAACAATTTATCTAGTATAGACACCTCGTGTAGATTTGTAGATGTGTAGATTTATTTTTTAAATATTAAACGTCTTGCTCTCTCTCTCTTTCTCACTTTGACATTTCTAAGAATTCCCCGCTTAAGAAACATAGCCGCTCTTTTTCTTACGTCAGCAAAGTACCATTCCCATTTTAACATAGCTGGCGCATTTAAGCCCCGCGATTCGAGTTGATGACGGCAAGGTTATTCTTATTTCACATTTCTTCTAGTGCGCGCGCCCGTTCGGTAAACAAATTTTTCATTGGATTTCCGTCGTTTTCTTTAATTCTTTGTCTACGAGCTGTGTGCTAAGCATTTTTCCTCTGAACCACCCAAGCTCACACCCACTAGGCGTTGCTGCAGACAGGAACGGCGAAATCAAATCCGGCGGATTCACAGGCATGAGAAACAAACGGGATGCGAAAAACATCAATTTTCTTGAAATCTTGATGTAGTTTCAATAAAGGACAATCGGTGCTCAAGTTAGGAAGTCGACACGTGCCCCCGATCGCTTTCTGATAACATTTCTTTTTGTTTTCAAAACTCATGTTTAGGCACGAAGAGACCATCCTAGGCTTCCCGTCCAGAAGATTAAACAAGCAGTTACGGATAGAAATCGATTCACATTTACTTAACTATCCCTACATGATTTCAATGTCAAGCATTAGGAGTGGTATAGGTCATCACCTTAAATTAAAATCCACCTGTATTCATTTATTCTACCTTAAATCACTTAACGAGTATTCAATCTCGGGAGTGGGCCAGGTTCGACGCCGTGGCTCTTAACCACGCGATTTCGCAGTACGAGCAGGTACAGCTGGCACGAAACCTTTTCTGTGCAAAGCGAATACTATTTGGTGTTTTCCATGCACCGCGGAAAACTGGCGAGGTGATTACCATATACAAAACACAGGCTTCTCGTATATCTATGTATTACAGGTCGCAGGTCTGTTGCATCAACCGCGTCCTCTTGTTCTTGTTGTTGCGCAGCCGACCTGCCGCTGCAAGAATTTTTGTTGCTCACTCTTAGCAGAGTTAACAGAAAACACGTATTTCAGCTGGTGTGGTAGGAACAGATCTAAAGAAACGGAACAACAAGCGAATACTAACCACAAGTAGACCCGTCTACCGTCTCCCGTCTCCGGTAGACCTTGCACGAAGCTAGGATATGGTGTCGGAATGTGCGGCGTGGTCGGCTTTCGCATGATCGGGCCTCAAGAAAAATCGCCCTACATAGCCACTAGCTTTGTGCTTACTACTGCATCTTCTAGTAAGCAACTAAGGGCACTGAGTTTATGCAACAGGATAAGCGCTTGCTAAACAAAATGCGACAAAGCGTATGTGCCACTGCAGATGTCACCCCTCTTGGACATTCGCCCAAATTACATGTGCTACTGTGACGCATGGTTATGATGAGTTATTTGATATTAACCTAGCCTCCCATATATCTGTGCTTTCAGATTTTAATTACATTCTTCCCTTGACATGCATTACATGTCAAGGGATCGATTGTCAAGACATGTCAAGAATGATGACATCGATTGACATCGTGACAAATCGTAGCCGGAAAAAAACACGAATGAACATGCGAAAGCACACGACACCCGAAGGTTATGTCCTTTCTTCTGTCCGCAAATGCATTTTTCTTTCTTTGTGTACTACCGCCGCCGATCATAGAGAGGTACAGGCTATGAGGTTGTGTGTGTGTCTCCTGCCCTTGCTTTTTCCTTGCTAAATCAAATATCTTTCTCGTCATTTATGTCCCAGCATTGCGTTGGTCCTGTGTACCCATTTCCGCTCCGCTAAACTTAGCAACCGGCGACATATTGTGCTTTCGCCATCGTGGGAATTTCAAATTTAAAGCTCACTAAATCCGTCGCATTCATGGACCAGGCGTGATCCACTGTAAAGTCATTGGCCCTTGCCAATGACTTTGCATTTGTCTCCACCGAATACCTGGTATTTGTGGCATGCATTTGTTATGCTGGCTGATGATCCTAATATCTAAGTTGGGTACCTTAAATAAGGGGTAAGATGCACTTCTGATCCCAGTGATCATCGACAGCCATTAAACGACAATTATGGCTTTCAGTTCCAAACAATAAAGGAAATATAGGTGTGATAAGGTGTGAAATGAGTAGGAGGTGTAAACCCCCACGCCCTTGAGCACACTTTAAGCTCTGAGTACCATGAAATAATGCTGGTATTTAAACAACTACACGTTTTTAAAATGCGTTTATTCAGCTAGTATTGGTAATGACATAGGAGTTGTTAAACCGCATGGGCTATATGGCTCTCAGCTTTTGGCGCAATCTGACCAGCGGGTGGGCTCGCAGATACCGTCTCTACAGTTACCAAGCAAACAGCGGAACTCTCCATGGGTTTCGTTGGTACCTAGTTCTTTCTGGAATAAAAAAACGAAGCCACATAATGCATTGAAAGTTACTAGATTGGAGCGAATGCGGCACATGCGAACATGGCAGTTCTATAAAGAAAGAAGAAAACTCGAGGGAATCATGTTAAAAGATAACTAGAAACGCTGTGCAGGCTACTTTACATATTATACGTAGAGAATACGAAAAATTAGACACTCTAGATGAAAGGTGAATAACCTGAAAGCAATAGCGAAAGATATCTTTGCTTTGAAGCTCTTTGAAATATGTTCTAAGAATAAGAGTTTACTTTGTCTTGGAGGGACACAACCTGCGAGCATGCTGGTAAACGCTGGAAACACGCCGTTATTGCTGCTGCTGCTGCGGCGGCGCCGGCAACGGCCACTCCAAAAGCGCTTACGGTTTTCGCTCTGGCTCACCTCGTGCACCATTCATGTGCGTTGCCTATACACCGATGGTGGCACACCTCATCAGGCAAGTGTTTTCAGACGCGTAATCGCTGCTACCAGGGCGCCGTTTCTGCGCATCTCCGGATGCTTGAGTTGTCGCATTATGAACTGATGTCGTTACGATTTATTCTTTGTTCGTTCAGTAATTTGTTCAATCTAATGAAGGTATTTTTTTGAAAAATATCCGATTATGCATTTGAATTTCTTCATTACAAGTATTGTACGTGCTTCGTTTAATCCAGCACAAGAACTACAAGTACATTATCTACTGCAAGCGGTTTCTAGAAGTTCTGTAGGGTGTAAAAAAACACATGGTCTAATATTAACATTTGTGCCTAATAGTATTTCGTTCTACGTTACCGCGCGTCCATCTTTGCACTGCTGTCCTTCTCTTGTATTTGTGCCTGCACAATCGCAAGGCCTACCTAAGCGTGAGAGCAATTTTAATAATAGCCTTTCTTATTATTTAGCAAACCACGTTTCATTCCCTAAAGCCCGACAACGCTGGGAGTAGCGATGTGAGCGTACGGCATGCAGAGTTTTAGGGTCGAATACAGCTCATAGAAAACTAGGAGCTAATAACGCTAAACAGGCCTACGTACCAAGCAAGGCGCTCCTTCGGGACGCTGAGCACCGAATGCATCGGTGCAATTTCTGCGCGGTAGCCCTATGTTACAAGCAAATGCACAGAGAAAGGAGTATTACAAAAAACGGCGACAGATCACATAGGGAAGCAACTTGGAAAATTAGAACATCACCTATAAAACACACCTGACGTACAGTCACAGTCACACTTGTAATAGCGAATAATCAGCGGATGTGATCATCATATGTCGCAAAACAAAACGCAGATTGACGCCGCAATGTGACTATGCATTTGCACGACTTAGACTAAGTCAATACCCTATTGGGCAAAGACGTGTACGCTAGCGGTACTCGATGGTCGCAACTGTGGACTCTGGCACTGTTTTCAACCGTCCACTCGACCACCCTTAACAATTGGGTTTGCGACTTACGGATATGAAGCACAATGTAAACTAGCACTTTCTAGCGGCATCGGTTGATATTCGCTATTCTATGCCACGTAATTCGTCAGCCGAATACTAACACAAGATTCCTCAACAGAAAGGGGCACAGATCAAAGGATGCTTAACGGTAAGAAAACGTCACCATAGTAAAAAAAAAACTGAAATGAGGCATGACAAGAACATTTCGTCGAGTAAACAAGCGGCTATATGTAAACGAGGCTTTCTTTTTGATATCATAGCGTTCTTTTCTTTTTACCGCGACGCTGTATATGGCTAGCTTTCCAGGTATTTTTTTTCCCATGCCTCAACAAAAGTGTTACCCGCCGTGGTTGCTCAGTGGCTATGGTGTTGGGCTGCTGAGCACGAGGTCGCGGGATCAAATCCCGGCCACGGCGGCCGCATTTCGATGGGGGCAACATGCGAAAACACCCGTGTACTTAGATTTAGGTGCACGTTAAAGAACCCCAGGTGGTCGAAATTTCTGGAGTCCCCCACTACGGCGTGCCTCATAATCAGAAAGTGGTTTTGGCACGTAAAAACCCCATAATTTAAAAAAAAAGTGTTAGTCAGCCCCAGTGCCTCACCTCCTCCACCCAATTCAAGCAACAATACAATGGATCATCGCCATTTAATGTGAAGGGACGCGAAGAGTGACTGCATTGATTAGAATCACTCATACAACGTACAGAACAGCGTAACTTTCAACAAAGAACAAGCCTGGTCAACAAGAGTCCCCCTGTAAGCAATCAAAAATGCAATGGCTTATGCCAGCCTAAGGAAGAGGCTACAAGCGCTCAGAAAGCAAAACTACAAGCATTCCGCCAACTTGCAAAAATAAGCTAATACGTTGTATCTAAGTAAATGTAGTATGGCATTATAGCCTGATAAGAACATATACTATACTCTGTCCAGCGTCGGCCATGTCTACGTTCGTACTGGCCTGTCTTTGTCGGTGTTCAGAGCACTAGCGTATCTACATTCCCTCTGTTCTACCATGGTGGCGGTCCCGTCTAGGCGTCACGCCTGTCAACCTTCATTCGGCTTCTCGGGGCAGCGGTCCCGTCGTCCACGCGAATGTATAAAAAAGATGGTAAATGATTTCGTATATTTGTTCAAAATTTTGTGTCCCCTCTCCGTCGTGTGCTAAACAGATTCGCTGGTCACCCACCTTCAGAAAGTGGAATGGCTGATGACTTTGATTTTCATTTTTGTCAGAAGGTGACTGAAAAACCTTGAGCGAACTGCGCAATTTTTTTTCCATTTCAGATAGCGCGCTTTTTGATACAGTGTGCAGCATGGTTTGATTTATCGCGGGTGTCACGTTTGGCATATTATGGACAGCGGCAGTAATGGGGACCAGGGCGTCAGATTTCTTCAAAAGGCCATGCATGCTACCGAGCACTTTGAATCGAAAATAATATTGTATAGTTCTTCAATAGAACGGGATGCGAGTTCCGGAAATCATTTTTCTTAAGCGTGGCAATCGGCTGCTTTAACTTACAGTAGTTCAATAAAGTGCACGTTACATAAATGTAATGTGAAACGTCAGTAAAGCTGATTAAAAAAATTCTGATTGCCACAGACATTCATCGTGAGATGTTTGTTACTTGAAATATTGCAGAGGTTACGCGCCAGATGGCCAAAGCAGACACTCATCATGTATGAGTCATGTGTACAACCGGGACAATCTTTCAAGTTTTCCAGTGTTTGCACTGCGCCAACTGACAGAGCTTTCTGAAATGCGCGTGTGGCACACGGGTTAATATGTTTTCAGTCTAGCTTGCCTGAATATACATTAGGTGAGCCCCATTGTGCCTTGCTTCGAAAACAGTTCAATGAGTTTTTTTTTTTTTTTTGATGCGGAGAGCATTCCTACATTACTTCACACACTTTACTGGGGCTGACTGTATATTTGTCTATGCCTCCAACCGATTTCCCGGCACTGTGTACCTATGTGCCGTTCTTCATCGAAAATCAGATGTCGTTCTTCAATGGAGCCTAATTAGGGGTCCCACAGTTAGACGCAATTGAGCGAATCTATGATTGCGTATTCGGCTGCGGATCTTCTGCGTAGGGGAGTCATGATAGAGTATCTGAACGATACCGAGAGCTCCAGGTGGCGTAGTAGTCGGTAATGGCTCGCTGTATGCCATCGTAAATGTTTTGCCTCCAAGGTGGTACTTGCAGTTCTGTTAGCAAAGGTTCTGTCTCCTCCAGATGTGAATGGTAGTTGCATAGCAGAACGCCAGTCAGGTTCTTGTCGAAGAAGCGACTATCAGCTGGGGAAACAACTGGATCGGCCTGTCAGCGTATAACCGCCTTTTGACACTGTATATCTACAGGACTTCTGCAGGTACGTGTAAGGCCCCGTCACGCTCGACTTGACTTGGCCGTGTCCTTGTAATGACGCTTGCGCATGCCTGAGCTTAGTCATCTGGTGTTACTAATCTGTGGATGCGGCAGAAGATAACTAACGGCCATGGCCATGAAAAATTGGAGCCATTGATGGCTCTGATTGTTTGCAAAGCCCTTCGTAGACGCGTTCCATCAGCCCCAGGCCGGTACCGTGCTCTGTTTTCATGCGGACGTAGCCTGTATTCTTCAACGATGGCCGGCTGTCATGCGATTGTCACGCGGCTACAAATCTCTTTGAGGCCGATGTGAAACAGAGTATGTGCCATTAGGTGTCTACAGCTCTTCTATGAACCTCTTTGACGCCAACTTCTGTTGCTAGGCTTCTGCCGCTGGGTGTGTGTCACTCTACAATAACAGAAACAATTCATGAAATTTCTGCGATGCTTTCCGGAATTGAAAAAGCACCTCGAGTGGTCCTTACGGCGGCGGCGATAGATGTGGCCGAGTAAGTTGTAGGAAGCGCGAGCGAGCAGCCTCTTTGCGTACCCATTGCAGCGTTAGCGATACCGTTTGTCGCTATATTCGTTGAATGCTAATCGGATGAATGCGAATATTCAATGTCAGATCGGTGCTGCAGGAGTTCTTTTTTTTTTTCGTTCAATCTGGACGTGTGTCTCTTTAACTTTTCTGGCTTTTCTTCCTTCGCTCTCTAGCCACATCAGGCATGATGATATCGACGTTCATCTTTGCTTAATCTTTGCACATGTGCCGAAACAACTGGTAATTATTTGGGCAAATATAACTTCGTTTTAGAGTAATTCTACTACAACTTCATAGAGCAAACATGAAATTTATGCGCAAATGGCGTCAGCTATGGCAGTGGATGTTCTATAGTGCTCAAAAAGGAAGTTGGAAGAGAAATGCGTATCGGACAGAGAGAAACTTCAATATTCTGTAACTTGCGCCCCAATGTCGGTTAAGATGAAGGTTTGCGGGAATAGCAATGGACAAGCCTCATTCCTTCAAAATTAGACATGTCTCTGGAGCTGTATGACGTGTTCGCGCAATGTTCTGACTACACGCATGTTTCATGTGACGGAAGAATGTGCGCGTGACTTAATTTTTTTTGCACATGAGCTTCGGTAATTTGGTAAACGTCATTAAGGATATATTTTAGTTAGCCCACAAAATTATGCGGTCGGAAGGAGGTTTAAGCTCTAATTCTCGAAGGTGTCTTCAACCACAACGCCAAAGTTGTACTTCCAAGTCTAGAAGATGTCACCTTATCCCGTTGCTGTAAGGTACAAGGAGAAAGTTGCCAAAGTGAAGCTTGTTTCTTTTTATGTTTATTGCAACCCCGCTTGACCTCATCTCAGCAGTTTCACTAATTGCGGACCCTAACAGCGATTACAAAAACGCGCAAGAGATACTTTACCAGCTTCTCAAGAATGCTGAGCGCGTAGCTTCCGTAGAGATATTTCAAGCAGCACGCCCCGTTATTTACCGCGGCCATTGTTCTCCAGACAGCCGTTATTGTTAGATGCATAAAATATAAGCATTTCTTTCGAAGCTCCCTAATTTTGTTGCTCTGTTAATACTATATAAAACTTATCTGTGTACTCTATACACTCGTGTTATGTGTCCGAGTCTCAAAACCTGAACACGTGTGCATGAGGAGAACCACTGCAGCTGTGCATTGTTGTTACCAACCCTGAATCACGATATTCGCGCTAAGCCAAACATCTAAATCCAAACAGGAGCAGCAAGAAAACTTTGCAACTTCTTCAGGTATAGTGATATGAGAGAAGCAGATACACAAGTGTAAACTATATATGTGTGAGTTTCGCTTAGTTCAGGAATACGAGATCGACGACAAAATTACTGTGCTCGGTTGCTGGTGGTTTTTCTGGTGCTGCAGTTTTTCTCTATTTATATTATTTTCGTGCATTAGTAACAGGCAACGACGTTTGTGCTGAACCCTGAAGTCTCCTACTCTGCTGGGAGATCCTCCCCGCGGAGCTGGCCATGGAAAATGTGGTCTTGGACGCATCTGGCCGTCAGCATAGGCAGCCCACGGCTCGGAAGCGGCTCAATTCGGCAGTAGGATCCGACGCTGCCGATTCCGAACTTTCTGACTCAACATTGGAAGATTGGGATGCTTTCATACCTGTCAAGCACCGCCGTCCAAGACGGATGTCTCCGGCATCGTCCTCAAGTGAAGAGACTATGTATACAGCACCATCAACACTACAACAGTAGCTTTCATGACCGTCGACGCGGTAGTAAGCCTGAATGCTATCTCTCGACAGAAAGTTAATGATTTCTTCTTCCAACTTGCCCCTGGACTAATCCACGAGGTTCGCGTGAACCCCTGGGAAAATGTCATTGCTGTTGGCACAACTGATCACAAGATGGTGCAAACTCTACTTGGTTTGTCTGAAATCTGTGGGGTCCACACGCGTCCCTACATACCACAGGGTCCAAATATAGCCGCTGGTGTCGTATCTGATGTGGACTTGTATCTCAAAGACGATGTTTTTAAGAACATGACCATTTGTACGCCACCATGCAAAATATTTAGCGTTCGAAGGCTAGGCTCGTCAAAGTGTATGAAGATGCTTTTCGCCTCTGGAAAGCTGCCTAGTCATATAAAGGCTGGACTTGTGCGCTATCCTGTCCGACATTTTGTACCAGGGCCTTTGCAATGTCATAAGTGCTTTAAGATTGGTCATGCTCAGGGCTTTTGCACCAGATATCTGGTCTGTGCCAAATGCGGTGGCAATCACCATGTAGATTCCTGTGAAATTCAGGCATATCGGTGCCCTCACTGTAATGGTGAATATTTCGCAACGGATAAAGGATGTCCCTCATTGAAGAATGAAGAAAAGGCACTAAAAGAGAAATACAGAAAGAAGGTAGCAGGAGATGATAGCTCCTGTCGCCGTAGTGCTGCCCCTGCGACTGGAAAAGCAGCGCATTCAAAGAGTGACAAAGACACAACGCATCAGAAAGTAGGGGGGCGGACCTTCTGCCTCCCTGACACATCGTGGCCAGCGCCTCCATCGAAACCGTCGGAACAAGTATGTACAAAGACTTCGACCACAGTGGAAAGCACTGCAAACACAGTGCCTAAACCGGTATCAGCCAACGACGATGTGGAACTTGTCAATCTTCTGAAGATGCTTGTCAACGTCATCAGATCTCTAACCGCCGGTCGCCAGACACCAGCAGCGTCAGCAGTAGAGCAACTTTAGGAGTCCCTCGTTCCTGTCCTCGACGGCCTTCACTAGACGTTTTGCCAGAAACAATTCTAACAGTTGTCAGCAGCTTCGCCCCTTTGTGCTGCAATGGAATGTCAGGTCGATCCGACCGCAGGACGCTGATCTACTCCTTCGACTCATCGCTATGCAGACTCCACCAGACGTTATAGCGTTTCAGGAAACTAAAATAAGGAAAGACGAAAATCGATTGCCAGGCTTCGTGGGTGTCCACAGTAATACTCGATGCGCGAACCTGCTTGTGGCTCTTTCCAGTGTGTAGACGCGGCGCATACGCGCAATGTTTCAAAAGCATCAGTGCACGTTCGTGATGACATGGACTTTGCGGTTATTGACACAGACGGCATCTGTGACGATGAGTTCGAGTGTGCAGCTGTTACTGTGAGCTTGAGAGGTGTGTGTACGACGGTGGCAAGCATACACAACAGGCCTACACGTTCTTCCGATATCTCGCTACTTCAGTGCTTAGTGTCTCGGTGCGGTGCATCGGTCATGTTATGCGGAGATTTTAATGCCCACCATCCACGATTGTGTAGCCTTCCCCTAGACAGTCATGGGGCAGAGATTAACGAGATTATTATCAAGAACGATCTGCAAATACTGAATGACGGTTCACCTACATTTATAGTTAGAGGAAAGGAGCATTCCACTATAGACCTTGCGATATCAGCGAAGGATGTGTGCTTAGCCTGGTCATGTGAACCCGACCCGTGGGGCTCAGATCACCTACTTATTTGGTTAACACCAACACATACTGCGGGTCACCAGGATTTCGTTTATACAGTCACTAACTGGGACAAATTCCAACAGCTGATCTCAGAGGCACAATCTGGAGACAGCCTATTTAAACTTATGAGTATCGGCAAACCAAACCCCGATCTAAAGCTTTTGCGGCTCCGCGCATGTCGGCGGCGCGCGCATAGATGGGCACAGAGCTCTAAACGACGCACCGACTGGACTATATACAATGGCATTGATGCAGCCATACGGCGGCATACAAACCAGCTTCGTCGCAAGAGCTGGGAAGCTTTGTGTAGTTCGTTGCATACTGGAAGTAGTTTTGGAAATGTATGGCGCATACTGAAGGCTCTCCGCACTCCTGAAATCTGCAAGAATCCTACGGCTGCATTGAGCATAGCGACTGGCCCATCTCCAAAAGTAATAGCGGAGGCATTTGCAGATATTTTCGTCTCTCCTGCATCCAGTGACACCACAATTAGCGACCTTCCTTCTTTGACAAGTCACAGAACCATAACCGTTTCCTACGGTCCAGCCTGCCAAGTGGACGAGGCAGATTTCACTCTTGAGGTGCCGCCGCATGCGCTGAGCCTCTCCGAACACCGCACTGCTCCAGGCGAAGATGGTGTGACGTATCAAGCATTGCGGAAAGTTCATAAGAGTTTTCATGACCGTATATTGAACGAGTATAATCAGGTATGGAGAACCGGTGTAATCCCTGCTGAATGGAAATCGTCCATGGTAATATCAATTTTAAAGCCCGGGCGTGGTGCAAAGCACGTCAAGTCCTATCGGCCAATATCCCTAACTTCAAATGTCATCAAGTTAATGGAACGAATGGTCTTTTTCGCTTAGATGTCAGGCTAGAGGAGCTGAATTTTTTCCCTGATGTCATGAGTGGCTTTCGTCGCCGCCGTTCAGCTCTGGACAGCGTATCAGACATTGTCTCAGCGCTAGAATTTACTAAAGGAAGCAAGCATTCCACCTGCATGCTCTTCCTAGACATACATCAAGCTTTCAATTCAGTTCCGCATAAGGCGATTATTTTCGCTCTAGCAACCGCGGGAATTTCAGGTCGTCTGCTCCACTTTGTGCATAATTTTCTATCTTGCGCGCCGGATGAAAGTGCATGTCGGAGGAGCAACTAGTGAATACCGAAATGTGAAGTTAGGTGTTCCACAGGGCAGCGTATTATCGCCGCTTTTGTTTAACACCGTCCTCACCGCGCTTCCAAGTCGTTTCCCTCGGGACACTGACTTCCCTGTGAACATAGCTCTCTACGTAGATGACATTGCTCTGTGGATAAGGAGCCCTTCGCAGCTTGGCCCGCGGCTTCGTGCAAGCTTTCAAAGAGCTCTAAGCGCTACTTCGGAGTACTTCGGTGAAGGTGGCCTGCTCATATCACCTTCTAAGTCGGCTGCAATAGCATATCACCCTAAACAACGCGCTCGTCGAACAAGCCGACTGTACCTTGACGAAACGCCTATAAACTGGTTGCGACAACACTGTTATTTGGGGTTAATTGTGGATAATCGCATCTCTTGACTTCATGCCGTTAAATCTGTACGACGCAAATCGCACTACCTCCTTAAGTATGTGGCCGCCTTGACTGCTAGAGGTGCTTGCTGCGACCAAACAACGGCTCTCCAGGTGTACCAGTCATCTGTACTCTCAGGCATGATGTACGCATTACCAGTTTGGAACATACCATCTAGTTTGATGGCCCAACTGGAGAGAGATCATCGCGTTACCCTGAGACTAATGCTTGGATTACCTCGTGAGGCGCAATCTACATCATTACTCACTGAAGCGCATCAGTTACCCCTGAGGCTGCAAGCAGACCAAAGAGCTCTGTATCATATTGAGCGCCTGCACCGCGCATCGAACGGTCAATCGCTTCTTGATCGTCTCATTCACCGCCCGTTATCTCGCATGGGTAAAATGGCGGCATTATTTATGAATATCACCACCATTTCTGAACATGCCGCTTTAGATATGTCTCCGCCTCCAAAAGATATCACTAAACACGTATTGCCCATTTACCTCACAATCTCTGACATGCACAAAATGCCTGATTCGGTAATATTCCAATTGGCTCAGTCTCACATGTTCGAAAACTTTCCAGATTATCTTCAAGTATTCACAGATGCATCTGTACACAACGACGGTCAAGGCACCTCTGCAGCTTTCTCTGCCCCTCAACTCAAGTGCGCGTATTTTTCAAATACCTCATCCAACTTCATCAACAACTGCGGAGCTAGCAGCGATTAATGTTGCACTGAAACACCTGCAAGAGGAGTTAACTATATCAAAGGTTGCCATCTTTACGAACTCCCGTGCTGCCCTTGGCAGGTTACATCGCAGTGAGATTGATTGTCCACTTGTGCGAAGTATTCTGACTCTGCGAGCAAAATTACATCACGTGGGGTATCTCTCGTTGCTCAATGGATACCTTCACATGTAGGAATCGCCGGAAATGAAGAGGCTGATCGGGTCGCTTCAACTTGAGTTCATAACAGCCGTGACTGGCCAGAAATTTTGTGCAAGCTTGATGACGCTCGTCTGCTGATTCGTCGCCACCTACTCAAGGAGCACCCATACCAGCGCGTCACAAATAGAACATTCCCGCCCCGTGTTCACGGTTGAGGCTTGCCTCGTCGCGCTAGGGCACAACTACTCAAGCTGAGGGTTCGTTGCGTGAACGTACAAGAACGTTTATACAGACAAGGACGTGGGGCAACTCAATTGTGTACGTCTTGTGGCTGCTGCGAGACACTTTAGTACCTTATATTTGAGTGTCCCGCTTTCAGTGCGCACCGCATGTCGCTAGTGAGCAACTATCATCTCCTTGGCCCGCGGTGTGCAACACTCGAGGAATGTTTATACCCCAGTGGTTGTGTGTCTAAACGTGATCAGACCCATCGCGCCCTACGTCCCTTTCTAGAGTTCTCTAACTTAGGTTCCCGTTTGTAGCGTGAACATTCAACTTTCTGTAGTAGCGTGAGCTTCAGTGACCGGCCCTATTGTGTATGGTCTGTACTGTGTTCTACTTTAGTCTTTAGATTTGTCCTGTTGCCCTTCCTTTCCTCTTTCCTCCCCTCCTTTTTATCTTCCATTTCTGTGTTGCTGTCACCTCCCTACAGAAGAGTAGGCAGGCGTTGTGCCCCTTCCGGTGGCAGTTGCCAGCCTGCTCCTCGCTTTCCCTTTCCTGTTAACTGTGTATATGTGCTCAAAACAAATAATAATAATATAATAATAATATGAGCTCACTTGATGATGGACTGCTTGCAAGGCAGAAGGTGGGAAGCAGAAGCAATTGCAGTAGTGCGAACTTCATCTTGATGACTGAAATATTCGCCGCTTTTTGTCTTTATGCAAGCTATGTTGAGCCAGTCCAATTCGCTGAGACCTGAAAACGAAATGATATCATGCGAGAGCAAAATGTTTACGTCTTGCGTTGCTCGTTAGGGCTTTTTTTACGTGTTTTCTCAAACAAAATTTATTAGGCAGAGCTCTTCAAACGATAAAGTCATTTTTGACGACCGCATCACAGATCATATCCTGTGTAGTACAAAATAAAAAAACACAAGTGTAGGTCGTGTAAATAATAACGTTTTGAATATCGTGTCACGCATGCACACTCCTTGTTGAAAAATGCTTATTGCACCGTTTGAATTGTGCCGCGTAACACGATCTAACAACTCCGGTACTTGAACAAAAATTTTCTAGTGAAACCATAAAAAATCCTCTATGCTGTCCTGAAACTGTTTGCTCGCAAACACCACAGCCATCAATTTGCGGCAAAAGAAACATTTGTGTCGTGTTGTGAACCATTCTTTATGACGCACACACTGACACATATGGTCAACGAGCACCAGGCTATTGCTATCATAAATAGTCAAAGTAGAATGGTAATTGTTTATTCGCCTTAAAATATCTCGATTACAAGCACATAACACGTCAGCACAATCGCGTCGTAGTTTTTGACGCTAGGAAACGCTTGGGAATACTGTAAAGCTTTTGTGATCAAATTATCACAAATTAAAGTACGCTATGTGAGCGAGGAAACAGTCAGTAAGGTTAGTTCAGTGACCACACAGATTTTCCATGGTCTCTACGGTTAAGACAATGCACATCTCGTAATATGCGTTAAGCAAGGCTATCTTGAATCTTTTAGCTTAAAAGCTTTTGAACGAGGCACTTGATGCCTGGAATTCTGCTTTAACTCCAAATTAAACATCTACTTCACGTTTTGTCCAAGTAAAAGCAATAAAAACAAAAAAACAAGCACTCATGTTCATATGGTATGCGACAGAGGCGGTGCGTTAAGATTCAAGCAAAGGCATCAGCGACCGAGAATTGAAGGAATTATTGGGAACAGAGGAGCCCACAGCGAATTATCAGAAAGGAAGCAATTTGCCGCTACCTTGCAGAGGTTATCGCGTGTGAACTTATCCATTCATCGATCTCCAGCGAGTACTTTATCTATCAATTCGCCTGCCACGGGTCCCACGCTACGACTCATAGTATATTCGGCGAGTACTACTTTCTATTATTCGGTAAATCAAAATCCCCGAGTAATTTCTTTCTGTAGTTTTCTTATCCGTGGCGGAGTTGTGGGAGAACCCCACCTACATGTTATCGGTGAGAGGTCAGCACTAAACCTGGAAAAACCTAGTTCTGTATGCAACACCTGAGCAACTGTATTCGATAGCATTATATTAATCTGGACTGAAATGCTTTGAATATTGCCGCCTCGCGCTACAGAGTACATTATTACCACAACGGAGGCACAGATTGTGAACTGCTGTGAAGATTGTCTCTGATAGTAAGCAGCTTTGCTTACGCTTTATCTCTGATTCATCTCCGATAATAGCCCAGCTTTTTAGTATATAGCCTTTATGGTGGGTGTAGTTTAGAAATAAACTGTCTCAGGGAGTGGGAGCCTTTGAATGACACCATCTATGACATCGAACCTTTCTGCATTACGAGAGTTTTCGGTTTCGAAACAGCTTGCTTAGTTCAAAACCGATCGACATGACAGAAGGGCGTGTCGAATCGGCAAACAAAGCTATCATTTAACAAAACATGGAAACAAACAATCCACAAATACTATCAACATAATCGAATGGCGAAACGTTTCTAGAAAGCTATTCGTTTTACAATGGAATGATGTGCAGACAGCCGATTATTTAACCGTACCACGTGAGTGTCGACTGGCTGGCCGGTCACCCACGCGGCGCGACGAGATAATCAAGATAAGCGCATGCGCATAAAGGTCACAGGAAGACGGGGATCTTTGAGCGAGGTAATCGCTCCAAGGGCTGTGTCATGCTGGTGGAAAGAGCCTAGCAGTCGAAACAGTGAACTTGGTGCTTATGTGCTAATCCTGCCGATCTCGTCGCTTCGCGCGGCTAGGATGCCTTGACCGGCCGTCCAGTCGACGCTCGCAGGACACGGTTAAAGAATCGGTAGACCGTACATACTTAGAACAACGTATTTGTCGCAATGAGAGTCATTATTTAGCGTTGGACGTTTTGCTGCGTAATTACATTGAGAAATGAGGGGAACGGTCCGGGACCTACTTTGGCTACGCTTTAATCAAAGGCCTTAGAGTGCCTTTAGTATATTTTTACTACTGATAACACTTCACCAAGAACGCATGGAACCAATAGAAGTTGTAATTAGACGCGAACTTAAGGCTGCTGCAGATCTCGACATCAAATCAGGCAGGACTTAAAGAGATGCCTTAAACAGAGGTGCCCGAATTCTAATTCACCACACTCAAAGGGAAGCAGCGCCTCAATTATGCACTAGACTGACAGAAAAATATCCTGCCCGTACGCTATGCGCAGTGCTTCCGCGCAAAGTCCAGGGCAGTGCGAAAGTTGCGGTACTCGTCAACCTCAGGGTACTTTACCGAAAAGAAATGCGTTATATTCTCTCTATGCCGCTAGTCGCTGCAAAAAAAAGTAAAAATATAAAATTTATTCCTTTGAAAAAAGGAACTTAGCCGGGAAAAGCACTAGTAACAAAACTAAATCTGTCATCCTGCAATCTACGAGCCTTTTAGAGCGCAGCTTAATGCCGCAAGTATTAACTGACCGCAAACCTTGCGAAGCCGAGCTCTATGCTGCCTCTATGCACGCCCCCTCGACAGGGAACGGTAGAGGTGGAATCAGACAATACGAAATCGCTTCTTCTCTGACTGAAATTTACCACCTTTATTGATGTTATATGAGGAAAATATGCTGTATGTGGAGGTTATTTTACTTGTTAACAAAGTAGTTCCAAGCAGATACATGAGGGTAGCAAAATGAATAAATTACAAATTTGGCGCACGGCAATTAAATAAATTAAGTAATTTAATTAATTAATTAATTATTAAATATACTGGCAGGGTTGTCTGATACACGTACGTGTATTTTCTAAGCATGGAAAAGAAGAGCTGGGTGCAAATAAATATCAGTCGGCTTCTGTCACCAGCAAGGCACTCATACCCGAGCCCTAAGTGCCCGGCATGCCAGGTCAGAGGTACGGCCGAACATCTTCTGTGGAGCTGCTCTGCCTTTGACACGGTCCAAGAAAGGACAGTACACTCCCTGGGCGGGAACCAACCTGGCACCCTGCAGAGGTGGCTCGACCCATCATCGCACGTCGGGCTCAAGGACTCAGTCCTTTTGGACTTTTTCACGGAAGAGGAAGGGCCTGGTCGCCTCTTTGCAGAGCCGACCTCGGGACCACTCCACCTCGAGGAAAAAGAGAGCACCGGTCCCCCTCCCCCTCTCCCATAGAGCACCCCCTTTGTGCGGCAAGGCTTCGCCTATTCAACGCAGAAATAAAGACGTATAAAAATATTATTAGCTTCAATAGCTTTTGGTATTTAGGATGCCACAGTTTAGGATATATCGATACGCGCGAATGAAAAGTCATCCTTACCTGAACACGAAAGCCTTCTTTGCGGGCACAGCAGACAGCGGCCAACTCAGTGGTCTATATCGAGAAGTGACATTCTCAATTTGATATTGCGCTCCTGAATAGATTGTGCAGCAAGCTGTCGTATATAGCTTTGCAACCTTCAGGGGTCACTCGTGGAAGGATCCACTCTTTTAGAGTGACGACTGCGCTCTTAGCTTAGCAAGGCCGATTCTTCGCAGTCAGAAGCGAAACAATTTATATAATCTGGGCGCCTCGACGGAAAAGCCACTGGAGTTGCCTTTGATATATGTAGTTTTTTTTTTTTTAACTAGTGAACGTCTATCTCCCTCTCTCTCTCGCTTGGACATTTCCAAAGAATGCCTGGCTTCCAAAGAATGCCTGCTTAGCCGCTCGTTTTCTTACCTCACCGAAGTGCCATTCCCCCTTTTTTTTACATAGCTGACGCATTTCCGCACCGTTATTCGAGTCGATGACAGCAGGGTTGTTCTTATTTGACATTTGTTCTTCTACCCATGCTCTGACAATAAAAAAATTCTTCATCGGCTTTCTCTCGTTTTCTTTATTTTTTATGTATGAGCTATGGGCTAAGCATGTTTGCCCAGCACGACCCACGGTCACTGCCACTAGGCGTTGCCTGTGACATATACATACTGGCATGCCAATGTATAACGTGTCACATGCCAGCCCGCTTTCACATGCCACTAAAGTCTTCTTCTAGTGCAAAATGACTCTCGAAAACCCTATATCGAGAATATTTCCATATAGAAAGGTTTCTGTCGTCAGGCACAGCGTGTTTGGAATGTCAACACTAAACGCTCCAAGAACAACGTCAATGCACAAGGAAAATTTTAAAAAGACCTGCCGCAGAGGTTCTTGTGAGTAGTTCTTTTTGACATATTAGTGTGTCCATTATACATTGCCTGAAGAGTCATTGCAAAAACTTTCAGATAAATAGATACGTTTAAAGAACGTAATATTTGGAAGAATCTCGAATAAGGAGCTATAAAGTACATTTCTTATCTTTATGAAAAAAAATGCATTCAATTGAAAGAATATTGCTAGGACTTTATTATCGCACAATAATGTATTCCATTATTAACATTTTAAACCCACACGAACGTGCTACAGAAATATAGCTGCACAGGGTAATGCAAAAAACAATAAAGATCAAAGTGTACATAATTACATGCATGTCCAAAGGTCTAAAGAAACTAATCAAATACGAACGTTTCTATGTAAATAATTTCCGTATTCAAATGGGTAATAAAGCAGTATTTAGACATACATGTAGCACCAATATTTAGCATGCTGTAAGTTTGTGATAAGTTGTCGTGTTTCAATGTTTTAAACCCTTCAGAAGTAATGCGCATGAAGCGTAAGTTTGTAATTCAAATGGCCATGCGGAGCAGTGAAGTGCCCTTTAAGATGTCATTTATGAAGTGGGGTTGAATAGCGGGGTCGAACAACTGGGGTATAACGATCCTTATGAATATATTATTGTCTACTCGACTGAGGCAGCCTAATTTTGATGGGGGAGGAGCAGAGGGGGGGGGGGGGCGTACATCAAGAATTCTCTGTCCGAACGGGTCGCTAAAACTTAATGTTACTGCCTAAGAAATCAATGCTCTGTGAGCTAACATTTCACAGTCGCAGGAACAGGATAAATTCTGATCACAGAGTAATAAGCGGTGGAGTAAATTTTGCGCCTTTATTTGCACGGCCGCATCCAATGTTCCAGGTTACCGAAGTGGTCTGACAGCGTTTAAAGGCACGCTTTATCATAAACTATTTATTAACGGCTTTCCTCCGTTATTTGGTCAACAAAGTGAATGTGAGTTTCCAATACCTATATCATGTATTCATTATCTCCAAACATTAGGCAATATTTTTATTTTAAGCACTATTAATACCTAGGTGCAGGGACATGTACTTTCAAGTAGAGTTATCGGATATACGTGAAATATTTCACTGCCATTGCAAACTCAACTCGTTCTTGAGCAGAAAAGGTAATAAATAAAAGCTTTTAGGCAATTTAGCAACAATACATCGAATATCATTCGAATATGATGTGCCCTTTTCTCAGAGAATTGTCGGCCTTGCAAAAATGCCGACAGCAACGAAAATAGCTATTACGTGGGCCGCACATTCCACGAGGCGAGTTTTCTTAACTGTAATTTGACACATTGCATTGAAGCAGGTCTTACACGAAAAAAAAATGACTCGCCATGCCGGCCCTACAAAGGCGGATGTCCAATGAAACTGGAGGAAACCACCGCCACAACTGCTCAGCGGGTTATGCAAGGCATTATTGCTTGACAGTACTGGTAATATTGGTAATTTAGAGTAATGGTAGCATTAGGAGAAATTATAAATTTGATAGCACGCTGCCGTTGATCGTACTGCCGTTTCTCTTCCTTTTGCCCCTCCTCATATTCACGCTGCTTCTCGGGAGTCCTTAGTGTGAGGCGGGTACCCATAATTTTGCTGCAGCCAGAACGAAATCAGTTCCTAGGCTATTGATGTCACTCTGTACGTTGCAAGCTGAGGTCGCCCAGGCAGCTTGCGTAGCAGTAATCTACCGGGAAACGCATGCGGGGAGCGCGACCTGCTTCGAAATGTTATCAGGAGCGCCTTTTCATGAATGATTTGCTTTGGATGCTTGTTTCGTGCCTGTTTATTGAGATGAATGCAGTGATGTATGTTCTATGCGTGACACCAAAGAATCTATGCACTTTTCGCTTCATTTACTGAAGTTTCTTTTCTTTTGGTAATCACTGATGGCATTTTTTTTCCTGAGGGCGAGCCGCGAAAAATCACCATGAAGATGAGGCTAACCCGGCCATGGAAGTGCTGCCGCTTAGGTGACACAGGAAATTGGCGCCATCCATCAGGAGGGCGGGAACGTAATTCCAACTCCCTTGCACAACCTCCTAGATTGGCGCGCGCGGGCGCCCGCCCAACCATGAGGCCGTGCCCTTTCGACACTTATCTCCACTCCTCTCCCCTCACCCTCCGTCACAACACCCTCACCTTCGCCTGTCTCCACGCATGCCCGCCGGTCCGGCACCAGCTTATCCCGCTGCATGATGTTTTATGTTTCGTTATCTGCTGTTATTAAGAAGCGTTCGCTGCTGTGCCTAGTGCGGCATAGGTAATTTCTTCAGTTCTGTGGTGCTCGATAGTTATGTGCTTGTGCTCCGCCATGTTTCACCCATGTGACGACTCGCAGCGCTCATGCATCGAGCAGTGGTGCACGAATACCTCAAGAACAAGCCCTGCAAGGTTCTTCCGAGTGCCTAAAGACAAGAGCTGAGCGCGCAGAGCCAGGACATCAAAAGGCGCATGTATACGAACACGGCCTTGTGCATGTATGTGTTCCGTGAGTCTCTGGACGTCGTTGCGCATTGATTGTGCTACACTTTCCTTTTACCAGTAGAGAAAGCTCACAAATAGATGTTCCTCCTCATTGTAACCTGGTCTAGGACATTTTTTTTCTGTGCCAAGTCTCATTCTGCAGCTTCAGTAACTCGCCCAGCTTTTCATTCCGCTCTCAGTGCTTTTTCTGTGCGTCACCGTTCTGCAAACGCACTAACAGCTGAAAAACTCTTCTTGTTTATGTATTATCTCAGTAATTGCCGATGGAAAACCGTGCAAACAACCTTCATGTATAGGCATGACACACTTTTTCTTCCTTGAAAGCATGAGCGTTGCAAGTGTCCTACATGCAGATTTTTGTAGTCCGTGTCTGTTAGGCAAAATAGTGCCCAGTAGGTATGACGTAGTGCCTTAAGTGACGTAATAAACGAGTTTAGCGCCAGAACCACACAAACAACAAACGAGACAACACGGGTGTGCTCTTGTGTGTGTGGTATTGGCGCAAAATTCGTTTATTATGTCGGATAACCGACTAGCCCAGCAGTTCACTCTACTTAAGGGACGTTAATTTGCCTGCTAAGCATTGCATTCGTGGTGAAAGAAAAGTCATGTCTTTGGCTTATTTCACCTAATCCTTGATTGAGTAATACGCTATTCTGCGAATGTTTTTATGTGGTGCTGCGAAAGCTGACTACTCTCGGATCCCCTTGCCACCGTAACTCAAGTTGTGGCCAAGTGCGAAATAATGCGATAATGTGTATTTCTGTTTTTAGTACAATGTTATTTTCGTTGTGCCATGTTTTTTGAAAATGTTCAGTAGTAGTATACATGTCACGTATTTCATGTACATTTGTGCAAGTATATAAATAAATTCTTGACCATTTTATTGCCATGGCTGTCTATGAAGGAAACTTATCATTTTATTGTATTTGTTATATATTTTGCGTGTCATAGTTTTTGCCTTTGCCAGTGAATTTTTGTTGTCATTAGTTGTCAAGGCTATGCCATACACGTCGTTCAGTATTGTGCAGCATCTCAGTGCATATATAAGAAGCTCTTCTGCACTTTCGTCTTTTAGGCAATATATAAATTTTTTTTTAAATTTGTGTACATGAAACGGCCTTCGCGTTTTCTTGAGTTTTTTCTTGTTGTTTTTGTTATTTCACTGTCTGTCAACTTTGTATATTTTAGTAGTCATGCACATGTCATGAATTTTCACTTTTGTTCATTTTCTGAGCATGTATCATGCCAAGTTATGCGAAAATCTTTGTTTTCGGAAACGGAAGTCAATAAAACGAGGCGAAATATCTATTGCGTTGAAAATGGAATTTATATACGTTCTTGCATTTGCTGGCATACTCAAAGTCTGGACAAGACTGCGTGCGTGCACACACATAAAGAAACCACGGCGCACTACGCTCCAATTCAGAATGCCAATTTCTGGCGTAGCGCACTCGGGATGAAAAGGAATATACGCGCCGCGGACAGTCAAAAAGAAAGCAAAAGTAAAGGTACGCGGGGCATGGGGAAGGGTGGAAAGGAAGTGGAGCGGGTCGTCATAATAACAAAAAAAAAAGAAAGAACAAAGAATGCTAACGTGAGGAGGTGCCGCGCAGCTGATGTCCTGTTGCCATGGCAACGTAAACAATCGTCTGCGCCGCCATTTTAGCGAAGTATCGTTCTCCTACTTGGGCATTAACTGAAGGGGACCTTGGCGCTTGCGTAGAAAGAGCATCTGCTTAAAAACAGCCAATGGCAGCCATGCGGAGATTCCCCCTTGGGGCTAACTCCTTCACAGGAAAAAGTATCCAGTTAATTGGTGACTGCGTATGGCGCGGCTGAGGGCGGCCGCACATGCCTTATATTCCGAGCCATCTGCGCTGGGTACAGAGCCTAGGATCACCGAGGGCTGATGGCTTCTTGTGCGCTGCATTCTTGCCACGTAGTTCGTGTTTAAGGTAGATGCAGCACGAAGCGCGTGTCGCTCGATGCTGCTGCCGCTCTTCCTTAAGCCAGCATTTTGACAGCGAGTATCCGCAGTCATAATGTGATATATGTTCGTGTTTGCCGGTGCGGTGTGACGCTCCTCGTGACACACTTCGCGCCTGAACGACGCGCAAGTTCTCCATTTTTTGTTGTTGTGTTGGCAAGTTGTCCATCTGGTCTGGCGTGATCTTGACTTTACTGATCATAGCCGTTGCCTTGCCATCTGCCTGGGTCAGGAGGCCCAGGATCCTGAGTTGAGATACGGGGAGTATCCGCATCCCTTCCAGAGTGATTTCTGTTTTCTGCTTCATTCTCTGAATCACGTGGTGTGACAGTGGTTCTTTGGAATATTCATATCTTTTTTGTCTTTATTGGCGTCTGAGGGAATAGAATAAAGCACGGATAGCGGACGCAAACATCATTACAGGGCCGCAATTAGCACACCTATGGTACATCCATACAGGAACCTTGCTAGCAAAGTTCGTAAAAACACGATATATATACAGTCTAAATAGCTGAGACCAATTTGCTTTGCAAACATATTTTCCATTCCGGAGATTTACCTGCCAAAAGTCGATATGATTATCAGGCACGCCATATTCAGGGGCTCCGAAATATTTTTCACCACTTGGAGCAGTTGAACATCCACCTAATTTTAAATGTGCGTGGGTTTTCTTCATTTCGTGTCTATTGGCATACGGCTGCCACGACGAAGAATGAACCCGTGATCTTTACCGTCGCAGCCCAACGCCACAACCACAGCGAAAGTGCGGCGTTCGATGACCTCAGGGCTTTTCCCCACGTCATTGCTATATTTGCATTCCACTTCATCATCGGTCTTTCGCAGAATGAAAATTCCTTGTGCCTAGGCGTAGATCAGCATAATTTCTTTTTGTGATTTATATTATGTCCCTCTCTTCAAATTCATATTTCATGTGCGTATCTGGCATCTTCTCTAGCAATAAAATCAAAGACGTCCATTAACACCTCGGGTGCTCCCAACATGGCTGTTGCTGTTTCCTATATCACATCAAAGACTTTTTTTCTTGCACTACAGTGACGGTGCGACAGATATAAGAAATGAGGAATGTCTAATTCTTCTCGGTGCATTTCGTACATAAAAAGCAGCAAAACTATCAGAGAACCAAATTGCTTCATTATTACCCTACCATCTCTCCAAATACAATTAGCCATTCATGCATAAAAGTGTAAACAACTTATTCTTATTATCTGCGGTAGAGGAAAGTGCATTGGTCTAACGATAAAACGATCATCGAGAACATATGGATTACAGGTTATGTTGTCAAAAGTAATTTATTCGCTGAGCTCTGCGTATGTATACCTGTAATATTACCTTTCTGTGAAATTTTCGATGCCTAGATCAGCACCTTTTGAGGTATCAAATGAGGTGTGTCAGAATTTTTTTTTACTCTGGGGCTTAACTTCAAAAGTGATTACAGAAGGCACGAGTGATTATTTATTGTTAATACTTTTTAGCACAAAGAAACGCTAGTTTCTTTCACATCGAAACTGTATATGGCTAGCTGATTCGTCGGCCCGTCCGTCCATCCGTCGGTCGCCTGTGCGCCAAAAACTCCTCAGGCACAACGCCATGCGCATGCGCGAAAAAAAAGAGACAGCGATAGAGAGGCCCACGGTTAGCCAACTCCACATAAACAGCACAGGACATGACGTCACGCTACCTGGCACGAAATTTTCATTGAAAATTAACGCAGGCCTGACGAAAGCAGTGACGACAAAATCATAGATGCCTACTCGGGAGCATCCCTAATATATTCTATGGCAGTCGGGACAGGTAACAGGACACCATGGATCGGAATGAAAAGGATTTGTGCTATCTAAGTGGTGTTCGATTAGCTGCGCCAGTGGTGACGTCGCTGCTCTCCGTCGCTGTCGAGCACGCGCGCACCAAGTTTTCTCCGACTCCGTAGGTCATGCGTACTCCTGAGGAGCAGGCAGCTTTATACCTCGTTCTGCCGCGAGCAGAACGAGGAAAGAGCTCGTTTACACCGGGCCGATGCATCCGCCCGGGCACCAGGACCAGCTCGTGCAGCGGAGCGCAAGCAGCAACTGCGTGCCGAGGATACGGCAGCCTACCAAGCCGTTGTTTAATGAACCGTCGGGATTAACCCAGTGATGAGCACTGTGGCGCACGTTTCAGCTGCGCGGGTTCACGATCTGTACGGAGTGCCTGGGCGGTGATTTTTGTCTAATATTTCAAATATTTGGAGCGCTACAATCATGTGTCCTAGCAAGATGGCGGTGCCTTTGTGGTTGCCACTTTTTATTAGAACAATTGTGATGCGCAAGTCGAAATCGGTAATTGCCTTACAACATCAAGGCAATGCATGTTTGGAAAGTGACGTCTCAAATTACAGCGGTAAAAGATGCTATGCCCTGTGTAATATTAAAGGACTCCTGGTAGCTATGCTTTAGGTAAATCCCGCCCTCATAAGGGTTGTATTGTGTGGTATATGCCGCTTTTTTCTAGATTCGCACTTGTTTCTTGTAGAATGTAGTATATTAGTAATATTTAGGTGAGCTTGCTTGAAAAGTTTGCTTGTGCGAAAATATTCGCTCTAAATATAAACTAAACAATAAATGTCGGGTTCACAGTCATTAACAAACAGGAAGAGTTTCAGCTTCTAATTCCTTGCTAGGTGAGATTTTGGAGCACGTAAACTACTCTTAATTTATATTAGCATCAATTGACGGCTCTTCTATTTTTGCATCTCCACGGTGTCAATTAATTTCACTATGTAGGTACTTCTGCATACTTCAGTCATTCTTTACAAAAAGCCTGACCGAAATATTGTGACGAATAAATTTCAAATTGTCCTCGAACCAGCTTCCTTGCTCCTCAGGTATTGGCCACATTGTATGATGACTTATTGGGCGGTATACGCCCAGCTTGCCCTGAATGAATGCCAGACGAAGTCACCGAGTAGTCGGTTACCGCTATGTAGCGTTTGGAACGAGAAGTTGTTTAGGCAAAACTTTATCCTCCCTGTGGACGAGCCAGCGATGGGTTGCAAGTGTGTGGCGTTCATAGCTTGACGACCTTCAGCCCTTATACGCCCTAACCTCAGTTTAGGCCGATGCCGCTCGCGTTCTACCGAGGTAGAGCCTCGCAAAGGGCCAGAGCTTGTGCGTCTTCAACCAATTGTATTCGCAGGAAGGTTAAGCCATTAGGGCCAGAAACAAACGGTTTCGTATTTCAGTTTGTGCTACACATGTAAAAATGAATCATGTTTCATTTTGTACAGACTATATACATAAACCGAGCAATGTCTACACAGCGTACTCTAAAAGTTCGCGTATTGCCCTTCTCAAGAGCAGCTAGTCTCAGTTGCTGGGCTTCCAAAAGAACTGTTAATACGTACATAGGAGTATCTATACCTATTCCTTATGTTAACTCTATATTTAACATTTTATTTGGATATTCGCGCAGCGCAACAGAGAAAGAAAAGCGATTGTTGACGGCCTGCAAAAGAATTGGCTTTCGCACAGGACCTTTCGCACAGTGTGTCATGTAGACAAGGATGCTTTCAGGAATAGGGTAGTAGAAGCCTTTAATTCTCTGGGCAAGGGCTTGACATTTACTTCGGAAGTACAGGTAGACAACAAGCTACATTTCTTGATGTCAAGTTAGAATTTCTACTGGAACATGTGTGCTGGTCATTCTCGCCCCGAGCTGGAAAACAGCTGAACTATGCCTCAAACAATTCCAGGCTTGTGAATAATGGTATAGTAATTTGGTGTTTCCGTTCAGCGTTGTTGAAATCATGTCACCAGACTGTAAACATTGCATTTCTTGAATAAGTTGATCGTTTGCGGCATGTTGTTGCCGCGCAATGCCGCGCAACAAGTTGTTGCGCGGCATATTGTCACGATTGTTGTTCTATGCGCTATAGTCGTGCTCTGTTGACTAGATCGCGCAGATCTGTGGGTATTTAGGCAGGTGGTTCTCCAAAAATAAAACCAGTTCTTAGAAAGCGTTCGTCGTTGTGTTTGTCCTTTTCTTCGTCACGGTTTGTTGCGCATAAAAAGTTTTCTTAAAAATGAGTGTATTACTCGGCTCATCGTGTGTTTCCTTTCTTTCTATGATTCGGGTCGCATCTAGCAAATGTCTGAGCATGGGCCTGGCGTTCGCTGTGGCCAGCGTTCCTTGGAGGGGATTATAGAACTGGTTCCAGTTCTGGGGGTTGTACAAGGTGCTCTGCGTAACGCTCGTCCTCGTTCCTTAGATTGGCGATACAAATCTTAAGCTTACATTTGTGCCGCTGCTTTCGCTACCTTCCCAGCAGACGGTGTTGTACTCCCCACATGTGTAAGAGGCGCCCATCCACTACCGGATTGTCCGTGCTGAGTGCAATCTTCTTGGAGATTTAACTCAGCAATAGAACTGCACCGATTGTGGCAGTTCTTTAACCCACTCCCCTAGATCACTTATCGCTTGGGCTTCTTGCTTCTTTCGCTCCGGAACTCTGTCCAGTCCGTTATTTCGGTGCAGCGGATCTTCCTTCATGGGAAGTTTGCCGCGTGTACCACCACACTGAGTATGAAACGGTCGCTTCCTAGCGTCTCGTTAGTGTTTTCCCTATTCAACGTTACGAAGTCCGGAGGCGAGCGCAAAATCCGGACACGTGTCGTGGACGTGCTCCTGCCTACTCCTGTCAGATATGTCGGGTCTGTCACTATCGTAAGTCGGTGATGTTGTTTGTCGTTGTACAAGGTTGTTCGCTTTGTGTTGTGTCTGACGTACAAATCCGTCTCGTGCGCCACGTTGAAGTCGCCTAATATTACGAGGCTATTCTCTCCAGCTAGCTGCCTCAGTTGTTGCACCAATTTGTCTAGCGGTTCCAGCGTTTCCTTCGGCGCGCTGTATACATTAGGTATAAAAAGGATCGTGTTTCCCCTGCACTGTGGTACTATTTCAGTGAACGCGTGATTGGTTCCCCTGTCTGCATAAGTGCAGTTTATTATACTAAGTTATTTTCTCGTGAGTCAGGCCGTACGTGCCTCTGCTGCTGCATCAGGGTGATACCCGGTGACATTCGGTGATTTTCCTGTTTCCTGTAAGACTACAACGTCCGGTAGTGTATCTTGTTTGTCAATGTGAGTGCATGAGAATTTCACTAGGAAACGGTGATCCCGGCAATTTGATCATTCAGTTTTCTGGCCATTTTGATTCTGTTGTAGCACCTGCTGCAGGGCTGCCTCTCTGTGTGGATGGACTCGCGCTCTCTTATAGTGTTGATCGTTTAGCACAGGGGTGAAAACCTGGTGTAGAAGGGTTATCATGTGCCGGAGCTCGTCTAAAACCTTCTTCATTTGCACATGTAGTTCTTTTATAGATTTTTCCTGTTTTCCCGAGTACCACTTTCGCAAGCCATTAATCTCGCTTAGAAGTCTAGACGCGCTGTCGGATCCGGCTCGCGCAGCGTCTTGGCGTTGATTTTGTCAACCTTCTCCTCCAATAGCGAAGGAGTGAACGCGCGCTGCGGCGGCTGCGGTGTTTGGGTTTCCGGGAAACTTTCTTGTGCTGGTCGGTTGTTTCGACTTCGTTGGTACTTTAGTTGCGCACGCAATTCGGCTACCTCAAAGCGCAGTTCCTGCACTATGGCCACAACCACCTATACAGTGTTATTCGTGTTCGTGTCTGCGGCTCGTGGGAGCTGTCCCCGTTGGTTGGTTTTGTCATTTTGTCTTTGTGACTTCGGGAGGAAGCGTTCTGCCGAGCTCACTTGTTGCTCTTATGGAGCCCATATGACTCACGGTTTTCAACCTACTGTCGGATCTGGCTCTGCTCTTGGACCTAGATCTGCTGTAGCCTCGTTCTTGCGATGCCGCCCAGGGTGTCGTCCTGGAACGCGTCCAAGACTGGCATGGCTGTCATCAGCCTTTTCTCAGTTACTCCATCGTGATGTTTTCTTTGTGTTCCTGTTCCCTGCGCGGCCTGTGCGATGAGCGTGACGCGGGTACCAGTCTCTTGGGGAATTGTTTCAACGCCGTCACATAATCGCCGCCGCACGACCAACATTTCATTTGGCACTCATGTCCATGACTAGGATCTGCTGCACAGCCTCTTTCGCATTTAGGTTTGTTGGCGTGCGCGCAAATGCGCGGTATATCAATAATTATATAATCATTACAGCCTGGAAGGGACAGGGAGTTTACCATACAATGGCAACAACGGAATAATAATGGCGCGGTGACCATGACCGACTGATCATGAAGGTTTGACGAAGGCGACGTTACGTGGGAAAACGATTACGCAGGCAAGACGACAAACTCACGAAGAAGAAATAACGAGGTGAGCATTGTACCTCACAATTGATCATTACGAAATGAAGTTCATGAAAAGATGGCGGAATAGCGGTGGTAGTGGTTTTCTTTTTGAGCCACATACGCCGTGGTTGAAGCTTACGTACGGCCTTATGAGCATCACCGTGGTGCCCAAGCTGCCTCGATGTGCACTATACGGGGTACATGTTTGCACTGTATCCGGCACCAGCCAGTTCTACAAGACAGGAGCAAGCATGTGAGACCGCCACTAAATTTTCAGAAAAGGACGCAATGCGCCGACATTTTCGTGTGCTTCCCAAGGCTCAATATGTAGCTGTGCAGTAGCGTGGTCCAAACTCTTATTCGTAAACAAGCGGCCCTGTTAATTCGCGTCATAACTAACCTTCATTGAACCCAGGCTGGGTTGTATAAAACTAAATGTTGTTTACTGGTTGCTTAAAACTTTAACGCTTTGTCTTTATTGCATGAATTCGAACAAAATGAAGGGTGTCATAACGGCTATTTTTGCAATGTCGCTGAATCCGAAGGGTATCTGATGGTAAGCGTTGGTTTGCACTAATCATTTCAAACCAACTAGCCCAACAGCTTACTATTGTAAAGCTTATTCCTTCTACAACGGGCTCTTTTCTCGCAAGAGCGCCTTTCCTGTACAGGTATTCTTTTTTCCGCGACACTTCTCTGCTCCCCCTCGCAATTGTCATGTGAAACCAAGTAGCCAAAGAGCTCAATTGTTTTGACTAGATCCGCTTTGTAAAAATCATGCACACTTTCATAATATATTTGAAGTTCTTGGTATGTGGAACTGGGTAGCTGTCATGCAAAATTTCAGCATCGACAACGCACGCCAGTGACTCGGATCCTTCTTTGGCACAAGATGCAGCGGTGATACCAACGTGCTGTATAAGGGACAGAAGATGCCGAGTTGAAGCACAATCTTGAATTATTTCGCCAATCTAGTAGCGAACACAGGAATATACTGTGGGACCACATGTGAAGGTGTGGTGGTTTACATTTGACTAGAAGCTTCGATCATGTTACATTTCTTTGAGACCTCAGGGAACTCCACAAGAAATCTCTCGAAGGGTTTTCATGACACAAGACGGCAAAAAAGTACGGATGCCGATAACAAGTCACCTATAGACCGGAGTCCAACAAGACACACGTGTGATGCCATCGATTAGCCGCTGGCGTCCATCGAGGCCATACAGGACCGAAAATCCGACCTGATGATGGGATAGACGACGTCAGCGATGACGGAAATCTAGTGCATCGAGCGATGCAACGGTAAGTTGATGGTGACTGAACGAAGGCCTTACTTCGCTATGCTAGAGGAATGAGCGGCGCGGTCAGTCGTACGTTCAGTCATTATGGAGGCGCTACACTGAAAACAGCGCGTCAATGGATAAGTAAACGTATGTCGGAAATTTTCTCAATGATAGTGAGTAGGCGGCCAACTCGAAGATTTTGGGTCGCGGGTGGACGTCAGTGATGCCTCCAGTTCTTTCCCGAATAAGTGCTGTGTGGTGTACACTTGACAGCATGGTGCGCCTAACGCAGGTGGTACCAGCAGGTACGCTGTCGCTTAGGTGTCGGTGTGCGCGTGCTGCGAGAAGACGAAGCACGCGGACTGGAAAAACGCGGGTGCTGTCGAAACGCGTGAGATGACGCGATGGCCTCGGTCGTCAATTATCGTCTCGAGCCGAGCGAGCGCCAAACGCTGAGGCGTGGCCAAAACTGCAGAAAGCTAAGTCGCAACCCAGTCGGCAAGCTAGGCCGACTGGTCTAGCGTGGTGTCGTCAGAAGCGGCTAGGACGAGGTTAACAGTTTGGCGTAGGCGTTGGAAGTACCCTGTAGTTTGAGGGATCAATCTTTAGCGCAAAGAACGCGATATCCGTGGCAATATCCAAGTTGTATGGAGAAAACAAGTGTCAGGATGTCATGAAGGAGTAATCGCGGCCACAAAATAATACGTGATTGATGAAAGCAACCTGTCTTGTTTTATCGGCTGAGTAAATTGCCGTAAACATTCGTTTTGCAATTAAATTAACCAGCGCTGTGTCATGCGTACAAAGGCTAGCATAAAGCGCCTCCAATTGATGACCACGAACATTCTTTCTCACAACGCTTGCGTGGTAAAAAGCGCGGATGATGGACAGCTGATGCTTCGTGCAGACTCTTGTTTCGACGCGTCCTCGAAATTTAAAATTATGCAAATTTCAATAGTAGGTGGCTGGAAAGACATCCCCGGACAGACTACTAGAGGGTAAGTGCGATTTATTGCATGGGAGCGCGCTTGATCACGTGACCTCTAACATAGGTCACGCCTGATGATGGCTGGCAACAAGCCCCATTGTTCTTAGGTCAACCTCGCCATCTTTCCCTCACTCGCGCCGCATGCCGTGCGTGGGGCGCGACCTTATAACATGTGAACTTCATATTAATGTCAAGTGGATGGTGAAAATTCGTCTAGTACGTCAATAGGATTACTATCGCAATAAGAAGCTTAGTGAACTGGAGGTTTCGACTGCATTCGTACGTCAGTGGGAAGCCGTGCTGGGAATCGTCCGTTAACCTCAAAGAAATGCAGATGTATTTTTATGACACAAGAGCCAGAAAAAAAAAAAATGCGTCGCGAGCGCGGTGCTTTACAAGTTGACATTCAAAGTCAGTAATGCTTCTATACGGCAATGTGCCCTCAGTGCCGTGACTAAGAACTAAATTTCTCACTTGCCAACAGTCTATTGAGTGGCGGCTCTTGCGTCACTACTGTCATGGCGAACTGTTCTGCGTTGTGCGCTGCTTAAATTTATTTAAATACTGCTGTTTTAGGTGCCCCAACCCCGATATCATTCTAAAGCACGCGGCTGTGGGGGACTCCGGGTTAGTTTTGAGCATCTGAGGTTCTTTAACGAGCACACAATGCATGGTACGCGGAAGTTCTTGAATTTCTCCCCCATCCAAATGCGGCCGCCGCGGTCGGGATTCATTCCCGTCACCTCGCGCTTAGCAGGGGACGGCCAAACCACTACGCCACCACGGTTGCTTTGCGCACTCCTTTTCTTATACAGTGAAGAAATACGGCACATTGCTATAGTGATTATTTGCCTCCCACAAAAATGGTGGATAAGGGGCGCATGTATTGCGTAAGTAATTTCTACAATGCGTCTAATGTGCTAACGAAATTGTATTATAGAGCGAACCACCAAAGTAGCTGTTTTAAACTTAGTTCTAGTGAGAGCGTTAGTGAGGGATGAAATCCATGACGCGCGGCATATATGGAAGTATCACACATGCAGTGGTAGGTACAGCAAGTCGCGTTCGACGCTCCGTCAGTGCTTTGACTTCTGTTCTCTGGGCTCAGAACTGTTATGGGGATGCGCGTGCAAACTATCTCTATCCAACGAATGTTTTTTATCGCACCTAGTTTTTTTCAAGATCGCAAATTTGAAAAAGTAACACATGATTAGTATTTTCGCATTACATGGGCTTACTTTCTTGCCTAAGAAATAGTTTGCAGAGAATCGGTTAAATCATTTGCAAGACTGCGTGAATTTGTGCTGATTGATTCGAAAAGCAAAGGCCTGGGACCCCCGTGAGGTGGAAGCGACGCCTCGCACGTTAAACTCCAACATGGTCAAATGAGACAGCATTTTTCAATGTCAGTTCTGTAAGACGCACATGTGTCCAGGACACGTCAATATGTGCCAGTGCAATTGTTGTGACAGTGATAAAAGCATTTACGAGCAATAAATTAATCCTTTTTATCCAGATTGGCGAGACTGTGTTTGCAAAAAAGGACATTTCTCGCGTACATCGTCAATGAAATACATTTTGTGCCGACAACACACGGTATACTTTATTGGGTTCCATTTTATTACACGCTTCAAGATTGAACCAATGAGCGTTTGTGGCATCTAAATCAGCGCACAAATGGGCAATAAAATATGGCTTCACCTTGAATGTTTGTCGTTCCTTAGATATGCAATTGAAGTCTTCTTTCTCTGACCAATGACATCGAGCCGGTGATTTTCCTTACTTAACCTGACTTTAAAGCTACGTTTTCTTAGCGCATTCTCTTAAGCCTTCCTGAACAATGATACCGCTGTCTTGCCGTGTAGGCGCGTGCCACAGGTGGACAAACACGCACACGCGGGACGCACACGCGGGACGCAGGAAGTAAAGTAATTTTTGTTCATCACACTACTTCCTGTCCTTCATGCTGTACTTCTTTCAAAGTACATCAGTCCAAAGCAATCTCCTCTAGACAAGCAACACGTCCGTCTACGCCATTTCGGTGCGTCTACGTCTCACAGGCATTTGGACGGATGGCGCAGCTTGCAGCCCAACTTGGATTGTGAATGGTGTAGATGCGTAAGCAAAAGCACTGCATCATAATAAATATGTTACCGGTACGGAGCACAAACGTAAACCTTGCATGGCTATGCACGATCCGTATAGGACAGCAAAGAAAATACTACGCACAGCATCTACATGTATACAGTTTTATTAAAGGCTTTACGAACGCTTTTTTCGTACAAGTTCCAGCGCGTGCGTTGATATTGCTATAGTCCTGCTTTGTGACAAACATTAGTCGTAAACGGCCGAAGCAGTGACGACAATTCGAATCCTAAAAAATCCGAGAAGTAATTTTTAAATATAGGATGCTGCGATTCAAGTGCGAAAACCGAGATCCCATTATCAGACACACTTCGACAGCAGATAATATTCGAGTTTACGGTACACTGATTTTGCGTGTGTACTGAGGTTTGTTCTTCCGATAACATGGGCTGTCGAGCATTCTTTGGAATATTTCATATCTTTTTCTATTCTTTGGCGTCCTAGTATATATAATAAAACACGAGTAGCCGACGTAAACAACGTTACAGAGCCCCAATAAGCACAGCTCTGCTGTATTCATCCAAGAACATGGCAATAAAAGTTCGTAAAAGCAGGCGATAGGTACAGTATAAATAGTTCAGGCCTATTTTCATTGCAAAAAAATATTTTCCATTCTGGAGTTTTACGTGCCATGACGTCGATATGATTATCGGGCACGCCATAATGGCGGACTCCGAATTATTTTTCACCACTTGAAGCAGTTGAACGTCCACCTAATTGTAAATATGCGACCGCTTTTTTTTTTTTTTTTTTCAGCTCGTATCTATTGAAAGACTCGGGAATGAACCCGTGATCTTTACCGCAGCAGCACAACGCCATAGCGACAGCAGAACTGCGGTTGTTGAGGACGTCAAGGCTTCTCACGGCGTCATTGCTATATTTGCATTCCACTTTACTCATCGGTCTTACTCAATAAATATTCCTTTTGCGTAGGCGTAGAATCAGAATACTTTATTTTTGAGATTTATATTATTTCCCTCTCTTCAGGTTAATATTTCATATGGAGCTAAGTATCTGCCAGATACCAAGTATCTGCTGCTGACTGTTTATTATACTGCACAAAATACTTTTTTTCTTGCACTACAGTGATGGTGCGACAGATAGAAGAAATACAGCTATAGGAAGGCCAATACTGTTGCGGTGCACTTCGTACATAAACAGCAGCAAAAGTGAAAGAAAACCTAATTGCTTTAATATTAGCATGTTATCCCTGGAAATACCAACCTCCATTATACAAGAACAGACAACTTATTCTCATTATTTGTGGTAGAGGAAAGTACGTTCGGCCAATGACTAAAACGATCATTGAGAACATATGGATCACAGTTTATATTATAAAATGTACTTTATTCGCTGAGCTCTTCACAAGTATGACTGCCAACAGCGTATCTATAATTGTAATATTACCTCTCAGTGACGTTTCCAATGCCTAGGTCAACACTTTGACGCGCTAAATGTAGTGTGTCAGAAATGATACTTCTGATTTTGGGGCTTAACGTCATAAGTGATTACAGAAGGCAAGAGTGAATATTTTATGTCAATAATTTTTAGCACAAAGAAACACATGACAGGAGAGGAGGCACGCCGGACACAGCGCTGTGTCGTGCGTTTTCTTTCAATAAAAATTTTAACATGCAATACGAACTAGCGCACCAGTCTGTTTTGGTGATTTTCTAGACTTGCGTATCTGGGGCGGTTATTGCATGCTCAATACCAACATATTTTCTGCCAATTTGAAAAGTTTTTCTTTCCTAGGTGTAGTGACAAATGTGAATTGATCGTAGGGAAGATCTTTGATATGCACGAAGTCAAATAAAGGGCACTTACGAAGGCGGAGAGCAGCAAATACGCAAATAAACAAATAAGGCATCGCTGAGTGATGCTGGGGCAAAAACTTTTCTATACGATATCATAGGGAATGTTGAAATTTTATTTCTTCTCATTAGTGAAACACTTTGTTAAGATTAAAGAAAATAAAGCTCTATTGTGTTTAAACAAAACACGTACATGCATTCTATCATGCAGTTTCCATGTTCGATTGAGAGCCCAGTTAACGAAGCGCCCGTTGCGTTCGAAACCGAACTACGAAAAGCGTTCCTGCACGTTGTTATTAAACTTGGATCAGAAAACGTGATATGACCATTGGTAGCATAAGAATTTTCATATATTCACGATGGCCTATGAAGGGCTAAATGTAGTGGGCAAACTCCGTACACAAAGCAATTCGCCTAGGGCAAATTTCAAACCGCTAACCAAGCTCGTTCAGAATGCTCCTTTCGTTTTCTCTATTTTTTTTTTTTTTGCAAAACATGCTGCAAACACTGTGGTTTCGAGCGTTATAATCCAAGCCATGGTTTAGAATAACTGCTGTATTTCACGGCGAAGCTGTATACGGGTAACCAATTCGTCCGTCCATCTGTCAGTATTTCGTTCACCTGTACGCCAAAAATTCCTCCGGCACAACCCCATGCGCATGCGCGGAAAATATGAGACGGAAACAGGGGTGCGCAGTTAGTCAACAGCACCTAGACAGCACAAGGCAAGTTTTGATGATGATGATAGCAACTTTATTGTACCGCCGGATAAGGAGGCCCCTACTCCCCGTCCCCGGCATACAGGCCTTGGGGACGGGGGCCGGAACCTCCGCGATTAGAAGCAAGCAAAGAGGTCTTGACTCTTCGCGGCTTCTTCCGCCAGGCGGATGGCGTGTTGCTGTGGAGTAGGGTCCTCGCTCCGCAGCAGGGCTTCCCAGACCTCTCTACAATTTATGTTTGCTTTAGCCCCTGGTGAGCTAGCGCATTCCCAGATTATGTGATCGAGGGTCCCTCTCGCTCCACAGTGTTTGCACTCATCGTTTTCTCTATCATGCATAACATGGTACGAAGTTCCCAGCTTGCAGGCGCCGCCATGCGACTGCCTCTCTATTGTTTAGACTTTTATCCGGTGGTGGCACCAGTCTCCTGCGTAGCCGATAATTTTCGACAATCTCCGTATAGTTTTGCAGACGCTCGTCCATGTTCCGGCAGTCGGGCGGTTCCACAGCCACCCGGAAATAGAGAGCTCGGGCTAACTCGTGGGCCGCCTCGTTGCCAGGAACGGACGTGTGTGCAGGGGTCCAAATTAGGCTAATTTTTCTGTTCAGCCGTCTACTAGCCAGAACCCTTGCCGCTTCCGGCGAGATTCTGCCCTTTCCAAAATTCCAGATAGCCGTTTTGCTATCGCTAATTATGAAATTTGCTTCCGTTCCCACGCAAGCGAGCGCTATCGCAACTTCTTCAGCCGTTTCCGAGTTGCGGCTTCTAATGGTGGCGGCCGATACGGGGGCACCTCGGCCGTCGACCACCGAGGCGACAGCCGCACCCGACTTGCCACTTGCCGCGTCCACGTACGCAACCGACTTGCTGTCCATTGAATCAAAGCGTTTGATTAGTGCTTCTGCTCTTTTTTCCCTCCTCTCCGTGTTGAATATGGGATGCATGTTACGAGGGAGGGGGGGAATGATTATATTTTGTCGGCAGTCCAGCGGGATGTTTGTCTTGCCTCGTAGTCCCCTATCTGTTTGCAGGCCTACCATTTCGGGGATAGCTCTCCCCGTGGTCGTTCGGCTTAATCTTTCAAGCTGCGAAATTCTGACAGCCTCCGCTATTTCGTCCCAGGTATTGTGCACTCTCATAGAGAGGAGCTTTTCTGTGGAGGTGGTAAATGGTAAGCCCAAGGCCCTCTTTATGCACCGTCGAATGAGCGAGTCGAGTTTCCTCCTCTCCCCGCGTGTGCTATGCCACGCCTTTCTTAAACATAAGGCAAGTTTTCTCCCATGAATGACGTCACACTACCTAGCCCGAAATTTCCATTGACAAATAATGCTGGCGTGATGAGAGCGGTGACATCAAAATCACTGTTGCCTTCTCGGGAGCATCCGCAGCAGATTCTATGGCAGGCGGGCCAAGTAACATGACATCATGGATCGTAGTGAAAAGGCGTTGTGCTATCTACGTGTTAGATTAGCTGCGCCACTGGTGACGTCGTTGCTCTCCACTGCAGTGTAGCGCGCGCGCAGCAGTTTCTCTCGGGCTCCGAAATGGCAGGTCACGTGTCATACGTACACCTGATGAGCAGGCAGCTTTCTATCAGCAACGCCACGTACAGAACCGGGAACGAGCTGGTTCAAGCCGTTCGGGTGCTGCAGCCCGGACACAAGAACAGGCTAGTGGAGCCGAGTACAAGCCGCAACTGTGTACTGAGGATCCGGCGCCTATCAAGCAATCGTTTAGTGAACCGTCAGGTATAACTCAGTGATAAACACTGGGCGCACGTTTCAGTTTTGCTGGTTAACCATGTGTACGGAGTACTTGGGCTGTTATCTCTGCATATTATTTGGAAAACTTGTGTTACAAAATCATTGGTAGCAAGATGGCCGTGGCCTTGCGGTTGCCCCATTTTATTAGAGCCATTCTCCTTCGCTAGTCGAAACGGTTTATTGTCTTACAATGTTGTTACGCGCTATTTCCGCGCACTGAAGCGCGCGTCCTGCCGACAGTGGAAGAATGCGCCAGAAAGACTGTGAAGACGACGATTGGACTAGCGCTTGTGTTTTTGTTCTGTCATCTAGCCTGCAGCCATCGCTCTCTGTATATATTTTGTAAATACAATTTCCTATCCCTTTTTGCTACTCTCATCCCTGTGGCATTTTGGTGGGAGATGCAGATACCCACACCATATAATGGAGCGCTGCAGTGGCTGACGCTTGGCTTTCTTCACTATTGTCGAAGAGTGGTCGGCGCCCACCAAGGCGACTGCAACGACAGCGGTCGTCTTGGCTCATCTAAAAAACCTAGGCAAATTCTACGGGACGGACAACGTCGACATCGAGGACTGGCTACCTCTGTACGAGCGTGCAAGTGAGAACAATCCCCTGGATGAGACGATCATGTTGACAAACATATTATTTTACCTCAAAGGAACTGCGAAGGCGTTGTTTGCGAATGACGAAAACGAAATTGGGAGCTTGGATGCACGCAAGGAAAAGATGCGTTCCCTGTTCGGCAAATCTGCAGGTAGAAAGGCAGCAGCAAAGAAGGAGCTGGAATTTCATGCGCAGAGAGTGACAGAGTCATACCTGACATATACAGGACGTCCTTGCTCTTTGCCGAAAAGCCGATGACGTCATGAAGGAGTCTCAGAAAGTGGGCCACGTGTTAAGGCGCATAGCAGAAGATGCCTTCAATCTGCTAATCTGCAACGACTGCGACACCGTCGATTCCAAAATCTAAGAGTGCAAACATTTCGAGGCTGCCAAAGTCGACACATTGCCTATCATTTCGCTCGACTTCCGAACACGGCAGCAACGTGGCCATGCGAAGATGTACCTGAGCCGTCGGCACCGCTGACGGTAGAACACGTGAACCAGATCATCCGACGTGAACTTGACGCTGTGTCTCTTGCTTCTACGTGCTCCCATACTGTAACCACAGCTCCCAGATGGTGCCGTTAGTCCAAGCTGTCGTTCATCAGGAGCTCTCCAATACTCGCTTGGGATCTGTTTGCGCTACAGCTCTTTACCAGCCGATCGACTGCCGTTTCTCACATTCCCACGCCCAAGGTCAAAGGCCGCTCTTCCGTACTCGCAATCCAGCCGGGTGGAGGACTGTTGATGACCGTCCGATTTGCTTTCAACTGCCGTTGTATTGGACACGTGGCCCACCATTGTAACAGGGGGCGGTATTGGTATCAGGCACCCTATGAATACAACCGTCACCCCGACATGGATCATGGCCGATTTCATCCGTACCGCGAGCCTGCCCAAACCACCGGTGAAGATGCCGTATCCATGCTGTATCGTCGTTCACCATCCCCACGTGGTGACCAGTCCCGTTTACCGTTGTCGCGTCGCCAGTCATCTCGCTCGCCCCACTTCCTCCGCCCTATGTCGCCTATTGAACGACTCCCTTGGGAAAACTAGGCGATGCAGCTCCCAGAGGTGATGCAGCGTCGACAACCTGCCTGCCAATTCTCTGACCATACTGCAGACCAGAAGGAACCTTATATAGGTTAAACTGGATGACGCACATGTTGCTATAGTGCATACTGGGGCTCAGATATCAATGATGAATTCGGAGCTTCGTCGCCGCCTTAAGAATGTCCTAACACAACCCACAGTACCGTTCATTCATTGCGCCGATGGCGGAACGTGTCCCGTGCTAATGAAGTGCTCCAATCGAATAGGTGTTGCTGACCAATCCACAACCCTACTACTCGCGGTGCTCGAGAAACGCTCCCATGAACTCATCCTCGGTATCGATTTTCTGTCTGCCCATTCTGGCCTTATTGACTGTGGAACCGGCTTGCTTCAGCTAGACCTACCGTGCTACCATGACGCTCCTATTTCACGCCAACAGCGCTTGTGTTCAGTAGATTGCGTTCGTCTACCTCCTCAAGCCGCTATATATGTGAACTTGCGGTCTCTTTCTCCCATTCCCTATGGCGATTACATCTTGACCCCAATGATGTCTTATTCGGCAAAAAGGTCGCACTTGCTCACACCCGAATTAGAGTTACAGATAATCGAACATCTCTACCCATATTGAACTTTAGCTGGTGGACTCAACTTATCCCCACGACTCTAGCCCACATCTCTTCTATCGATGAGTGTGCCATTTCTGCATTCGTCGCCGAAGCTTCTATGTCCTCTGCCCCTTCCCCTTCCTCGCACAATCTCATCGACCGTGATATTGACGAGGTTATAGCGTCTGACGACCTTCCTACTCAGACAGCCGATGTGCGGCGCATATTGAAGTCCTACCGTGACATGTTTTACTTTAATGACATTCCTTTGGGACAGATATCTGTGGTCACTCATAAGGTCCATACGGGGGCGTCAGCCCAGTCAAACGACGTCCTTATCACGTGTCCTATGCCGAGCAAGAACTGATACAACGTGAAGTCGACAAGATACTCACCGATGATGTCACTGAGCCTTCATGCTGACCATGGGTATCACCGGTCGTCCAAGTCAAGAGAAAAGATGGCAGCTGGCGCTTCTGCGTAGACTACCGCCACTTACACAAAGTAGCATGCAAGAACATTTACCCTCTGCTGCGGATAGATGACGCTCTCTACCATCTACACGGATCTGCCTACTTCCCTTCTATTAACCTGACGTCAGGATACTGGCAGATATCTGTCGATGATCAATACCGCGAAAAGGCAGCATTTGTTACTGCCGATGGACTTTACCAGTTTAAGGTAATGCCCTAGCTACATTTGAAAAGATGATGGATTCTCTCCTTCGTGTATACAAATGATCAAAATGCCTCCGTTACCTTGACGATGTCATCGTCTTCTAACCGACATTTGAAAGCCAATTTATCCGCTTGTCGCTAATCCGTGAAGTTTTCCGGCAAGCAGGCCTTCAGCTCCACTCTGCCAAACACCGTTTTGGCCGCCCCGAAATCACTGTGCTTGGCTACCTTGTGAGTGCTGAAGGCGTGCAACCTGACCCAGAAAAAATGGGCGTTCTCAAAGATTTCCCCATGCCACGTTCCACTAAAGGCGTTCGGAGCTTTGTTGGCTTGAACTTCTATTTTCGACGTTTTCTCAAGAACTTCGCCGACTTTGCCGTCCACTCATGCGAATCTTGAAAAAGAAAATGTCATTTTCTTGGGGTCCTGAACAGGTCACTGCGTTTGACACGCTCACGACTTTACTTACTTCACCACCCATCTTGGCCCATTTTGACCCGTCAACCCCACTCAACTTCGCACCGCCTGAAAAGCGCGTCAAGAAGTTCTGCAGTGAAGGCAGTTACCCTGTCTGTGATGACTACTTTTGACGCGCCGTGCCTAAGGACAATGTTTTCAATGAAAAAATTAGCTTGGCAGCTGTGCCCCGCTGTGTATATTTCGTTTCTGCGTAGCGCGTCATGTAATCGGTGACAACAATGATCCATCTGTTGCCCGATGTAGAAGTTCGAAATGGGACTATGAAATCCATTCTTACTTGGGCTACTGGCTGGCCTGGTACTTCGACCGGATGTAAGAGAACTGCGGGCTTGCCGGGAGGAGGTTTGCGTCTTTGGCCGTCCGTACATGTTTGCACGTGATGCTTTACAGTAGCAGGTGGCTTTGGCCAGTAATGGTTCCGTCGGAGTCAGGACAATGTTCTTGTGTAGCCTAGATGACCTGCGGTGGTTTCATGGTGGCATGGTTTTAGTTTTTATTTTCGAAGCGATGCCGTTACGACAAGCAGGTACGTGGATCCAGTGGCAGAGAGTTCTTATAGAGAACACCGTTCCGGAGACAGAACGATGGTAGTCCTCTGGCATAAAGTCGCGGAATGTCTTTACTTCCGCCTTCCAAGATATTACTGAGTTGGAGCCGCTCTGGGTCATGGCGCTGCTCCTGTGAAATGGTGACAGCGCTGACGATGCCCAAATATACCGCGTCCACGTCCACGTCATAGGTAGCTGCGGACTCCATGGGTGATCGCGAGAGGCAGACGGCGTTAGTGTGCCTCTTGCCTGATTTGCAAATTACGGTCATGTCGAATTCTTGAAACACAAGACTCCAGCGCGGCAGACGGCCAGATGGATCTTTCAGGTTAGTCAGCCACCAAAGAGAATGACGATCACTGACAACCTTGAATGAATGGCCGTACAAATACGGGTGAAATTTAATAATCACCCACACTAAGGCGAAGCATTCCGTCTCGGTAGTAGAGTAGTTTTCCTCTGTACGAGAGAGAGTTCAAGAGAAAGTTGGGCTAGCGTCGGGGGGGGGGGGGGGGGCAATTACTTTTTCGGAGCCGTCTCGCCACTGCACCAGTACGGCTACGGCACCCAGACCAGTATTGCTCGCATCCGTGTGAAGTGCTGTAGGGGCATCTTGGTCGAAGTGCACAAAGAAAGGAGTCGTTTCCAGGCGTTGGCGCAGTTCTCTAAAATCTTCTTGCTCATTTTGCACCCCCCCCCCAAAAAAAGGGAACGTCGTCGGGTGTCAGGCGCGTTAAGAGCGCAGCAATACATAAAAAGTTCGCAATGAAGCGTCGGTAATAGGTGCAGAGCCTCAAGAAGCGCCTCACTGCTTTCTTGTCGGGCGGTGTGGGGAATTTGGCCACAGTGTCAATTTTGGCTGGATCAGGTCGTACTCCCACGTAACTGATGACGTGGCCGAGGAAGCAAAGTTCACTGAAACCAAAATGACATTTCTAGGGCTTTAACGTCAGGCCGACCGAAAGTATGGCTTGGAGAACAGTGAGTAATCGACTGAGGTTCTCCTCAAATGTAGCGGAGAACACTATGACGTCGTCTAGATAGACCAAGCATGTTTGCCTGTTTAGACATGATAGTACGGTGCCCATTAGACGCTGAAAAGTGGCAGGCGCTGAGTACAAACGTAAAGGAAGAACCTTAAATTCGTAAAGACCATGGGGGGTCACGAAGGGAGTTTTCTCACGATCTGTCTCATCAACCTCGATCAGCCAACACCCGCTTCGTAGGTGCATTCATGAAAAATAACGTGCATGCCACAGCCTGTCCAGCTAATGGTGGATGCGTGGCAGCGGGCAGACGTATTTCTTCGTGACCTGGTTTAATTTGCGGTAATCGGTGCAGAATCGCAAACTGCTATCTTTCTTTCGGGCTAATACCCCGGGTGACGCCCACGGAGTTTTCGAAGGCTGTATCACACCATCCTTGAGCATCTTTTTCACTTGTTTTTGAATCTCTTCACGTTCCTTTGGAGCCACACAGTAGGGATTTTGTTGAATCGGCTCCGTAGTATCATCCGTTATGATACGGTGCATGTTGAGTGGTGTTTGTGTGACCTTTGACATAGTCGAAAAGAAATCTTCGAACTGATGTATCAGCTCCAATAGGCGCTGCCGCTCGGAAGGCGACAGGGTGGAGCTAAAGTCGACATACAAAGGTGGTGAGGGAGGCACGATCGTTTCTTGTAGATCGAAATAATTTTTCACTTGGGTGATGTCGTCGCAGTACGCAATTGTGGTACCCTTCTGGATGTGACGGCGTTCGTTACTGAAGGTTGTGAAAAGGGCTTCAGCATACCCATGAGTCATGTCGAGTACGCCTCTAGCAATGCAAACCCCTTGCTTGAAGAACAGTGCAACAGTTTGCTCCGCGATCACATACCCGTGGTAGGGCTTCTTGCATGATACAGAGACAACGCGGCAGGATCGCGTCTGAAGGGTCACATCTTGCGCGATTTGTAAACGCTCATTTTTCAAGTCATTCATTGTATCGCAATATCGGCTGACAGAAAACGGCACCATACGTTCCCGAATGTTTATGACGGCGCCTTGATCTCGCAGAATATTCATCCTCAATATGAGGTCTTTACAGCAGTCTGGGAGAATTACAAAAGTGGGGACGAAGCCGGAATCACCGATGTGAATTCGGGTGGTGCATGTTCCCGTTAGTGTCATTAGCTGACCCAACGGTAACAAGGTGGTCGGCCAGCTCTTGCCGCATAATCTAGAAGTCGGTGCCAGTGTCATCAAGTGTGGTGACGTGATCTTCACCCACCAGAATGCTGAGATCGGCACAGGCAACGTAGTCGGTGTGATGTAATCTTCGTCGTCTTGTCATTTTTGTTGGCCTGAGTATTCTTCGTCGTCATGTCGTCTTCGGCGGCGTTAGCACTCCTCGTCGTCATACCGTCTTCGTAGGAAGCGTGGGGCGTATATTTGGCGTCTCGATATGCGGCAACCTTCCTCCCGGAGGTCGCTTCCGTTAGTTTCCCCGGCGCAGACTAGGGGAGCGACCACCCTCGCCGACGTCAGTGGTGAAAGTCTGGCGGTTTGGGAAGTGTAACGCACAAGTGAGGGGGACTGCCAGCGACGACGTGGTGAACCTGCTTGGCGGGGTGACAGCTGATTACTGTCCGGAGCGCGACGGTCATCGAAGTGCAGAGAAGCGGCAGGCGATAAGAAGCTGGCTCCAGCATCTGGATGGTGGCAGTAACGGGCAATGTGACCTGGTTCACCGCAATGGAAGCAAAGTTTGAGACTCGCAAAGTGTCAGAGCTTGTGCGTCTTCAGTCAATCATCTTCACATGAAGATTAGGTAATTAGGGCTAAAATGAAACAGTTTTGTATTTCAGTGTGCGCCACACGAATTAAAGATGAACCATGTTTCACTTTGTACGGACCACACACATAAAGCGAGAAATGGCTACACCGCTTACTCTAAAAGTTCTTGTGTTACGTTCTCGAGAGCAGCTAGTCGCACTTGCTGGGTTTCCAAAAGAACTGTTATTACGTAGAAAGGACTGAACGAACACGAAGTGATAGGAGCAAACGTAGCTTCTCGGCCTTGCCGCGATAGTTGTGTCATAGTGCAGGCCTAATTGTGCTTCTTGGACGAGAAGTGGTCCGAGGCGATGACAGACGGCATGCCATCACTTGCGTCGAGCACGCTTCTTCGCACTGCATCACGCATGGTCATGGTGCAATGTTTGCCTCGTAGACGTGAAGATGACTGGTTCCTGTTTCTCTAGCAGCGAGCCAATGGACTCCGACAACGACTACACAGCCGTGCGGGGCAAGCGACTGAATAGAAAATACCGTAGGACGACCAAAGAAAGACGTGAGTGAGCGGTGCCCCAACGGACCGCCTACTCCGATATACAGAATTGCCTTTGTGCCTCTCGATGTCTCTAAGAATTTAAATTCTGTACGCAGACAAATTCTTAACACCCACCTTGATAACGTGGCCCCGAGAGGAATTAAGGCATTGCGTTTCAGCACCCAAAATCACGCAGTAGCAGCACACACGGTACATAGAAATGAAACAGCAGAGCCACCGGCCTCTGTTCACCGATCAGTGTTGAATGTTCTGCCAATTAGGCCGTCGCACAAGTCCAGTCTAGTGTTGTCGTATTCAAAGTGTCGGCGAACTGTCCCTCTCGCGGCAGATGGTAACATTTCTGGTAATTTGGCCAGGCATCTCTCTTCTTCAAGGTTGCCCTGCGTTCAGACAAAAAGTGTGTATTGATTTAAAAGAATATTATCATATTTGATATCATTTAAACTATGCGGAAGAAGGCATTTGGTTGGCTCAAGAATGTGCTGCGTTTGCACCGTTCGCATTCGGCGATGTGTAGATAGATGATAGAAAATTTTGCAGCTCTGAACCGAAGACTATTGTTCCCAAAGCTGCGTTAGGTAAGCTACTCTTTGGTTTAGAGGAAAATCAGAGTTTAAACATTTGGTCAAACCCAGACAACTTTGGGTAGAACGCATGCGATGCGGGAGTGAATAAAATAAAAAGGTGCTTGTAGGCAAAAAAAAAGCAGTAAAGTGTTTCGTACAAGTGAAAACGAACAGAATGCATTTTTTATTTGCGCTCCCTGTGGACGGGTGAGAGATGGGTGGCAAGGGGTGTTTGTTTCCTAGCTTCAAGAACTTCAGCCCTTACACGCCCCAAACTGAGTTTAAGCGGATGTCCTTCGCGTTCAGCTGAGTTTGGGCCTCGCAAAATCTCAGGGTTTGAGCGTCTTCCACCAATGGACTTGACATGAAGATTAAGCCATTAGGGCCAAAGAAACGGTTTTGTACTTTACTTTTCACCACACAGATTAAAAACCACACTTCATCTAAGGGAAATGAGACATCCACCCAATCGTAGCAATTGCTACGAAAAAAATCCATACGGGTTCCTCGAAAGAAAAGCATCGCAGCTGACGAAACATTTTTGAAGAAAATTTGTGTTTCACTTCCTACAGGCCACACACGTAAGACGAGACATGGCTACGCAGCGAAATATAAAAATCGCTGTGTAACAGTTATCAAAAGCTTCTACTCGCACTTGCTGGGTGTCCTTAAACTGTCCGTAAATAGGTGCATAAGAGTATGCGTACTTATACTTTATGTCCACTCATTGTTTTACGCTTCATTAGGATATTCCGGCAGTTCGACAAAGGAAGGAAATCGATGGTGGACAGCCTGTGAAAGAATGCTCTTTTGCAGAGGACCTTTGAAGACGTTGTTTTCCCCAGAGCGCCTGAGGCAGTAAGGAAGAAAGCGCAACGACTGCTGATTGACTTCATGCGAGACACAGGGTTCTTCGACTTGTGACACACGCAGTGATACTCATACAAGGCTCAGACAAAACGATTGCCTGCTATGTATGCCAAGCTTACCCCGTCTGTCTCAACACCAGCACCAACTCCTCTCATTATTTAACTTCCGAGATTTGCATTGCCTCTTGTCTTAAACGGGCCGCAAACGGTGATATGTTCAATGAAGCAGCCTCCCTTACCGCCACCTTCAGATGGCAGTGGGGTCACTACTGGGGCCGCTACAGCGTAAAGCTATTCCAAACAACTTCACAATTGGCCAAATATTTTTAGTACTACCACCACATGGCCTCTCGGTCATGTAGCGTTACAAATACCGCGAAAATTCCCCATCGGATAAGACCTATGCACATTGATTATGCATGAATAGACGAAAGAAAACAAAAATAATTATTTCTAGTTTCCCATCTTCCTCGCCATTAGCCCTCCGCTATTGAGCAAAAGCTTTCAAGCTGTGCCCACCTCACTTTTCAGTGGTGCGACGTCACAATTCTGTGAAAAGTCACGACGTCAATGGTACGCGTGCGTATTAGAGATGCAATAGCATGCCTTACAAAATTAAACTTTTTTTCGGAATAGTCGAGGGTTTTCACGTTGCGAAAGGAATAGAAGTACGGACCTGGATCGTTCTGGCACTGCCTACTCGGAGCTACCGGGCAGAATGAAGTTATTTCCGGATAATAAAGAATACATGCGTGGCTTTTACAATGGCGTCGAGCCCTTTCGGCACGTATACGACATCGCGCTACCAGCTCTTCCACTCTAAGAATTCCTATATGCGGTATTTTCAGCCTTACATTGTACGCTTTTGCGATTTTCCACTAGCCACCGCAAGTCAAGCAAACAGAAGCTGGCCAATCCCATACGTCGGTACAACCCACCACACTCCTTTATTTAGTTCGAAAGCGCTGGATCTGCGGCTCGTAAACCCTCTCAACTTCTGCGTGCTCGTCACCTATAGTCAGCCAAGTAGACAAGAAAGATCAGCCAAAGTAGACAAGGCTATATGCTTTGAAAAAATACGAGATTGACCTCCTATAAAGGAGCAGAGCGTTTGAATTGAAAAGCGATCTTGTGCTGTTGCCGATAAGTATGGCAGTGACAACTCACGTGGGCCCTAAACCATCTCTATCAGCGCGCATTGCCGTTCTTCATCGCCAGCACCAAACGTTGAGTCCAATTCTTTCTCTCATTGAGCGATCATCGGTTAGGAATTAACAAGCACAAAATAGGAAGTCTTACTCGTTGCTTTGGTAAAGCACAATGCCTTTTTCGATAGTTGCTCCTCTGGCTTAGGCTACACTTTTGCGGCCACACACGCCATCGGGACCGATGGTTCTGCTAATCTACGAGGCCATCTCTATCGCGTAGCGCCTAAAGTTCACTAAACCCGGTGTTGCTGCCATGGTTGCGCGAAATACATTCCGGCCTTTGTTTAGCCCTCGATCTTCTCCTGTCCTTCTCCTAAAGAAAGATGGATCCGTTCGCATCTGCGTCGATAATCGAGTGATAAGTAAGGTCACACCGAAACTTATATCCCACACATCGAATTCACTACATTTTGGGCACACTACAGGGCATGAGTATTTCTCCAGCCTTGAGAGAGAGAGAGTAAACTTCATAGATAAGACCACAAGAGCGCAGGTCGCTCTTCCGCTGTGAAGTGGGTGGTGCACTACAGCGGCCTTAGCTGCCCTGAGCGCTCGGTTGATCACGTTGCGCTAGGGCGGCTTTCACGAACATTTAAAAACCGAAATATAAACGAATTCAAGGACGCGGTCTAAAATGCTTCGAAGACACTCCTTGTCCGCACTTGAACGCGTTCTTAAATTCCGTATGATTTTCGTTATTAAATGTTTGTGCAAGCCACCCCTGGTTTGTCGAGTCGGAGCTGGACATCGCTGCCTTCCATTGCCGTGTGATGGCGTTTGTTATGGGTGTAAACTGTGGCGTGTTTGCGCAAGCCCATACCACTTGGTAAAGCGTTTCACATTGATCACTGTGTGGGTATTTCAAGGAATCCAGCGCAGGTAGTATGGCGGGGTAGAGACATAAATGCATCCGGATATGTGTTTGGAGTTGTCGCTATATTACGGCTTCCTCTCGCGTGATAGTATTACCAGGCGAAGGTACACTCTGAAAGAAAGTTTACACCCATTGGGGCTTATCTTGTTCCACAACAACTATTGTCATCTTCCTTGCTTGCGTTTTCCCTCTTGAAAACTCGGCGCTCGCTTCTTTCCTGGGGAGAATGCTCTGCCAAGCTGATTGCGCGCAAGCCGTTCGTGACTGGGATGGGCAGGGCCCGCAGCGTTAAAGAAAGGAAATGCGGGAAAGAAAGACGACGTATATTGTTTGGGGACAAAATATAACTGAAAGGGTGTAAAGTTCTTAAAAAGTGTAGTGTTCTTCGTGAAAGTCGATAGTGTTGCAGGATGTGCGTGTAGCAAAATGACATCAGATCGGAGAGGAACTGCTTGACGTGAACCTCTCACGGCTCCCAGTGTGCACGCGCTACAGCGTAGTCATGTTCCTGCTGATCGCTGCGTAAGAACTCATGCCGCGGAGTTCACACGATTTGTCTATATAGCGGGAGCTGGTGCCACACAATCAAGATGCGATGTGCGGCCCTGGAAATCATGGCCCTGGAAAAATTTCCGCACGCCGTCTAAGAGTCCTTCAGAGCTATGACGCACTCTGAGTGCGGTGTAGTCTGGAATGGCTGCCGCTACCGTTAGTTCCTCGGCCTCTGCAGCACTGGCTTTGTAAACTGACGACACATTTATTTCGGTCCCCTGAATGTCGACTACACTGGTGAGAAATGCGGTGCCTCTTGCGGTGCTAACCGCGCCTAGCTACAAGAAATTTGGAGTGGTTCTCATATTTCTTTTGCGAGCGCCTGCGCTCTGGCATGTCGCCATCCGATGTGGAAGTTCGGCTGCATGTTGCTGGTTATCGGTAAGACATAAATAATATTTTTACGATGGTAAAGGAAATTTGTTTGATGTACATGCTTCTTGAAATTAATTTCCGATGGGGCGCTTCTCCACCTAATCAGCTTGTATTTTAGTGTAGACTTCTTCCATCGGTAATACGTATTTTATTGTGACCTATTTGCATATAAGCTTCCAGTCGCACTCTCCTTCTGCCGTTTCTGGGGTACTTAGTTTGCTTTAGAAATCACATGGGCTTTATATTTCGCTTACTAATTCACTAAATTAAACATTTGCTACATTTCGCTTTTAGCCTGCTCTTGCATCTTCGCAAGACAAAAATGAATTAAACGATTGCCAAACGAAGTGGCGCTGTGGGATCTACTTAACCACCACAAAAATTTCTTACACTAATAATGTCCGTCAGATAAGGTGTGACTTTATTCGCGAAGCTGGATGTGTTATTGTCGACGGCGAGTGGCAAACGGGATATAGCATTTGCGCACGAAAACCATTGGGAATATATACCGCCGCATGGTGGCAACATCGGCGTGTTGTGTGAATAGAAACAAGATAAACTATCTTACTTGATCTAAAAAACGAAAACTTTTTGAAGGCATTGAAAGTTGTAATAGTAGTCATAGGCAAGCGTGAGCATGCTGCAAGTGTAGGCGACAGGGGTTACTCACGTGTCAAAGCTAAGAAGATCAAAATAAATACCCTTGAAATAGTAAACGAGGAAGGTATGAAATCAGCGACTGATTAACTTGAAAAAGAGAGCATGAAGAGAGAACAGACAGGTTTAATCGACACTTATTCGTGAAATCATTTGAACCAGAACGTGCGCAGATCTGCTATTCCTTAGCGTCTACAATTGGTTGACCAAGTGTCGGCACCAGTTTCACATACACATCCAGCGTCATAAATTGCTCGCTTCCTTAGACGCATTGCAACGGTATTTCCCATTTTTTTGGCACATAAACACTTCACAATAAACAACCACGATGCCTTCCTTCGTTCGGAGTCTGATTTGAAGGCTGCACTCAAAGGATCTGCACAAATGCAATTGATGCGGTATTGCTACGATTTTCATCGGCTATTCTTCTCAGGCAGAGATTGGCTAAAGTGGCCTATAGTAGTTTAAGTTTTCCTAGTTGGCCTTGATGCATAAGTTGGCCTATAGTGGCCTATGTGGAATATATTCGCCTTGAGGTCAGTAGCGGCATCCTCCACCTGTGGCGCCGGCGGTGGGCAGTCGTGGTGGAGCACGGTTTCGCTTTTTCTATTAGGACTTGCCACACGGGAAGGGTGTGATAAACAGAGGATATATAAAAAAACTTGATTATGGGGTTTTACCTAACTAAGGCAAAATGAAACATCTACACAATCGTATCAATTAGTACAAAGCTGCAAAAGTGCGCTGTGATTATAAGGCGCGCCGTGATGGACTCATCCGCATATTAGGGATACCTGGTGTTTTTACCATGCACCTAAACCTAAGTGGAGAGGTGTTTTGGATAGAAATGCGGCTGCCGTGGCCGGCATTCGATCGAATGGCGTGTATCTGTCATGCAGTTGGATCTTTCGGCTATGTGCGCTATGTGAGCCACCAGGTGACGTTTGTTTCATAAATTAGCCTTATGGCACCTTTACTGCATTATTAAAAGCTCCACGGCATTTTTCTGCTTGTTCGAATCCTCTTTCCACCACCTTTCCTTTCAAGTATGCCTATTTCTCCAAGCTGTCAACGCGTTTAGCATCTAAAATGGAGCGCTGAGCTGTAGGCGTCACGTATTAGAGTGGTGAGACTAAAAACACCACTAGGCCACTAGGGCCATCTAAAAATACTTGCTTTTTGCATATAAGACTAGAATACCACTTTATGGCAACGGATGCTGTACTATGCTATACAATGTCATTGCTGCACAAACGAAACTAACACGTTCAGTGCTTAGCTGTGGCCCATAGCGTTCCATAGGGTGAGGGCTTTTGATTGAGTAAAAACCCCTGGATAAGGTTGCACCTAATCGTAAGCACTTGTGCATTCTTGCAATACGCTCCCAAAGCGGCCCGAAATGAAACGCATGGCGAATAATTTTGAGGGAGAATAATAATCGTTCGCGACCAAAGTGGGTACAATAAATTATTGTAAAAAATTCTTACAAGGCCTTTAGGGGAATATTGCTGCATGTTAAGTTTCTGTGTGGTCTACTACACCAGTAACCCCTGTCGCCTGCGTTTACAGCATGCTCACGCTTGCCTACGACTACTAGTACAACTTTCAGTGGCGTCACAAAGTTTTTGTTTCTTAGATCAAGTAAGATAGTTTATTTTGTTTCTATTCACACACCACGCCGATGTTTCCACCATGCGACGGTACATATTCACAATGATTTTCTTGCGTAAATGCTATATCCCGTTTGTTACTCGCCGTCAAAAAAAAGCGGCCGTGGCTTAGCTTGGTTAAGCCTGGTGATTGCGAAGCAATAGTAGCGCCCCTCGTGAGAGGAGCGGGAGTTAGGCCACCGTTGGTGGCTACCGCCTCGCCTCGCGACGGCGTGTGATGGGGCCCCGTTTTTACACGGCTGGTGTGACGTCACACCGAACGTAGCGCCCCTGGTGAGAGGAGCGGGAGTTAGGCCGCCGTTGGTGGCTACCGCCTCGCCTCGCGACGGCGTGATATGGGGCCCCGTTTTTACACTGCTGGTGTGACGTCACTCTAGGTCACGTGGTGTGACGTCACGCAGCGAGGTCACGCTAAAGGTCAATGGTGCCTACCACCGCCTCGCCACGTAACGGGCTGAATTGCGACCTAAAGTAGTATTGTTTCGCAATAATAACACATCCCGCTTCGCGAATAAAGTCACACCTTATCTGATGGACATTATTAGTGTAAGAAATTTTTGTGGTGGTTAAGTAGATCCCATAGCGCCACTTCGTTTGTCAATCGTTTAATTCATTTTTTATGGTGCGAAGCTACAGATGCAGGCTAAAAGCGAAATATTACAGCAAATGCTTAAAGTAATAAATTCGTAAGCGAATTATAAAGCCTGTTTAATTTCTGAAGCAAACTAGGCACCACAGAAGCTGCAGAAGGGGAGTGCGGCTGGAAACTTATATGCAAGTAAGTCACAATAAAATACGTATTACCTATGGAAGAACTATACACTACAATGCTAGGTGATTAGGTGGAGGAGCGCCCCATTGGAAATTAATTTCAAGAAGCATACACATCAAACAAATCTCGTTTGCCATCATAAAAATATTATTCACATCTATTTACACAACTAGGGTTGACAAATTCAAAAGATCGCATAAAATATTGCAGGCGTTTTTTTAAACATCAAGGGCGTTTCAGGGTGACAGCTGTGGGTCCTCATTTTGTTTACTCAAGCTCGATTCTTCCTAGATGACCCTTTCCTAAATGATATCTTCCTAAATGAGGATGTTTCCCAGTGGAATGGCAAGCGAGCGCTAGCCCTGATTTAGGCGGCAGCAGCTCATTTCCTAATTTTCTCAGTTACGAGCAATAATCACGCATTGTTGTGAAAATAGCGACTTCTGTGGCCATGGTGTGCTTAAACAAAGACCGCAATGGCTTCGAGGATGTTTTGCAGAAGCTTGGGATAATTTCAACTGCGTAGTTGATTCCCATTGAGCAGCGAGAAAGACCAGAAAGAATTGAGATGAATGTGTAGAAAACAATGTATAAAGCTAAGTTGGCCACCAGAGTGTGGAAAAAAATGTAGTAGAGCGGTACCACCTACACAGCAGGATGATTTGAGCAGCATTCCGGCTACATTTCATGCAACTTCACCACATTAAATAGTGAGTGGCACCTCTATATCTTTGAAATTTGCTTCTCTCCTTTGTTCCTTCTCTCCTTTGCTTCTCTCCTCAATATTCTGCTGCTTTTCCTCTTCATGCACACACATTTGTGCACTAATTATGACACAATCGAAGCCAAATGTTCCATGTGCATGCGCAACAATCTGTGTACTGTGCTTTATTGCAGATCACTTGATAATTTTGCAATAAATATGTACGGCCTGTTATTCTCGTTAAACATTAAAGGTGTAAAAACTATAGGTGGTCTAATTGGCAATAATTTTTTCATGTGCATTTTATGCTACTTTGTAATGTTGCCCTATACCTTCTTGATGTCAAAACTTGGCACACTGAACCACACCTTACCAACTTTTAGGTACCACAAAAACGTGATCATATATTGTATTGAAACGCAAAAATAATAGTCAAAATGGCGGACCAAGCTTTTTATTTCCCCACAAATTTCATTTACTCAGCTTTATTACTAACGAAATTACACTTTGGACGTGCACTCGTCATAGCCGAAGCTTTCATTGGCATTTTCGACTAAGGTGCTTCTGATTAAGCGATAATTTGCAAGTACGGCATAGACGGCTATGGATATGTTCTCACTCGGAAATACCTCGTTCAAAAAGATGTGGCGCTCGAGCATTCTTCCACACGTATGAAGACGAAGGAATGACGATGACTGAAGGAAGAAGATGCTTGAGCAATGCCTCAATGTCAATGACAGCATAAAAAAATGGAATCGAGGCAGTGGAATGATCACAACGCAATGAACGGTGTCACATAACGACGTCGGACGACGACGCAATGACCGTAGAATGAGGACGAAAGTGTGACGACGTTGGCTAGGCTACATTGGACGGCGACAATTATATCACTACAATGGAATGACGGCGATAGAATGAAAACTGTGGCAAAGAATGCTTGTGAAAAAAACGACGAAGACACGAATACGGCGAAATAATTACATCTGACGAGAATAGAACGTTGACGGTATGTCGGTAATTATATCATTATGACAACGTAGAACCGTCAGGAAATTTACGATAGAATGACTACAACGGAATAATGATGGCGGGGTTGCTTGACCACCTGATCACAAAGGTGTGACGAAGGCGACATCACGATGGGAAAACGATTACGCTCGGAACACGACAAACTCGCACATGGCGAAACAATGACGACAGCATTACGCCTCACAATTGATCACAATAAAAGGAAGGTCATGAAAGTAAGAGAGAATAGCGATGATGGCGGTTTGTGCTTCAGTCAGATACGCCGTGGTTAAAGCTTACGTACGGCCGTACCAGCATCACCGCGGTGCCCAAGCTGCCTCGTTGTGCAGAATACACGGTGCATGTTTGCACTGTAATCGGCAAAGGCAAGTAGTACAATACTGCAGGAAGTATGTGAGACCGCTAATAAATTTGCGGAAAAGGACGCAATGCGCCGACATTTTGGTGTGCTTCCCAAGTCTCTACATGTAGCTGTACGGCTGCGTGGCCCAAAGTCTTATTCAAAAAGAAGCGGCCCTATTACAGCGTCACATATCTTACTTTCTTTGAACCTAGGCTTGGTTGTTTGAAACTCAATGTTGTTTACTGGTGGCTTGAAACTTTACAGCGTTGTGTTTTTTGCATGAATTCGAGCAATATGAAGGGTGTCATAACGGCAATTTTCGCAATTTTGTTTAATTTCCAAGGGTATCTGTTGGTAAGCCTTGGTTAGCACTAATCATGTCAAACTAACTAGCCTAACAGCTTACTATTCTAAAGCTTATTGCTTCTGCAGTGGGCTCTTTTCTGTAAAGAGCATCTTTCCTGTACAGGTATTCTTTTTTCGGCAACACTTCTCCACTCCCCCTCGCAATAATTCTGTCAAACCAACTAGCCCAACAGCTAACTATTTTTGACTAGATCCATTTTGCTAAAATTCTTGCACCCATTCATATTATATGCGAAGTCCTCGATATGTCGAACTGGGTAGCTCGCATGCGTACTTTCAGCATTGACAACGGACACCAGTAACCCGGATCTTTCTTTAGCACAAGATGGAGCGGTGATACCGACGTGCTGTATAACAGACGAATGATGCAGAGTTGAAGCATGATCCTGAATTACTTTGCCAAACAAGTAGCGAGGACGAGAAGATACTGGAGGACGACGTTCGAATATGCGGTGGGCTACGTATGACTAGCAAGCAAATTCATGTCGCTTGCATTTGAGACCTCAAAGAACTCTATAACAATTCTCTCGAAAGATTTTGATGACATGAGACGGCACAAAAGTACGCATGCCGATTGCAAGTCGACTCTGGACCGGAGTCGAACAAGACACACGACTGCTGCCATAGATGAGCCGCTGGAATCCATGCCCAAATAAAGGCCGTAGAGGACAGGAAACCCGACCTGATAATAGGATAGACGACGTTAACGATTACGAAAATCTAACGGATCAAGCGATGCAATGATATGTTGACGGTGGCGCGGTCAGTCGTACAGCGAGTCCGTAAGAACGCACTACACTGAACAGAGCGCGTGTCGATAAATAAACGTATGCCATAAATCTCCTCAATGATAAAGAGTTGGCAGCCAACTCGAAGAGCGGCATCACAGGCGGCCCTCAGTGATCCCTCCATTTCCCGACCAGGTGCTGTGTGGTGTAGATTTGCCAGCACGATGCATATAACGCAGGTGGCACCAGCAGATTCCCTGTCGCTGAGGGGTTCTTCTGCGCGCGTCGCGAGAAGGTAAAGCACGCGGAGTGGGAAAACGCGGGTGCTGCTGGCACGCGTGAAGTGACGTGATAGCCTCGGTAGTCAACGTGCGCCTCGAGCTTGGCGACCGCTAAGCGCTCAGATTTGGCCGCAACTGAATAAAGATGCAACCCAGTCAGTAAGATCGACCAGCTGGTCTAGTGGGGCGTCCTCAGAGGCGGTAAGGATGAGGCGAACAAGTTGGTTTAGGCGTTACAAGTTCCCTGTACAGATCGTCTGATTAATGGTGTTGATATCGCCCAAGAGCTGCAGCCGCTGGTGGAGGTTTTGGGAAGGGCTCCTGTCACAGAACTATTCGATGGTCAAAAGCTGTTGTAGGTGGGTGTGATCAGAAACCATGTTCCACGTTAGAACGCTTTCCTCCAGGCGTGCTTACGAGTTTTCACCCAAAGGGTTGGCGTGGACATCGTAAACTCATTAGAAACTTCCCATGATAGTGGCGAAATCCCCATGTAGTACCCAGTTGTCTGCGAGGTATTCCGCTGCAGGTAAATATGCGCTTTGGCGTAATTTGACGTCCAAATAGCTTCAAAGCCAAAAGGCTTTGGCTTTGACGTCCAAATGGTGCCACAATTTGCATTTAAAACATGCGTCCAAATGGTGGCACCTGGAATCACAGCTTTGCGATATCGACGTGGAGCGAGCTTGACGTGCTTGAATCCGAAGAGTTGTTCCTATGGTCGGTATTGTCTACTCCTAATTAAGACTGTCGTGAGCGATAGAATAGCCAACGTACACGGAGGCTGCAGAATTGACAACTGTGCACACGCTCCTTGCGTATCTTTTTCTGCTTTCCTGGCTTCTGGTGAGCGGTCTCTGGCATTCGCGCAGATGCGAACGCAACTAAATATTATTGACCTTGTGTCCCTCAATTAGTGATGTTGACACTGCTCTTCATGTAACGTTCTGCATGAAATTACATAAAAACTCGTCGATGAGAGTGGCACAGCAAGGGAAAGCTAGAAACAAATGTTCTTTTAAAACAGAGGTGTATGTAGCTAGCTGATTTGTTCGTCCCTCTGTCGCCTGTATGCCGGAAACTCCTCCGCCGTAACGCCGTGCGCATGCGCGAAAGAAAGATAGAAAGAGAAGCTCGCGATTGTCTTCGCGGGTAGTGACGTCGTTGCTCTCGGCCGCCGCCTAGCACACGCGCTGCAGCTTCTCTCCGGCCCCGAAACAGGTAAGCCACGCCTAATACACACTACGCACGAGGCTGCAGCTTTCGATCAGCAACGCCGCGAGCAGAACCGGGAAGGAGCTCGTCTACGCCAAGCCGACGCTGCATCACGAGCACCAGAACCGGCTCGTGTAACCGAGTGCAAACAGCAACTGCTTATTGACGATCCGGCAGCCTACCACGCTGTCGTCTAATGAACCGTCGGGATTAACCCAGTGATAAACACTGGGGCCCAACATTTCAAGTTCGCTAGTTAACTATGTGTGCGCAGTGTTTGGGCGTTGGTTTTTTTTTTTTTCATAAAACGGCATAGTTAATGCCCATTCACAACTTGTCGTTAACGACAGCTGATAGGCACAATCGCAATATTTAAAACACATCAAGCAATAAGTTGTCTACGGATTCATTTAGCAACCTAATGTTCGGTGCACCAGATTCAGCTTCCCAAAGCATTGAAAGAACAAGCAGCGATGACGATGGTGAATACTCAAGCAGGCAAACAACCATACGTTCCCATTTTGACAACATAGCTTTTCCACGAGCAATACTGTCTTCATCAAATAATGAATCGATCTATGTGTAGCAGACTCTGCCAAGTCTACAACTTGTTCCTCAGTTTCATTCCAAACGGAGCAGCATTGATGGTATCCGAAGATGTATGTTACCTGGTCAATGCGCCAACGTTTTCGTTTGAACACCGAAAACGCACTGAAAATCGGCGCCCTGTTGAAGTCTCCAAGTTTTATGGGTGGTTTATTATCGCAAAGTACGCGACAACCATGGTGATAGCCCACGTATATGGGGAAGACAAGTAGCAGGATCTTCTGAAAGACGAGTGGCGGACACAAAATAGCACGTGATTAAAGAAAGTAAGCTTTCTTGTCTTATCGGCCGTGTGAATTTCAGTAAACACTCGTCTTGCAATTTCATTAGCAGGCGTGGTGTCACGTATACACAGGCAAGCATAAACCGCCCCCAATTGATGGCCGCGAATAGTCTTTGTCAGAATAATGACGTGATAAAGAGCTCCCATTACGGAGAGAAAATACTTCGTGCAGACTGTTGTTTCAACGCTTCCTCTAAATTTGAGATTACGCAAATTTAAGTACTAGGCGCATGAAAACAATTCCCCGGCCGGGCTAGTGGAGGGCACGCGTGCTTTATTCCATGAGATCGCGCTTGATCGCGTGCCCTCCAAATAGGTCGCGCGTGATGATGGCGCGCACCAAGCCAACATCGTTCTTGACTCACCCTCGCCAGCTTTCCCTGACTCGTACAGCATACCGTGCGTGGTGCGCGATCTTATAAGATGTGAACTTTATACTAACGCCAATGCGATGGTGAAAATTTATCTGGAGTGCCAACAGGATTTCTATCACAATAAAAAGCTTCGTCAGCTAGAGGTGTCAATTGCATTTGCTCATCAGTGTGACGCCATATTTGGAATCGTCCAATGACCTAAATAAATCGAGGGGCATTTTTATGACACAAAAGCCAGAAAGAAAAAAAAATTGCGTCACGAGCGCAGTGCTTTCCAAGTTGACATCCAAAGTCAGTAGTGCTGCTATACCGGAATGTGCCCACAGTGCCATGACTGAGAACTAAATTTTTCACTCGCCTAGTGTATTGCGTGGCGGCTCTTGCGACATTACTGGCATGGTGAGTTCTTCTGCGTTTTGCTCTCCTTAGATTTATTTAAATTGTGGCGTTTTAGGCGCTGAAACCACGATATGATTCAAAGCACGCCGCATTGTGAGGGGGTGGGGGGACTCCGGGTTAATTTTGAGCACCTGGGATTCTTTAAGGAGCACCCAATGCACGGTACGCGGATCTTCTTGGATTTCGCCCACATCAAAATGCGGCCGCGGCGGGGAATCATTCCCGTCATGTCGGGCTTAGCAGGCCAATTCCAGAGCTACTACTCCACCACGGCTGGTTTCTGCGCCCTTTTTCTTTTACCATGAAAAAGTACGTCACATCGTTATAGCGACAATTGACTTCCACCAAATTTTTCGGTATGTGGCAAATATATTTCAACCAGCGGTTGTAAACACACTTAGACAGTGATGCAGAATGCATCGGTACGGCATGGACTACTTCTAAATTGCTAGCAAAATTTCAATGCAGAGAGAGCCAACAGAGAAGTAGTTTTAAACTTACACATTTCTAACGAGAGTGCCAGTGAGGGATGGAATCCACCACGCTCGGCGTATATGAAAGCTTCACGCATGCAGTGGTATAGCCAGTTGCATTCGACGCTCGGTCGGTGCTTTTGCTTTTCTTCTCTCGGATCAAAACTGTTGTAGGGGGGCGCGTGCAAACAACTTCTATCCAACGCAACTTTCCATGGCATTCAATTTTTCAATGTTGGCAAAATTTGCGAAAGGAACGCGTGGTGAGTGTTGTTTTATAACGCGGCTTTACTTTTTCACCTTAGTAATAGTTTGCCGAGAACCATAAATATATCAATTGCAAGATTGCGACAATTAGTGCTCATTGATTTGATAAACAACGCCCCGGGATCCCCATGAGCGGGAAGCTACGCGTCGCATGTCATATTCCAACATGGACAAATGAGGCAGCATTATTGTCCTGTGTCAATTCTGTAAGACGCACACCTGTCCAGTGCATGCCAATATGTTTTAGTGCAAGCGCTCAGTACATGTTAATTTCGTACTTGTTGATAAAGCCAGGCATTGTTGTGACACTGATAAAAGCGCTTATGGGCAATAAAGTAAGACTTTCTGTACAGATTTACGAGTAGGTGGCTGGAAAAAAGAACAAAAAAGAACTCTACTTGTGCGGACGCGTTGACATCAGCTCTGGCTTGCATCAATGTTCTCGAGTGGTTCTCGAGTGTTATCATCACTGTTCTCGAGTCCCTTCGCAAACGTGTGATTTATGCCTTAATCGACGTGGCAAGTCAAGAGGACTCCGCTGATACCGGGTTTTCCTTACTTCAAGGATTTTTCGCCGTTCTGTGAGTGTTCGAAACACGGGAAGGGTAGACTGAGGCCTTCTCGCGCACATGTGAGAATTGGGACCTTGGATGGACGTTGTGGAAGAACTAGATTACTCAAGAATAGGCATGCCTCCTGGGATGGAAAGTGGCATACGGCCGGCGTCCCGGAGGCGAAAGGAAGATTATCCTTTGGCTCAAGACAGTGGAAATACACGTGGCAGGTAGAGGGACGGTGGTCACACCGCCGCACCACGTGACGCAATGGGACGCGTCACCCCTGCTTCGAGGCTCTCTCGACTGCCGAGGGACACTTTTCCCGTCGTTGTCAGATTGTGGGACGGCCTGAATGTAAGTAAACCAGGTCAGTGAAATATGTTTTGAGCAAGCCCTCCCCATGGCGGCATCCTTGACTCCGGCCGCAATCGAAGAGAACACAATGAGACCCAATGGAGTTCAGAACATATTTGTGGTGTGCACTAAAACGCGGACGCCTACACCCGAGTGCAGCAAATCAGGCTTGGCCAATTCACGTGTGTGATGGAGGCGTACCTGGACCCCACCCCTGAATACGTGTAAGAAAGTCATAAGAGAAGGCCACGTGGAAGTCAGCACGGCTCAACTCAGAGTGAGAATTGTGAATCATCGGAATTCGGGTTCTTCGGAGGCCAGCCGGATCAAGAACACCATGGCGGCGGTGGTGGTGCTTTTTGAGGGCGTGAGGCTGCTCAACTATTTTCGAGCACATTTTGCTGCGCGCTCTGCCTACGCCACACGGAAACCTGGTACGAGTGTGGAGGACTGGTGCACTAGGCTGACGTGTGCCCCAACCGGGGAAGCAAGTGGTGTCGTACCTGCAGCGAACGATCGCCAGCGGAAGATACCCAGTGCGGTCAGAGATGCACGTTGGGCAGCGGCCTGCACCCCCCCACAGCGGCCAAGGAGTGCAGAAATAAATTCCAAGTTACCGATATCGTCAGAAGAAAACGGCGGCAGCGGCGCCGACGCGCCGAGCAGCTGCAGCTAGGGACCGACGTAAACACGGCGGGCGGCAGGAGCCGCTCGCGTACGCCAGCTGTGCGGGAGCGCAGCACCGAGAGAAGCCGCTCTCCCATGCCGGTTGCGCACCAGTGTTGCCACGACACATTAAAAAATAGTAGCAGATTTTTTCGCGAAAAATCAGTAGAAATCAGTAGATTTTTAATTTCAATTTTTGCACTCAGTTTATGAGCCCACGAATTCAGCGCTTGTATTAGTACTCTGTTGAAGTATTGTAGCTTCCAGGAAATAGTACACAAATTGACCCCGAGATTCTTAGCGATACTTTTGAAAAACCCGGGGATCTAGAGAGCCATTGTCAAGCACGAATTTAAAAACAGTGAAGCCCTCCGATGGCCTATTCAAAGGCGTCAGATGGTAGTTAGTACCTGAAAGCCTTAGAGTATAGTATCTTCCAGACAAGGGTAATTGGAGATCGCTGGGAGAGGCCTCCATAGAGGCCTCCGTGCTGCAGTGCACATAAACATGATTATGATGACGATGATGATGATGATGCTAATGGTGGTTTCATAGTTGTGGGGTTCGGTAGTGAACCCACTTCCACAAATTCACCGCCTCACCTTTTCCCATAGAGCATAGAAACTCTATGCCTTTTCCCCACTTGGCTCAAAGACAGAGGTAGCGGCACGTTTGAGAGTCTGGAAACGCAACAATGTATGTTAACCTCGGAGCCAACCACGTTTTTCTTTCTGTCGCTAGGTGGCATCACATTAATATAACTTGTGTAACCTCTATAACCATCCATCCACCCATCCTCTGTACTGAAAAAGTTGCAGATTTCGCTTTCGTTTCAGTACAAAAGCAAGAAAATCAGCAGATTCAAGCGCTTTATCACTGAATCAGCAGAAAATTTTAAATATCAGTAGATCTACTGATAAATCAGCAGCCGTGGCATCACTGTTGCGCACAAGCACGGCGCAATCAGGCACCGCTCTCGATCCAGAGGGCGCTCGGTGTCCAGCGTGAGGACCCAGGAGCAGTCTACGTGGGCGTATCCTGTCAAAGGGAAGACGAAGAAGGAGCAAGGGAGACCGACGGAGGTAACGCGGTAGGCCTCGCCAGAGCATGGTAGTAAGTCGCACAAATACGGATTACTGAAGGAAGTTAAGGAGCGTAGAGAGGTGGTACGCTGACTCAAAGCCGCCAAGGCAAACCCCAACGCCAGTGAAATAGAGGCAAGCGACCAGCCTCCACGGGTAGTCCAACATGTACCCCGCGTAGGAATTACTAAAGCAAAGCGTAAGGCCCCCGTTCCTAACGACGAGTGCGACTGGGAAACTTCTGAGGGAGAGACTCAGCAAAGAAAGATATAGGAGGAACTGCTCGGGTAGAGAAAATCAGGAAAGCGTAAAGCTTTTAGTCCAAAGAGTAACGGTACTAGAAGAAAACACGGCGATTAGGGCCAAAGCCATGATCCGAGCGCAAAGCAAGGCAGTGAATCACTCCGAGGTTGCTGCGGGCGTGGAGCAAGGCGCTTCAAAAAGAGTTGGTAATGTGGTTGTGGAACTACGCTAGTTTTCAAAGGCGCAAGGCTCCGTTACGGCAATTTTATGAGAATGTGGAGGAAAAATTAGATTTTGTTATTACAGGAGACACAATATGACGTCCCTGTCCTTTTTTGCTTCAGCACTATGTCGGTCAGGAACGAGAGAGACAGAGGACTAGCCACGGTAATCAGAAAAAAAATTACCCTTTACTGAGCATCCAATTTAATCTGGACAGGGTAAGGTGGAGGTTATTTTTGTGGAGGTTATACGGCACGGGTGGCTAAAGGAGAGCGTCTTTGTGCTTTGTGGGTAATGAGTGGCGTAAGGACGCATGAAGGTAGCGTCGGACATACCTTGCGCAGAGGAAGCACCAAAGAAACCTTCACTGAGGGCCCCTCAGTAAGGAAGCTTGCAGAGTGGCATAAGGCGGCCTCACGAGAATGAAGGCTTCCTTACTGAGCTAAGGCCCTCCGAGCTGCCTTACGCTGAGGAAGCACCAAAGGAGCCTTGACTGAGGGCCCCTCAATAAGGAGGTTTTCCGAGTGACATAAGGCACCCTCACCGCAAAGAAGGATTAATTACTGAGATAAGGAAGGTATCGTTGTGTGGTCCTTAGACCTTAATAGAACCGTATGTCTCATTTTTGTACAGCGTTTCAGTTTTAACCGGAAAGACTCAGTAAAAGAAAATTTACAATAAAGTTAAGGCGATGATCTGCACGCAGCCGCAAGTCCACAGGCGCTCTGATGAGAGTAGACTGCCATAGTAAGTGATGTGTTACCTAGCCACTCACGCAATCTTCAATTTTTTTGTTAGTTTCTGCGTCCGTTCTGCCTGCGTCTGCGAAGAAAACGAGAAGTGGGAAGGCAGATAAACAAAGTGGTGGAGGGAGGTGTAGCGTAATGATTAGCGTACTCAGCTTCCAAATGCAGAATGCTGAGAATACATGGGCTCGAATCCCGGTGGTCTTTTTGTGAAGGCAGCTTTCTGTGCTCTCTGGTGACGGTGAAGCTCAGAATGAGGTGGCAGCCTGACTACAGCGGTCACCGTCAACGTAACAGAATAAGCAGGCGTGCAAGGTCACACTTAAAACTGAAAGTATATTCAGAGAAAATACAGTATGCTCCTGTCGACAAAAAAGTGATGAGTAACAAGCAGTGTTGTTGAGCGAGGCTGTAGACCAATAATGTTTCCTAAGACAGGACCATGCTCCAATCCCGGTGCTCCGCGGAAATGTACATCGAGAGCATGTCAACTAGCGTGTAATTGATACTTCATTAGGTCGTTGCGTGTTTGTGCTGTGTCTAGCAGGAACGAGTAGTGTAAGTGATCATACTGGAGAGTAGATGGTGAGCGAAGTCTGCGAAAAGTACTTGAGGATAGCCATATTGAACGTCGACGCCGTGTTGAAGAAAGCCTGCGACTTCACTTGCTCAGGTCGAGAGAAAGGCTTGAGTGGTAGCATACCGCTGGGCATATTTGGTAACCACAGCGATAGACACAGGCATTGTGGAAATAAACAGAGGAAACGGACCTAGTGAGTTCGCCGGCCTTTTCGAGCTCTGGCATAGTTTGAAAAATGAATGTGGTGAAGTATGACGCACAAAATAGTATATGCCAACCCAAATGAATCAGTGTGGTTCACACTGATTCACGGCCGGTCCGCTCTATATTCGCACTTCAATTAAAAACTTGCGCGACGATACAACTTTTTAAAATAACATAACGGTGTTCTAAAGCTTCTAAGTGATACTCTCGAACCCAGGCGTGCGGCAACCGTTCCTCACGTGAGTGCGGCCGAAGGCAGCTTTCAGAGTACGCTTGCTTCCTCCATTGATCCTTCGCTGTAAGGAGGCCTCACGTAAGGTTAGGAAGCGGTCTAAGGAAAGGAGAGTTTCATTGTTTGGGCCTAAGCCTTTAGTGGCTCATGAGTGTCCGGACGCAGTCCGTGGTGGACGCAGGAAAGCGGTGATCATCGGCAAGGGGAGCGAGGAGAGGAAGCGTCATGCCAGTAGCGCTGTGCGAGTGGGCGTGGGAGAGCGCGGGCATGCGCGTGGGCTTGCGCGCACATGGGGAACAAACTTTGCAGCCATATGGATGTGATTGCATCCCATTCATGTGGCCACGGCGGCGTCCGTTCGCAGAACAGTTAAGACAACAGCAACAGAGGCAGTCGTAGATAGGCTTTTGCCTGTCGCAGTTTAACTGAGCAAAGTGCCCATAGATATGTTTTCTTGTTTTCTAGGTTTAAATGGAAAACTCTCATTCCTAACTTTAAAGCAGCCACAGGTTCATTATCAGCGACTTCAACACTCATTTAAACAAACTGATTTTTTAAAGAAATGGCATAAGGATACTATATTTTGATGTCTTGTCGCTGCCAATACGGGCCGGCACGACGTACCAACGAAAGGACATCACACTGCCGATGTACGCGGTGGGTTACTGAATGATGAAAACCGAAAACATGACTTGTTTTTAAGTTCTAGCGACTTATTAAACACAATGCACCCACCACCATGACACATATTTGTTCTACAACAGCGACGAATAACGGCGGACTGATATTTCTTGATTATATACTTCTTAGATACTTCTTAAGCACTGCTTAAAGGGGTTAATTTCAGTTTTCATCGCGGAACCGCAAGAGCAGGGAGCGCCGCGCGTACACCGCGGCCGCATCTATGCCGGAGCTGCGCTCTTTTTCTACTAGCAATATGGCCGCCGGCGGGTTCACGCACTCCCGTAGGCGGCGGCTGGGACTGCCACTCCAGAATTTTAAGTATATAACCTCCTTGCATAGAAACAACAGCATGGTTGCTAATAGATTGCTGGCTTGGATATGTTTGGAATGAGGACCAAGACGGCGCCCTGTCTTATAACGCGCTCTTATGTTTGCGTTCACGTCTTTGAGCCACCGGGCACAGCGGGCCAGCGTAGACGCCACTGCGCATGCTGTACCGCGCATGCGCCTCGCGTCTTCGCTAGCCCACTAGGCACGCTGGCATGCTGGCTCGCTAACCTATAACTCTCTTTTGTCTTGAAGGGACGCGCACCGTAACCTATACTGCAAAGGTACTTGCGTAGAACGTATGTAAGGCGACAAACGCTGTTTCAAACTGTATGTTCTCTAACCTGCGCAGTAAACCGATGCAGTAAAACACGTTGTGGAGCTAGTTGGTGCATTGCTTTCAACAGATGAAGCGCCGTCAGCAATGTGCCGTCACTATCGGCGCTTCATGTATAGAAAACAGTAAACCGATGTTTATATTATTCCCGCACGCGCAAGGGTGACGAGTATGGCAACCGTAACCACAACAGTCACAGTATGGTCGCAAGTTGTCGTTACAGCCCAGCTTCAGTTCACAGAGCCTGTCGCCAAGGCATACGCGGCGAGGTATGGCCGTTGAATAAGTAGTTGCAGAGACTGGTATTTGGTAAACGTTAATTACCAAGAACGGCGGATGCTTATACTACTGCAAAGGACGCACGCGTGGCGGTGACTCCAATCATTTGCTCGCTACATCACACATCTACACAGAAATTAAACTTGTTTCAGAAATTCCCGCTAATATTCTCTCGACCCTTAACTGTGACTTCGCCTGCCGCCTGGATTGTATTTTTTTTCTATTTTTGTACCTAGCTCCATTCCCAATATACGCAGACGTGCTTCCACCGACGTTTGATTCTCCTTTCTTTTTGACGAATTCGTTCACACATTCATTTCATCCTAAATTGCTACAGAAGATAGCGTCTCTTCATCTCCATAATCATCCTCTCTCTCACCTGGAATCTGCTAGCACAAAACAATGCACCCGTGTTGCATATGACTGCCGTCCCATATACAGTTTTCCAGGAATGTCCAGCAGGGCGCATGCAATTTTCGGTGGGTCACGAAGCAGTACAGAGCATCTTCTCTGCCACTTCCACTCTCAACACTCTGCTCTGTGAGCAACTATTACCTGGTTCGAAGGCAGACCACCATCGGCGAAAGATATCCTGGGAACTTGGTCTAAGCATTTTTCGATTCGCAAGGCCACAAAAGACGAACTGTGCTTCTTGAAAGTGCCTACACTCTGTGTACAGCAGGGTTCAGCCTCGTCACCTGCTCATTCTTTTTCCTTATCTCTCTGTTTGTATTTTAATACGTAGCATTAGGATTGTTACAGTGGAAAAAAAGTGTAAGCGTGTGAAGTTTGCAAAGCTGGTCACGTGGGAGAGGTAGAGAGGAGATGGGACCGCTTAGAAAAGTATATATATATATATATATATATATATATATATATGCATGGTGGTATGCTGCAGGCCCCACTGTCGGGTGCACTTCGCTCCTAGAAGAAACAGGACGTGCGTCGAGTGAGGCACTGAACAGTGCAATTTAGTAGACGTGGCATAAATCAAGGAACCGCGACCTCACAGAGGTGCAACGTAATGCTTACCGCATTCCTCTCGCATTTACCGCTAGATTGCCATTAAATTATTTCCCTCTCCATATGTACGGTAGCCAATTGGGCGCGTGCATGGTTAAACTCTTTTTTTTTCACATTATATGCTCTTTTCTTTAGTATGTTCCACTTTTTTTTTTTGTCAGGGACCTGCCTCATCTCTCACAGGACGAAGTGCAAAATGAAAGAAACCTAGCTGCGCTCGTCGAGGGCAGCTTTTTTCAGATTCCTGATGCGTCAATTTAAAAGCTACATTTCCTATCCAAGCCTAAATGACAGCGATACAGGCGAGGTGAGTTACGGTAGATCGTGGGTTTGGACTAACGACGCTTCTCACGCCGAACTTTTGTCTTTTGCGTGGTTGTGAACCGGAGTTAAAGGCTGGAGGGTAACACGCCCGCTCAAAATGAAAAATTCGGAATGACCCTTTGTTCAAAGGTTCAACATACGTCAAGGACCCACAATACGAAACACCTTCAAGTGGGTATCAGCTTACAAAGGGAAACTCAGATGAAACGTTTTCATGTGGATAGGCTTTTAATTATCCTAAGGCAAGTTTTATTGATATTTCCTTGCTTTCCATCAGGCGAAAGCACACTAATAAGTATTTCAATTTCCTTTATTCTTGAGAACTTCTGTGAATGTCCAGCTTGCTGTCATTTACAACTTCTCAGATTAAAAAGTCAGTTGTCAATAATAAATTATTTGTATAAATGAGTAAACGCACACGCAACAAAAATCCTAGTCCACTTCTCAGTATTCACTCAATGAAGATGTAGCACGTCTATACTGTCAAGTTGTAGTGATGTTAAGAACAAAGCAGTTCCAAAAGTGTGGGTCACGAATATAACTCATTATAGAAAATATCAAAGCACAACGATGGCTGCGCGCAAAATATTGCTTCATCTGAATTTGATCTACGAATCAAGGCATCGGTTCATCAGATTGAAATGGTCGTATATTGCAGCGCAATCGCGGGCGCTGAAATATAATCGAGAATGTGTGCGCCAGTGTTCGCTTCACGCCCGCAATCTGATTAGATAACTCTCTTTCGCTATTGAACCCGTGACAACATTCTGGATACTTGAAATACATGCAGGCGCGTCTTGACCTAAGCGATAACCTTGGAACAGTGGTTGGGGGGGGGGGGGGGGGAGACGCTGAAGGAAGCTCACTCATAAAAAAAAATAATCTACTGTTGCTTCAAATATTAGCTGAAATATAATGCGCGTCGTAAGATGAGCCTTCAACACGGCATAGCGGTGCAGACATACCAAAAGTTCTAGAGCTAAACACTTTAAGATAACTGGTAGTTATTAAACCAGTATTTCGCGTGTCAATGTAGTACTGTAATCCAAGGGCCAGTTCCATCATGAGCACTGAGTCGGAGCTCATATTTCACGTGACCTTACATATCTCAGCAATAAATGTCACAAAATTACGGCATTTACTTTCTTTAGGTCTTAACATTAGACAGCCAAAATATATAACACGAGCACCTATCCTAATACGTTGGTACTTTTCATTCTAACGTACATGTCCGGCGCTGCTCCATCTGTTGCAAAGTACTGAAGAATATATCCAATGCTTTCCCCAGGCAGCTGTTCTATCGCGAAAGCGTTAAGCCACGTGTCTCAGAAGATCTCGTGTCGGCGTCGGCGGTATTGTCAGTGAGCAAAAATTTTCGTACATACTTCGGCGTATGTATATGCCATGCCTTGCTAGATCGACAGCGCATACGTTTTATGTTCAATCTGCTAAAACTGAAAACAATGGGCTGTGTTCGACTCAAGACCGGCATTAGAGCGCACGCAGTCAGTTCTACGACGCGGTTGTCATGAACAGCTGACATAGGAACTCGTGAAAATTCACCATCACGTCCAACGAAAAGGTCATGAGCTTGTCTTTGAATGGGTACCTGGCCATTGTGGAATCAGTGGCAATCATTCCGCCGATTACGCTGCTCACACATCACATCAAGAAGACAACAGCGTTCCAATTCCGCTTTCGAGGACAGACGCCTCAAGGCAGCTTCGACACCTGGCACGTAGTCTCTGACTGCATTATGAAACATAGTTCTAGCGCACATTTGGACAAGGACGAGGAGAGAAAGAGAACACGAACGCCGGACTTCAACTGAATTTTATTCATGGAAAACAGGGCTTTATGTACACAGGGGGAGGGGGTGGGGGACTGCTAGTGCGCAGGACCACTCAAAAATATTTCCTTGGTCTAGGCAAAGGTCATCAGAGGTGTCAAAACAAAAATAAAAAAGGAAAATATATCGCTAAGTATGGACAGCTGGGCTAGTTGGTTATGATTAGCATTATGAAACATAGTTCCAGCGCACATTTGGACAAGGATGAGGAGAGAAAGACTGACGTGGTGGAACTCGCCAAACTTAAGACTAAACCCAGCTGGTCAAAATTTCCGGAGTGCTCCACTACGGCGTGCCTCATAATCAGAAAGAGGTTTTAGCGCGTTAAACCCCATAATTTAATTTAAATAATAAAACCTAAGACCTACACGACTGCATCGAATAAACCCTTCACTGCAACTCCGACCTCTACTCGGAATTCCTGGACATGAAGCTACGCTTCTCCATGGCCTTTGGTTAGATGCTGCCTTCACAAAGGCATACTCTACATTAATTGAAGTGACCGATAGTGCAGCATGCTAGGTCTGAGGCATCGAATCTAATATCGAACACCTGCGACGCCACTGTCCACGATATGCCCCAGAAAGACAAGAACTTACTAACGCTCTCCGAAAACTGGACAATCGGCCGCTTTCTCTGCAGGTGCTGCTGGAACACCGCCCCCATCGCTCGTCAGCCCATAAAGTGGTAAACGCACTTTTGTGCTTCTTGAGGGCGACGGGCTTGTGTGAACCTCTGTACAACTACTTTGAGGCCACACGCATCGGCGAACTCACCGCTTTCTTTTTCCCTTCCCTCCTCTCTCGCCCTGTCATCTTTGTTTTACCCTTTCCGATTCCCCCGGTGTACGGTAGCCAACCGGACAATATTCTGGTTAACCTCCCTGCCCTCTGCTCTTCTCTTCTTCCTTCTTTCCTTTCTTCCTTTCTTCTAAAACTGAAATGCTAAAAGTGCGAAACAACGTTAAAAACCTGAAAATGATGTAATTTTCTTGGCGCGGCTGTGAACTACTTCCGGGATCGGCCCACGCAAGAGGCCGTGTTTCTGCCAGAACGCTAGCCTTCGTGCATAGCGTTCGCCGCCAGCGTTTCCCCGTAAACATTAGAGTTACATAAGCTGCAGTTGCCGGGATGCGTGGGAAGCAGTCGGCGATCTTTGAATGCTATCGCGTTCCACCCTTTAAGGCAAAGCTTAAACGTTCCCCGACTTTTATTGCGAAAACAATACTACGCCAGGGGCGCTATAACGTAAAACTATTCCAAACTTTTCTATTCCAATTCTGCTATCAGCCGTCCACGATTGGTCAAAAACTCTTTTTGCCCACGCCCACTTCACCTGTCTATCACGCGACGTCAGGAAAACCGCGATACCTGCCCATCTGATATGATGTGTACACTGATTATGCATGATTTGACAGAAAAAAAGAAAAGCAGTTATTTCTGATTCGACCCCTTTTCGCCATTAGCCCTCGGCTATTGTTCAAAAGTTTTCGGGCTGCACCCACTTCACCTGCCTGTCACGCGACTTCACAAAACCGCACAAACTCACCGCGTCAAAGTGACGTGTACGCGATAAAGATGCATTAATATGCCGAACAAAACTGACTTTTCTTCGGAATTGCCGCAGGCTGCCCCGTTCCGAAAGGAATAAAAGATGGCTGCCACCGATCGCTGAGACGCTGGCTACTCGCACCTGCCGGAGAGCATGGGTGTATTTGCTTATAATAAAACTTCTTGCGTGGCCGTGTAATGTTTTCGAGCCCTTTCGGCACGTTTACCACCTAATTCTGCCAACTCTTCTTTGCTGAGGGTCAGTTTTAGCGTCATTTTTAAGCTTTTGTTGCATGCCGCCGTGATTTTCGACCAGCCACCACAAGCTGAGTAAGGGAAAGCCGACCAATCGCAGACGCCGGCACCAACCTCTTCATCCAGTTATCGATTTTCAGTGCACTGGTTCTGCCCCAGTGAATCCCTCTCCACTTGAGCGTTCTCCTCGCCTCTTGTCAGCCAATTAGATACGACAAGCCGCTCAGTGTAGGCAATCTTATTCGTTTTTCAAGCAAACAAAAGTTACCTCCTATGAACGAGGAGAGCGTTTGATTGGTCTGTTCAGACAACCCTGCGGGGGACCGCCAGGTGCTTGCGTCGGTGGTTACGCAAATTTGACGTCAGGAGATTGAAATAGAAACATATTGGAATAGTTTTACGTTATAGGGCCCCAGGTCTAACCGCTCGTCGCGTATGCCGTGGCCCCACAGAGCCGGCGCTGCGCTTAGCAGGTGGTGCGACGTCAGCTCTCTCCGTTGCTATGACGGCGCGTGACGTCAGCTTCCTCTCCGCCATTGAGAAGGAAATTCAATGTCTCCGCCGCAGCTAGAAGGAAGCCGCTCGTCGCGTGTGCCGTGGCCCCCGAGCCGGCGCCGCGCCTAACAGGTGGTCTCTCCGTTGATATGACGACCTCCTCTCCTTGAGCTTGCTCCGTGGCGGCTTCACTGGGATATATAGCGGTGCGCTACGAGTTGGGTGATCAATCTCGCCATGGAAGTTACAGACGAAGAGTCTATATCTGAATCTAGTTGCTCTACTGCTCCGGAACAGTTATATTCTAAGGCGAAATCTAAGCAAGCTAGGAAGAATGAGAGAAAGAGGTTGCAACGTGCCCAGGAAACTTTGCTTTCGTAATGTAACCAGGTTTCACCAGAGCCAGCAACGCTCAGAAATGTAATCTGGAGCGCACATAATGTTCTCGCACACCTTCTGTGATGTACCGTAGCGCTGAGGTGCCTCTTCTATAATGTAGAAGAATCCATTGCAGAGGCAGAAGTGCACGGCTTGGCAAGTGCGTTTAAGCTCATGAACTTGATTTGCGCCAAGAAAACCTGTCCAGGCTTTCACACTTGCTTCATAGGTAGCCTACCGCACTATCAATATGCTGGCTGTTTTTAACTGCACCAAGTAAAAATACTAACCAATATAAATCTTGGTGAGATCATTTTATCATTCGAGTGTTCATATTGCTAACTTCTAGATACGGATAAGTTGAGACGTTGTGTGCGTAATTAACAAGCTACGGTAATTATATATGCAAGTACAGATCTTAAATGGCTAAAGAAAGTGAGTAGTCTGGAGCGCGTCCTCAAGATTATCTAGCCGAGCGACGACATTTCGATTAAACGTGCTTCTGTAAGAGCTATGTGAACAAATATTTTCCAATTAAGCGGTCTCGGAAAACGTAACTGACGCAGAAAAAGAAAGTCTGTAAAGTCAACCTGACCGCACGTAGCCTTTTGTGATATCATTAATGTGGCTTCGTAAGCGTGTTCCTGGTGGCCAGTTCACTTTCGATTTTGATTAAGAGGAAGCTTTAGCTCGGGCCCAACTCCGACCCTGCCTATTCAAATACATGCACAACGCAAAAACGTTTTTCTGATATAACCCCTGACCAATTTTCATCAAATTTGTCGCATTTGAGAGAGAAAGCTCAATTCTAGTGACTGTTGGAAGCGGAATTTCGATTTAGGGCCTCAAATTTCAAATCATTGAAAGCGGACAAATTTGATATGTTATTTGATATGTTACGTGAAATTCTTACGTTGTGTACAAGGGTCCCTCAAAAGCTTTATTTACATATTACTAAATTTCTTGTGATTCATGTGTAACTTATCAATTTTGTCCGCTTTAGATGTACTATTAGATGCAATTCACATATTTGTTACATCATTTTTCTTTGCTGAGTTACCACGTTGTAAACTTGGTAGTTTCGTTTTCTGCGAATTTCCCATATTTGTCACATTTTAATAAAAAATTGACGACCTGAATGAAAAATTCGAAACCAACAGTCACTAGATTTTAACTCGTTCTTTTAAATGCGACAAACCTTGCCAAATTTGGTGCAGTGGTTGCCCAAAAGACGAATTATCCTATTACTATTCGTTTTTCTGCGCAACCACTGCACCAAATTTGGCAAGGTTTTTTGCATTTAAAAGAACGAGTTACCTGGAAGAATGTGGGCACCTGCCGAACACTATGTTTGGTTTCCGGCCTAACCTCTCCACGCAGGACATTCTACTTCAGCTTAAAGAAGAAGTCATCGACTGCTCAGCACATGCCACAAGAGTGCCATCCTGGCACTTGACGTGAGGGGAGCCTTCGACAACGTCTCACACGAAGCAGTGCTAAACAGCCTACAACATACCAACTGCGGACGGCGGACATACAACTACGTGTGGGACTTCCTGACGGGTAGAACGGCGACCATAGGCCTGCGGAACCTCAGGACCGAGAAGTTCCAAATACCGCAGAAAGGAACCCCCCAGGGGTCGGTGATCTCCCCGTTGCTGTTCAATATAGCGATGAGGGAATTGCCGAATCTCTTGGAGAACATAAGGGGTATCCGTCACGCAATGTATGCAGACGACCTGGCCATGGTAACGTGCACGGGATCGGTGGGCGAACAACAAGACGCCCTGCAGGAAGCCATCGACAGGACCGAGCAATATCTACACCGCTGAGGTCTTTCATGCGCGCCGGAAAAATTGGAGCTCCTGATCCTCAAAAAGAGGACAAGACGGCGGCCTCCGCAGGAGACACCTGACCCAACGTTGACACTACATGGAGTCAACATACCCAAGGTGGACACGCTCTGTATTCTGGGCTTCACTTTCCAGAAGGACGGTGCTGGTCTCGCCACCATTAAAAAACTGCAAGCGACAGTTACCCAAGTCGCGCACTTGGTGCGAAGAGTGACAAACAAAAAGCACGGCCTGAAAGAGCAGGACACAATCAGATTAATACCAGCCCTGATAATCAGCACAGTCACTTATGGCACCCCGTACCTGGGTCTCGAGAACATCCAGAGAGACTAATGAACACCCTAATACGAAAGACCTACAAGCTAGCACTGGGGCTTCCACCGACGACGTCGACGGAGAAGCTACTCAGACTGGGCATCCACAATACTTGGGAGGAATTAGTAGAGGCGCACAAGACGAGCCAGATAGAGCGAATCAAGCTCACCAGCACGGGTAGGGACACGATAATAAGACTGGGCTACCCAGTCGAATATGAGTCCACAAAACAGCGGGTTCCTCTACCCATGAGGGAGAAGATCACGGTGGCCAGCTGCCGAGAAACATGCACCCTGAATACCACAGAGAAAGGAGGCGAGCGAGAGTGAAAGCTCTACGTGAGGCCTACGAAGGACCAAAACAAGGAGAAGTACGATACACCGACGCGGCAAAGTACAAGAACAGAGCGGCCCACGCTATTTAGCGTTATCACCGGCCAAGGACAAGAGGTAGCAGCGGCCTCGGTAAGCACTCCAAACATCCACTGCGCGGAAGAAACGAGGATAGCCCTGGCGGCCACTACGGGCCAGCGAGAGGAAGATCAAATCAATAGCATCACCGACTCACAAACAGGATGTAGAAATTACTAAAAGGGCCGCATTTCCAAACAAGCCCTGAGCATCCTCGAACAACGAGAAAAGTTTCCAGAACTGTACAATGTCTGGGCCCCGGGACACGAGTCCTTGGCGGGTAATGTAGCGGCTAATGCCGCTCCCCGAGATTACATTCTCCGGGCTTTCCCACCAGGTTCACGAGAACCGGTAGACCAACAAGATAGCGACCCGAAAAGATACGCCGATATCCTGAGCCACTACAGACTGGGTAGGAGGATCTATCCACCCCCGCATCCCAAGCTGACAAGAGAAGAGGCGGTGATCTTCCGAAAACTACAGACCGGCACATTCCCGCACGGCACCCTGCTACACGCCATGCATCCTACGAGCTGTACTCACAAATGCGCATTCTGCTCTACGCCCAATACCCTCTACCACATGGTATGGGAATGTCAACAAAACCCATCGACACCGCCCATCACCAGACCAACCGTCGAGCAGTGGGAGGCCCAACTGACAAGCTCGAGCCCTGAAGACCAGCATCGTTTGGTGAGCAGGGCCAAGCTATCGGCTCAGGCCTACGGCATCCTGGACTAGGGACGCCGCCCACCTCGGACTATTTTAGCGTCGGCTCATTTCTACTAATAAAGTTTATTCCTCCTTCTCCTCCTTTTACAAGAATTTAGATAGGAGTACGGGAGCTAAAGCTACCACTTAACGCTGTTTATTCGAAGGCAAGCAGTTTACAGATTTAATATCAATATACTAGCGAACGTGTGCCGCCGGAAGCTTGCTTGGTCATAGAAGCGACGCATGACGCAATGATAGTGCAGGTTCAGCGTGTCGCTGGCTTGACGACAGTGAGTTGCCGGTAGCGGCTCATGGAGCTGTGCCGATGGTGACGGTGCCATCGTGACGAAATCTGAGGCTGCGATAATGATGGCTCAGGCGTCTTTTTTTTGTTTTTTGTTTTTGCCCTGAGTTCGCATTAAGAATGCAGAGTCATTTGTTCTTGTCTCGTAGATTTAAATGCAGGTTTAAATTAACTCTATATCCCATTCAACCCGGAGAGTAGGCGTAAGCGGACAAGTGCTTGCATACACACACACACACGCATACGCAGGCACGCACTCACGCACGCGGAGATATATATATATATACATACGACACATATTTGTCCGTATTCACATTTTTACGCGTCTAGGCGTGCACAGACGCGCAAACGAAACTGCACGCACACACAAACGCGCGTATGCTCGCACGCGCATACACGCACTCGTGCGCACGCAGATTCAAATACGGAGACACAAACACGCGCGCACACGCAAATGCAATTACACAAGCAAGCACGCTCATGGCTTGTGCACGCATATACACTCCCTCTCCTTCCCTGTTGCCTCGCAAAAACATGCGCATGCAAACAGACTGAATGGCACTCGTTCTACAATCACCGTTCGAACTTCAGCTGTAATATATTGCTTTACGGCTTAAATTTGGCCCTTCTTCAAGTCAATATGCCCTCTGCGCATAGGGTACGAAACCATTTGCTCCTGTCGTGCGACATACCCGCCCATCCCCTAGCAAAACACTGCTTTAACGCACCCCCAAATGTTCCGACAAAGTGCCATAAATCCCGGCCACGGCGGATGCATTCCGATGGGGCCGAAATGCGAAAACACCCGTGCACTTAGATTTAGACTTCCAGAGTCCTCCAGTACTGCGTGCCTCATAATCAGAAAGTGGTTTTGGAACGTAAAACCCCATAATTTAATTTTTAAGGGCGATAAATGCACATGTTGTTACAAAAGACTACCCTCTTCGCGCAGCCAGTTGAAACTTGTTGATACTCGGCTATTATAATAAAATTGTTAAAAATTTTTCCCTTTTCGTGACGCATTTGAATTGCACACAGAATGGTCAAGGTGCAATGTCCAGAATTTCTGAGTATATCCATACTACAAAGCACGATAGTATATATATTTTTAAACGTAACACAAAGACATGCGCATGGTTGTTGTTGTGTTGTCTAAGGAATAAAATATCAGCGTAAAAGCAGACTTAACAAATACGCGACCCATTCCTACGTTTTAGGAACTAAAAATAGAAAATGTAGTATTTGAAGAGCCCTCCTGAAGAAATCAAAACTGGAACAAAATCGTGAGTTTTGTGTTTCGGCCATCTGGCGGAAGACTGCCGAACTCAGTCCTAGGCGGCGTTAAGAAAAGGGATATCAAGGCATCGAAGCGCTGCCAGCATGACGCGGAACGATAGGTGCTAGCGTTTAAAGGACTCGGCCACGATTTCCGACGTTGCAGTCAGTGATACGCTTGGTTATCTATAGATAACACGTAAACTTGCACGACTGTGTGTCAAAAATCGCTTTTGGGAACAGTGTTACGCCATGTGTTGAGAGTCAAGATAGGAATCAATCTAAAGCTGAGTCTCCGGACTACATACGCTGCACTGGGTATTACGATAGAGACCGTAGTTTTATCACTGGCATTGTTCTTGCCTCGAAAATCAAGTACAAATTTTCAGCGCTTCCATAGGCTTCTATTGCTATATCTTTAACCGCTGTGGGAACAAAATTGTTACGTGCCATAGCGTGATCACTGCATTTGGCTCATGTGGAATGTCCTCCAGAACACGTCTGTCACATGCCGTTTTGAATAATCGACCTGCAGCTTTTGTTATTCGCGAAAAACCCACTCGTTCCATTGAAAACGCGCTAGCTTCGTGTCGGGGCCGCTTGGGGCGCTAGTTGGTACGTGTCCAGAAAAGTTGGGTATGTGCGGTTCCGTAGCATGCATCGAATGCACAGTGCACTGGAGTTCTTGGAATTTCCTTTCCTCCTTCACTTTCACTGCAGTGTGACAATATACACTTACCATGTAGTTGCAATTGAAGGAGGCCGTAAGTACAATATAGAAAAATAATGAATTTGCGTGAACAATTATTCACTTTTTTTTTTAAATGCCTTTCGACCTTATGTTATTTTGTATCACAATTCTGTTTCTGCAAGCTTTATACTGTAGAGAACCTATCTGATGGCAACTAGTGACATATTCATGGAATACGTTTGGGTTGGTGAGGCAGATAGAACCTTTTATAAACCTTGCATGTCTGGCAAGTTTATGAACAAGAACGAAATCAAATAAACGCTTCCCGCTAGCATTACCAACGGGGACATCACCCAACATATATTTACTTCTGTAGAAATACTTCAACCCATATAGGCTGTTGAAGCAGGCGGGTCCCACATTGCAGTCAGGTATGCGCCGCCTTCCCACAATTCACAACTTGGCTGCCGGGTGATTTTTTGCTGGCCGTTCGCGAGCTTCATTGAGACACCGACATGCTGCTTGACATTTCAAACGTTTGTTGAACTCGAATCTCAAAATATCAAAGTACTCAAAATGCCATCGTTCCAAAGATAAGGTTCACATGAAATGTGAATGCCTTGATTTAAACAAAATGTCACGTTCAGCTTAAACACATGCGGTCGTGAATTTGGTCGGGCTTCTTCGCCAAGCCTTGTCGATGCCTCCTGACATTAAGAGGCTGCGCTTGGGAAGAACAGTGTTCGCGGTGTAGAAGCGATATTTTATGCTCTAGATCGCGAGGTTGGTGCATCAACACTGTGTGACGCGGGCGCTATAGAATGGAAGTATGGACTCAAGATACGATGTTTCACGAAGCAGTAACAGGGATTTGACTTGGTTGAAATATACATACAAGCACGACTTACCAGAAGCATCTCATTGTGTCGTAGATAAGGGAGGCGAGCACAGTAACAGCACATGGCAGAATAACTTTAGAGGGTGGTTTATAGTCTTTTCGATTCACGCGCGAGGGTGCCAGCATGAGGAATGCAGTAAAAGGGGAAGTATTTGGTGAAAAATATAACAAGCTTTGCACCCATAGACAAGCACTCATCCCACCTATACGTCAATCATAAATGATTGCGCGATACTAAGGGCTGTTAGGCCTCCACAAAATAATGCAGTTGTCATATCATGACCAGATAAGTACATAAATATTATTCTGCTTTACAATGTAGAGATGAGTTTGGCAGAATGCCATGCTAAGAACAGACAAGTGCATGTGAAAGCCGAAATCGAAAACCTCTGGGTGCGCCCCACATATTGGGAAGCTGTAATTCTAATGAAATGGATTTAAATTCCGGCGTTCTACGAACCGAAAGCAAAATATGGTTATGAGAAATGCCGTAGTAGAGGACTCGCCATTAATTTTGACCACCCTGGATACTCTAACTTGCCTCCAACGCACAGTATACAGGCATTTTTGTAGTTTGCCCCAGCAAAATTTTGCCGCCGCACCGTGATTTATTCTGACGTCCTCGAGCTTAGCAGCGCAACGCCATGTCCACTACGCCCCCATGGCGAGTGATTGGTATTGCGGACGTCATTCCAGTGCTTGCGGTTGATATTCATCGGATCATTATTGCTTGGCCTGCTTATTCTGTTCAGTTTTCCAGTGTTCTATAGGAATTACGTCACATATCGTTTCAAATATTCCTCTGAGTAAAAATATACAGATGCCATGTGCTTCTTGGGATCTAAATGGAGGGAAGTTTTAGTGAAGCGACTATTTAAAGGTAATCAAGCTAATACCAATGCGTGCGCTGGTACTTATGCTTATCCGCTGCAACGGGCCATCAAAGACAACGTTATCCTCGTGTAGTACTTCTTTTTATGAGCTATATCATTCGCAAGCTCTGTTGAAATGCTAACACAAATTTATGTAGAAGAACACTACGAGTTGTTGATACAGCGAAATTATAAGGACGTAAGCAGCGTTGAATGCTTGTCAAGGCAAACATTGCCAGGAAACTTCTGTGAATAGATAAGTAAAACAGATATCCAAATACATACAAGATCGCTATATGTCATAAAAATAGACGTTCACAGGAAGATATAGTCTGGAAGTAATCAACGGCAGCTGAATAACGACTATTGCTCAAGTTGACGTTCCAAGTTGGGTTCGACATAGCGCAGTTTAAGCGAGAAACATACATACTGTGCGTATTGATGTACGCTTCGCAACTTAAAATAATACGACCTGCGATTCAGCAGCTGCAGAAATAAGTGCTTTACAACAAACGGTGACGGGTACTATTTTCAAATCTAATCTCAAGAAATGTTTATGTTTTACCATTAGAAAGATAAAAACTTAATGCTCATGCCAGCTTTACCTTTATGCACTGCAGCGTTCAGAAGCTATGCCAAAATACTATCTGGTAAAGACTAGCAGGTATTCTGGTAATCGGTGATCTGGTAATCTGGTAATCGGACCGTACAAGACTATCCGGTGGCAACGTGCGCCAAGAATGTTCGTAGCGTTTTGGACCTCTGCACCTACTTCTGCTGGTTTGTCCGAAATATGGCGGAAGTTGTGTAGCCTTCTACTCAGCTCTTCCAAAAAGACGCCGATTTCATTTCGGGCACTCACTAAGGTACTGGCAACGCTGACTACGTAACGAGGCATCAAGTGAGGGTATTTTTCGAGCATATCTGGTGGCTTACCTGCCCCCTCCTACCCATTATCGCCCCCTTTGATCCGCCAGGTCCAACAGAAGTCCGTACCGATGCCAGTGGCCATGGTACAAGTGCAATCCTGGCCCAGGACCAGCAAGTGCGAGAAGGTGTTATAGCCTATGGCCGGCCGCCTTATTTTCTATTGCTGAGCGCAATTATTGCATTACTGAACGCGAGTGTCTGGCTCTCGTTGGAAATGTGGCATAATTCTACCTCTATTTGGGCGACTTCGAATTTACAGTCATCACTGATCACCACGGTCTCTATTGGATTTGTGCCCAAAAATTTCTTCTAGGCTCCTTGGTCTGTGTGCTTTGCACCTTCGAGAATTCAAGACCAGCCAGTTACGTCACGATGCGGAATGATTCTTACGCCATCCTGTTGGCCCACCTGACGATTTTGCGGCCGCCAAGCCTATCACCGTCCTCTCAATGACACCTTTCGCGACACGGAAGCGGAGCAACGCCGGGATGCTTCTTTACGGTGCCTCATTCAACGGCTGACTTCGACGACGCCTGACCCTTGCCTCGCCGTGCTTCATCTTCAACACGGCGTACTGTTCACGTTTATAACATGCACCATGACGGCCCTGATCGACTATTCGTTGTTCTTGTGTATCCACGTTAGACTGATCTCGCCCAGCTTCGTTATGCGCCTACTGCCGGTCACCATGGCGTGTAACGGATATTTCTGACCGCATTTTCGGGCGCGTCTTTTTGCCTCGTTTTTACCGCGACGTCTGCCATTATAGCGCTGCCTGGGACCTTTTTCAAAGGCTAAAAATGCCGACCACACTAACTGTTGGCCATCCTCAACCGCTTAACGTGCCATCATAACCGTTCCTCCGTGCATGTGCTTATTTGCTTGGACCTTTTCGACGCCTGCTTAAAGAAATAACTGCATTTTTCTAGCAACAGGCTACTCCATCCCATTCGAACCCACACAGGCTTTTCTGATAAACTGTGTCTCCTATGTCGCCGACATTCTCCTTGAGAACGTCAACCTTCACGACCGTACCCCTCGACAGGTTGTCACCTTCTGAGGCCACTACTCTCTTTCTAACGCTCTTAGTGACATTAAACACTCGTGCGCGGATAAACAGAGCCTTGCTATTGCTTGCCATTTATTAAAGAAACACCTGATCGGGCGTCTCAACCAAACCCGTACTGAAATGCTTTCCTTGTAGGTCTCCGCTGACCGTTGTAACTAGAACGCTGCTTTACCTTCGTTACCATGCCAGAATTATTCTGGCCAATACATCCTAGGATTTCCTTTATTGTTCCTCTTGTTTGGCTAGAGTTTCAGCCTATTGTACGCCACCATTGTGCTGCTAGTTTAAATTTCATGTTGCAGCACGCCCGTGATGCACTCAAGACACAACAGGCTTACCGTATAGCCTGACTTCGACTTACAGACGTGCAGAAACATCAGCGGTTCCTATACGACGCCCACCATTGTGACCTCCACTACACACTTGGCGCCTTAGTTCTCATTTGGTCACAGCTGCGGCGTGTTTGCCTAAGAAGCTAATATCGCGGTATTCTGGCCATTACCGGGTTTCCCGTCAAGAACGCGACGTTACGTACAGTATCGCCTCCCCCCCTCCTTTAACCCCACTGCAGCTGAGCCTTGCTGCGGCATATTGCACGTCGCGCGTCTCAAACAGTCTAATGTGACCGACTCTTAACCTTCACTTGGTCAGTTCTTCAACTGCCGGGGCTCATGGCTGATGAAGACGTAAAAGATTCCTGCTAAGAAGACGACGGTCTTGGACTTCGCGAGCTAACTACCATCTTGTCAGCCACTTCACTCTTTATAAATATTCTGTAGATATATTTTATGCTTCCTTTTTCTCTGTAACAATATGTATATATATACACACTGGAAAGAGAATACAGGGAATGTGTGTAGCAGGCTGGCAACCGCTATCGGTTGGAGCACAACGCCTGCCTACACACAAGAAAGGAGAAGAAACATAAAAATGCAAGATAGGCAGCAGTGAACAAAAAAGAAAAGTATGAATCAAATGTGAGATCTTAAAGAATAAACTAAACAAGGACAAAAGACGGAGCACGACCGATCCCTGCAGGTCACGGTGCTAGAAGAACTAACGGTATTAAGAAAAACTTCAGAAATGGCCGCTTTATTTTTGAAGGCAGCCTGTAGATAGTAAATCTATTGTATTTTGAACAATTCACGATTCGATATCTACACTGGCAATGTCTAAAACGTTATTACGCTCATAAAACTTCAGCTGTCGCTACAAAGTGATTGCGGCCTACGGTTTTGGTAGAAAAATGTCTCTTTTTGTGTAAAAGAACCACTCGCGATGGTCAACTAATGCCTGATATTTCTTCACTCGTTTGCCCTGGTCGTAGTCATAAAATAATGAAGTGAATACTAGCGTGAACTGGATTAATATTTAGAATAGCCGGGACATGCACACCTCCAGCATCGGAGAATGTCGTGAAGTAGTGACAGAAACAACCTTCCTTCTTTTTTTACTTTTTTGACGTCATACAGCGCGCAGTCTCAGACCTTCAAAGATACACGTCGGCTTGTAAAGGGTAAACGTTGGGCGTACTCTATCTGAGCAGACTTGATAGCGTCATGATTTCAAATCCAGCTATAGAGATGGGTGTCGCTTTCTTTCTTCCGGTGCTCTTAATTATCGAGCTGGCAAGTGCCTTGTGAGTAGAAGCTTTTATGCCTCTCAGTCGTTTCCGCAACTATCTCGTGTATAAATCATATGACATTATTATGCTATGGTAAAGTCGTGTAAATAATTTCACCAGTTTTTATTTGAAATGTTCTAGGTTGGGCTAGTTGGTGGGTCATCCTTAAATATGCTCACAGCGATGAGCTTCACATGAACAAGGGACCAGGACACTAGCCCCTTATTTCGTCCACGTGAAGCCTGACACTGCAAGACTTTTTGTTAGAACTAGCGTTGTTAACCAAAGTAGAACCAGCATATTTCTATACTGAGGACGTCATGATTCGGTCTGAAGTCTGTAACCACAGTCTGTAACCACAGGTCCACCTTTAGATTATATCGACCTCCAAATCTTGTAACAAATGAGGTGGTCCTGCCACCTTTAAAATTGGCGGTGCATCCATTCTTTAGGCATTATTGGCTACCTTGTGGCAATTAGCAATGTATCTTTCAATGAGTGTGTATTTGCTGTATGCTTTTCATAGCGATGATTATTAAAATTGGCACATAAGCAGTGGAGGGGGAAGAAGAAGAAGCGCCGAGCAGTGCAGACGTGGAAGCATCGGCTCCGTTTCTTTTCCATGCTCCGCTCGTCAGTTTTGAGAGTGCAACGAAAAGAAGCATACCACTGGATCCACGAAGCGACGGCGAATCTACTGACACCAAGATTCAAGGTGGGGCTTGTTTTTTCACAATCTTACGGAACGTTTTCTGCTCCTTAGTGAGGAGTAGGGCCTATGTTGGGCCTAGTAAGCCCACCTGATCGCAGCCATGGCGGATACAAACATGGAAGATGAAGATTTTACTGGAAATGAAGGAAACAATGGTCAGGACGACTACGGCTGGCAAGTAGTGCTGGCCGAAGATCACGAGCTAGTACAGAGGCTGTGGATCAGGACAGCGCATTGCCACATAATCAGCGAGAGCATGGAGTCAAGGGAACCGCCGTCGGTGAAATGGTCAAGAATCGGACTATCAAAGCTTCGAGGATGCCTCAACTGCCCGAGGAGCACAGAAAAATCATTACACGACCTCGAGGAGGGCTCAATTTGAACAAGGGGAGCACCACCACGATTGGTTCCGCAGTCATCGAGGCGTCCGGCCTAACGGAAGAGGAGGCCCGTGAAGATGTTGTCCGGCCGAACTTTACTCAAAATATCATCGTAGTCAGCATACCTAAGCCCGAACATGCTGCGAAGTACGTTAGAATCAAGTCTTTCAAGATTATGGAAGTGGAATACGAGGCAAACGCATACGAAGCGGCACCACATGCCACATGCAAAGGCGTCTTCCGAAGAGTGGACATCAGAGACTCGCAAGCTATAATAACAAGAAACGTCGTGCATGACTTGAACCCGCTTGCGCTGGCTGCCAAGCGCATCAAGACGTCGGGATCGGTCATCGTACTTTTCGATGGATTCAAAGTGCCCAATTTTGTCAGGTACGGATCCACACTAGTGAGATGCTACCTCTACAGGAAGCAGGAAATATAGTGATTAACCTGCAGTATCGTAGCGTGTTGAATTATACGCGAATGTGACAAAAGAGAGAGTAGTATCCTAATCATGATGGTTATCAGAAACACACATGGAGAGCTTGCCCGTTATTATTCGGCTAAGCTGCTCCGTAAGACCAATCAGCTGCGGATGGTATGCAGTACTAAGTTTGTGTATGGTACAAAAGGAGCGGAGCAAGTTGTCCACAACTGTAAAACGGAAGGAGCGACCCCGATGAAAAGAAGTTGACGAGTACCGCCACGATGAACATTGATGTTGTGCAACCTGAAGTAGGCTATGTCTGTTGGAAGGGCTCGGGTTATCGCGAACCCAATTGCATAATCATTTGTGACGAAATTGCACTTGTAGCCTCAATCAGATGCAGAAAAGGTGCCAGGAGGCCTACTCCAATGCGATAGAAGAGTTCGGTAGGAACGTCAAGAGGTTGAAGCAGTGAGCACAGATGGCTTCTTCTGGCGCTGACATAACTCACAAGAAGTGACGTAGCAGCGGTTTGATTCACACAGACCAGCCCAAAGTATCGTCGCTGGACATGGTGGTATGTACGGATACCCTGAAGTAATCAAAAGTCGGTAGATCGTGCACCTTGGATAGAACAGTGGTGCGAAGATGCTGGGGAATGACAAGCAGCACCTCAGCTCCACTAGGGTACATGCTGTGCCGACTAAACTGCCGTCCTGGAGTAGGAACATGTGAAGAAAAGGATCACGCGACATAAATGTGACCTTGTCCATGATACCACGTATTCTTGGATCTGGGCGATATCCTGTAGTGAGGTCAGCGTAGCAGATAGCTAAAATACAGAAGCAGAAGCATAGGTCGCAAGAACCTCAGGAGGATCGTCTGGGTGGTGGTACAAGCAGTCGGAATTTTCGTATAAACACTCCAACTTGTAAGCAACTGTGCCCCAGTATTCCTGCAGGCGTATCACCCAGGAACCTAGGCTATCGGTAGGGTTTTTTAGGGAAGAAAACCAGCATAGCGTGTTGTGGCCTGAGCTTTACTGTAAAAGGCCAACCATACCGGTGAGGTCGAAATTTCGCCACCGCCTAGAGAAGTGCAAGGCATTCACGTTCAGTAATGGAAGAATTTTGCTCAGCTGGAGAAGGCAGACGGCTTGCGTAGGCAATGATACGGCCATGGCCTCAATTAGGTTGGCGAAAAATGGCACCGATTCCATGACCAATGGCATCACTGCTTCTGTTGGAGCAGACAGGTTGAAGTGTGCCAGAGTTGGTGGGGGTGTTAGGAGAGATATAAGCTTCGAGAAGGCGGTTGCTTGTTCAAGTCCCCAAGAAAATGAAACCTCTGCCTTGAGAAGAACAGAGGACGGGTGACATCCGCAAAATTGTGCATGAAGCGGTAGAAGTACGAGCACACGCCCACGATGTTCCGGACATCGTTAGTACATGTTGGCACTGGAAACTTCTGTACGGCGGGAACCTTGCCCGTGTCTTGGTGCACACCAGGTGAATCAACAAGATGACCGAGGATAGTTATTTGGTGGCGTCTGAAGTAATATTTAGACAAATTAAATCGAAACCCAGTATTGCGAAAACAGAAAGAACGAGCGAGAGGCGCTCTAGGTGCGTAGCAAATGTAGGAGCAAAAAGATTGACGTCATCTAAGGAACAAATACAGATGGACCACTTGAGACCATGCAGGAGTGTGTCCATCATGCGTTCAAAAGTAGCTGAAGCATTACCTAATTCTAAAAGCATAAGTTTAAACTGGTATAAGCCACCGGGTGGTGTAAAGACGGTTTTCTGGCCGCCTATGCCGATGCCGATTACGGCAATCTCCCAGTAAGCGTAACGAAGGTCGATGTAAGAAAAATGCTTCGCACCGTGGAAGCAGTCGAGGGCGTCATCAGCGCGTGGTATAGGATAAACATCTTTCTTAGTGATCTTGTTGACTTGCCGGTAATTCACACAGAAGCGCCAGCTGGCGTTCTTCTTTTTGGCCAGAATTAGAGGGGACGCCCAACGACCGGAAGATGGTGGAGCGTTTCCTCGAGAGAGCACCTTCTCGACCTTCGTTTGAATGACCTGTCGTTGGTGCAAGGACAGACGGTATGGTCGCCTGTGAATAGTGTGTGTGTCCCTGGTGTCGATCCGCTGTGTCCTGAGATAGGTGTGGCCTAAAGGGTGACCCAGGTCTAAAATATTGCTGAACGCGAAAGACTGCTGGCATAACTGGCCGGCGTGGTAAAGCGGAAGTTCGGGAGAAATTACGTCTGTGATCTGAGGAAGTACAGCCAGCAATGATGCTGAAGAGTCAACGGGAGACGACGTAATATAAGCAGTCAAGGCTGAAAATTGGCAAACTTCGGAGGAGGGCAGCGTACCTAATGCTATGCCTTGCCGTGGGACGTTGTGACCGATGGCGAAGTTGATGCGATGAAGGCTGGTAGAATTGTTGGCGATACTGACGATGGCGTGCGGAAGAGCAACGTGGTGGTCAAGGAGGACGTCCGTGAGAAAAGACACAACTCAGTCACCATCAGGCATAAGTGGAGCCCGATAAAGCAGAACACTGGTCATGGCTTGTGCGGCGAGTTGAATGTGCTCAGAGAAGCAGAGCATGAAGGGAATTTCGTCAGGAGAGTCAGGACAAGAGATATCAAGTTGAACGTTTCCGGCGGAGCAGCCGATAAGGGTTGGGTAAAAAAACAGTAAACAAACCGATGTTTGGCGGCCACCGACACCAACACAAGCGGCACACATTCCTATTGTGGCCTGTGTTCTTCCATTAGTGAGTCGCACAACTCAAGACGCCTCACGTGTCAGCCCATTAGTGAGCCGTCTACGAAGCGGGTCGCTCATCACAGAGATGTGCGTGCCTGTATCAAGCGCAGTATTGACAGGGACACCAGGTAGGTCACATCAAGTAAATTCATTTCCCTCAGAAAGGGCAGTAGAGTAATTGCAGTGTCGGACGTTCTAGCAGCGCCCCATCTCGGAGCTGCACCCGTCAGTTTCCCGTAGAGGGCAGGTACATAGGGGATGGAGAGCGGCGAATAGTGGGTGAGCGAGACAGGGGTCGTCGTGGTCAGGGTGAATAACTCTGCCGTGTAGATGAGGGCACCTTCGTAGTTGTATGGTTCTGAAGAATGTTCTGGTGATGAACGAGTACCTGGCGACCGGCTTTAAGGTTGGAACGTAGACGGATATTGCCATGACGTCCGTGGTTGTGGCGGAAACGTGGCGGGAAATGTGGAATTGTGGCGCCGGCACTTGAAAAAAATTGGCCGGCCATCAGATCTTTGCCATTACGCTGGGTTGCCAAAAGGCCGACAGGGGTACGGGGCTGGCGAAGAAGGGATCGTAGGAAAATGTAGGCGTCCGATCGATTGACGGAATAGACAGACTGAATTCCAAGGTTCGCCAACTGGTCATGGACGACATACTGCGCAAGGAAAATCGTTAGTCGAGAATCATGCGAAGATGTCTGGAAATCAACCGGTGCCGTGCTCCGATCTTTCGGCGAACGACATGGACGACGCTTTTAGACGTCGACGGCTGATTTGCAGGGTGGAGGTCCTCGCACGACGACGTAGTAGCCATATTTCCAAGACGCGTGAACTGGTCTGCGATGCGACGACGTTTTGCTTTTTCGTAGCCTCATTAATGACGACAGCGATGCCGGAAAAATTCGTATGCACGAGAAGATCAAAAGTGCCGTCCACTATGCCCTGCAGTACAAGGTTCACGTTGTCTTCTCACATCATCTCGTCAACCTTGCAGCAAAAGGCGAGGACGCCCTGTTTGTATGACACATTTGATTGGGTCGGAGCCTAGACGAAGTACCCCTGTTCGTTTTGCGCAGCTCGCTTATGGCCAAAACATTTCCCGAAGAACTCGTGGAACTTTTCCTTACATTCCTCCGAGCTTGCCTATCCTTCCTTGTGGTTTCAAAACCACACCGTCCCGTTCCTTTCAGGTGGAAAATTATGTTAGCCAGCATAACAGTTTGGTGCCAGCTGTTGTGGGTGGTGACACGCCCGTAGATTTGGAGTCGCGCATCTATATCAAGATTGTTGGTCCCGGAAAACATTCTTGGGTCGCGGGGCTGCCACAAGATTACTGTCGGCGTGGCATTAGTGGTTGCTTCTGTCCGCAGGGTGGCTACCCTTACACCAGCTCCATGACCAGCCTATGTCGTCTTCGGAGCTCCGTGATGAGCAGCAGTAGCCGCACCTCCACAAATATATTGTGAAGGGAAGGACCAAGAAGGCAGAAGTATATAAAGTATGTACAGTAATTTACAATAACTGACAAAGACCAGTCTAGAGCAAACTATTCACTGAAGCGTCTTTTTCATTCGCAAGGTCGTGCTCATCTTCCTCAGCGTTGTGCAGTGTAACAATATATTTGTTCGTAGGAAATGTTTGTAAAACAGCTTGGAAAAGAAGAAAGCAAAGAAAGGGAAAAGGCAGGGATGCTACTCAGAAGGGCACCTGGTTGGCTAAATATCATGAAATTCTCACATCTAGAACTCTATAACTGTTAGATTACATAACTTAGAAGATGCTACTGCCGTGCCTACCAGAAGCTTTAAAAGTGCGGCCCTACAAGTTGTATTGCAGAGGCCCTGTCCTTCGCGTATTAATCCTAATATAAAGCTGAAATATTATTGAGATATAACACGGCAATCTCAGAAGCGTACAACGTTTGTGCGACCTTTCAAAATACAGTAAACTTTCCAGTGAAAGTGACTCTCGGATAGTGGCAGTAAGAATTTTATTGCCTCTGTTATCATCATCAGCAGCAGCAGCAGCCTATTTTTTTGTCCTCTGCAGGACGAAGGCCTCTTCCCACGATCTCCAACTACCCCTGTCCCGCGCCAACCGACTCCAACCAGCACCCACAAATATCCTCATTTCGTCGCACCCCCTAGTATTCTGTCGTCCTCTACTGGGCTTCCCTTATCTTGGTAGCCATTCTGTCACCCTAATGGTCCAACGGTTCTCTACTCTACGCATTACATGACTTGCCTAGCGCCATTTTTTCTGTTTATGTCAATTGCAATGTCATCTGTACCCGTTTGCTGTCTGATACAAACCCCTCTCTTTCTGTCTCTTAAAGTTATGCGTAGCATTCTTCGTTCCATCGCTCTGTGCGCAGTTCCTAACTTTTTATTGCGAAGCAATACTACTTTAGGTCGCACTTCAGCCCGTTCCGTGGCGAGGCGGTGGTAGGCACCATTGACCTTTAGCGTGACCTCGCTGCGTGACATCACACCACGTGACCTAGAGTGACGTCACACAAGCTGCGTAAAAACGGGGCCCCATCTCACGCCGTCGCGAGGCGAGGCGGTAGCCACCAACGGCGGCCTAACTCCCGCTCCTCTCACCAGGGGCGCTACTATTGCTTCGCAATCACCAGCCTTAACCAAGCTAAGCCACGGCCGGCTTTTTTCAAGTTCCTTTGCGAATGTCCAAGTCTCTGACCATATTGACACGTGTAATTGTTTGTCTTTATCGGGCGACACGTTTCACCGCCTAACAAAGGTTATCGTACAGCGCAGGACGCGCCTGCATGTATCGGAAGTTTCTGGAATGTTATCGATGCTTCCATGCGCTGTCTGTGACCGAACCTCATGTAATCTGATCGCATGTGTGCACTACGCGAATAATGTAGAATTTTGTTGAAGGCACGCGAGTCCCAGCGATTCCTCTGGAACATTCGACGACTGATGTATAAAAGCGGACGCGCTTGACCCGCTGATCAGATTTTCGACGATCGCCGACTGTGTTTGCCGCTATCGTTCTGCTATAAGTGTAGCCTTTTTTGTGGGCACAGGTTCGCCCAATAAAAGTTAGTTTTGCCGTTCACAGTATTGCTACTGTGTTCTTCAACGTCAACACCACGTGACATCTGGTGGAGGTGTTTTACGTTCATGTACCGGACGCCCCCGACAAGCCGTAATCCAAGCCCGGACCGCAAAGACAACACCAACGTCGTCCTGGAACACCGAGCAAGCCGCCGGCTACAGCAGCTGCCCCCGGAACACGGTCTTCTACCAGATACTACCAAGAAGACTGTCCAAGAAGATCGTCCAGAAACGACCAAGAAGTCATCCCCAATGCCAGTCGCAGCGGCCCCAATAATTCTTCCGCAGCCAAGGGCACCACCGACGTTCCGCGGTTCCACTTTTTAGGACCCGGAAAGCTGGCTGGAAACGTATGACAGGTTCGCTACGTTTAACAGCTGGGAAAGCGACGACAAGCTGCGACATGTCTATTTCGCATTGGAGGATGCCGCCAGGACGTGGTTCGAGAATCGACAAGCCACCTTGACGACGTGGGACTTGTTCCGAAGCGGCTTCCTAAAAACATTTACAAGCGTCGTGCGAAAAGAGCGAGCCCAAGCTCTACTGGAGACCAGAGCGCAGCTGCCGAATGAGACGATCGCGATCTTCACTGAGGAAAGGAGCCATCTGTTCCGCCACGCCGACCCGGAAATGTGCGAGGAGAAGAAAGTCCGTCTACTGATGCGCGGTGCAAAAGAAGGAACTTTTCGCCGGAATGGTAAGAAGCCCACCGAAGACCGCCGACGAGTTTCTTCGTGAGGCGACAAACATCGAGAAGACACTGGAATTGCGGAATCGGAAAATCGACTGCCGCACCAAGCCAACAAGCAACGCCGGAGTTCAATCAATGGCCACCGACGACCTGCGCGAGACCATCAGGGCAGTCGTGCGAGAGGAGCTACTGAAGGTTTTCCCATCATCACAGCCTCAAGTGGCTTCGATTGCCGACGCCGTACGTGAGGAGCTCCAACACAACTCGGAATAGCCCCTGAATTGCCGCAGCCTCTGCCGCAGCCTCAGCCGCATGCGATGACATACGCCGATGTAGCCCGCCGTCACGTTCCCCCTCCGCGCCCTCGGCAGGGCCCAGTGGCGACACAGTTCCAGCGTCCACCACCACCACCATCTCCGCCAGCACGCCAACCCGTCGTCCCACGCGGCATTCCAAGGAAGACTGACGTTTGGCGCGCCTCCGATCACCGTCCGCTTTGTTATCACTGCGCACACGCCGGGCACATCTACCGCCGATGCCCATACCGTGAGATGGGACTCCGAGGGTTCACCATTAACGCGCCGCGACCACAGATTGGCGAACGACCTCGCGATATGGCGACTACCTCGCCGCCACTCAGTGGAGCCCTCGACGACCTTCCCGTTCGCCGTCCCCAGGCCGCTACCTGTCGCCGCAGCGCCGACCATACACTGGCCCAGCTCGGGGCCGGTCAGCGAGCCCATATCCGGAAAACTAAAAGCAGCAACCGATCGAGGTGCGGTTGCTGTTCGTCGAACTGACGAAAATCCTCCGCCGCCGACGAAGACGCCGAAGAAACTACTTCGACGACATTACAACACGCCGCCGTCCCGACGAAGTGTGCAAGCAAAGAATACGACGACGAAAGACGACCTGACGACGTCACATACCAGCCACAGATCAACGCGACGCAGCCGTGATCCGACGCCAAGGCAGAGCTGTAATGCAAGACAAGGAACCACCGACCTCGACGTGCTTCTCGACGGCCACGCAGTCACCGCCTTAGTCGACACAGGGGCTGATTACTGCATCACGAGTCGACACATCGCCGCTCAGTTGAAGAAAGTCAAGACTACATTGGAAAGCTCTCAAATTCGGACCGCTTAAGGACATCTCATAACTTCGCCGACTGGAATCTGCATGGTAAGAATTACCGTCCATGACCTGACTTACCCTGCCCCCTTCGTTATCCAACAACAGTGTTCACGAGACGTCATTCTCGGCATGGACTTCCTGAACCAACATGGCGCAGTCATAGACCTGAAGTCGAAATCGATAACGCTGTCGGAAGATCAAGCGATACCGCCGGAGAGCTCTAGTAGTCACCATGCCTTAAGTGTGCTCGAAGATCAAGTGAGCATCCCGCCGCGCTCTAGCATTATTATTTCCGTCGGCTCCGAAACACACGCTGACGTAAAAGGCGTCATCGAGGGCGACCAACACCTGCCGCTCGACCGCGAAATTTGCGCCGCAAGAGGAATCACTCGACTCCACGGAGGGAAAACGGAAGTGACGCTAACCAACTTCAGCCAAGAGTTCAAGCACATCAACAAGGGCACGACAATCGCGTACATCGAGGAAATTGTGGAAATCAGCAATGCCTTTGTCCTCTCGGATTCAGCCGCATCTACCCCGATGAGCATTGTCCCCGAACCAGACTTCGATGTGAATCCAAGTCTCCCTATGAGTAAGCAGCAACAGATCAGAAGTCTTCTCCGACGATACAAAGACTGCTTTTCGACGTCATCGAGGATTCGACAAACACCAGTTGCAAAGCATCGCATAATAACCGAAGAGAGCGCTCGACCACTCCGCCAGAGCCCTTACCGAGTTTCGACGCGAGAACGTGAAGCTATGAGGCAACAAGTCGACGAAATGCTGCACGACGACATCATCCAGCCGTCGAAAAGCTCGTGGGCCTCTCCTGTAGTCCTGGTGAAGAAAAAGGACGGAACCCTACGCTTCTGCGTCGATTATCGTCGACTGAACAAGATCACGAAGAAAGATGTGTACTCCCTTCCACGGATAGACGACGCATTGGATCGGCTCTGCAACGCTAAATCTTTCTCGTCGAGGGACCTCAAGTCTGGCTATTGGCAAATAGAAGTCGACGAAAGAGGTCCCGAAAAGACCGCCTTCATCACCCCGGACGCCCTCTACGGATTCAAGGTTATGCCATTCGGACTGTGCTCGGCGCCTGCAACGTTGTAGCGCGTGACGGACAGGGTTTTAGAAGGATTGAAGTGGCAGACCTGCCTCGTATACTTGGATGACGTCGTCGTCTTCGCCAGAAATTTCGACGATCATCTTAGGCGGCTTACAACAGTACTAGATGCCATCAGGTCATCAGGGCTTACTATGAAACCGGAAAAGGGCCGCTTTGCCTACGAGGAGCATCTATTTCTAGGCCACGTCATCATCAAATCTGGAGTCCGCCCCGACCCGCAGGAGACAGCTGCCATCGCAAAGTCCCCGCAGCCCATCGACAAGAAGGCAGTCCGTAGATTCCTTGTGCATGTGTGCCTACTACAGGCGCTTTGTCAAGGACTTTTCACGCATCGTGGAGCCGCTAACACATCTAACCATATGTGATGTGGGAGTGGGAAACGCCGCAGGCCGATGCATTTCAAGAACTCAAACGACGCATGCAGTCGCCGCCGGTAGTTGCACACTTCGACGAGGACGCCGATACCGAAATCCTCAGTGACGCCAGTAGCCTAGGCCTCGGTGCCGTCCTAGTCTAGAGGAAAGACGGACTTGAACGGGTGATATGCTAGCCAGTCGCTGTGAAAAGCGGAAGGGAATTATTCTTCGACTGAAGAGGAATGCCTCACCATCATTTGGGGTACAGCAAAGTTCCGCTCTTGCCTATATGGGAGGCCATTCAAAGTGGTCATCGATCATCACGCGTTGTGTTGGCTAGCTGACTTAAAGGACACAGGCACTAATATTTCTTAAAGATATGCCTAATAGTATATAGCCACGTACGTGTACTTGTTTCTCTTTATCGGGCGACACGTTTTACCGCCTAACAAATGTTATCGCACTGCGCAGGACGCGCCTGCATGTATCGGAAGTTTCTGGAATGATATCGATGCTTCCGTCCGCTGTCTGTGACCGAGCCTTGTGTAAGCTGATTGCATGTGTGCGCGACGCGAATAATGTAGAACTTTGTGGAAGGCGCGCGGGTCCCAGCGATTAGTCTGGAACATTCGATGATTGATGTATAAAAGCCGACGCGCTTGACCCGTTGATCAGATTTTCGACGATCGCCGACTGTGCTCGCCGCTGTCGCCATTCTTTGAGTGTCGCCTGTTTTTGAGGTCGGCCAACTTAAAGGACCCTTCAGGACGGCTGGCGCGGTGGAGCCTCAGACTGCAAGAATATGACGTCACGGTAATATAGAAGTCCGGAAGAAAACACTCTGACGCCGACTGCCTATCACGCGTCCCCATCGATCCCCCGCCGCAAGACGACGAGGACGACGACGCCTTCCTTAGAATAATAAGCGCGGAAGACTTCACTAAACAGCAAAGAACACACCCGGAGCTAAAAGGCCTCGTCGAGTATTTGGAAGGGAACACCGACGTTGTTCCTAGGGCATATAAGCGCGGATTGTCTTCGTTCACGCTTCAAGACAACCTACTCGTGAACAACTTCTCACCAGTCCGCGCCAACTTCCTTCTTGTTGTTCCGTCGGCGCTGCGTCCAGACGTACTGCACGCCCTACATGACGATCCGACCGCTGGGCACCTCGGTTTTTCCCGGACGCTATCGAGGTTACAAGGAAAGTATTAGTGGCCGCGCCTAACCGCCGACGTCGCCCGTTACGTCAAGACATGCCGAGACTTTCAGCGACGCAAAACACCACCGGCAAGGCCAGCGGGATTACTACAGCCGATCAAGCTTCCTTACCGATCTTTTCAGCAGATCGGGATGGACTTGCTGGGACCGTTTCCGACATCAACTTCCGGAAATAAGTGGATCGTCGTGGCGACGGATTATCTCACCCGCTTCGCTGAAACTAAAGCTCTACCGAAAGGCAGCGCCGCCGAAGTAGCGAAATTTTTCGTCGAGAGTGAGTGAGTGAGTGAGTGAAAACTTTTGAGTCTTTCAAGAGTTTCGCGGTTACGAGGTCTCCGTCGTCTTCATCTTCTTGGCGCTGGCGACTTGAGACTCCTCTTCAGCAAGGGTGGGCCCCTATTCCAAGGCTCCACTGAGTCGTGCTGCATCGCTCGCGTGATGCACTAGGGCCCTTTGGGCCGTGAGCTCGCTGCTGGTGAGCCGACTCTCCCATTGCTCCGCACTCGGGTGTTCGTGTTTGTGGAATGCTTTGTTGCGTTCGCACTCCCAGGTGATGCGGTAGAGTGTAGGTTTGGCACCGCATCAAGGGAAGGTGGCCCTGTATTGTGTCGGAAACATCTTATTGAGCACGTGTAAGTTGGGGAAGGTGTTTGTTTGTAGTCTGCGCCAGCTGGTCGCTTCCTCCTTTGTGAGGTCTTTGTGTGGTGGCGGATATCTAAATCTAGTTCCTCTATGTAAGTTCAGGGTCTCTGCATATCCCCCCTCGCAAGCCTGTAGGTGGGTCTCCGGGGCATCCGACCGCCCAGCTCGGAACGCTTCGCCTCGAGCTAGGCTGTCTGCCCTTTCGTTCCCCCCTATGCCTACGTGACCCGGGATCCAGATTAGTTTGTGCCTGGGCTTTTCCTTCTCGGCGGAGGTGGCTCCGCTGAGTATTCTGAGGGCAGTTTTGCTGATTCTGCCCCTCGTATAGTTCCTGCACACCTTTTGAGTCCGTCAGTATGTTGAGAGATCGGCCTGTTCTATAATCTTCCGCTGCCGCCAGCGCTACGGCAATCTCCTCGGCCTCCGCTGTGCCAGCGACCTTTGCCGTGGCATACGTGATCGGGTTTCGTTCCTTGTTAACCACTACCGTCGCGGCCACGCGTTCTCTTCCGTGTAGATATACGGCGGCGTCCGTGTATACTGTATTGTCTAGCTGGGCTAGCGTTCTCTCAACGTATTCGGCCCTAGCTTTGCGCCTGTTTTCGTGTAGGTTGGGATCCATATTTCTCGGCAGGGGTCCCACATTAATGGTTTTCCTGAGGTGGTCCAATACGTCCGCGTATCTGTCTGTCAGTCCGCTCGTATCCCGACCCAACCTCCTCAGGAGCGCTCGTCCCGTAGGGGTGCCTCTGAGTCTCGCGGTTTGCGTACCCAGCAGAGCCTCGGCGAGCTCGCTGAAGGTGTTGCTGATGCCCAGCTGGAGCAACTTCTCGTTCGACGTGTTTCTCGGTAGACGCAGAGCCGTCTTGTACGCCTTCCTGAGGATGGTGTCTGCTTGCTCTCTTTCTGCCTCGGTCGTCACGACATCCTCCTGCGACATGGTGCTCCAGAAGTCCTCATCACCGACAGAGGAACGGCTTTTACAGCAGAGCTCACCCAAGCCATTCTGTAGTGCAGTCAGACAAGGCACAGGAGGACAACTGCCTACCACCCGTAGACGAATGGTCTCACGGAGCGCCTGAACGAGACTCTCACCGACATGCTAGCAATGTACGTCGACGTCGAACACAAACCTGGGATGCCGTCCGGCTGTACGTAACATTCGCTTACAACATGGTGGTGCAAGAAACAACACTGATCACGCCATTTAGGCTGGTTTACGGCAGGAAACCGACGACGATGCTCGACGCCATGCTGCCGCACGTCACTGACGAAGATAATCTTGACGTCGCTACCTATCTCCAGCGCGCCGAAGAAGCCCGACAGCTCGCCCGCCTACGGATAAAGAACCAGCAGCGTACCGACAGCCGACACTACAACCTCCGACGACGCTTCGTCGAGTACCAGCCTGGCAACCGTGTTTGGGTATGGACCCCGACACGCAGACAAGGACTGAGTGAGAAACTATTGCGACGCTATTTAGGACCCTACAAGGTAATCCGAAGTATTGGCGCACTGGACTATGAGGTCGTGCCAGATAGCATTTCGCCTTCAAAGCGCTGCCGCGCATGATCTGAAGTTGTCCACGTGGTGCGTCTTAAACCCTTTTACGGACGCTGACGAACTTCCCTTATTTTGTTGTTTTCTTTGGTACGAGTGCTTTTCTTTATTACTTTCGTTTGTTTCAAGCATCGGGTCGATGCTTCTTAAGACGGGGGTATTGACACGTGTACTTGTTTGTCTCTATCGGGCGACACGTTTCACCGCCTAACAAATGTTATCGTACAGCACAGGACGCGCCTGCATGTATCGGAAGTTTCTGGAATGTTATCGACGCTTCCATCCGCTGTCTGTGACCGGACCTTGTGTAATCTGATCGCATGTTTGCGCGAGGCGAATAATGTAGAACTTTGTAGACGGCACGCGGGTCCCATCGATTACTCTGGAACATTTGATGACTGATGTATAAAAGCGGACGCGCTTGACCCGCTTATCAGATTTTCGACGATCGCCGACCGTGTTCGCCGCTATCATTTTGCTGTAAGTGTAGCCTGTTTTTGGACACAGGTTCGCCCAATAAAAGTTGCTTTTGTCGTTCACACTATTGCAACTGTGTTCTTCAACGTCACCACCACGTGACAATATGTCAGCACCAGTAAAATGCACTGATTTTATACCTTCGTTTTTCAACATCTCACGATGTCTGCCGTATGCGATCCAACCAATTTATATTCTTCAGTGAGTTTCCTTCTCATGGTCAGGGTTCCCTGTGTGTAGTTGACCTAGGTAAGCCTACTCCTTAACAGGCTCTAGAGGCTGACTGGCAATCCTAAATTATTGTTCCTTTGCCTGGTTGTCATTATCTTTGTCTTCTGCATGTTAATCTTTAGCCCCACTCTTACGCTCTCTCTGTTAAGGTCCTCAATCAATTGCTGCAACTCGTCTGCAGTGCTGCTTAATAGAACAATGTCATCGGGAAACCGAAGCTTGCTGAGGTATTGGCCGTCGATCATTACTCCTAAACCTTACCAGTTGAATAGCTTGAATATTTCTGCAAAGCACGCAGTGAATAACATTGAAGAGATTGTGTCTCCTTGTTTGACTCCTTTCTTTACAAGCATCTTCCTACTTTTCTTGTGTAGAATTAAGGTTGCAGTGGAATCTATGTAGATATCTTACGTACGTTGTCTGTACCACTTGATTACGCGATGCCTCTAAGACTGCTGGTATTTCTACTGAATCAAATGCTTTTTCGTAATCTATGAAAGCCATGTAGAGAGGTTTGTTGTAGTCTGCGGATTTTTCGAAAATCTGAATAATGACATGAATGTGGTCCATTGTAGAGAATCCCTTCCTGAAGCCCGCCTGTTCCCTTGGTTGACTAACGTGTAGTGTTGCCCTTAAGCTATTGGAGATTATCTTGGTAAATATTCTGTTGAATACTTGGAGTAAGGTAATGTGCCTATAATTTTTCAGTTCTTTAATGTCTTCCTTTTATTAGATACGTAAAATGTTTGCATTCTTGCAGTTTTCTGGGACCCTTGCTGTTGATGGATATTTCGTATAGAGAGCCGCCAGTTTTTCAAGCATTATGTCTCCTCCAGCTTTGATTAAATCGACTGTTATTCCATCTTCTCCTGCCGCTTTCCCCGTTTCATGTTTTGCGAGGCCCTTCTCATCTAATCTCTAGTTATAGGAGGAGTTTCTGTATCCTGTTCATTATCGTGCCGAACGGAGCCCTCCTGAGTTCTCTGGGTACTGTACATGTCAGTACAGAATTCTTCCGCTGCTTTTACTACACCTTCGAGATGGCTGATGATATTACCCTGCTTATCTTTCAGTGTATACAAATACATTGGTCCTATGCGAAGTTTCATTGACAGTGATTTCAGGATGCGTGCATTTCGTACGGCTTCTTCAGTCTTTCTCATGATATAGTTTCGAATATCACTTTTCTCTTTCTTGATAAGTTTTGACAGTTCCGCGATTTCTATCTTCTCTCATGCATTGGCCACTTTCATTCTTTGTCGCTTCTTTATTGGGTCCTTTGTTACTTGGCAGAGCTTGCCTACTAGTTGCCTTGCTGCCTGGACTCCCACCTCAATTGCTGCCTCTGAAGCCAGCCTCGTTAGAGTTTCATCCATCAACTCTATGTCATCATGAGCATCATCTCTCTGTTGTAAGGCTGCATATATGTCTCCTAGTAACATCCTAAATTTGTCTGCTTTTACACTTACTGCCTCTAAGTTTACCTGTTCCTTCTTGACCAATTTTACTCTTTCTCTCTTCAAATTGTGGTGAATCCTAGCCCTCACTAACCTATCATCACTGCACTTTACCCTAACTATCATTTCTACATCCTGCACTATGGTGGGATCGGCAGAAAGTGTGGAATCAATTTCATTCCTTGTTTCAGCATTAGGGCTCTTCCTGGTCCACTTTCTGTTGCTACGTTTTCTGAAAAAGGTGTTCATTATTCTCAGCTTATTCCTTTCTGCGAATTCTACCAGCACCTCCCCTCTAGCGTTTCTAGAATCGACGCCGTAGTTGCCAATCGCCAGTTCAACCGCCTGCTTTGTCCCCACTTTTGCATTGAAGTCGCCCATTACTACTGTATACCGAGTTTGCACTCTTCTCTTCGCTAATTCAACATCTTCATTAACCTGATCGACTTCCTCATCGTCGTGGCTGGATGTTGGAGCGTAGGCTTGTACTACCTTTAATTTATACTTCCTATTACGTTTGATTACGACTACTGCTACCATCTTTATAATGCTATAGAATTCGTCATTGTTGCCCGCTATGTTCTTATGGATTAAGAATTATACTCCGTATTGCTTCTTATCTGGGAGAGCTCTATAGCAGAGGTCATGGCCGTTATTCAGCAACGTATAAGCCTCCCCAGTTCTTCTAATCTCACTAATGCCGATGATATCCCAAACAATGTGAGAGTTCCTCAAAAAGTACTGCTAAGCTAGCCTCACTCGACAAAGTTCGGCAATTAAAGGTTGACAGGGCCAGTTTCCATTGGGGGCCTGAACGGACCCAGAGATTCTTAGCACCCTCTGCTGCGTTACAGGTCTGACCGCCGCCTTGGACAGGTGCTCCGCAGCTGCTGGGGACTGAGGGCCGTGAGTTAATTGTAGGTATCATTGGGGAGGTTGTGGCCGATTAGTGCACGAGGGAGGCCAATTCCTATTCTGGTGAGGGAGTGTCTTTGTTCAAGCTTAGTGGGCCTTCCTAATTTGGTTGTACCTTGATTAGTATTGCGCCATTAGCTCTCGGCATCTTTTGTCGGTGTCAGGCGCCACTCGAAGCCGGCAGATGTAGTGTACTGGGAGATGTCATACGAGATACTCCATCGTAGATTTTAAAAGAAAATGGGGGGGGGGGGGGGGGGGGATTTGAACTTCCGACTATTGCAACTGATCATAAGGCTTAGCTCTGTAACATAATGCCGCAGGCGGCTAGGCTACCTTGTCGCCGAAATGCCGCCGATACGCTCATTTGTCCGCCCTTTGCCGGTTTTGTCATAGGTTGCACAATACAGTATCAATTCTTCCTGGTCCTAACACCTTCTTTCCCGAATCTCACGCAAGCACGCGGTCTTGAACACGCCTAGGTATTCGATATATTTTCGCTGAAATTGAACAGCACTTAACACTTCCGTGTAAAAATAAAAAGGGAAAAGTTTTGAGCGCTTACCGGGAGGCCCCGGGCCGCGTATCATTCGTTCATCGCGTCTGCGTGTCTATTGGCGTCCGAAAGCTAGTGCTCCCGGGCATCCAGAAAGGTGAGCACTGTCGCCGTATCGATACCGCTCGGAGCCTGGCGCAAAGGGAGCGACGTTGAAAGCTCCCAATGGTGTCTCCACCCTTTCTTCAGCTCTATTATAATAGATCTAAAGAGAAGGAGGAAATGGAGGTGGCGGGGGTAACTGACCCCGTAGTTTTTCTGTGGGAACGTTGTCGCCCTAAACACTAGAAAGTTGGGAATTGTATGCCTCCTTTTACCTACACTATAAACAGAAACACACCCCGATGGGCGTTTCTCGCTTGTCCTCTAGAGCATTTTCTTTTGTTTATGTTCTTGCTCCTATTGAAAGGGTGTACAATAAAGCCACCATTGAGGTGGCCATTAATACTGCATACAACGGGAGTACGCTAATATGCCCACTTTACCACCATTTGAATGGGAGGTACAATGGGTGTATTGTGAAGGAATTAAAAGCATTTTAGTTTAGGTGCGGCAAGCACATAGTGAAATGCTTGGTGGCGTGGGTCACGCGCCTACAGAGCAACAGACGAAACACCGCAGGCCGAAATGTCGGACGCCGACGATCAAGGCTTAGGGGAACTCGGCAGCTCGAGCAGGCGTTGCGCCTGCTAAGAGCGAACGCCGCCATCCGACACGTCGGCCCGTGGTACCCCGTCTGCCACTGCATAGGCGCAGCATCGCGCCACGATGCATTTCGCCGCGTGCAGGCCACACGCGGCCCAATCGACGGCACAGGGCCACCGCTGAATTGACCAAGTCGCGCACACGTGGTCCAAGGGCGAACGAACGCGTCACCGCACTACTTCGACACTATTTTTTTCTTTCACTGATAACAGAGCCCATCCTTGCAACGATTGTGCTGTCACGCAGTCGTCCATGCGAAAATGCTAGCTGTCGGCCGTGCCTCCGTGGCCAGCAAACGCCTTCAAGAGCAGTCACTATTTGCTTTCTTGAGAATTAAGGGGTTACATAGATAGATAGATAGATAGATAGATAGATAGATAGATAGATAGATAGATAGATAGATAGATAGATAGATAGATAGATAGATAGATAGATGGATAGATGGATAGATAGATAGATAGATAGATAGATAGATAGATAGATAGATAGATAGATAGATAGATAGATCATCATCGTCTTCATCAGCCTAATTTTATGTACAATACAGCACAAACGCCTTCCCCGTGTTATCTCTATATTGCGCTAGCAGATTCGAACTTGCATTTGCGGAATTTTCTAATTTCATCACCTCATCCAATTTCTGCCACACTCGGCTGCGCTTTTCTTCCACTGGCAGCCATACTCTAGTTCTAATGGTCCACTGGTCATCTGCCCTACGCATTACTTAGGCTGCCCAGGTTAATTTTTGCTCCATAGGTCAACTAGAATATCGGCTACCACCATTTGCTCTATGATGTACACCGCCCTCTTAACGCTACGCCGACCAATTTTCATTACATTGCTTATTCCGTGATCCTTAACTTATTCTCGAGCTTCTTTGTTGATCTCCAAGTTTATGCCCCATAACATAGCACCGGTAGCTTCCAATGATTATACACTTTTCTTTTCAAGAACAATAGTAAGCTTCCTGTCAAGATTGGCAATGCCTCCCGTTAGAACTCAAATCTATTTTTATTGTCGTGTGCATTTCCTTTACATTATGAGAGTCTCGTATGAGTAACTGACCTAGGTAAACCTAGTCCGGCGTGGGCTCTACAGGCTGACTTCAGGTCATGAATTCGCATCTCGTTGCCAGACTACGGAACAACACCTTTATCTACTGCATATATATATCCAACTGTACTATTACATTATGTCGGCCAATGAAGAAAAACGCCAGTAAGTAACAGACACATAAGTATAGAAGCAGGCGAATTCAGGGTGTTGCTCGCAAACGAATATGCACCTTTAGAAGAAGATGAAGATACTGTATCGGTAGTGAGCGAGACCGCAACTATATTGAGTTCAGAAGCATCATTTGCAATGGGCAATAAGGCACCAAGGCAAACAGTGGGCGCTCTCCAAGATAACAAAGGATCTAACAAACAAACGAAAAACCATAAAATTGTCCAGCCCAAGAGATCAGATATAACGCGACGAACTGTCAAAACTGATGAATAAGAAGAATGTATGCGATATTGACGCATGTACATGTTTATTTTTAACGGGTGACCACGTTTCACCGTCTAACGAATGTTGGCTCAGCGCAGGACGCACCTTTATGTATCGAAAGCTTCTCGAATGTTATAGATGGGTCTTTCTGCTTTCTGTGGTCACCGAACTTTGTGTAATATGATTGCGTGCATGTGTGACGCAAATTCTGTAGTACTTTCTCGAAGACATGCAGGCACCAGCAATTTCTTTGGAACCTTCGATGAATCATATGTAAAAGCCGACGCGCTTGACCCCTTCATCAGATTTCGACGATCGCCGACCATGTTCACCGCTATTGCTGTCCTTTTGTGTGACTTGCTTTTGTGGGCACAAGTATACCCAATAAAAAATTAGTTTTGTCATTCACTGTTTTACCGCCGCATTATTCGCTGTCACTATTAGGTGAAAATATTCAAATTCATAACGTTGGATAAATGAAGGTATCAGTAGAAAATTGGCGCAGCATACAATCAGTGAGAAGGAAACGGCATAGAACAGGGCAAGATGTTTCAGTTAAAGGTACCCAGGGTAATGTCATCGGTAATTTAGATGCTATGGTAAAAGCAGCTGAATAATTCTATACTGGCCTGTACAGTAGTCAGAAATCACACGCAACTCCTCCTGGAAACCGTGATAAGCAGAGTACAGAGGCTTCTTCTATTGCCAACTCTAGAATCCACTGCATCTGCTGGCAAAATTCTCAAAATAAACAAATATGGCTATGACATCCAGGCTCAATAAGGCTTTTTCGCTCCGTGCTGCGGCTAGGTTTCCCTTTGTGGCGTTGAATGGAGGTGTTATGTGGAAGGCGAAAGGGTCCTTGCCGCCACTCACCTTATTAAGATCGATCTCAAGGAATGCAACGAAAAGAATTTGCGGAAATCGTTGCGCTGTGCGTACAAACGTCCGGCCTACCCAGCAAGTCGCCTCAGACTTTTTAAATGGTATAAAGAGCCTTTCAAGCCAGTCGAGGGATAGAAAACGGAAGTGTTCGTGCGTACTGCGCCTCTCCGAAAGGTTCAAGCACTTGCACCAGATACGGCGTTTCTCCGCTGCTACAGGTACCATACTTGACTGATTTCGACCTTCATGGGCAACTCCGCACTGTCACTCGTGTTGAGTTATATGACATATAGCATCTCACAATATATAGGCAGTAACGTCTGTCTTTCTATCAGAAGCTAAATACCTACATTATGCAGTATTATAATGGACCTAAATCCCTGCAGTTATATGGTCAATGCATCTTAGTATAAAAACAAACGGGAGTTCCATTTCTGAGGCGGGAGGCACCTGCTTGTGTGCTGTCACGAATGGTAAAGTCGTCTTCGTCCGATGGTTAGCGCTTGTTCGTGCTCGCAGTACGCACTGTTCGAGATAGGGCCCCCCATGGCTTGGGAACTCGGCACTCACCTGCCTCCCGTGCAGATTCTCAAACCCGATTAAATGTGAAAAGTTAATAATGACCAGTCGGACCAAGTTGAATTTATTCCAGCAAGTTTCCAAAATTTACTGACAGCTTTTATTTGACAAAGTCAGCTATATAAATGTAGAGAGAGAGAGAGAGGAAAGGGGAAATGCAGGGAGGTTAACCAGAGAAAAAGAGCCGGTTTGCTACCCTACGCTGGGGAGAGAGGGGAGGGGGAGGTAAAGTAGTAACAAAGTAGAGATAAGGAAAGAAAGGAGCATAGACACATAATCACAATCGGTCACTGTCTTCGCATATAGTCATCGTACAGCACAGTGCCATTTGCAGCACTATCAACATCTGTTCAGGCTACAGCCGCTTGTCCAATTCTGTCGCCATCAAAAACCGCAACAGTGCCCTCGTCGCCCTCTGCGGCGATGGCTTGTGATGGCAGCATATTAAAATAAGTTCCTCCCTGAGAGGTCTTCGGTCAAAACGCGCTATCGCGGTTGCGAGTGATTGTCACTGTAAATTATAGCGAGGACCGTCACAAAGAAGGCGTTAAAAAGTCTCCTCGTTACCACAGTCCACACACGAGGCGTCGTCGGCCCATCCAATTCGTTAAGCAAAAGACTTGGTGAAAGCCACCCCGAGCCATATTCGACAAAGCAAGGTAGCTTCGCGAAGCAGAGTCCAGCTGGAATACAAAGGCGTAGAGAGGAGTCAAGATTGTGGAGTCAGTAGTTGTGAAAGCTTCCAGCGTTCCACAAGGAGAACGTGATGTCACGGCTGAGCATTCGAAGTTTTCTAGCGGCATCTGTCCTTGATAACGGTATCGGCTCCTCTTCGTCCCCTTGAAGAGCCGACCGAGCAGCGTTATCAGCGTGTTCGTTCCCTATGACTCCGCAGTGACTTGGAAGCCACTGAAATGTCAGGTGGTATGCTTTCTCAGTTAAGGTATGGATTAGTTTTCTATTCTCAAAAACAAGTTGTTCGTGTGGTCCGCGCCGCATGGCCGATAGCAAAGATTGCAGTGCTGCCTTCGAGTCACTGAATATTGACCATCTTCGAGGTTGTTCTTCGCTGACGAGACGAAGTGCAGCGCTAAGAGCTGCAAGTTCGGCAGCCATCGGTGTCGTTGGGTGACATGTCTTGAAACTGATGGTGGTGGCTTTCGCTGGGAAGACCATGGCTCCAGAGGAACACTGGAGAGTTGCCGATCCATCAGTATAAATATGTACGTGTTCGGCGTACCTCTCGTGCAAAAGGAGCAGGGTTACTTGTTTAAGAGCATGTGATGACAGCTCAGATTTTTTCCTAATTCCTGGTACGGTTAAGTGCACTGCGGGTCGAGCCAAACACCATGGAGGAAGCGATGGCTTAGTTGCGGGGGTGAAGCTTGATGGAAGCCAGGTGTAGTACTCCGAAATCGTAGTACAAAATAATGCCTGCGGCCTTTCTGACGGTAGTGTTGCCAGATGGTGGGAACAGGCACGGGCAATGTGCCCAATGTGCACTCTCAACACGTCTACCGCAATGTGTGTTTCTATAGGTTCGTCCTGGGCAATCGCAATAGTCGTTGCTGTCGATGTGCATTTTGGCAAACCAAGACAAAGCCTGGAATCCAGCAGTGTGCAGTGTCTCAAAGCAAACTAGTGGCGCTCTGCGCAAGTAGAACGCTACAAAGCAGGAATGAGTGCTATTTGCAGTTTTTTATACATTTCTTGCGAGCAAGTAAACTAAGTCACCTCCTTAAATGAGAAAACAGCGTATTCTGCTTGCAACCTTGAACTAAAGCATGCTATGAAACAATATGTCGCCTCGCGGAATAACATATATGATGATCAACTTCAAACCCATTAAGGTAGTCGTTATTGCTGCTCCCATGCCTACAAACCAACGTACAACCGAGAATATACCAGCGTCTTAAAGCATTAGTAACACGAACACAAGGGAAGACAACTAACCAAATGAAGCTTAAGCGTAATTCATAAATTTAGTGAAGTGGTTGCCGGAACCAAATAAACGCCGCGATTCAAAACTCCAGCAAGATATTTAAAAGAAAGAGAAAGAAAGCAATGGACTGCTAGACGGGAAGAAAAAAGTCGTCACAGGTGAAGTGGTTCGAAAAAGGCGGTATAGTATCCCTACGCTTTTCCCAATGCGAAACCTTCTTATCCACTTCACTCTCCTATGTGCATCGTCTGCTTTTTTCAGGAAAAGATGACATCATACATTGCCGTCTATCCACCGCTACGACACGCATAACAGTACACAATAAAAGAGTCCAGGCATCCGTCTTTATTTAATTTTTGGATTGTACGCGGCTGCACCATGACGATTTCACAACCGCGCGGCTCAGCGAATGCCGTGATTGCACACCCTCTTTTGCTTTAGGTCGGAACCTGGGTCAGCTGTTTTTCGGTTCGGCTCATGGGTGAACATTTACTTGGAGTCGCGAAGAAGTAGCAATAAAGTTAAAAGGGCCTTCCGAAACACATCGCGGGGAAAGCGGCAGGGAAAGAGGAAATAACGACAATGTATGGAAAGATGACGGAAATAGTTTGTTAAAAAGCTTGAGGCCCTTAATACGCAATGCCTCACGACTTCAAGTGTACCAGAAAGCAGGAATGCTGTCAGCATTATACAAATCGATAAGAAGGGAGACGGTAAATAATTGGAGAAATATAGGTCCATTAGCTTGTTTTCCGTATTGTATGAAATATTCACCAATATTGAATAGAATGAGTGCAACACTTGCCTTCAATCAACCTAGAGAACAGCCTGGTTTCAGGAAAGGATATTCTACAACGGATCAAAACCAAGTTGTGAATCAGATAGATAGATAGATAGATAGATAGATAGATAGATAGATAGATAGATAGATAGATAGATAGATAGATAGATAGATAGATAGATAGACAGACAGACAGACAGACAGACAGACAGACAGACAGACAGACAGACAGACAGACAGACAGACGGACGGACGGACGGACGGACGGACGGACGGACGGACGGACGGACGGACGGACGGACGGACGGACAGACAGACAGACAGACAGACAGACAGACAGACAGACAGACAGACAGACAGACAGACAGACAGACAGACAGACAGACAGACAGACAGACAGACAGACAGACAGACAGACAGACAGACAGACAGACAGACGGACGGACGGACGGACGGACGGACGGACGGACTCAAAATGCCTAAAATAGCAAAATAATTCTAATGGAATAAAATATTGGGAGTTTCGCCCGAAGGTCTCAGCACTGACTGCGATAACACGGCTTAGCTTTGCGCTTAAAGTTCTCAAATGACCATTGTACACTGAAGTGCCAATCTTTCAGTACCTTGGCGATTCTTAAATGGTACTAACTACGCGTATACGTAGGTCCGACAAACGTAGACGTGACATATGTGGGTAAGAGATAGAGAAATGAATTTTATTGCTAGACCAGGCTTCTTGAGCTCAAATGTGGGTGGCCTCCTCAGTTCAGGTAGCCATGGCTCGCTGCCGACGCCCGAGCCCTGTTCACCAACCGTAGCTGGCTGTCATGGTCTTGCGTCACCAGCAGAGCCTCCGTCTGGTCTTCCGATGCTTCCTCTGAATCCACTTCTTTCTGCATGTTATCGCCTGCTGGTGATTGTGACGGTGGTACTTCGCGGTTATTCCTGCACTCCAGCACCATATGGCGCAAAGTGTTGGGCGTGTCAGGCTGGCAGAACTTGCAGTCTCGTCCGTAAGTGCCCGGATACATGGCGTGCAGCAGTGTTCCATGCGGGTTGGTTCCAGCCTGGAGTCTTCTCCAGGTTACCGCTTGTTCCCTACTCATCATCTTTTGCGCGGGTGGGTGGCGACGCTTGTGCTTCCTGTAGTGCACCAGGATGTCCGAGTACTTCTTGGATATCCGTTGATCATCCTCATCACAGTCGTTGGTCCGTATTCTCTGTGTGTCGGAGATGGCTCGGCGTGCATGATCTCGAGCCGCGGCGTGTGCCGCCTGGTTCCCCGCGAGAGACTCGTGTCCCGGCGTGCAGAGGATTTGTCCTGTTTCTATCTCAGTGTTGGTCAAGACCTGAAGTGCTGCCTTTCCAATCCTTCCGTTCACATACCTTCTGCATGCTTCTTGTAAGTCCGTCACCACGGGAACCAGGGTCTTGTACGTTGCGATGACCAGGGCTATGCCCAGCTCTTCCGCTGAGCTCGCGTCCTTGGCACGTATGGATGTGGCTGTAAGTTGTTCGCCCTTCCCGTCGAACACGCTGATTGCAAATCGGTCGTTTGTTCTGTACGCAGCTGCGCCCGTGCATCTCACATTTTCTTTGCTGCTGGTGCGTTCCTGTAGGTGTTTGAGTGCCTGTATTCTCGCCTGCCTCCTTTCCTTTTCGTACTCGGGATGCATGTTTCTGGGAATGGTACTTATGTGTAGCTTGTCTCTGATGTCGTGTGGGATACGCTGAGGTAGGTGCTTCTCATCCTCGACTTGGTAGCCCAGATCTTGGAGCAGGGTCCCTTTTGTGTTAGCTTAAGTCTTTTCAGTCAATCAGACATATGCGGGTGCGCCATAATTTCTGACAGGGTGAAAAGGTTTAACGCACCATGTAGTGTTTCTAAAGGCACCGTGCGAGCGCTACTACGCTGCCCGTAAAAAAGCTGGGGCGGTAAATTCGCATGGTTTTCAGGTTTTTCATGCGTTAGCATTCCAGGCCGCTATCTATGTTTCTTTGTATCTGTTTTTGTATCTAACCGTCTTCCCACCTATCTAAATCATTCGGAGTCCATGATCGAATGGTTAGCGCAAGGGGCTTCAGTGCTGAGGTAGCACAGTTCGAAACCAACTATCGGATTAAGTTGGGTAACTGAGTATGTGCCATTGTGGCGTACATACCTAACTTCAACGAATCTCTTTCACGGCGACAGAAGTCTCTGTAGATGCGGGATTGGGCAGTCACCATTGTATTAAGAAACTCTTTGACGCAAATTTGGCGCACTGGATATGTGTCACATGGTCTGTGAACAGGTTCAATGAACCTGTTCGATGCCAACTTGGGTCAATGGGTATGTGCCAGTATGTTTGTGCCGCTCTTCAATGAGGAAAATGAGGATGCTTCAATAAGGATGCTTAGCGCAATGGAACCACGTCACAAATGTTACTCAAGGACCGCATCCCGACGTATTAGCAGGCTGTGCTTCGATTGCACAGTGTACGTGCCGCTCAACGCCCTTCATGCCAATGCTCTTACGAGCTGCGCCTGGAGTGCAGCTGGGCATGTGCCGCTCTTTTATGAACACCTTGCCAACTTGCGTGATTGGCTGTGTGATACTTGGTGTGCGGCAAGCGACGGAACAGTTCTCACCACACGCAGGCCTCCGCGCGCCACGCTTCTCGTGTCCGAGGCCTCGAACTTACTCCTCGGCAGCACCCTTAAAGGGCACAGCCTTTCCAAAAGCAAGCTCTAGAGTCGCTTTGCTGCCATATGACGTGTTTTAGAGCGCAGCGCTTAGGCGCTCGTTCCTGCAGTGAGCATCGTCGTTGGCATCCCTCGTAGCCGAGCGATGTCGGAGGGCAGCGGAGGATGAAAAATGACGTGTGCGAAGAGAGCACAAGGATGAGTGCGCTACTCTGACGCGACGGCGTCAGAGTAGCGCACATCGTCTATTCACCGATGACGACACCGACACCATATGCGAAAGAAAGAGTTTCGTGAGCGGAGGTCTGTCTGCGGCAGCTACTGTAAATCCCACCCATCAGTCTCCCACGCATGGCCACTTGCGATATCCTGACTGGCGAGGCAGTCGCGCAGCGCTTTCCTTCGCACGAGACAAATTGTCCTCGCCAGCCAACGTATCACGAAATAAAAACATGTATAGAGCTGCGCTCCAATTTCGCATTAGGGAGTATCGTACCCGTCGGTGATGTCTTTTTTGTTTGTTGCAGCGTTCGAACGTACCAGTGCAGCATGTATTTCTGACGCCACCCCAGGTTTCACGGTGGCGGCGCTAGATGGCGCCGAGTGGGCTTAGGGCAGTAATAAAAAGGAATCCCGATACAGTACACGTCTCATACATAATTCGTACCGACGGTGGCACTAGGTTTTGTCGATCTGTTGACGCAATGCAAACGCATTACCGTGGGCTGTCGTCGTGACATCTGTTCGGGCCGCAATTTAGCATTTTATTATTTATAGTCCGAGAAGACTTAAGATAAAATCCCTGCTCTGTGATTGTTATGTTTATTGTCATTTGTTTGGGGTCTGCCATTCTCAGTATTCCGATGAATAATTTAGCCAGAAACGTCATACTTTGCATGAGCAACAACATCGCCATATAACCTGCGTATATGGCATGGGTAAGCCCATTGCATGCATACACATAAATATATCAAGATCTTCATGGCAAAGCGAATGCGGAGGTAAGAATTCGCCTGTGGTGTCCTTATGATTGTTATCGAAATAAGACTAATTGAACGCAGTTCGGAGCTGAATCTATATCATCAGCATTACGCCTGCGTTACTCTACCACTGAGCTACCGTGAAGACAGTTTTCCCGTCTACGTTCCTGGGTGTCACTCATACGCAGCCCAAGTGCCATTTTTTGACGATCGCTTGAATTGCGTCCTTTTATTTGGTATGTAAAAATGTCGCTCAAATTGATAGTGTATTTAGACCATGCTTAGCATTACATCATTTTCTGCTGGCGTTATGTGATTGTAACAAGAAAAATGACCTCCTCGTTTCCAGTTATTATTCTTGCTTTTAGTTTCCAACTAAAATTCAATGATGCGCAGTAATGAAAAAATTGTAACGCAGATTTGCTTCAAGTTTTGTTTCGTGTTATTTTACAGGAATTCCAATCTGGCGAAAGAAAACTCAAAATATATGGCGAGATCGCTTCAATATGAGGCGGCCGGAGATGTTAGATACAAAATACAGTCACCCACATGGCTGACCATTCATAGCAGGAGCGGAGAAATAACAAATGGAGGTAACAAAAACGATGGTGGGAGAAAAAAGAGCGGTAGTCGGCGAAAAAGTAAGGACAAGATTAAACCCCTCGGCATTGATGTCTACTGTCTTGGGAGCACTGTCATCACCAATGCTACCTACGGAACAAACACATCTACATATCAATCACAGTATGACGGGAACTGGACCCAACATGCACAATGTCTTATGCCGGTAAGTAGCATGAATTTCATGTCCGTTTATGTTGTTTTGTCTGCGTAAAACATCATTTTAGCCATAACGGGCAGCAGTAAAGGTGACAGCAATATGCTAGAATATTATACGAATGCTAGTAGCTTTACAGACAGTACGAATTGTGGTAAGCATAAGCAGTCTAAGCAAACGCGCTTAGTGTGGCGTGCGCAGACACATGAATTGAGAGAACTCGACGACCACGTGCAGTATCGGTTAAACCTACAGGTTCTTCTGAGCGCGAGGTCTGTACACCTCCAGCATTAAGCTTCAGCATGCGCCGCCCATGCACGCAGCATGTTGTTCCATCATGGTACGTATGAGGGCCCGCCTTGCTTCAGTGCGATTGGCGTTTCTCTGCAGTATCTCGCCCGGCGTTTTGACGAAATACTGGGGTATGTATGAGTGATGTGAGCGATGTGGTGTTGCGATGCAGAAACACTGCATCGGTAGGTACTATCAAAGCTACAACGTGTGGGAAAACAAGGTTATGCGCTGGCCAGGTCTGCAATGCTGCGTTAGAATTCCTTCTAGCAAGCAAAGATGATTAACCCAAGGCACTAGAGGACACCTTCTTCCGTCCACCAGTGTGCGCGACTGGAACACGAGCATGCCTATAAAGCATTGCCCACCTGGTGTTCACATTTGCATAAAGGGAAATTGTAGAGTCATTGTGAGTAATGTGAGAGTTAATGGGAGAATCCGTATTAATGCGTAAGCATTCTTAGGCCAACGAGTTAGGAAATTTGTTCATCATTCTATCTATCCGTCCCTAACGCGCCACACAATGTGTTCCATAAAGAAAAATAATAAATTTGGAAGGAAAAATTCTAAAGGATAAAGTATGTCATAAATGAACTCCACTGGAGTTTTATAAGTATGCCTAAGCATTGTGGCACATGCTGATCTCCACGCAGCCCCGTGTCATTATCGTCTTACCAAACTTGATCCAGCCAGCATAAGCCCTCATCAAATCTTAACGCTTGTCATCCACCTTATCCCACTAGAGCCGATTCTTACAAAGTCTTATCGGCTGCTATCAAGTTTATCGGACTCAATCCGACCTTTGTAAACCCTTATTGGTTGTTATCAACCTTATCGCTATTGATCCCACCCTTATTATGCCTTATCTGTCCTGATCAACCTTATCGGACTTGATACGACCATAACTTGATCTAGCTGTAATCAAACCTTATCAGTCTTTGTCAACCTTAGGGATATAATCGAGCTGACCCTTATGGGTCTTTATCAACCTTATCAGAATTGCTTCCACCATTATACGCCCTTACCGCTCTTTAGAACTTTATCCATCCCCTTCAGTTATTATCTACCGTGATGAGATCCATGTAATGCCTCATCATTCCTTATCATCCTTACCAACTGACTCGCTGCTTATCTGTCTGCCTTGTGTGACGCGAAGCGAATGAGTTCGGTGGCATTTCGTTCGGTGAAGGAACGCCCCTGTGGAAGGTACTTCAAGCGTGTTTCCGCGATCGCTTTCAAAATTTTTTAAGGGTTGCCTGTGGCAGATAGCTCAATTATAGTTTATGAGCCTGTCTACTCGAAGCGGCAGACACTACTAGCACAACAAATTGAAATGTAAAATCGGCGAATTAAAAATAATTCACGTTTAGCTAATTATTTTATCACCCATATCGCAATTTAGAAATTCGAAAAGTGGACCTATCAAGGCCGATCCACTTGGAACGAATTCTCAGGACGACACATGTTACGAGACATAAATTCGCGTACTTTGGGGAGAAATGCATTGGCGTTCCAGGTACTTGTGTGCTTCAGTGCACGAAACGATGTTTTTTTTACAAATTAACTGGAACGCCAATGCATTTCTCCGGAAAGTTCGGGAATTTCTGTCTTGAAACGGCGTCATCTTGAAAATTCCTTCCAAGTGAATCCACCTGATGAGCTCAACGGCTATCATTTGTAAATTACAATATGAGCCATAATGTAATTACTTAAAAACTTAATTACGGATTTTTTTTATTAATTAGTCCATTTTGCATCTCAAAGTGTTTGTGCAAGTATTGTCCGCCGCTTCGAGTAACCCAGAGTAACCCAACTAGAATTGTGATATGTGCCACAGGCAACATTTAAAGATTTTTGAAAGTGTTCGCTGAAACACTCTGTATATGCACACGCGTGCGTATGTTGGTATCATCGCTCTTTGCGTTGTTCAGAAAGGGGCACTAAAGGCAAATATTAAGCCAACCTAAAATGATAGATTAGTGCTCGGAATCTCTAGGCGTCACTGTTAGCGCGAACACAGTCTTAGTAATCGAGAACGTGAGGTATATGCAGGACACGATTACAGACTTCCCGGCACATTCACTTACTTGCCTGATTACGAAGATGTCTTCTTGATATTTTGTTCCTGGTGTTCAAACACTCGCTATAAAACAAAACTTAAGTTCATTCTCAGACGAAAAAAATGCTACTTCTCCAGAGGTACGAGGTCTGTTTGAAAAGTTTGCGGCCCTTGGCCGAAGAAAACGAACTGGCATAATTGGAGCGTTGGAAATCCAATCACCCTCAAAGTAGTCGCCTCGGGACTTTACACACTTCTGCCAGCGGTACTGCCGCTGTTCGAAGTATTCCGAGAAGGCCTTTCGGAATGCAGTTTAGCTCAGCTGTCGTTGCAGACTTAATGTCCTCTCTTGTCTGTAATGGTGCTCCTTTCAATGGCCTCTTGGTTTTGGGAAACAGCCAGAAGTCGCCGGGGGCCATATCAGGAGAGTAAGGAGCCTGTTAAACTACAGGAGTCTGGTTCTTCGCCAAAAAAGTCTGAATCAAGTGCGAGAAATGTGCAGGAGCATTGTCGTGATGGATGCGCCAATTTCCTGTTGACCACAACTCCAGTCTCTTGTGCCGCACAGCATAACGTAGGCGACGGATGATATCCCTGTAATACTCTTTGGTGATTGTTTGACCCTGTGGTGCGTACTCGTGGTGTACCACATGGCGGGAGTCAAAGAAAGCAGTCGGCATCAATTTGACTTTGCTGGGTACTTGGCGGGCCTCCTTTGGTCTTGGTAACGTTGAATGCTTTCGCTGTGATGACTGGGATTTGGTTTCCGGGTCGTACCCGTACACCCAAGGCTCCTCACCATTGATTATGGTGCTCATGAAGTCGGGTTCACTGTTTGTGGAATCCAGCATGTCCTGTGACGCATCAACCCGAAGTTGCTTTTGCTCCACCGTGAGCAGCCTCGGCACGAATTTCGCCACAACGCACTTCATGGCTAAATGTTCGGTCATAATTGATTGTGCAGAAAAAGCGCTGGTGCGCACCTCTTCCGCAATTTATCGGATAGTCACACGAGGGTCCCGCATCACCACAGCGTTTACTTCGGAAATGACCTGATCATTTCGGCATGTTGATGGCCGATCGGAGTGTGGCTCGCTCTCCACCGATGTGCGGTCGTCTTTAAACCCGTTGTACCACTCCTTAATATGTGTGCAGCTCATAGCATCGTCACCGAAAGCCGTCTGAATCTTCCGAATGGTTTCCACTTGACTCTCGCCCAGTTTCTGGCAAAATTTAATGCAGTAGCGCTGCTCTAGTTCCTCCGCCATTTTCATTGCAGTGAAAAACCGACTAGAACACTGCGCACTACCTCACTCAAGCGCTGTGTCCCAGCGACTGATGCTATCGGCAGGCGGGAAAAAATTCGCGCAAGTTCAAGGTCGGCTGATGCAAGCGTCCTTGTTTTATATCAAAAGGTGTTCGCAAAAAAAAAAAATAAGGTTGGATACTTTCCTAGCAGACCACGTATTTCATTTTTATAAAAGACAGAACTCATTGGCATTACCCTTGACAACGACGCGGGCGGTCGAAAGGCTTTCGCGTTTCTGTAGTGTCTTTATCGCACAGTGCGCTGGTTTTGCTTGTTCGACAAACTCGCACAAACTGCAAGTAGCAGAGAATTACACTTCCATGTGATGTCGCGGGAGGCCTGAATGCTCAACGCCGCTTGACCAAAAGCACCTGCAGCGGCGAATCCACCGCTCTGTCTTGGCTCGGTTTCTTCATCGCCTTGCGTTTGTGTTTTGTGCGCACAACCGAACCGCAGTCTGTCGGACGCCGCGTTACTCTCCGACGACAGGAAAGGGCGGTGATGGCGCACGCGATGTCACCACTCCCCGGTTGGGTGGCGGGAGATTTGAACTGCGACAAAGGTATTCGGATCCTCCAGATGAAATTTTCTCGTAAACCTTTTTTTTTTCTTCGAAACAAACGATCGTCGCAATGTTTCTGGAATTGTATCTAAACAATGTATGTCGACTTATTGTTTGCCTTTAGTCTCAATTTAGTTTGTTCTCGAAATTCTTTGTAACAAGCTTCCATAAGAATTACGTATGGCACTCACGCCTCTTTGGCTTCGTGACGCTTTAGCATCCCAAGGGCTCGCACTGTAGCTAGAAAGGAGGCGTGCTAGGAAATAACACCATGTTCATCGAGCTTACAGCTACAGTGCGTCCGTAGCTGTAATAACGGTCTGAACTGTTCGCTACGTGGGGCAAGGCGTAGTTGGTGCTCCCAAGTTGCATTGCCCCCTACCTACATAAACAAAGCGCAGAATGAACGCGTTGCAATTTGCACACAAAATAATTTTGCAACGGCGCGGAACGATGAGGTTAATTGATACATACTCACTGTGAAAGCGCGATTGGGCTCTTGCCAACATGGAAAAGCAATACGCATGCTTGATACATAATTATTTTTATTCATATAACATCCATGTTATGAGGAGTTTCCTTGTCCTGGTGGTTTGTTTTCACACAAAGGACAGAAAAAATACACAAAACACCAGCACACATACTTGCAAAGAACAACGTGACAGACCATGACTGCGCGATTAAGAATAGCTAACCGAATGCACGGTTTACGACAAAAAGTCGTAATTCATTTGGAAAGACGAATTGTCGACTCCGATAGAGAATTAGTAGGCTGCTAAACGAGGTAAGGATAGTCGTTTTATCAGCTGTATAAGCTAGTAAACATCCGATTACGAATGAAATTAACAAGCATGGTGTCACGCGCGCACAGGCACACTTAAACGCATCTCATTTGATAAGCGCGGACACTCACGTGAGGAAGAGCGGCTGCAGCGAGTGAATTGACTTTCGCGCTGCCTCTCGCTTCATCACGTACTCAGCTGCGAGAACACAGCACACATGAAGCGATCAGCCACCGTACACCTAGGCTCTGTACTCATCGTAGATCGTTTTCAAGATAGGGCAGCCGCTGCCGGAGTAGAACGCCCTCCCACCCCGGTGTAATACAGCGCACTTGCGTGCGAGAGCAAGCCCCCATCCTCCGCTCACTCTAGAAATCTTGCACTCGCACCCACAGCATACGGCGCGCGGTCAGGATGCTATAGCACTTGTACGTGATACGAAACGTTAAGGCGGAGAAAACGGCGGAAATGTGCTTGCAGTGTCCGTATAATTGATATCGCCATAGAAGGCACTGCGAGGGCGCGCTGCCGCAGTGGGGAGCGAATGTCGAATAAATGTTCGGCGTCGCTTGAGAGCGGCATTTGCTCGCGTTACCGCTACCTCGTTGGTTTCATCGGAGTCGCCAGCAAAAACGCCAGAGCGATAGGCCACCAACACCTATGCTGCTGGGCGTGACGTAACCGAACATGTGTTAGACCCGCCGCCTGCGCTTGTTGGAGCTCCAGTCCTTACACCGGGATCGCATGCGGCCATATCCTATGCGTTATCTTTACCCCGCTTTTTGATTCGCTTGCAAGAAGTGATGCTTTTTTTTTTTTTCGGCGACGAAAAAGGATCTCTGGCTGATCGGCCCAACGATGGCATTTTTATATCGCACAGCGTCACACGATGTAGATTTTCTGGTCGCCGATGTTTTCGCCAACAGTTAATTTTGCGTTGTGAACGGCGCGTTAAATTCCCTCTTCATTGCCATCCGTTTTTTTTATGCGAAAGCGTTTCTATGCCTACCCAACGAGGAAACTGGCTGGCCGGCCATCCGTTGATCCATCGCGTTAGACGATCGCTTTAAGAGGAAGCTTTAGCTCGGGTGCTCCTATCTAAATACATGTAAAAGGAGAATTCGTTTTTCTCGGCAACCACAGCACCAAATTTGACGGGGTCTGTTGCATTTAAAAGAAAAACTTAAAATCTAGTGACTGTTGGTTTCGAATTTTCGATTTAGGTCTTCAATTTTTTATTAAAAATTGGCAAAAATAGCAAATTTTCAGAAAACGAAACTATCAAGTTTATAACTCTGTAACTCAGCAAGAATAGGTGATACCGCAATTCTGTGAATTGTACCTAATAGCACATCTAAAGCGGACAAATTTGACATCTTATACATGAATCTCAAAAAATTTATTAATATGTAATTACAACTTTTGCAGAACCCTCGTAAACAACGTAACAAACTCACGTAAGATGTAAAATGACATATGAAATTTGTCCGCTTTGAATGATCTAATGGATGCCGTTTACAGAACCGCGATACCAGTTCTGGATGCAGAGCTATTAGTTTGTAAACTTCGTGTTTCTATTTTTTTCAAACTTCTGAAATTTTGTAAATCTCTTTAACAAAACTAAAGCCCTAAATCAAAATTCCGCTTCCAACAGTCACTAGAATTTAACTTTCTCTCTCAAAAGCAACAAATTTCATTAAAATCGGTCCAGGGGTTATCTCAGAAAAACGTTTTTGCGTTTTTACATGTATTTGAATAGGCCGCGTCGGAGTTGGGCCCGAGCTAAAGCTTCCTCTTAATGATAGGGCCTGCAGCAGCGATCGAATGGTCCTTCGCGCTGCCTCTAGCTGTAACGCAAACTGAGTGGTGAGAACACCGCGCACACGAAGCTGTCCGCAGTCGGTGCGCTTTGTCCCCACCGCAGATGGCTTTCAACATAGGGCCCAAGTGGCCGCGCCATAGGCAACCGCCGCCGCAGTGCGGTTGATCAAGGTTCATAATGGTTCGACCAAGATGGATAAGGCTCTAAACAGCGATAACGGCTTTTAATGATCAGAATATCATCAGCGCTCCTGGCGCTGCCACCTGCAGTAGCTTGCTTGCGTCATCAATTCACCTCGCACCGCCGCCGGCAGCAGTTCGTCTAACCACAGCGCTGTCGCTTATAATGGTCGAACCAGTATTAACTTATTTTCCTTCGTCCTTGTCGGTTTTGCGCAGTTAATTTCCGAAACTTGGTCGAACCAAGTTTCAGAATACTGATATTGACACCAGGCTGCATGGCGATGAGCTAGCGGCAAAATGATTACTCACACTGAAGCAAGTCCCAGAGGCGTTTCTGCGTCTTCTATCGCTGCAGCTGGATCTTAGGATGCTCCTCTAAACCAATCTACTGGACCAAGCCCAGCTATACCCGCCGCGGTGTTGGCTACAGTGTTGTGCTCACAAGAATGAAGTCACGGGATGAAATCCCGGCCGGGGCGGCCCTATTTTGATGGGGGCGACGCGCAATGTTCTCGTGTCCCGTGCATTGGAGGCACGCTAAAGATTACCTTGTGGGCAAAAAGAGCGCGGAGTTCCCTACTACGGCATGTACCATAATGAAATTGTGCTTTTCGCACGTAACAACCCAGAATTCAATTCAAGCCCACCTTTCAGTTAGCTGGCAAACAAGGAACAGTGCTGAATGCAGTGAAGTACCGCCTGCGCCCAATACCTGAGGTGCAGTACCTGTTGTGGCCTGACACTGCAGCCTCTAAGGCGCTCTTCTAGCCTCCGTTAAACTCTGGATACATCTTGATAAATATTTCGTGGACTCGGATCTTACATTCGGCGTGCGAATGAGTCTAAAGATGATTATCTAGTGGGAAGCGAAGCGGCGGTACTTCATGGTTAGCCTAATTGGGCAGCTTCCCACTTCCGTACACTGAAGCATTGCCCACAACAGCTACTTCATTGTTTTTGTACAATTGCTACACCAGAATATATATGGCGCACTCCTCGTCCTCTCTTCCAGCCATGGCGGCAACCTAGTGCATGCACGGCGATCAGAAAAACTTGAGCTCCACTTAAAGCCTTCACTCTTCTTCTTCGCTTATGTAAAATCAAGGTTGATCAAGTATAATTCGATGCTTGAGTATTCTCGCCTTACCGTTCTGTACACGTGAGGTTTCCAATTTTATTTCACTATTGGACACTCATTTCACGTCATAATAACATCTGGTATAATATTATCTTCGCGTAATAACACCTATCTTAATATTTTTGCGCTAAACCTCCTCGTGAGCTTGCGGCAGGTTTTCAAAGTGCATCGTATCCACCCTATTTTGAGCCGCTCTGGACTTGAGGGCTTAGGTTATTTTGTACCGGGAACAAAGACATTCCCGTTGCTAGCTGAATCTGCTATATAACCTGTTCAATTGGAATCAAATTGATATTTCTTTCTGAAATTTCCTGGTGCACCTGGAGCTGTGATAATGTGCCAGCGTCCTGATGCCTTTAGCTTGTTATATAACATACCTCAAAATCCATTTCTTGACCGTCGCTCACCCAGCGGGTTATGCTGCTATTCGGTTCAGTAATATCTGCGATTTCTTTACCAGGCGGCTCGGTGTCGTCTCGTTGATAAAAAGTCGCAGAGCAGTATAGTGAGAAGCGCCTTTGTAAAGTAGAAACGGTGCAGTATCAGTGCAGCATAGAATGAAATCGCTCACAAAATTTACAGATAGCTGTGCCCACATTTTTAGGACCATACGAGGCATGCCTTCCTGTGAGGCATTTTTTCTTGCATTGTCTTTTATTAATGCACATCAGTGGCCTTGCGAGTCCAAGAAACACCCCTAAATAATTATTATCATAAGTTTTTCATGATTCTTGATCCGCTGAATGCTCCGCTCTTTAGTGCTCTGGCTGTTTCATGCAAGTATTGCTCCAGTTATTTCATGAAATACCATTCCACGAAATACCACTTTCCTGAAGAATAACTTGATGTAATGTTGATTTTGAGGCTAGGAGTGCTTAGCATCTAGGACATTTCCCAGGTCCACTTTATAATTTTCAGTTATTTTCAAATGTACAATTATGATGTCCAGGTATACATTTCCCCGATGTAGTTTTCTGAACACATCCTTCATTTTCATGTAAAACCATGATGTGGAGTTGTTACATTGAAAGGGCTGAATATTTAATTGCTAGATGTCAAAAGGAGTGACGAAGTAGATTAATTTAATAGTCTTGTCTCTTAGTGGTACCAGCCAATATCTGTTGCGTATGTCAGTATGGGAAAACCATTGACATCCTCTAGCCTCGTCAATGATTTCCTCGATTCTTGGCATTCGATATGGTAAGAGACTGGTTTGTTTATTTGTCTATAATCTATGCAGAGACGAAATGACCCATCTTCCATCGGCGCAAACCTAATAGGTGAGGCAAAAGAAGTGCAAGGCTTGATGATTCCCGCCTTCAAGAGTCATTGAAACTATAAATTTACCCGCATTTTCATGTATTGATTGAGGCCATATAGCCTCTTCCTGATGATGTAACTGCCGCCAAATGCGAAAGGTACACCAATGGCTGTTATGGCTTCCAGAAATATAGAAGGTGCAAGATCCCCAAAAGATCCTAGAAACCAAAGCGAAGAGGGGTAAGACGAAACAAGAACCCGTAATGGCAGCTCTCACCCGCACCCAGGCGTAGACACTGCCGAAAAAGTTTCGCAAACTCCCGGCTGCCGAGGCCGTGGCGGAGTTACCAGGCGAGGAGGGGTAAGCAAGCCAGCAAAGAAGTGAAGAGACGCTATAGCTATGCTTCGCTAGGATCAACCAGGAGCAGACTTACTCAAATGAGAAGGGAACTGTACAATTCGAATAGGAAAAGGGGCTACTTTATCGGTGCTACGTGGAGAAGAACGGATGGTCAGTGTGTCAACTCGTCATGCCGAGGTCCCACCGAGACGCGGTGTTAAAAACGGCACTAGCCGGTTAAATGCCTGGTCAATTAGGTATTTCAAAGTCTAAGGAACGGATTTGTTAGATATTCTATTGACCGGGCATCATGGCCCATGGGACAAGTTTACATCCCTTCTTGCGATATTTGCCAGCGCACGGTTCTGAAGGGCAGAGTAACACGCCTTCCACTTGGAAGAACGCCTTCAATTGAAACCCCATTCAAGCGGGTGTATATCCACATAATGGATCTTATACAACCACCTTCGAAACACGGCAATAGGTACATTGTGACACTTATGGATTATGCAACCCGCTATCCAGACGCCTTGGCGCTAACCCAGCATAGTGACAAAACGAGTGGCCGAAGCCGTTGTGTAGATATTCTCCCGGTATGGTGTCCCCAACGAGGTATTAGTGATCGGGGCACACATTTCACGTCAGACCTGATAAAGGAAGTGGCTCGACTTTTTTCCGTGCGCCAGCTCCACACCACCCCATACCATCCCATGACCAATAATATAGTGTAATGGTTCAACGGAACTTGGAAGTTGGTGTTGTAGAGCATGGGCGCAGAAAAAAACTGAGAAATTGGGACCGCTATCTGGTGCCCCTCCTTTTCGCCTTTTTAACTCTCATACAGCCAACATGTGAGGGGTTCTCTCGCGATTTTGGAGGAACTGTGAACGAATGCCGACTTCAGTGATGAAGCGAAGACGGACCTATCAGAATGTTTTCGATCTACGGAGCTGACTGGAGGAAACTTGGCGTATGTTACACGAGGAATTGGAGAAGGCAGGGGCACGATACACGAAACTTTACAACCGCAAGGCAGAAGAACGTCAGTTTCACCCTGGAGACTGGGTATTGATATAGTTTCCTCCGACACCAACAAGCTACTCCTGCCCTTGAAAGGGCCTTTTGAGGTCAAGGAGGAGAGAGCGGGAGGAACGGCAAGGTGGAGGAAAATATTCCACGCCAACTTGCTCTAAAGATACGACTGCCGTCTTGCCAACGTGTGCAACGGGATATGCGGTGTCATGGAATCAGGCGACGATGGGGGCATTCCTATCCTCGAACTACGGAAATCGGAATGGGAGAAGGACGTAAAACTCCCCGAAAAGCTAAATGCTGAACAGATCAGACCCACCCATTCTGTTATTGGAAAACACGCACCCATGTTTTCTAACGTCCGAGGTCAAAGTGGCTAGATTTACTGCAATCTGGAGCTCACCACTAACAACCCCGACCACGTGAATCTGTACCCCCTTCCCTTCGCGACACGCGGGGCCGTAAGAAGGGAGGTCCGAGAAATGGGGAGGGTCGGCGTTCTCGAGAGATTAGAGTCTCCCTACAATTCAATTCGCCTGTGATTTTGGTGAAGAAGCCAGATGTTACGAACCGGTTGTACATTGATTTTTGGCGCCTGAACAACGTTCTGGTGGCCGACTCCAAACCCATGGCTAGGGAGGACGTGGTCTAGGCAGCGGTCGGGGAGAAGTGGTATTTCTCCACGCCCAACTTTTTGAAGGACTACTGGCAAATCCCGTTGTCGGAAGAACCCAGGGGGCAGGCGGCCTTCTCCATGCCTTTAGGCATAAAGTCGGCCACTGCTGTGTTGGCGAAATTGATGCGCAAAGTTGCGGAAGGTGTACCAGGTGTGGAATACCATGTCCTGGTGGCCACCGAAACATGGGAAAGACACTTGAGGTACCGGGAGCTTCTCTTCAAGAGCATCAAGGTGGCCGGGCTACCAGCGCCCTAGTAATTACGAGTTTTGCATGAAATAGATCGACTTCCAGGGTCATCGAGTTGGACGAGGCAAATTACAACCATTGGGGAAGACACTGGACAAGACTGAAACCGCAGCACGCCCATCAACAAAGCAGCCAGTACGCGCCTTTCTAGGATTGACAAGGCACTACGGACATTTATCCCGGACTACGCCAAAATCAGCGTGGCCCTCGCGAAATCAACCCGAAAGAAAGCAACTCGGTCAAATGGACACCAGTATGCGAAGAAACGTTTCAGGAAGTAAAGCGCCAGATCTGAAAAAACCCAATATTGCGACTCCCGTATTTAAACGAGCCCTTCGAGATCCGTAAAAACGCGTCGGACACGAGTCTCAGAGCGGCACTCATGCAAAGCCACAAGGACAATCTCCACGTCATTGCTTATGCCAGCCGAAAGCCACTTCCTTGAGAGGCCGCCTACAGCACAGTGGAGCGTTAACGTCTGGCGTTGGTCTGGGGCGTCCAAAAATTTTGCATCTACTTGTATGGCGTTTATTTTGTATTAGCGATATCAGACAGGGAAACAACTGAACGGTCGGGTACATCGATGGAGCTTACTACTTTAGGAGTATCAGTTCACGGTTACCCACATTAAGGGAAGCGAGAATGTGGGGCCCGGTTATTTGAGCCTAATGTAGAGTAATTCTGCAGTAAAGTTGGGGATTTTTGTGTCGTACACTTTGGCAGGTAGTGTTCTATTCGACCCATTTTTTTTATAGTACGCATTGTATATTGTTGGTAGAGCGGTTTTTTTTACATAAAACGGTGATTTTTATTTCTACAAAATGACACTTGGGAGAGCGAATATTATTTTATAATATTCTGAAAGTCCCGGTGCAGCTTTGTTTGAGTCAGTGAAGCACAGGTAAACGAGCGCCAAAAGGTGGCGGGAGTGGAAGTGGCGAGCAAGACGGGTATTGCTGGCCACCAGGGCAAGCAGCCGAAAATATCGAAGGTGGATTTGGAAATTATTATTTTTTTATTGACGTGACCATGACCCGGAGAGTCTTTTTTTAGATACCCTTATGCATTCTCTGCCAGGCGCGTGCACTGAGAAGCTTCCTAAGACGGAACCGGTTGCGAATACCCTCAAATATGTATGGCGTACCCTCAAATATGGCGCCGTATGGCCAGCTACCGTTGTTTATTCTGTGATTGTCAACAGACAATAGAGGTCCGCCACGGACTCAAAGGTGTGCGTGTGTTTGTCTGTGTGGAGCAATGCAAGAGCGCGACCTCTAAAAGTGGGTGGGGGAATCATCCGTCCCCTCGCCCCTAACTAAAAGGAGCCTAGCCAAGACATTGGGAGGAGTCGTGATACAGTTGGGTGAACTTGATTTGGGCGTCATCAATATCAACCGTTCCCTGACCCTGGGAACTAAGAAAAGGCGAAGTCATTTAAACGCACGTTTTAGTCCCTCTTAGGCAGTCTAGAAGCTGAGCCTATAGTCGGCTGAGAAGCGTCGAGGGACTAATGCAGTCCAGTATCGACTGCGCCGCCAAGCGGCGCCTGAACTCCGACTGACAAGTTAACCTATAAGACGACAATCCAACGTCTGCAACGAAGCTCAGAGTAATTCACCTCTAGTTAGCTCAACCTGCTCGAGAGAAGTCGCCAGATCTAGATGCCTGAAAAACCCAACACAGCAATCGCATCCACCGCAACAAGATCGGCTCGCCAGCGTTGTTGGGGAAGGCTCTGTCATCTGCTCCACAGTTTATAGACTTGCGACTGCTGCCCGGTCATGCGTATGCCATCATTTGTTTTATTTTGAATTCCATTTTTAGTGGACCACCCTTAGTTATATTCTACAGTAGTGTTAGTTTATACACCCACTGTGCAATGTTTGTTGCATTTGTTTTGTCATCAATGATATATATTAGGTGCGTGTGTGTTAGTGTTCTTGTGCTATTCTTCTTTTTCATTTGTCTATCGTTGTCATGCCATGAATATATCTTTTTTTTTCTCCCAACTCTGCCCCCTTCGAAACGAACGAAGTATAGAACGACCAACCGGCGTGTATACCCCGTCGGAGACTTCGCGCCAACGGCGAATGGGTGACAAGTCATGGCAATGATTGTGTGCCATTCTAAAGCGCCAGACTAGGGATTAATTTTGACCGCCTGGGGTTGTTCAACGTGAGCCCGATGCACAGTACGCTGGCGTTTCTACATTTCCCCCTAATCGATATGCGACCGCCACGACCGCCGTGTCTGGGAGTCTATCCCGCACTCTTGAGATTTACACAGCAACGCCCCAAGCCTATACGCCCCCTGGCGGGTTCTACAATGTCGCAGACGTCTGCTGCATTTTCTTTTGCCGTGTATCAAAGTTGTGGCGCAAGACACACAAAAAAGGCCAAGTAAGCGCGCTTGTTAAGTGTAAAAAGGCATTTAAAAGAACTAACACTGCAGAATTTTGTGCTCACAAGGGGTTCCTTATGTGAAATGATCTGAAAGTGTGTGTGTCTATTGCCATTGTAATTTGTCCACTTGTGCACGAAAAATTTTATTGATGCGAAATGTCTCAGGGATCCGCGGAGTGCCGATGAATGCATGTCATGGCAATGTATCAATGACGGTAAAACGTGGAACGTATTTGCGCTTCTTGTCCTTATAACGTGTGTCAATTTCTTGTCACATGTCGAAATATGCAAAACAACGGCGCTGTAAACGCTCTAATTGGGTAACTTGGTCATGTTTGCGGTACTGGCGCTTCGTAGCTATGTATCGGGCGTGTTCAACTGAGGACGTCAGCCTCCAGCTCAGATCGTGAACGGCTCATGGTCCAACTGCTGTCTTGTAGATGACTAGCGCGAGAAGCCGAAGATACCATTAGACACGCATTTGATGTAGTAGCATATACACCTGGTTATACTTGCACGGCCCCAGAACTATGTGTTTAGTTTTCCTCGGCAGTTTCACAGCGAAAATATTAGTATGAGTAGAGAGAGCGGATAAACTCAAGGAATAATTGCCATATTTTCTTTTGCCATTTGCGATGGCTCATTCAATGGCAATTTCGAGCTAGTTTGTACTGCCGCGTAAATAGCACGATAACACAGTCATGCGGAAAGACGTTTTCATAAGCAAAACTTTTTTCATTGTATAACTGGATCTAATTTCTCGTGGCATCTTACTCCTCTGATTATGCGCGTGGTTTCTTCAAAACATATTACCACGCCGTCAGAAAACAAATTCCTTAGTACTGATAACAGCGCCTGCAATCACTGTGGCCGCAACGCATGTTGTCCCCGCCGTCGTCTTCTATTAGCCGTATTGCATCATGACATGCGATTATTCCACCCTCCTCCCTTTCGGAAAGATCGACTAGATACTTGGGAACTCGCACATTAGTTCAGGCAGAATGAATGGGAAAGATGTGTTTCGAATAAAGACAGCGCGGCATGGTGAAATAGGCGCTAGGAAGCTGAACAGAAGCGTAGCGTCGAGCACATGCCTGACGTTGAGCCGGTAAACAATTCGAACAGGGTGTAGCGCGTTCCTTTGAGCATGGCAGTATTGTTCGTGTTATAGATGTGTGCGAAAGATTCTTGTTCCTGGTTTGGTGCTTGACGGCCACGGACTCTTAAAGCATGTCTGTAGTGCTCCATGTAGTCAGTACAAAAAAATTACAATGACCTTGTGTGCACTGGTTGGGCCACGCGTGTGGCCAAGTATATGCGCATCAAGACTCGATCCGTTACTTAAGGAAACAATTGTCTTCAACCAAACTGTTAACAGAACCGAGTCAGCTCTCTTTCTTCATGTGCGAAAGTGAACAAATGAAAAACGGTGTTCTAGGGGCGAGACACGGGACGAGCTCCTTTTCTCAACTAATGTGCAGCAATAGAAAAAATTGTTTTGTTGTATTAGGCAATAAACTGTTATTCTGGCGTCTGACATATACCTTTTCAAATGTTTATATTCAACTTATCCGCCTTTGTGCGCTAACATTTTGAAGAACGGACTGACATTCTCGGACAACGTATTGCTCACGTAAGGATTAATTTGTCATTCTTTTTCTCACGAGTGGTTCTTTATTTCTTTGACAATCCATTTCCTTATTTTTCAAACAAAACAGTGCAACCCAAGACATCCAAAACCATGCAAAAGCCTACCAGGCGACAACTGCACCTGCCTGAGTCGAACGGATTACCCGACGGTTGGCGTGTGCGCCATGAAAGGTGTTGATCCAGGTAATGGACACTACAACACTAAGAATAAAGAAAGAAAGATGGAATGCCAGAGAGATCAATAATAAATATCATACATATTATCTGTAGTTTAAATTTTTCTGGAAAAAAACGACGGTTACTTTGAAGAACGTTTGGTGCTTCGTATCGTAATTGAATAATTTTCTCATCACCTCTCCGTTATCACATGTAGAATAGGATATTCATGTATGGTGCGGAGACCAATTCAAACAAGCAATTATATGTCATGAACGCAAGCGTAAGTATAACATCAGATGATAATGGTGTATCTATTTCTCAATACGAAACGTAAATAACGCACATCTGCTGCAAGGACCATGTCCACGTCGCAACCATACTGAAGCGCCAAGAAGTGGCACACTCACCTTCAGTCAGCGAACTGCGTAAATGTTTTAATGAATAGTTTACGTTTGTTTTAAACGCATCGAGCGTTAACTACTTTGAAACGATGCTGTCAATCTTAATAAATCACGAACCAAAATATACTGTTACAGCTTCATAAGCCAGCAAAAGAAACCTGTGGCGCTATAACGTAAAGTTCTTCCAAACTTTTGCATTCCAACTCAGCAATCAGCCCTCCCCGTTTGGTAAAAAAGTTGCCGGCCGCCACCACTTCGCTCGCCTGTCACGCGACGTCACGAAAACTGCGATGGCTCCCCATCTGATGTGACGTGTACACACTGATTATATGTGATTAGACCAAACAAACGAAATATAAATATTTCTGATTTCACACATTTTCGCCTTTAGTCCTTTCATCATCATCATCATTATCATCAGCCTGGTTACTCCCACTGCAGGGCAAAGGCCTCTCCCATACTTCTCCAACAACCCCGGTCATGTATTAATTGTGGCTATGTCGTCCCGGCAAACTTCTTAATCTCATCCGCCTACCTAACTTTCTGCCGCCCCCTGCTACGCTTCCCTTCCCTTGGAATCCAGTCCGTAACCCTTAATGACCATCGGTTATCTTCCCTCCTCATTACATGTCCTGCCCATTTCTTTTTCTTGATTTCAACTAAGATGTCATTAACTCGTGTTTGTTCCCTCACCCTACCCGCTCTTTTCTTATCGCTTAACGTTACACCCGTCATTCTTCTTTCCATAGCTCGTTGCGTCGTCCTCAATTTAAGTAGAACCCTTTTCGTATGCCTCTAGGTTTCTGCCCCGTAGGTGAGTACTGGTCAAACACAGCTATTAGTCCTTTGCTGTTGGTCAAAAGTTTTCGGGCTGTGGGGGGCGGGGGGGGAGGGGGGGCTGTTCGCCTCTCTGTCACGCAAGGTCACAAAACCACGAAAACTCACTTGTCAAAATGACGTGCACGTCTTAAAGGTGCATTTTTATGTGAAAGAAATTGTCTTTCTTAAGAGCCGGAGACTGCACCATTCCCAACGGAATAGAAGATGGCGGCCCGCCGATCGCTCAGGCCCATGCTACTCGCAGCTGCCCGAGAGCATGCATTTAATTGCGTGTAATAAAGCCTTTTGAGTGGCACTACGACGTTATCGAGCCTTTTGGCACGTGTACAACATCACTCTGGCAACTCTTCTTCGATGAGGATCCGTTTTCGCGGCATGCTTAACCTTCCGTTGCACGCCGCCGAAATTTTCGTCGAGCCACCGCAAGGTAAGGCGAAGCGGACCAACTGCACACGCCGGCGCCGCACTCCTCATTCGGTTATCTACTTTTACTACGCTGGCTCTGCTCCATCGAAATCCCCTCCACTGGAATGTGCTCCTCGCCTCTTGTCAGCCAATTATATAAGAAAAACCATTAAATATAGGCAATGTTATTTGCTTTGAAAGGAAACAGAAGTGACCTCTTATAAACAAAGAGAGCATTTGATTGGGCTGTGTACACAACGCTGCTGGTCACCACTCAATCCTTGCGTCGGCGATTATGTAAATATGACCAGAGGACATTAGAATAAAAGCAGATGGGGTCAGTTTTACGTTTGTTCTTACGCAGCCCAATATTCGTGGTAGTGCAATTTCAGACTGAACCCCCCCCCCCCCCTCGCACTCGGAAAATTGGTCAAAATTTTAACGCATATTTTTGTAGTGTGTGCTTACAAGCCAAGAAGTGCTCATCCACTGATTGTGCTTCAACATTTGATGTATCTTTTGTTTCTCATTCTGGTGGTCTGTCGTTCTTGAGAATTTGATGTCGAAACGTGGCTGTCACAGCATTCCAAGTAATTTTGTCAAGCGTTATATGGTGTGTCTAATAAAATTTCATGTAATATGTTCACGAAACTGCGAGGAGTACCACAGAAAAGATGTTGGCCATTGCGGGAAAGAAAATAAGAACAGTAAAAATAGTTATTCCGCCATGTTGGCGGTGTTGCAGCTCACTGTAGAAAGCTCGTCAATAGATTTTCCTTTTTATCTCTACCCACGGTATCTTTGATGGAGATGCCCAGGTACTACGCAAGAAAGAACAGACCATCTCCTGCTCAACTCCATTTTGTCAAGAGACGGGGATGCGGCTTCGTCCATCTCGATCCCCTCTCTCATCTTTTGACGAGAGTCCCGACGGCAACCGGCCACTTCTGTTTTCCGTTCGTAAGAGCACACCACTTCAAGGCGCTCCTACACGCAGTCGACAATCCAGCCATTCACCTTCCGCAAGCTCCCCCCGATCGTAGTTCGCGGTCGTCTCCGCTCCACTCCTCTTCATCGCCACAACACTTTCAGAAAAAAAAATGGGTGTGGTTTAGCTCTGGTTAAACGTATTTGAGTAGCAATAGCTACAGACCCCCGGCTGCGCTTAGGCTTCGCTTGTAGTTAGACAAGTTGTTATTAAACTGTGCCTCTGGCCGAAAGACTTCTCTGCGTTGACCACGAAGCACTCGTTAGGCCGAGGTGCCAGGAACATCAGCATACCCACACGTGCTATAAGGGTAGCGGTAGTACGTGTCGGTTTCACGTTCCATACTGGCCTATGCCCATGACCAATATACACCACTCGCCGCTTCTATACTCCCGGTTATCACAGCTGCAGGGCGCGGGGTGTGACGTCACACAGAGGTTGCAGCGAGCGCCCAGCGGCAGGAGCAGTGGCCGCGCGGCGACCGCGCCGAGGCGAGTCGCCGGAGAATCAAATGAGGCATTCATTTGAGGGATCGGCAGCAGTTTGTGTGCAGGCGCGAGTAAGAGCGGGTGCGAGCGAGATAATCTATGGACTTTTGCTCCTTGAATATATGACCCTGCCTAGGCACTGCGGAGGAGGTTTCTTACCGCGCGCTGTATTCGTTTGTCCCCAGACATGCCAGCATTGCGGATTGCGGTCGAATTTGCTTACGTTCAGCCGCTGGCTGCCCGCGTGGTGAGGAAATGGGCGCCGACGCCCCTTGGTGATCGCTGTGTTTAAGGGGCAAGGTTATGTCTGGTGATGTATAAGTTGCGAGTCGCTTTTTTCGTCGCGACGATAGATTTAATTTTTTTACAAAAACTGCTCCAGGAGGGCACATGTAACCGGCAAACGGAGGCGTCAGGAGAGCACCTGAGGTTATAACAAAGCTGGCGGCGCAGGATCTCCAAGGCACCCAAGGGGTAGCGAGGGGGGGGGGGGGGGATCAGAGCTGGAAGCAGAACAGCCCGTGGGTTGGGTCCGAGGAGGCCGAAGCGTGCCAGGGGATTTTCGCATAAAAGAATTGGCTGTCCGCTTTTGCAGACAGCCGATCTTATACACCCCTTGCACGCGCAGGCCTCGGCGAGCTCCAACCCACGGACCAGTTCGGATTCTAGCTTTGGTGTCCCCGTTGCCGCTTTGGTGTCCCGGAGGCGCCGCGAATAATGCGAACTAATGACATATTACGGTAAAGAAAAACACGACTGAATTAATATAATTACGTCCAGCCGCCAAATTGTGACGCTAAGTTCAGCACTACAGCGCCCCGCGACTTTTTTCAGTATATGGAATTAGGGCTCCACTACGCTCGCTACTGCTCCCACAGAAAAACTGTGATGTTATTTACAAGGTAGATCGCCGTAAGGCGCGAGAAAGCTATGATCCACCACGAATAACTTAGCACGAGCGCCGCAGGTGCGAAACAGTCTGTCTGACACAGTGGTCGCCAAATGGAGCGTCAGTGCCCGCTGCTTCACCTAGTGTACATTGCCGGCAGCCAGCGTCCAAGCGTAAACAAACTCAACCCCCAATACGCAATGCCGGCACGCCTAGGGACACACGCTTAAACACGCGCTAGGAAACCTACTCAATAGTGCCTCGGCAGAGTAGCAAAAGCCCCCAGATTTTCTCTCTCGCGCCTGCGCACAAACAGCTGGCGATCCCTCCAATGAACGACTCGTGAGAATCGAGGCCCGTGGTGTAACGTCGCACAGACGGCGCGGCGAGCGCGCCAGCTGTGGCGGTTGCCAGGCGACGGCGGACACGACCCTGTAGGAGCGGTGGCCACGAGGCGGCCGCGAAAAGCCCCATCGCCGAAGAATCGAGGCCCGGGGTGTAACGTCACCGTGCGGCCCCGGCTCAAAGTGCGGCGACGGCGAAGAGGCGAAAATCTGGCGTAATGTAGATCGCTACAAAATTGAAGACCGCAGCTACTGGAAGACCTGGACCAACTATCTCTCTCTGTGCAGTTCCAGCCTCCCTCTGTCGAACTTATGCCGGTGTGCTGTGATTTCCGAGAACATGACGAGTGGTTATGGGTGCACGCATGCGTTGCACTGGACTGACGGTGACATGAATGTCTACTTGAGTCGAAAAACCGCTGTTGCGACGCCTGCTTCTCGAACCTCGACCGGCATTACTATTGGGTAGCGTGGCGTCGGCGGGCTGCAGGCGTCTGGTAGACCATGGCGACCAGGCACGGATGAGATGATTTCTAGCGCGAAAATTGCGCTGTTTATTCAATGGTTGGTGAAGGATAAGAAGAGAATGATTGAATTGAACAAATACATTGCAGGGCCCCTTAAATAGGCCCACTAAAATCGTAGGCGGGATCTTGCACCCGTCAACATCCCGTGACATGCACTGAGCCCCTTCGGTGCTTGGCGGCTGCTTCCACTTTCCTATGTGACGTTGCACTTGCTTGCCTCTGCTGGCAGCAACCTGCGGGTCGGGGATCGTCGGCGGCTGATCCTTTCTCCCAGGTGACCTTTTCACGCGCTTGCCTCCTCTGGCGGCAACCCACAGAGTCTGGTCGAGGATCGGAGGCTTGGTCTCTTCTACCAGGTGACGTTTTCACATGCTTGCCTCCGACGGTGGCCACCCGGTGGTATTGTCTGGTTCGCGGAAAGCTTTCTCTCCTAGAGTTGGACAATTCGCGGAAAGGGTGCTCCCCTTGGTTGCACACACAAAGAGGCCTGTCATCACTACCGGGCGCCTGCCAGACCGGCAATCACTCGAGACAACCATAGGAAATTAGCAATCCATCCTCCTTTTCTATTAGGCATGGTTTTTGAGCATCATTTTTGCCCGTGGTGTTACACGCCATCTGCAACACCGCCCAGTGCTTCAAGTGAGACGATGAGCCTACGAGGGCTCCTACAAAATGCAAATAATTTCTCTAAAACCCGCCGTGGTTGCTCAGGGGCTATGGTGCTGGGCTGCTAAGCACGAGGTCGCATTATCGAATCCCGGCCATGGCGGCTACATTTCGATGGAGGAGAAATGCGAAAACACCGGTCTACTTAGATTTAGGTGCACGTTAAAGGTGCCCAGGTGGCCGAAATTTCAAGAGTTCTCCACTACGGCGTGCCTTATAATCAGAAAGTGGTTTCGCACGTAAAATGCCATAATTTATTTTTTATTTTTCGAAAGCTATTGTGTCCGTTTTGTAGTTCGCAGTTAAAGGAGTGGTTCACTGGGTTGCGGCGTATGGTGTGTTAACGTAGCATTGTTTTTTTTTTAAATCTGCAGCCTCTGTTTTACATATATTGCCTGTGAAAGAAACAGGGGACCGATTGACCAAACTTTTCGTTCAGAAGGGCCCCTAGCCATTGGCCGGCCGACTTTTTTAATGTAACATTCAGTACCAGGATGGCTGAAGTCGGCTGTTGCGAAAAATTTGGTGTAAAAAATTTTTGTAAATACGTGCCCAGAACTTTATTTGTTAACTACTGCTTATCGGGGTGCATCGAGGGGCCTTCCTTTTTCAGTCAGTCACCATTAGTTGTCTTGGTCAAACTATCGCTTGCACGTAAGCACGGTGCACGTATGTATATCCATTTAAAACATAAATATTTTGTGTTCCAAGAGTGATATGGTTTTTAGGACCCATTCGATTTTCTTTTTATGTTTCTATTGCTTGTGCTACGAAATGACGATGTCGTAGCAGAAATAACTCAGAATGTTGCGTAAATGAGAATAGCTGGTATATATAGAGCACTGTTTCTGCTAAACTGCCTGTCTGTTCGCTGTGAATTTTCACATTCACACGTCAAGAAAAAAGAATTTTTTTGTTGCAGGCATCTGAATACCCCATTTAAGTGCAGCATTGCTTGTCTCGTTTAAACATAGGTCAAAACACTACTCGGTCACGCCAGTGCCTAGCAGAAAGCAATATGTGCTGGACCAGAAGCACGCCACCATCTGTTAATAAAACAGGGAAAGAAGGCGTGACGAGTTTTATCGGTAGTCTATAGTTGAACCTTTGAGGCGGCATAACGGTTTTGTTCTAGCAAAATTCTGAACTTCCTGTGAGGCACCGTTGTGGGCGCCCGTACATGCAAGTATTGCACCCAAACGCAGCATTAAAACATCTCCACTACGAAATTTTATTGTGAACGAGCCAGCGATTTAGCGAAAATAGTGAGGTATACCTCGCATTACGCCGGTATTTTGGTCGATATATCACACAGCTGCTCTACAATGTGGCCGTCGAGCTAGAGACAGCTGTTTGAAGTGTTAGCTCCTGGTTTCTATAGCCAGGCAAGCCACGTACCACGGCCTCCGAGATGTATGCGCGCTGAGGTTTGTGCCCGGTCAGTGAGTAATTTCAGAGGTTGGCGTGTCTACCTCTTCCTACAAACCACGGCGCTCACAACCGAAGCCTATTCATACGTCCGGGAGGCTTTCGGCTGCTCTGGTACTGTCGGTGCGGCTTGAATCACGCGAGCAAAAAATGATTTTGCGCTGCTGTATGATGGTTACTGATTTGCATATGGTGGCTAAAAGTGTACCAGGGGCAAAGTGCATGCTGGTGCCTGTTTATCCTCAAACACGTTTAATTCCTTTTTCTGCGGACATAATAACGCGTCATTCACGTGAGTATGTCGAAGTGGAATATCTGTGCAAAGATTATCCTGTGTTGGAAACGCATGGATACTTCGAAATTTGCATTCTATATAATAATGTTTAGAATATTGCGAGCCAATTTCAAAGCTGGCTCACCAAAGCAGACAGTTTCAAAGCAATTTGACCTGTTAGTGCAGGCGCTTGCTTTCGTATGTGCAATTTGCCGTAGCGATAGGGTGTGATGCAAGAGGAACCATGCCCCACTCACCGAAATCTGTTAGTCACCCATGTACTTAGATTGAGGTGCACGCTAGAGAACTCCAAATGGCCAAGGTATTTCAGAGTCACCTGCCATTGCGTGTCATGTTATTTTTGGCCCGTACACCCAGAAATTTCTATTGCGATAGCAGTTACATGGCCGCTCCAGGCGGTGACATGGACATTTCCTCTCTATTACAATGGACGCCAGCGCTACATCTGAATAAGGCAAGAACGTGAAACGCGGAGTTCAGCCAGCATGCGCGCGTTGCAAAGAAAGAAGGTCGAGCGCACGCTCAAAAGTACGCTAAGTGAGCGGACCAAACTCGTCCCCCGGCACCGACCATGCTCGCTTCTCTGAGTGATGATAGTGATCCCTATAAGAAAATGACGCGTGATTGGGCAACCGCTAAAGGAGCACGGGGAAAGATCGGCAGAGGAGAGGGAGTGGGAAGTGAAAATGGATACCTTCTCAATAGTCCTGGAGCCACCGGTTCTGGCGACGCCTGACCCTCCTCACTTTTTTGAGAAGAGTCGGGCATCGGCAGGCATCAGCCATCGGCAGAAGGGCAAGCTCTGCTCGCATGGCCCACAATGCTTAGCGCTCGCCTTCAGGGCTTCCCACGTTTCCCTTCTAAACTCCCTCCGATGTGCCGCGAGGATGCGCAGAATAGACACGCACGTTTAAGAGGAAAACCAGAAGCACGGGGTCAGACTGGGGTGGAGGCCTTGGCCGTACGTCTAGTCCATTCTTCGCATGCGGTGCAACCGCTCGGGACTCGAGATACAGGCGCGTACGCAAAGCTGGCGCGCGTGCGCACGTGCGTGTGTGTGTGTTTGTGAAGGAATGGGGAAGCTCAACATTAGCGCTGTGCCTCCGATAATGCGGAGGTCGTGCAGTTCAGTGTTGAGTTTCTTTTTTCTCGATACAGTCGTTCGGAGTATGGGGTGTGCCGCTTGGCTAAACAATGAACGTTGCTGCCGTCGTAACGACTTCAGTGATGGCATTTTTCAAGAATGGCCATGTAAACCAAAACAAGCAAAACTCACTCACAACATTTACATTTTTATTGAGCCTCAGTCGGACTCAGATTCACCAAAATTCTCAACCAGACTCACATTCGCGGGTCAGTCTAAGTTTGAGTGCGTGGTGTGATGAGTGAGTTTGCCTACCTGGCCCATATCCACTCCCCATTCCCCATATCTCTCAGCGCTTTCGTTCGTAAGGTCGTGTTGAAAAGCAATCCAAGGGAAGATAAGGCACCCTCTACAGAATTCTTATTTCGGGATGACATCGAACCTGCTGGCCGGTGTGACCAATTTCCGTATGACCATTTTTCCGGGGTCGCTCGGGAATAAAGTGAATGTGTTCGTTGCCGCACCAACTAGGCCAACAGCACATAATATTTGGTACTGGTAAGCTGATGCAAACACGCACACCTCCAAAGGATTGAAATCAGTTGCGTAGGCATAGATAAGAAGGCAAATAATAAGCACAAAACATTTGGAGGACGCTTACGCTTCGCTTTTAAGGGCGGAACGCGACAGCGTTCAAAGACCATTTACTGCTTTTAATGTTTCCCTGCAACTGCAGATTATGTAACCTTAACGTTTATCGGGAAACGCTGGCTGCGAACGCTATGTACGAAGGCGAGCTTCCTGGTAGAAACGCGGCCTCTTGCGTGGATCGATCTCCTGTTATTGTTTCGCACTTTTAATATTGTTACGTGTAGCTGTAGCCCAATGCTATATACATTTATTCAGAGGAAGCTAACGGAAGGCCACAATGGCGACGCTATATCAAGCGGGTCCACGTCGTCTTCCTCCTCAGTGCAGCCACACTGTGGCGGCTGTTCCCTAGCATCACCCCCGGCAGTAGAAGCACCGTCCCGGTGCTTAATCTACACATCCGCGGTGAAAGGTGTATGGTATGGCTTTAGTCTCGCCACGTGAACGATGTCACTTGCAGCCGACGATGACGCTGAGGGGTCGGCGGGGATGACTTCATACGTGACATCGGTCACTTGTCGCACCACACGGTATGGGCCAGTGTAGCGCGACAGCAGCTTTTCAGAAAGGCCCACACGTCGAATGGGTGACCAGAGAAGCACCAGAGAGCCCGGAGTAAAGTGCACGTCGCGATGGTGGCAATCATAGAGGCGTCTCTGATGCTCCTGCGAGGCCTCGAGACGGGTGCGGGCGAGCTGGCGCGCGTGGTCGGCGTGTGCGATCGCGTCGCGGGCGTATTCAGTGGCTGAACGTGTGGCCGAGGGCAACAAACTGTCTAAGGGCAGCGCGGGTTCTCGGCCATATAGAAGGTAGAATGGTGAATAGCCGGCGGTGTCGTGACGCGATGAATTATACGCGAACGTCACATATGGTAAGTGAAGATCCCAGTCGTGGTGGTCGGTCGCAACGTACTTCGAAAGCATGTCGGTGATGGTCCGGTTGAGGCTCTCCGTGAGGCCGTTGGTCTGTGGGTGGTAGGACGTGCTGAACTTGTGCTTTGTCGAGCAGGAGTGGAGGATATCCTCGACGACTGCCGACAGAAAGCTGCGGCCATGGTCAGTGAGTAAATGGCGCGGAGCACCGTGCACTAAAATGATGTCATAGAGCAGAAAGTCAGCAACGTCAGTAGCACGACTTGTCGGAAGGGCTCTGGTGATTGCGTACCGCGTAGCGTAATCAGTAGCGACGGCGACCCATTTATTTCCGGAGCCCGAGAGAGGAAATGGTCCAAGCAGGTCCAGACCAACAAGGAAAAAGGGTTCCGGTGGGATGTCGATGCGCTGAAGACATCCAGCTGGAGGTGTGGAGGGCTTCTTCCGGCGCTGACAGGGCTCACAAGCGGCAACGTAGCGCCGCACGGAGCGGGCGAGACCCGGCCAAAAGAATCGACGTCGTACACGGTCGTATGTGCGCGAGACGCCCAAGTGTCCAGCCAAGGGAGCGTCGTGAAGTTGTTGGAGGACAGTCGAACGCAGGTGCGATGGAATTACGAGCAGAAGGTCAAGGCCGTGTGGATCGAGATTCAAATACATGTAAAAACGCAAAAACGTTTTTCTGAGATAACCCCAGGACCGATTTTAATGAAATTTGTTGCTTTAGAGAGAGAAAGTTAAATTCTAGTGACTGTTGGGAGCGGAATTTCGATTTAGGGCTTGAATTTTCTTAAAGAGATTTAAAAAAACTCAGAAGTTTGAAAAAAATAGAAGCACGAAGTTTACAAACTAATAGCTCTGCATCAAGAACAGATATGGCGGTTCTGTAAACGGCATCCATTAGATCATTCAAAGCGGACAAATTTTATGTCATCTTACATCTTACGTGAGTTTGTTACGTTGTTTACGAGGGTTCTGCAAAAGTTGTAATTACATATTAATAAATTTTTTTAGATTCATGTATAAGATGTCAAATTTGTCCGCTTTAGATGTGCTATTAGGTACACGTCACAGAATTGCGATATCACCTACTCTTGCTGAGTTATAGAGTTGTAAACTTGATAGTTTCGTTTTCTGAAAATTTGCAATTTTTGTCAATTTTTAATAAAACATTGACGACCTAAATCGAAAATTCGAAACAATCAGTCTCTAGATTTTAAGTTTTCCTTTTAAATGCAACAAACCCCGTCAAATTTGGTGCTGTGGTTGCCAAGAAAAACGAATTCTCCTTTTACATGTATTTAGATAGGAGCACCCGAGCTAAAGCTCAACACGAAAAACTCAACAACGAAAAACGATAATACAATTCTGTGAATTGTATCTAATAGTACATATAAAGCGGACAAAATTGTTGTGTTACACAGGAATATAAAAAAAATTAGTAATAGCGAAATACAACTTTTGCAGAACCCTTGTAACCAATGTAACAAATTCGCGTAAGATGTAAACTGACATATCGAATTTGTCCTCTTTGAATGATCTAATCGATGCCGTTTACAGAACCGTGATATCAGTTCTTTATGCAGAGCTATGAATTTGTAAACTTCGTGCTTCTATTTTTTTGAAACGGTCAAATAGTTGAAAATTTTTTAAAGAAAAGTCAAGCCCTAAATCAACAGTCACTAGAATTTAACTTGCTCTTTCTAATGCAACAAATTTCATTAAAATCGGCCCAGGGGTTATCTCAGAAAAGCGTTTTTGCGTTTTACATGAATTTGAATAGGCCGCGTCGGAATTGGGCCCGAGCTAAAGCTTCCTCTTAAGGAGAAACATCCGGAGAGAGGCGTCGCCAGGCGTTGACTCCAGATGGTCGATGAGGGCTCGTAATGAGGGATCGCGGCGTTGCTCGTTGCCGATTTCAAGCAACTGGGACACAGAGAAAACGCAAGCGATGGCGTCCGCATCAGCCGGTTCATCGACGGGGTAGCGGGACAAACAATTGGCATCCTGGTGGAAGCTTCCCGTCTTATATACCACGGACAAGGTATATTCTTGCAGGCGTAATGCCCAGCAAGCGAGTCGTCCCGTGGGGTCCTTAAGCGAGGATAGCCAGCAGAGCGCGTGGTGATCAGTGATGACACAGAAGGGGCGTCCGTACAAGTATGGATGAAACTGCGCAACAGTCCACACAAGAGCGAGGCACTCGCGCTCTGTGGTTGAATAATTGCGCTCGGCGGGTTATAGAAGTCGGCTGGCATAGGCTATAACACGATCATGTCCACGCTGGCGTTGTGCTAACACTGGCATCAGTTCGAACTTCCGTTGAGGCAGACGGGTCAAAGTGGGCCAAAATTGGAGGCGTGGTAAAGTGAGTAGTGAGCTGCGAAAAAGATGCGGCATGGTCCGGTCCCCAAGAAAATGGGGCGTCTTTCTTCAAGAGGTCGGTAAGGGGACGCGCGATGGTCGCAAAATCCTTCACAAAGCGTCGGAAATAAGAGCACAGCCCTACGAAACTGCGAACGTCCTGCGAACAGGAAAGTTTGTAACGGCGCGAATTTTGTCCGGATCAGGTCTCACTCCTCGGGCGTCCACGAGGTGTCCAAGGACGGTGATTTGGCGGCGAGAGAAATGACAATTTGACGAGTTCAGCTGGAGACCGGCGCGGCGGAACACGTCAAGAATCGCTCAAAGACGGTCTAAATGCGTGTCGAAAGTGGGCGAATAAACGATGACGTCGTCCAGATAACACAAGCAGGTGGACCACTTGAATCCCTGAAGTAAAGAGTCCATCATTCGTTCGAAGGTGGCGGGCGCGTTACGAGACCTAAAGGCGTCACCTTGAACTGATAAAGTCCGTCAGGGGTAACAAATGCAGTCTTCTCTCGGTCCATGTCGTCGACGGATATCTGCCAGTAGCCGGACCGTAAGTCGATAGAAGAAAAATAGGTAGCACCGTACAGGCAGTCTAGAGCATCATCAATACGTGGTAAAGGGTACACGTCCTTTTTTGTGATTTTGTTGAGGTGGCGATAATCTACACAAAAACGCCACGTTCCATCCTTCTTTTTGACAAGTACGACGGGAGAAGCCCAGGGACTACAGGAAGGCTCAATAATATCCTTTACAAGCATCTTTTTGACTTCCTGTTGGATAACAGCTCGTTCGGACGCACAAACACGATATCGACGTCGTTGAATAGGGTTGGCATCTCCAGTATTTATGTGATGGGTCACGACGGACGTTTGACCTAAGGGTCGATTGTCAAAGTCAAAAATGTCGCGATAGCCTTCAAGAACGCGGCAAAGAGCTTCAGCTGGAGCAGGTGTAAGGTCAGAGGAAACCATCTTTTCAATGTCGACGTCAGTACCGCGCGATGACGTCAAGGTATGGGCTGAGCTGTCACGATCTTCCACTGTGAATGGCTCGACCTCATCACCCTGCAAAGCGTGAACTATAGCGAATTAAATCTGCCGAGGCAGAACTTGCGCGGTTAGCGCGAAATTTACAAGAGGAAGGCAGGTGCGGTTGCCAGTAATTGTCAGCACAGTGTGCAGCACGGTAACACCACGTGTAAGCGTAACGGCCGGAATTGGTTCGACCACGTAATTACCGTCAGGTACAGCTGGTGAGGACAAAAAGTCGACGTGTGTCACAGAGTGGGGCGGTAGGCGAATAAAATCCATGCAGCTCAAACCGCTTGGAGGCGGGTCCACAGGGTCGGCAAGAAGAGGCAAGTCAAGGCGAAGTGAGCCGACCGAACAGTCAATGAGGGCAGAATGATTGGCAAGGAAATCCAGACCGAGAATGAGTTCGTGAGGGCAATGCTCGATGACGGTGAAGAGAACGACGGTGTGTCTCTCAGCAATGGTGAGTCGGGCAGAGCACATGCCAATAATAGCGACAGTCTCTCCGTCCGCGACTTGTACAACTCGGTTCGGGGCGGGCGCCAGAACTTTCTTGAACCGACGGCGAAGAGCAGCACTAATAATGGACACATGCGCCCCGGTGCCAATCAACGCGCACGAAGGAACATTGTCGACGAGAACGTCCAAAAGATTCTTGTTGGTGGATAATGTGAAGCGAGGATTTTGTGCCAATGTCGTCATTGCGGGGGTGCGGCGAGTAGGTCGGAGAAGGAGCGCGGCGTGACGGGGGCGAACGAGATTGACGACGGGAGGGAGAAGGTGAGCGGGAGTAGCGGGGTCGTGTCAAAGGTGTCGCAGGGTCAGATGATGCAGCCAGCATAGAAGGGGCGAAGGAAAAGGATGCGCTAGAGGGACGAGGGTGGTAATCAGAAGAATAGAGCGTCGGAGTAGTCCAGCGGCTGCGGCAATAGCGAGTGACATGTCCAATGCGTTGGCAGTAAATACAGATCGGCTTGTCGTCCACGGTTCGCCATTCGGAGGGGTTGCGCTGTCCATAAGAGTAAGAAGAGCGCGGTGGGGACGTGCGTGGAGAGAGAAGTTCTGAGCGTACGGAACGAATGAATTGCAGGCCGACGTTGGACAACTCTTGACGTACGACGGCCTGTATCAAGGAGATTGTCACAGGGGAATGATCAGGTGATGGGAACGAAGGGGCCACCGGTTGCGCCGCTTCGACCTCACGACGAATGATGCGGGTCAAGTTGTCACATCGCGACGGCTGGTGGAAGAGATCGTCACAAGATGACGTAGAAACTGTGTTGGGAAGTCGCGTCATGTGCTGGGATACCCGGCAGCTTTTAGCATGCTCGAGACGGCGGCGCTCCTTGAGGATCGTATCGATGCTGGTGATTTTAGTAAACATCAGTAAATTGAAGGCGCCGTCAGCAATGCCTTTGAGGACGTGAAAAACCTCATCGTCCTCAGACATGCTCGGGTCAGCCTTGGCACAGAAGGTCAAGATGTCGGAAATGTATAACACGTAGGACTCGGTCGACGTCTGTACACGTGTGGCAAGGGCTTTTTTCGCATTGACTTGGCGACCGAACGTATTGCCAAAAAGGTCGCGGAGCTTCTCTTTGAAGAGATCCCAGCTCGAGATCTCCTCTTCGTGAGTCTGGAACCATGCAAGTGGAGCTCCGTCGAGGTAGAAAAGAACGTTCGCAAGCATAATAGTCGGATCCCACCTGTGACTGGTGCTGGCACGCTCGTATAAGCGGAGCCAGGCGTCAACATCAGGACTGCCGACTCCGTTAAAAACACCAGAATCCCGAGGGGGGAAACAGCGACGTAGGTCGGGGCTGCAGGCGGAGACGGTTGCGTAGATGAAGTGCCGCCAGCAGGAGCCGAAGTTGCACTGTCGCCGTTGCTACCGCTGCGAAGCTCCATGACGGGTGCGGGGAACGTCCACCTCCACCAAATTAATGTTACGTGTAGCTGTAGCCCAATGCTATATACATTTATTCAGAGGAAGCTAACGTAAGGCCACAATGGCGACGCTATATCAAGCGGGTCCACGTCGTCTTCCTCCTCTTCAGTGCAGCCACGCTGTGGTGGCTGTTTCGTAGCAATATTTCAAACTGAGAAGAGCTAACATATAAAGGACATGCACTGTCGATGTTTTTTCCCATTATATTTGTTTGTGGGCTGCCCTTCTCAATATTCCGATGAATAACATTGTAATGAATGAAAGACAATTTATGAGCAACTTTGGTAGTAGAGAATTTGTTGGGTGTGCGTGGTTTGGTATTTGCTTCAGTATAAATTGCCTTGCGGGATTTTTTCGCTCATGGCCAACGCCGCCGACACCGGCTTTTCTGCGGTACGAGCTCCTTAACGCTATCGCGTTGAACCGTAAGCCACGAGCGGGTGTAAGGATCCAGAATGAATAGACCGCCAGAGTGTCCGCCGAAGCGTCATCACGCCGTATGAAGACAGATTAAAGAATGACAAATGAGTGATACTGACAGTTAGTGAATGGTGACGTTGTAATAGAGATTTGTAGAGGTTAATAATGACTAGTAATGACGAAGAAATGAGCAATACTTCTAACAACGGCTTGTAATGACCACAAAAGGTCAGAAATATCTAGTGAGTATTAGTTACTGAAGTGACTGCTAATGACTTGCAATGAGTACTAATTACTACCAAATGACCAATATTTCTAACGACAGCTTGTAATGACCACAATTGATTACAAATGACTAAAAATGCTTAGTAGTGAGCAGTAATTACTAATAATGACTGAAATGAATTGTAATGACTAGTAATAAATATGAAATGATTAATATGTCTAAGGACCACTTGTAACGACTATATTTAATTAGAAATGACTAAAGTGTTTAGTAATGACTAATCATGACTAATAATGACAGAAATGATTTGTAATGACTACTAATAACTACGAAATTACCACTATATGTAACGACGAATTGTAATGACTCCGATTGATAAGAAATGACTCAAAATGCTTAGTAGTGAGCAGTAATGATTATTAATGACTGAAATCACTTGTAATGACTAGTAATCACTAGGAAATGACCGATATGTCTAACAACAATTTGTAACAGCTACAATTCATTAGAAATGACTAAAATGCTTAGTAATGACCAGTAATGAATAATAATGACCGAAATGACTACTAATGACTACGATATGACCAACATGCATAACGATGGCTTGTAATGATCACAATTGATTACAGATGACTAAAAATGCTTAGTAGAGAGCAGTAATGACTAAAACAAAGAAGAGAAAGAAAAGAGGCAAAGAGAAAGAGGGGAATGATTAGAGAAGGAAGAGCAGGCTTTCACTGTTAACCTCTTAAGAGAGATCTTAAGAGACGGTAATTTTTTATGTAATACATAAACAAAAGGCAGAATTAATGCACTTTTAGGGCATAAAGGTTTCGTTAACGAGATGTATGTAATAAAAAAAGATATGAAGTGCGAGAATCAAGATTATGGTATAAATTTGAACTAAGTTTGCAAATACACGTTTTATGTACAAAAATGTAAAAAGAGTAATGAGATATACGAAATGTATTGACCTGTAATAGGCACTATTTCCGAAAGAATAAAATGTTTTCATTGAACCTCTATTCCACTACCAAAATTTAAGTGCAATTACTAAAGCTTGCCGTGCCGGTTTCAGGCCGCCGATGTTCTGGGCTTTCTTACGTCGTCGTTACTCTCAAAGTCAACTTCCGATGAAAAGTCAGCATCCTGAGCCTCGCTGCTTATCGATCCATCGATAAAATTAGCCGCAGGCGCACCGGAATTGCGAGATCTGCGATGTTTCGAAGCACGCGCACCCCTCTCCTAGACGGCCGTTTTTGATTTCTACTTTGACAATCGCGTAACTTCAGAGTGCGTTCAGTAATTAATGCCTTGGGTGGAACAAGCGAACTGCTTAGAAAACAAAATTATAGTACTCCTCCTTCACGTCCTTTGGCGCAGAGTGTCCGTGAGCGGCGCCGAAAGTCTCGAAAGCGGCGTTTCAAACCATCAATAGCGGGCTAACAGTGCCCAATAGGCGCGGTCCAGAAAGAAATAAAAAGCGTAATATAAAACCCGTTAAAACGGGCTTACTTATTGTAACACATAAAGTAGCCCTGGTTGGGTTCATTTACCTTGTCAACATCTACGCGATAACATATTAAGCCTATGGCTCATGGAATGAGGATCCCCCCCTCCCCCCCCCCCCCCCGCCGCTGTATCCACCGACCTCAAGTAGCCTAATTTCCATCCAGACTGCTCTTGAGCAATGAGGGAGGCTAGAACACCCCTATTATTTTAAACATGAGGATATGTTATGCTGCGAAGAAGCGGCCAAGAATATAGCAACGTAACACTAACACGCACTAACATATATGTCGTTTCAATGATCTACGTTCGAGAAACCTAAAGTATCCATGCCTTCCTTCGTAAATTATGCCACAATGAAGGCAGTAAATAATTACCTTCAGTGCATTTGAAAGATCTTGGGGCTGTTCCTTAACCTTATCATTGACCATCCTCCGCGAAACGTGAAAAAAGAGGCAATGCGCACGCAGAGATCTCGCGTGGTCTGCCTTTTACCGCTGCCTCCGTTAGCGCTGTGACCCTTAAAACCTCTGAATGTTTAAATGTAGCGCCATCCTTTGGACTTTTCCGCCACCGCGCGGGCTCTCCTCCATCCTCCCTAACCCGCTACCTCCACCACCCGCGTCGAAATTCTGAATGTACTACCGCCGTCACATGACGGCACGCATTTTTCGATATTGTGTGGGAGATATGGGGGGGGGTTCTCCTCCGTACTCTTGGGACAAAGGAACGACAACACAGTAGTGCAAACAATCACAAGGTCATTTATTGCACCTTTCATAGATCAATGCCTGCTAGCCGAGTTGCTATCCCCAAAACATGCCGATGGGCGCGCGACAAATCTAGAAGTCCGACTTACCGCGACCGCATTGCGAGCGAATATGTTCGCCCCATGCTGGATCCCAACGCCTGGTCGTTCGCGTGTACAGTCACGCGAATGGTGGCACGTTCGAAGGCGGCCACGCGAGACAGTCTCGCAGAAGCATCGGACGGCGCCCGCGCGGACGTCCGCGCCCGCCGACCCGCCGGGACAGCCCCCGCGCCTTTCTTTCCCGCGCCTAAATAACCCCGCCACAGCGCAACACTAGCGCCATCTCTCGCACTGCGCTTCAACCACTCCGACCGCCGCGGGCGCCAGGCCACGCGGCGGGCGAAGCCGCCCTGCAGGAGACGAGCTATGCGGGAAAACTAGATCTCAGGGGAGGCGTGAGAGTCACGCATCCCCACAATTGTTATTTTTCATCTGAGAAGAAAGCGCACGCTTTCAGAAGTTTCCAGCGCCATTTTCGATGCAATGAATGAATACGCACCGTAATCTACGTAGCATGTGGTTTTATGGTGGCGGTAGCTTCCGTCATCAGCTCATCGTTATGAACAGTGCGCTTCCGTGGCACTGATTCTACTGTTCGTCATGAGTTGCGCTTACGGTTGCTGTAATCGCTTCAGTGAAAGGGAAAAAGCTTTTTAAGCTGCCGTCCCGCAAGCATGGTGTGGAGTAATGATGTCGATTCACCGGATCGGTCGCGCAAACTCTACATATCGACGCAAGTGTCCTCCACGTCACTCCGAGGCGAGGATGAAAGCTGTGTGACAGACTGCACAAAGTCTTCTCCAGGTGACACTGGTGCCAATCCGAGAGAAATAGAGAAATAAGCTGGCTCCACAACTAAATCTGAGCGGCTTTAATGCGCTAGCATGATGAGTATTTTTAACACGGTATTTAATACATTGAATAAAATTAGCTATGCAAAGGAACTATTTACCAAATTATGAGCAACATGCATACGAGCAGTACATACAAAGAAAACGTCACACAATGCAGCATCTTGTATTACAACAAGAACTTGAAATGGGAAGGTAAACATCTAATGAAAGTTGATACCAATTCCGGCTGATAGTCTTGTTGATCGTAAATGTTCTTTAAGTTCGTAATCATTTCAGCGAAATGCCATCTTGAGGAAATTGTTCTTTCTGCATTTCGGTCTTGTATACGAGTTCTCCATGGCCCATAAAAAGCTTATCAGTAAAAGCATATCGTATGATACATCATCGCAAGGAACAACAAGATATCGGATACTGGGAGAATTTAGATCAGAATATTTTTAAAAATGTTTACGGAGGATATCCCAGAACAAAATGACATCTGCACAATCATTAACGCAGTGTTCAATAATTCCAGGTACGCCACAAAGGCGACAGTTAATTCACGAAATGAAAATGTTCTTTTACCGAAGCCATGTTCTAGCAGGCAACGTTTCAATGTGCAATACGAAAAAAAAAATTTTTTGTAGAAGGGGGAACTGGCATTTTGCGCACTCTCGCAAGTACATCATGTCCTGGCAATCTGATGTACATTAATCGATAAAACGCCGATGGTAACAACATCGACATTAAATCTTTGTAACGTTTTTTTGGTGACACAGTGAATAAATAATCTTTAGAGAAACGAACAGTCAGAAAAGCAATGCAAAAATAAACCTCACACATGAACCCCCATAAACAAGGTCTAGAAAGAAAATTTGAAGGCACCACCAATTCAGGCACCATGAACCAAGTTAACCTGCAAGAAGGCTCTTAATACCGGATGACAGCTATCCCGAAAAAAGAGAAAACCTGAAACTAACTGTAGTACATACAAATGCACCAACCCTAAGCTTCCAGCACTCATTGGCCGAAAAATTTTGTCACGTTTCATAGGTTCGAAACTGGAAGACCACATAAATGTTTAAAGAAATCCTGTGGAAGCGTTGACCGTAAAACAATGCGCTGTGAAAAACCTGAAAGACGTACAAAACTTTGCTTGTTAAAAGCAAGTTGCAGCCTTCTGCTCTTCCAAACAATGAAAGACAGTGCAGGACAAAAGTACTTTTGTCGCCCTAGAACGTTGGAACGCGCTGTCTCTAATACGGCGCACTTAACTTGTATGCATGCAGTGAACTCCAAGGTATTTATAAAAACACAAGATCATTCAATGACAGCATAATGCGCTAGTGTAATGGTCCAAGATCGAAACCACAGCCCTGAGCTCTTACAGCTATTCATTGGCGCACCGGAGACAGTACCAAACTCTTCTCTGATAGAAAGAGTTTTGTCGATGCTTGGCTTGTCTTGGTATAAAATGCGGTATCATCAGTGTAGGCTAAGACGTTTAGCTCATTTTCAAGAATATTAAAACCACGAACTTTGCTGTAGTTAAAAAGGTTCAAACAAATTCGTTCTAAGCAAACGGCGAACAAGACCAGGGACATAGGACATGTTTGTTTCACGGAAGAAGGGATGCGAACGGGATTTGAGAGGCTACCATGGACTAGAGCTGTGCACGGGCTCGGGGCGGCCCGAAAGCCCGGACCCGCCCCGGCCCGCGGGCCGTGCTCGGGCCATTTTGAGATTCTCTTACTGGGGCTTGGGCCGGGCCCGAGCCAGGCTTTTCATGTCTCGAACGGACCGGTTGGGCTCCCCGATCTCGAATGCGTACCTTATGCAAAAGTATGCTTGTCGTCTTGTAGCCCGACCTGCCTTATTGCAGGTCGGGCCGGGCCCGGGCCGGGCCCTAACCCGGCCTAAGGCCGAGCCGGGCCGGGCCGGGCGAACTCAGGCTTCTTTAGCGTCGCGCCGGACCGGGCCGCCTGTGGTAGTGTAGGGCGCGGGCCGGGCGCGGGCTCAGAATTGCAGCCCGTGCACAGCTCTACCATGGACTACATTGCGAGTTGTGCAATGGGTATAACAAAGTGCAACGCCATTAAGCACTCTAGATCACAGATTGGCGTGTTTCAAGAGAGAAAATAAAAAGGAATGCCGGACGCGATAGAATACTTTTGCGAGGTCAACCTGAAGCACAGCAAGTTGCTCATAAGACGTACAGTACTGAAAGTACTGTACGTACGTTCAGTACAAGACGTACAGACGTATAAGACGTACAGTACAAGCGACGTGTATATTAGTCTGTAGCGAATGGCCTTTGACACCACACGTTTGATGAGGACCAATAAGAAACGAAGTGGTTGACTGCAAATTATTTGACAATATTTTATCAAACATTCTGTAGTCAACGTTTGACAATGCAATCGGTCTATAAGCCTCCACAGAACGCAGTTTTTCTCTGGGAGTACTTTTAGGTATTAACATTGCTGCCATGATGAGTACTGAACAAGCCATCCCTTTCATTTCCCTGGCGCCAGAAGTGGCGCATCTTGACAACCAAAATAAAACCGTTATGTGAACATTATCATGTACTGCTATCAAGATAGACCAACGAATTTATCATCTTTCCTTACACTGGCTCCAGAATTGGCCCATCCTTGATTGTAGCCGTATCCAGGATCGGCCCATGTTACTCGGCGAGAAACCAACGGGCGCCAAACTTGAGACGAGAGGCGAAGCAAGCTTCGCTTAAAAATGAGTTTCACCACTTATACTGCCCACACACTGGACTTGCGGACATAAGGCTGCCGTTGTCATTGAAAAATAAAGTGTACAGTCATTTCATTTCATTAGTACGAACCAATGGGATCGAAACTTGGAGGTCAACAAAGATGCTTGATCAAAAGCTAACGACTGCGCTGCGAGCGATGGAAAGCAAGATGGCGGGTGTAACGGCTATATAGGGAAAGAGAACGCTATCGACCACAGCAAAAATATTGGCGGACGATATTGTTGTCCAGCCTTATTGGAATAAGTGGAGTTTACCAGGCCGTATAATGTACTTTACAGACAGCGGTTGTTCTGCTATTATAACAATAGGAGCCAAGCTAGGGCAACCGCAGAAGAAGAATGCATACGATTCAGCGCTGTGATGAAATTAGGAAATGCAGATACGTGATTAAGTCAGTTCAATCGGCACAAGAGCAAGAGGAGACCGAAGTGCCAGTCTATCGCCCAAGAAAAAAAAAACATAGGTTTGGCTTCATATGATGATACCTACTCAAGCCCATCCTCTGTCGCCGAAGCCCCCGGACATGTAGTTTCCATTCACCGCTACTATAAATGTTGTAAGATGCTAACACAATGCAAGCACACGCTAGAAAAGCATCTGCGGATTTCAGGCGACATTGAGAAGGTTGCTTGATGAGAATGTTCTTTAATGTGCCTTGTGCTGTCTAAATCATCAGTCTTCTGTCGTACTTCAATTATATTCCCGTTACAACCGCCATCTTGCATTTCATCGCTCGTTGCGTAGTCATTGGCTTTTTATCTAGCATTTTCGTTCACCTCCAAGTTTCGGACCCACCGTTTAACAACAAAATGGAACGCCTGTGCAGTTTCGCGTTTATTTACAACGACAGCCTTCTGACTTCAGTTCGGCTTGCTTTCCTATATATGGGCGGTTAATCTATACAAATGGGTATTTTCTTTAAGCTGGCTATCTAATAAAATATTTAATTATTAAAATTATTATGCGTATTGTCTTATTAACGTCTTAAAAATACTTCTCGAAACCAAAATATATAATCCCAGTCAATTAAGTTCTTTGTCATACGACCTCTATTTCCGATCGCCGTCCTCTCCTGCTTGACCCGTTGTAAGTACAATTTCCAGCAGCCACCCTAAATTATGTCGCCATACACAGAGCTATTCTACCCTAAGTCTCGTGTGTGAAACGGTTCTTTTGCTTTATTTCTGCCAGCTGGCCGTCAGTCTTACTGGAATCTTTCCTTGCATGACAATGAGCTTGGTGCCGCCCAACGTCAATATTTTCTTCTTCCCAATATGTTTATTTCGAGAAAATGTTCTTTACACGCCCGCTCCTGTTCTTTATGACGACAAAACAATGGGTTCATTCCAGAAGCCAAAGTATGGCTCTCAATATTTCTTGCGACCGTTGACAGTTAACAGCTCCTCAGAACTTTATGACGTAGCACTCAGCGGCACAGCACTGCATCAACGACATGAAGTTGCTGGCTCTTATATTGTCGTCTTTCGCAGCAATAACCTGTGCTTCAAAGTGAGTACATAATTAGCTATACAATGTCCGGTTCTCTATTATGCAGAATACGGCACGAAGAGTACTATTTCATATAGATACTTACTACCATGTTGAAAAGTTCTGAGAAACGTATTTTAAGCATTGGGGCATGCAAGGCAAGAGGTCAGAAGTAATGTTTCCATGAGTGCTCCCACACAATTTTTATGATACTTTATGACACTGCCTCTATACATACAAATAAAAAAGACCTACAATTATTGTTAATCAAGGTGTAAAGTACTTTTAACCTGCATACAAAGTTGTGCGACTCAAAAAATTTCAGAAAGGCACTAAACGTTTGTTTGTAGTGCACAGCAGTTTAGAGGCAAGCACTCCAAGAATATTTTTTTTTCAATGACGCAGTGTACAAGCTCATAGAATCATAAAATTGTAACTTCAAACTGAAAATACCCGCCTTGGTTGCTCAGTGGCTATGGTGTTGGGCAGCTGAGCACGAGGTCGCGGGATCGAGCCCCAGCCATGGCGGCCGCATTTGTATGGAGGCGCAATGCGAAAACACCCGTGTACTTAGATGTAGATGCACGTTAAAGATTCCCAGGTGTTCTAAATTTCCGGAGTGGTCCACTACAGCGTGCCTCATAATCAGAAAGAGGTTTTGGCACGTAAAACCTCATAAATTTTTTTGAAATTGAAAATATTGGTGAGGTAATAATCTCTTAACAGCCAACAAGCTACGTGTTGGTCGGCTTGAAGTAAATTTTAAAAATAAGGTTGCTTACACAACGTGTTTCATCAGAACGTGTCTTACTGGCAGTCATCGCGCAGCTATCGGTCATGCAGATTTGTGCGTTTTAGTGTATACTTTTTAATGCTTGCGGTCACACCATGCTCACATTTGCCTTGTCTTTCTGTAACCATGTCCGAGAAACTCCTGCGCCTCTGTGCGGGACACACCTACGTTAAGTAGTCATAGTGACATTAACTATGAGATTCGGACGTAGTAAAGTGTGTCACCAACAGCTATGATATTCGTGATGTCATATATGACTTCCAGCTTCGTCTTTTATCGCCACGTAGATATCGAATGAGTTTGCACAAGTACAGTGGAAACTCGCCCTGGGATGATATATTACGCGCCGCTTTATTGGGATGTAGCCGCTGTTATACGCTTCCAAATTACGCTCCGTAGTTGCTTAGTGGCTACGGTGTTGGGCTGCAAAGCACGAGGTCGCGGGATCGAATCCCGGACACGGCGGCCGCATTTCGATGGGGGCGAAATGCGAAAACACCCGTGTACTTAATTCAGGTGCACGTGAAGACCCCAGGGGGTCCAAATTACCGGAGTCCCCCCCCCTACGGCTAGCTTCATAATCAGGAAGTGTCTTTGGCACGTAAAACCCCATAATTTTTTTTACGCTTCCAAGTTGACCGGCAAGACATTTTCCGTTCTAATTTACAGCCATGTTATCTCCCTTTCCCTGTAGTATCTGTCATATATAAAGAGAAAGGTGTGGCTATTACGCTGGTAACACAGTCCAGCAGCTTCCCTCCCTTGACGGAACATAACATACGGATGGCGCTGAAATTTATCCGCCCCCTCCCCCCCCCCCCCCCCCATGTAGCAACAGGCGGGGAGCATGGCCTGGTTGGCTTTTGCTTTATGTGATTGCTATATTTCAGCTGCACTGTTGAATGAACACACTTGAACACCAGACAACACCTAAATGCATTTGACGATTCCCAGTTGGCGGTGCCGGCCACTGGTCGACTTTTATTGTCCGACCAGTGGGTTTACAGGCGTTTGTCTGTACAGAAGATTTTACGCTATCATATCACGGGGCAAAAAACAGTTAGCGCATTCTATTCAAAATGTGCGTGAGAAAGAAATCGCATGATTTTTAGAAGGCACCTGCAGAAAGGCACGGTGTGGTGCAGTGGCGACGCAGTTGGAAACGCCAAGGATGAGGGCGACGAGGTTTTTAATGAAGAGAAATAAAAACGCAGGTCGGCAGGGAAAGCGCATCTGTGGTCTGATATTCCGCAGAAGGGTAAGTGGAAATATAGAGAAAGGGAGAGGTGACTGTGCTATAGTACGATGAACTATTTGCTCATCGTCTAACAGCAGGCATGTGCAGTATGCGCACAGTAATGCGTCCACAAGCACATTTTGCATATTCTTTCTCGCATATGTTCTGAAGAGACTCGTTTAGGCCTCCTCCAACGGAAAGGGTCGCGGGTATTCTTTCAACAAAAGAAATTCTTTGCTGGATTGATGAGCAATCTTCATTCCTCTTCTACTCCTAATCATTTGGCACATTTTATCGATTAGGTGCACTATCGCATTACTATTGGAATCTATTGACCTTAAGAAGCAGAAAACTATAGCACCGCTGTGTGCATAACACTTCCTGTAGAAACAAGCGTCGTATTTTTCAGTTCTTCGCAGGCACACGCTGACGCATCAATGTGGTACACGGCTTTACAAAACGTTGCTATCAGATTATGCACAAGAGCTCCTGTAAGTACAAGTACGCTAATTTAGTTGGCAAAACGTTATCTGATACAACCAATCGTTTATTATTTGAAGATTCATACACTTAGTTTGTATATAGTTTATTCACATTATAGCCGTCCTAAGTTGTAAACATACCTCCAGTGCCTATGTACGAGCAAAATTTAATCTACAGCACATTACTTACGACACCTTTTGTAGGTTCTTGTGGCATGAAGACGTTCTTTCACCGTCTGCTTGCAGGTTTCTTGCGACGAAACAACTCAGCTGCAGAATTCGTACCTACGAATAACTTCGTGCTCATGAGAATGAAGTTTGTTTACAATTGCGTTTAGAAAGCTAGGACGTGCCCTTCTAATTAAACACCTAGTTTAGGCAAACAAATGTCAAACAGTAGCAGTCAATTCTGCTTTTCAGGGGTCATTCTAGCTCATGACATTTTGCGACAGTTACACACCCAGATATTATTTAATTAAAGACCAACGCCAGCAAGACATATCTTGTCATGTTATGACAAAGCCAATATTCGGATAAAACAACGTGTGAACAAATCTAGCTCTATTGTTGGAAAACGAATATTGTTATTTATTGAGGCAGAGGGTTCAATATCTTGGAAGTAGTTGCGAATGTTAGGCAGTGTCTTTGCAGTGTTTCAATACAGATAATTTTATTTGGGAGAGAGACATTGCTCCTTGGTACAATGAGTAAAAGCTAATTTTAATGTAGAAGCTTAAGCAACCGAAATCCCAGCTTTCTCTTTGCATAGTAGGGGTGGAAATAGCGTTAAGGAAAATGTGAAATATCTCTACGAAATGTTTAGTATTGTATAAATCACCATGCAAATATCTGTCATCTGCTGCGTCTGAAATCGCAGTTATGAAATAATTCAAGAATGGTAGCGGTAAAGTATCAGTTAAAATCCAGACGATTACACTGACCGCCGGCGAGGTCTTTTTAGTGTACTGGAAATGAATTCACATAAATTGTAGCTATGCTGAAGTACTAAACTAGCTCAGATTTTCCTGGCGGAGACTTTTCAGGGAAAATGAAAGCTTAAGTAGCCCAAGGCTTTCCCGAGTGCTCGTCTTTAGAAAAGAGGGATAGGGGAAATATTTAAAAAATCCCCTGGCACGTCTACAATCTTGTGTTGGAAAACATTTTGATTGCCGAATGGTTATTTTCTAGGTGCGAACTCAAAAAATAAAACAAAATGCAGGAGAACCCAGTTTGCAATGACTGTCCACGGAAATGCGATCAGCAATACAAAATGTAGAGACACACTCTATTGCTGAATTCACGGTATTTGAAATCAGCAAGAGTGGGACTTTCTGAGACTTCCATTGTTTTTGCTACATGCGGCATACCCAATGTTATCGGTATCGTCCAAATTTACTATGGCAGTCGCTTGCCGCGGCCAACCATAAGCACGAGGGCATGACGACTACTGTACGGTGACGTAGTGGCGACCAGTGGAAGACGATGAAGATGTCAATGGAACGGCAAAGGCGATACGAAGACGACAACATGACAATCATGAGGTGACGAATCGGAATGATGACGTTCGTTTAACGACGACAAGAGAACGAGCCATTGTTCTAGTGCCATGAGAACAATGGGATGCCGTCGCGTAAATGGCAACAATGGTGTAACGACTTGTGCGTGACGTGAACTGGATGACGGTTGCACGACCATGATGGCTTGAAACGCTACTGTACGAGAACGTATGCATGACACCGACTGTTTGGGGATGACGAAATGATGGTTTTATGGCAACCACGGAATAATCGGAGTTGAATAACGATAGCATGATAACGAAGAATGACAAAAAAGGAATGACATCGATGGAGCGGCGACAATGGTGGTATAATAAGAGCGTCATGATGATGATGGGATGACGTTTCTGGAGGTATGGCGATGGTAAAATGACTGCGGAACGAAAAAGGCATGCGCAAATGTCGTGACGATTGCTGTGGCGACGATGAGTGACGACGTTATAGCTCGAACGGGTGGATGTCTGATTCTCCCTTTATTCATTACTTCTCTCCACCTTGCGGGTTTCCGCAGAACTACTACGTCAAACACTTGCCTTGTTTCGTGCTGTCGACAAATTCGACTTCGCCCTTCCATCCGCTAGCCACCTCGTTAGCTCAGATGGTAGAGCAGCTGCCCCGGAAAGGCGGTGGTCCCGGGTTCGAGTCCCGGACTAGGAGGAATTTTTCTTCAACTATGAGGCTTTTCCTTTCGAGGAACCCGTATGGGTTTCCTTTGTAGCAATTGCCACGAATGGGTGGATGTCTGATTCTACCTTTATTCATGTTATAAAAGAATGGATATGACAAGGAACGCATGACTAAGACCGCAGGAAGATCAGGCAATGGCGATAATGGCAGAACAGCGGTGCGGAGACAATATAGGATGAAGCCGAGTGTATTTTGACAGTGGCGTGTTGACAAATGTATCAGGAGGATCGTGTAACGACGATGGTGGGATGACGACGGTATGGCGAGAGTGAAATGACGAAGCTGGAATGGTGAGAGTGGAATGAACACGGCGGCCTCACGACGACGGTAAGATGACTAATGCATGAAGAGTATGTGACTACAATGGCGTGACGACGGTGACATGATAAGAGTCCGTTGACAAAGCTGCAACGACGTCGATGCAATGGTCACGACGGCATCACGACCACATGCACATGCCTAGTAAGACAAACTGCAAGACAGTTTGTGCTGCTGTGCTGTGTGTAAAAGGTGTGATAGCGACAGCATGAAGAGTCACATGACAATGCATGAATGACGATGACAGAACAACTGCGACGACAGCGCGACCACGAACACATTCATAGTGGTCCAAGATGTTAAACTTGGGCCACTCGGTCGGCGTAGTAGGTATGAGGATGGCACCATGAAAACCATCGGATGAAAAATGTGGAATGGCGGTGATGCCACGACCACGAAGGGAGGGAGACTACTGTTCAATAATGGATGTTTTACAGCGAGTGCTTGATGATGACGCAATGACAGTGATAGCTTGACAATGGCTGCCGCAAATAACGATTAAATGACGGGTGCATAATGACAATAGACTGCCAAAGTAGAAATGACGATGACGGGTTGACGTTTATGAAGCGATGGCGAAGGTAAAACGATTTTGTGATGATCACGGCACGACAACAATAGTATAACGAGACTGTGTGACGACGATAGCATGACAAAAGCTGAATGACGAAGCTGAAGTGAAGGCGATGCTACAAACACGACGGCAGACGACGGTATGACAACTAATGTAGGACGAATGTGTAACGATGAAAGCATCACGACAATGGCATGACGAGGGTCGGATGACAAAGCATGAATCATGACGCAACGACGATGACGGTATCACAGCCACGAGCACATACATAGAGTACCAAGCTATCAGATAACTTGTATTTATGAGTCGGCCTGGAAGGCGTGATGACAACGTCACGACCAGGGTCAGATGACGAAGTTAGAATGATGACGGTAGATCGGCCACTCAGGCATCGCGACCACATGTACGTACCCGGTGGCCCGAACTGATAGAAAACTTACGCTACTTTATCGGCGTAAGCGGCCAGATAATTAGGTATGTCGAAAACCGAGGGGTCGCCACCACGGCATGCCCGACCACGAGGACCAGCGCAACAGGCTTCTAGAGCAACACTATGCGTGCCATGCTTGCCCATCGCACACACGCTGCCCATCATGTTTTCTCTCTTTCTACAACGCAGCTTTGTATTCCTGGGCAAATAGCTCGTGCTCCGTGCACAGAAACACTACTGCGGGGGTATGAGCCATTGTTTAGGGGGGAATGGGCCCTTGAATTCGTCGTACGTGACGAACGGACAAATTTAACATTGGATAGGCATATAAATGCTTATGCATTGGAAACTTTTACACCGAATCTGTGTAAGCCTAGGCGAAACGCTCGTGGTCCAACCACAGAAACATTCCGGCGGAAGGTGTGACATGCCAATTGGCTACGCCGATAGTGAGGTGTTTGTCCCTCGCAGCAGAGCGCGCGCGCAGGAGTCTCTCTCCGACTTCGCAATAGATTCAAAAATGTGTCCCTGTCTTTAAATAAACGAAATATGCGGCCGCGGTGTCCCACTATCTAACTACAGAGCATAACCTAGACATAAATACTATGAATTACGCATTACGAAACAAAATTCGTAACATAATTCAGCAATAGTTTAATGAAATCACTGGATTAACACAATGAACCGCGCATTGCACTCCTCTATGATGCTGATTATGCGAAGCCCAATGTGATGCATTTAAAATAAACAATGTCATAAGCCCAAGCCAAACGTGTGCGTAACCTAATTAAGAAAAACAAATCCGTAACCAATGTTTTAGGAAGAGTCAAATAAAACGTTGGAATGAACCCAGTGACAAAAACTGGGGCCGCACATTTCAGCTTCGCTGGTTTGCCATCTCTACGAAGTGCAAGGGCGGTAATTTTTTCGTAGCAGGCACCAAGGCGCTGTATTCATTAATATTATTACTATACCTTATTAGCACAGAGATCATGTTGATCTCGTGCTGCACCATAAAAGAATAATATTTAGTTGCACTAACCCTTAACACTAAATTACAAACTCATCATCTCAGCATGTCGGGTGTGTTTTCATCGGCTTTACAAAAGCTTTAATTAGTTCAATCATAATTTCTTACTTAGTAAGCTGGCTTCTTAATATATAGCTGAACCAGTTTTAACATGCCTAAGGGTAATTTAAATTTCCTCAACTTGACAATATATACCACGTGATCGCTTGTTCATGCTAAACGTTCGCTTACCGGGTGTCATAGCGGTGAACATAACCATTTACATTAGGAATCACTCGTACATTATGAATCATGGAGGACAGATGCCACAATTAATCGATTCCGCTGTGCTGCCGTCATGGCAGAATCATCTGCATTAGATGTGTGCCATATAATAATTCCCATAGCTCTAACACCTGTTCTATCAAAGGAAACGTAATAATGAACGCATTGGCATGTGTAGTGGGCGACAGCTGATTTGACCAGGCCATGTGTTTTCTAGTATCTGTTGCTACATGTTCTTATTTTACCCTGTGTCGGAACTAGCGATCACTCTTGAATATTCTACAGTGTGCTTCTTGGCCTTGAGCAGCGAAACAGTCCAGCTCATATAGGTACCTTGCCGGATGTTCCATATGGTTTACCTTGAATTATTTCTTACCCTGTAATCCATACGAAACCACACATGTCACGCAGATCTTATACCTCAAAATTCTTATTTGCGCACGGTAAACGTAACGCATAACCTATGGTAGTATTTTCGATGCACTGGAGAAAGTTCTAGGAGGTGGAAAGTGCAGCAACAAATTAATTAATTTGTACTTACATGAAATGCGCTTTTGTTCTTCTTTTGTGCGTGAATGAATTCTCCATGACCAGAAACAAAGGCAAACAAGTTCTGATGTTCTTTAATATGAGACTGTTTTTGATTAATAATGGTTAGTAAACGTGTTTTTTTCCTTCTCTTTCTCTTCTCTCTTTATTATTCAGTGAATCTTACATCAGTGGTGATGAAACGAATGGTGGGATAACATTCGACATCGAGTACTATGTTTGTCACTATTACAGTGAAGCTGTTTATGGCTCGGCTTCCGTGCATTTTTCTTCTGCGGCAACAGAATTATCCCGATCCACGCATCCTGAACCACGCATCCTGAACCACGCAGGCCCTCCCCCGCAGAGCCGTTAGTGAACTAATTGAATTTCCGAAAGTAAAATGCGTCAGAAAATTCCTTAGGTTTGACTGATACAAAACATACACATATGAGAGCTTAGGATTGTAATTTACACATTCAAGAAAACATAATCCGCTACGGGAAAACTCAAGAACAAAACCCGTTCCGGCTGCCATTTCAGGTCTGCCCAAAAGTAGGAGCGGCTCGGCCTATTGGGTTCATTGAAACACCATCAAAAAAGAACCACAAAGCTCGCCTTTGTGCATAGCGCTTGCCGCCAGCGTTTCCAGGAAAGCATTACGGTTACATAAGCGGCAGTTGCAGGGAAGCCCCAGAGGCAGCCAGGCGTCCTTGAATGCTATCGCGTTTCATTGTTAAAGGTGAAGCTTAAGCCTCCTTTCAAATTTAAATGTGTGCGCGTGCCTTTCATCACGATGACCACCGACCAAGACAATGAATGCGTTCGTACCTGTGTTCGAAATTCCGCCTCACATCTGTGTCTTGTGCTATACAGCTTCGCTGATCATCCATTTTCACAGAGCAGAAGGGCTCATCATTACACGATTGGAGTTTTGCTTTTCACCCGTCCTGGCGGCGTAGAGGCTGTGGCGCTTCATCATTAAGCCCTAGGGCGCGGAATCGAATCCCGTCCTCGGCGGCCGCATTTCGATGAGGGTGAAATGCAATAATCCCCTTGTACCGTGTATTGGCTGCACGTTAAATAACTCCTGGCGGTCAACATTAGTCCGCAGTCATTCACCACGGCGTGCCTCATATTGAAATAGTGGTTTTGGAACGTAAAACCTCAGAATATAATTTTTCTCTTTTGCTTTTTATTACAGCTACAAATTCGCCAAACAAGAAACGTGGATTCACAATATGTGCTTATTGCAGCGTTTCATCATTCATCTTCACTACAGTGAAACAATACATGAGACGTATTGCTATATTTTAATGTGTTGTAGTTATCCCTTCCTGAAAGCAAAATCTCTACTTTTTTGCAGTGCGAGCCCCGAAATACAATTTTTGGCTTTTGCGGTATCGGATGCACATGTAGGCCATGGAAGAAGGATTACCACTGCCTGTCCATATTTGACTTGGCGTAAACTAACAAGGAACGAAATTAGCCGTTTGATGCCGCTGCGGAATTCACTGTGAACATGGCTAAACCTCCAATAAATGATGCTCCATTACTGCACTTTGGCGTTCTTTCTAAACCATGGTTCGCTAAGTAAGACATCAAGAAGTCTGGTATAAAACCAAAGTTATGAAATTGCAGATGCGAAAACGTGGACACATTTGTCATACCCGAATGCAATTCTGACAGCATTTATGAGGGAATTGCGTCAGAGATATGTTTTCAACATTGAATTAATAGCCAGCACCGCCAGTCCCAATCTATCCTTAACATAGATATAATGCTTTCTTCTTTCATTCATTAAAAGGTGCATGCGTACAAAAGACATAAAACACTGAGAACACTTTCCCCTGCTCAAGGTACCAGAAGCTATTATTTTTTGCTAACCTCGCATGCACCAGTAGCCACCCAATAACTTTGCTGCTGGGCTGCTGAGCACAAGATCGCAGGATTGATCCCGTACACCCTAGCCGCATTTAGTTGGGGTTGGAATATAATAAACGATGACGTACCGCGCTTTGAAATTGCTGTGAGGAAAATGCATTGGTCAAAACAATCTGAAGCCCTCGAATACAGCTTCTGTCGTAGCCGATTTCGCCAATTAGCGGCGTTAAACTCCCAGTTAAACGAAGAAAGGCATTGTATTTCACAACTGCTACAGCTACAGAATTCGCGGCTCTCCGCAGTGCCCTTCAGATGGTCTGTACAAGGAGACGTGAAAAGCGAACCGTCTTCCACGCCTCAAAGCAGGCAGTCAATCGTCCCTCCAAAGTAGATTTTACTACCCACTGACGTGAGAAATTGCGAAACCGGACTGTTGCTTTAAATAAAATGGCATATAGATTTTCTTTTCAATATATATCTGACCAATGAGATATTACTGAAAATGGTCATTTAGAGAAAGCTGCTTGAGCGTATTAACTCTCTAGGATCGGACTGCGAGGCGCCTTCGCGAACTGGCACGCACACCCTCGCTTGCCGAGTGGAATACCGCACAGATAGGGCGCCCCCACCAATCCGCACAGGTACATTCATTCTGTATATAAAAACTAGTTTTCTAAATAATATTTCCAGTAGGCAGTAGCGCGTGTTCCTGTGTTTTTTCCAAGGTATCCGCTTTCGCAGCGCTTTGGCATCATGCACAGATAAACTCAGCCTTAATGCAGCTCGCATCTCCACCCTGACTGCTTTGGCGCGATACATCATTTCTCTGTCGGCTATGGTAGGGAGCTGCTTTGACGAGAGCTTATTGAGCAATAATTGTAGTGATTGCCAGTGCTGCACTGATGTCTGCAGCTTTTAAGCGAACATAAACTACTTATAATGGTAGTGCCCTAAATACAGCCAAGTTATAGTGCACTGTGCAGAATGGACCTTTGTTCACTGTCGGTATATATGCCACTAGAATACCGTCCCGAGCAATAATCGGCTGATAGGGCAGTGAAGGTAATTTTGTGCTTCTTGTGCTGGAGCATCTAACTCCGTGCTGATTTCCACACAGACGTACGCACGCAGTGACGGCTTTCCAGCTCTGCCTTTCTTTCCCCTTTTTCCCTATCCCCAAGGTAGGGTAGCCTAACAGACGTCTTTCTCCTTAACATTGTTAACATTAGCCTTCTGTTATTCATTTTCTCTATGTTAAACCCATGCATTTAGTAATTCATAAGAATTGTGTAAGGGTACGACTTGATGAGCATACACGATGAAATTAAATAATAAATATTGTACAGCTAGAAGGTAGCAAAACCCGCGCGGGCAGAAGATAATAATTTCGAAGTACATATAAAAATCACGTGGAATAATGTAGTACTTAGCCAGATCGAAAGCGTCGTAAACAACAAACAGAACGAGCAAGAATATATCCGTGAGAAATTGGTGTACATTGGAAAACACGGCGAAGTTACACAGCAGAACAAGCGAGAAACGAGGGATCGGAGCAAATGAATATAAACAGTTTGGAGTAGCTTTGCGCTGTGGCGTTCCAGTGCCTTGTTTTTTTTTTCAGATGTAAACGTGTTCAAATATTTGCACTCCCATGCATTTGCTTGCTGCTCTATTCCTTAATATTCTAGCGTACTAGCGCATAAAGTGTGTCCGTGAGCCTGTGATTACTGGGCTGATATTATGAGGTCTATTTTAGGTATCTTGTTACCGATCTCATGTTGATGCTGCATAATGTATTTAACATTTATGGAAAATCTTCGTACAAGTCTTGAAAAACAGTTTTACAACGAATCTACGAATATAAATTGTTCAATTAAATTCAGAAGGATATGCTACGTGGCAGCTTTAACGTTATATAACACAGCCATAGCACGAGTTGCTGCTGGAGAGCAGTGAATATAATCACATTCCCAGTGGCAAGACACGTAAGCAAAAAGCGGCGGTGTTCCGAATTGAAAATATTGTGTCGCTCTTGTCTGACCCAAGAAATAAACAAGCTAACAAAGAATAACGAGATCGAAACTGCGTTTTCTGCATCAATCTACCTGTCCACCTGTTATTAAAGGGACCCTGAAACGCTTTTGACGATTTTCTACAAACGTACTGAGTCGTTAGAGTAGGTCCTTCTGATCATTAATTGACACATCTAAGTGCTCCACGTAAAGCGTGTAATTTATTATAAGGTTTTAAAAATGCACATTCTAATCTCGGGAATGACACTAGAAGGGCCACGCACGAATAGCATCACGATTGACAAACTAGCAAAGAAGACGGATAGCGTGATCGGTCTAATCAAGCGGGTATCTAACACAATGAGAGGCCTGAGCGAAGAGAATCTGATGAGACTAGTCCATGCTTTCTTGTTATGCCATTTCACGTACATAGCGGCCATGCACGTCTGGTAGAGGGCCGAGCGAGACAAGCAAAATGCCATGATAAGGAGGGAGATCAAGAGCGCGCTCGGCCTACCAAACTACACGCGCACCGACTGACTCCTGCAGTTGGGTATTCATAATAGCCTGGAATAAATTGCAGAACCAGAATAAAGGGCACAGATTTTCAGACTCTTCGGCACCAGGGTGCCCAGACGACTCCTAACAGAGATGGACGACCCCCGGCCACTGCCGAAGACGTCTACCAGGGCCCTCCAAAAGAGCAGAAAGACAACATCATCATATCTACAGCCCCGCGCAATGTGCATCCCCAGCGCTACGTAGGAAGAAGGAAGGCCAGGGCGGTGGCGCTCCTACGCCGGGCGACAGAACTGCCTGGCGGCAGCTGCTTCGTCGGCGCGGCCCAGTATGGCAACAGCAACAATTTCACGGTAGTGTCGGTCAAGCACAGGGGTTCGACCGTTAACGCCGCTTCGGTAAGAAGAACGTCATCGCGTGCGGCCGAGCAAGTGGCAATTGCCTTGGCCCTCCTGGACGATCACAATGCCAAAATCTTCTGCGACTCCAGGGCAGCCATCCGCGCCTTCAGCGTTGACGCCATATGTAAGGAAGCCTGTAGCATCCTTGACTACAAAAGCATCGCCACCCGCACCCTCACGTGGTTCCCCGATCACGTGGGATGCATCATGGGAGGCCCCCCAAACCTCAACGAGGTGGCCCACTCCAAGGCGCGAAGTCACGCTTTACGCGACCATGGAGAACTCCACCGCCGGCCCGCAGTCGTGGAGAAATGGAATTACGCAGCACTTTTAACTCGGCAGGAGAGACCTTCCCCTTCCTCAGAAGAAGTTAAATAGAGCACAGGCATTGACCGTCAGATTATTGCAAACAGGCTCGTATCCCAACCCCGCTTTATTGCACAAGCTTTATCGCGACACTTATGTCACTAGTTCTTGCAGGCACTGCAATGACTTCACTAGCCTAGACCATATGTTCTGGCGTTGCCCCTCTTTACGAGGCACAGAAGAAATCACTGACGACAAGTGGCTCTCCGCTATCGAGAGCCCCGATGCCGGGTCGCAACTATTGGCTGTCCAGAGGGCCCACGATGCGGCGGTCACGAATGGCCTGACTGTCCCAACGTGGGAGCGGCCCGCAGCGCGCTCAGTCACGTACCTCAGGACTTTCACTAAAGTTTGGCATCGATCCATTGAAAACAAAACGTGTGGCATCTTGAGTATCTCGTAAGTACAATAACTTCTCAATTCTACCGACGGTCGTTGAATTACAAACGACGTTTTTGCTACGTGGATATTCCAACGCCGTACGCGTGAACCCAGGGCTTTAACCAAAACATGCTGCATCAGTCTTTGTATTTTGGCTGCTGAGATTTGTACGCTCGAAATGGAGTCGGTAAATTAAAATATACGATAATATAAACGGTTGCTTGGTTATATGGTTATAGGCTTATATTTCTATATGGTTGTATAGCAAGGTTGCTTGCGCGAGACGTGTGGCGCTAACAAAGACTTACAGATGACTACGTGTGGATTGAGGCTTGTGACAGTCGAATATTAACGTAGAAGAGCAAATAGAAAATGAGAGTACCAAAGCCTGAAGAACGAGCTAATAGCCATCATTAAAGCTTTCTCTTCCTTCAAGCAACTTCCAAGATTGCTGTCTTTCCCAATATACGAGTAGCAACTGGCCTGCAGTGTGTGCAGTGAAGTGTCGCATGAAGAAGTTATGAACATTCTTAACTTATTTGAAGAAAATCAAGACGGCACGTCATACTATATTGCTCTGATCTACGATTTCTCCAACTGATAAAAAGGTGAATTGTCGTGGACAAGGTACCCACGAATGCGGAAGGAGCGTTACGTTCACGCAGTTGGGCTTGGTTGTTTTTTGCAGTGAAAGTACAGCTGTTTCAAATCAATGGATATCTTAAGCGAGCTCTCGAGGGTGCTCAAGCATATTAATCCTTGAACTGTAGAAAATAATAAATTCATTGGCACCTTCAGTATCTCGTAAGCACAATCGCTTCTGAACTCTAACGACGGCCGTTGAACTAAAGACAAACGACATCTTGCTGCGCGTATATTCCAAGACCGTCCGCGTCAACCTAGACCTTGCACCAAATCATGCGGCATCAGTTTTTGTTTTTTGGCTGCTGACATTTGTACCCTCGACAAGGAGTCGTTAAAGTAACCTATACAAAAATATATGGTTGCTGGGTTATATGGTTATACGCTTATATGTTTTATGGTTATATACCATGGCAGCTTACGCGAGACCTCCGTCTGGTGCTAACAAAAGACTTACAGGTAATTGCCGCGTAGATTGAGTCTGGTGACCGCCAAATACTAGAGTAGAAGTGCAAACTTCAAATGAAAGTATCCTAAGCCTGAAGACTGAGCTAATAGACATCTTTGAAACTTTCTCTTCCTTCAAGCAACGTCCGAGGTTCCTGTCTTTTCCAATATGCAGGTAGCAGCTGGCCTGCAGTGTGCGCAGTGAGGTGTCGCGTGAAAAAGTTATGAACACTTAATTTATTTGAAGAAAATCCAGAAGACATGTCAAAGTCTATTTCTCTGACCTGGGACTTCTACACTTGACAAAAAGGTGAGTTCTCGTGGGCAAGGTACCCATGAATGCGGGAGGAGCGTGACGTTGACGCAGTAGGGCTTGGTTGTTTTTCGCAGTGGAACTACAGCTGTTTCAAATCAATCGATATTTTAAGCGAGCTCTCCAGGCTGCTGAAGCGTAGGAATCATTGAATGGTTCAAAAAAATATAAGTTCATCAAAACAGAACTCGTGACATCTTGACCATCTCGTAAGTACAGTACCTTCTGGACTCTAACGACGGCCGTTGAACTAAACACAAACGACATGTTGCTACGCGTATATTTCAAGGCCTTCCGCATCAAACCAGACCTTTAACAAAATCATGTGGCATCAGTTCTTTAATTTTGGCTGGTGACATTTCTGCCCTCGAGAAGGAGTCGGTAAAGTAATATATACAAAAAATATATGGTTGCTTCGTTATATGGCTATATGCCATGGTTGCTTACGCGACACATCTGGTGCTAACAAAAGCCTTACAGATAATTGCCCCGTAGATTGAGGCTGGCGACAGTCGAATACTCAAGTAGAAACGCAAATTTCAAATGAAAGTATCCTACGCCTGAAGACCAAGCTAATAGACCTCTTTGAAGCTTTCTCTTCCATCAAGCAACGTCCAAGGTTCCTGTCTTTCCCAATATGCAGGTAGCAACTGGCCTGCAGTGTGCGCAGTGAGGTGTCGCATGAAAAAGTTATGAACACTTAATTTATTTGAACAAAATCAAGAAGGCATGTCAAAGTCTATTTCTCTGACCTGGGACTTCTGCACTTGACAGAAACGTGAGTTCTCGTGTACAAGGTGCCCATGAATGCGGGAGGAGCGTGACATTGACGCAGAAGGACTTGGTTGTTTTTCGCAGTGGAACTACAGCTGTTTCAAATCAATCGATATTTTAAGCGAACACTCCAGGCTGCTGAAGCATAAGAATCATTGAATTGCTGAAAAAAACTTATCAAAATAGAACGCCTGACATCTTGAGCACCTCGTAAGTACAATAACTTCTGAACTCTAACGATGGCCATTGAACTAAAGGCAAACGACATTTTTCTACGCGCATAGTCCAAGACCGTCCTCGTCAACCCAGACTTTTAACCAAGTCATGCAGCATGAGCCTTTGCATTTTGGCCGCTGACATTTGTATCCTCGACAAGCATTCATTAGGTTAACATATCCCATCAAATATTTGTTCATGTGGTTATATGTCATGGTTGCTTACGCGAGATGTCTGGCGCTAACAACATACTTACAGATTATTGCCGCGTGTATTGTGGGTTGTGATAGGCGAATATTCACGTATATGAGGAAATACAAAACGAAAGTAGGCTAAGCCTCGAGAACGAGCTAATTGTCATCTTTAAAACTTTCTTTTTCTTCAAGCAATATCCAAGATTTCTGTCCTTCCCAACATACGAGTAGCAGCTTGCCTGGAGTGTGTGGAGTGAGGTGTCGCATAAAGAAGGTATCAATATTCTTAATTTATTTGAAGAAAATAAAGAGGGCCATGTCAATGTCCATTGCTCTGACCTGCGATTTCTGCACTTTACGAAAAGGTGAGTTCTCGTGGGCAAAGTAACCATGAATGCGGAAGCAGCGTGAAGTTCACACAGTTACGCTTGGTTGTTTATGCAGTGGAACTACAGCTGTTTCAAATCAATCGATATTTTGAGTGAGCTCTCCAGGCTGCTGAAGCACAGGAAACATTGAGTTGTTGAAAAAAATTAATTCATCAAAACAGAACGCGTGACACCTTGAGCATCTCGTAAGTACAATAACTTCTGAACTCTAACGACGGCCGTTGAACTAAAGACAAGCGACATTGTGCTACGCGTATATTCCAAGACCGTCCACGTCAACCCAGACCTTTAACCAAATCATGTGGCATCAGTTCTTGTATTTTGCCTGCTTATATGTGTATCCACGACAAGGAATCGTTAAAGTAACATATACAAAAATATATGGTTGCTTGCTTATATGGTGATACACTTATATTTTTATATGGTTATATACCATGGTTGCATACGCGAGACGTCTGGTGCTAACAAAAGCCTTACAGATAATTGCTGCTTCGGTTGAGGCGGGTGACAGTCGAGTACTCACTAATAAGCGTAAAAAAGGAAAGTATCCTTTGCCTGAAGGACAAGCTAATAGTTATGTTTAAAACTTTCTCTTGCTTCAAGCAACGTCCGAGATTCCTGTCTTTCCCAATATGCCTGCTGCAATGCGTGCAGTGAGGTGTCGCATGAAAAAGGCATGAACACTCTTAATTTATTTGAAGAAAGTCAAGAAGGCATGTCAAAGTGAATTTCTCTGACCTGGGATTTCTGCACTTGACAAAAACGTGAGTTCTCGTGGCCAAGCTCCCCATGAATGTGGGAGGATCGTGACAATGACGTAGTAGGGCTTGGTTGTTTTCGCATTGGAACTACAGCTGTTTCAAATCCTTGAATATTTTAAGCGAGCTCTCGTGGCTGCTGAAGCATACGAATCATTGAATTGTAGAAAAAATAAATTCATCAAAAGAGAACGTGTGACATCTTGAGCATCTCGTAAATACAAAACTTCAGAACTCTACCTATGGTCGAAGTAAAGACAAACATCATATTCCTATGCCTATATTCCAAGACCGTTCGCGTTAACGCAGGCCTAAACGAAGTCATGCGGCATCAGTCTGTATTGTGGCAGTTGACATTTGTACCCTCGGAAATGAGTCGTCAAGCTAACATATCCCATAAAATATTTGTTTATATTGTTATATGGCATGGTTCCTTACGCGAGACGTCTGGCGCTAACAAAAGGCTTACTGATAATTGCCGCGTGGATTGTGCCTTGTAACAGTCGAATACTCACGCAGACGGGGATATACAAAATGAAAGTAAGCTGAGCCTGAAGAGCGAGCTATTGGTCATTTTAAAGCTTTCTCTTTCTTCAAGCAACATCCAAGATTCCTGTCTGCCAATAGACGGGTAGCAGCTGGCCTGAGGTGTGTGCACTGAGTTGTCGCATGAAGAAGGTATCAATATTCTTAATTAATTTGAAGAAAATCAAGAATGCATGGCAAAGTACATTGCTCTGACCTGGGGTTTCTGCACTTGGCAATAGCTGAGTTCTCCTGGACAGGGTGCCCACGAATGCGGAAGGAGCATGAAGTTCAAGCTGTTAAGCAAGGTTGTTTACGCAGTGGAACTACAGCTGTTTCAAATAAATGATATTTTAAGCACGCTTTTGAGGCTGCTGAAGCATATTAATCATTGAATTGTAAAAAATAATACATTCATTGAAAACAGAAAGTTTGACATCTTGAGAATCTCGTAAGTACACTTACTTCTGAAGTCTACCAATGCTCTTTGAACCAAAGACAGGCGACATTTTGCTACGCGTATGTTCCAAGACCCGACGCTTTGACCCTGAGCTTCATCCAAGCCCTGCTACATCAGTCTTTGTACTTTGGCTGCTGACATTTCTACGCTCGAAAAGGAGTCGTTAACGCAACATATGCGATAAAATATAAAACATTCCTTTGTTCGTCTTTCGCCGAACCAGGGAGGAAGTTATTAACGCGTATTGGTTAGTATGGAACATAGTAATCGCCACAAATTATTTACTGCTGTGATTTGATGTTGAGGTCAGGCTGACAAAATGAATAACGTTTGTTTGTGGTCATCCACAAAGAAAAGCAATAAACCTTAACCCAGGCAGCATAAGAGCATTGGCCCAAACATAAGCCAATCTGGCACCAAATGGTACCAATCCCAGCCCAACCCTGCCATTCGACCGAAGTGTAACCCAATCAAATACTTGCCCAGAGTTGGAATCAGGTTTTGGCGAAAATTAGGCAAGTGCACCTAACAATGTGTTACTAACATGGGGCTAGCGCAGGGCTATATTGATGACAATATTGGTGCCAGCTTTGGGCCAATGCACGCTGTACAACTAATATTGCAAATCCGCTGTCTATATTTAGAGTCCTCACCCTTTATTACCCCGAACCTTCGGCCTGTGATATTTTTCATAGCGCTTGTCCCCATAGTGTCTACATCAGTTATTCGCTAAAGATAAGTAATAGAAAGATATTATTCGAAAAATGAAAATCCTACCTTGGTGCAGATAAAAGAGGAGAAACGTACCCCGGCAACATTTACCACACGAACTCTCTCTAGTGATGCTACCTTAACAGGCCTCTTTGAGCAACTATCAGGCATTGTTTGGGACATCATTGGCCCTATTGAGGTTAGAATAACCGGTGAGGCTTATACAGTGCTGCATATAGGCCATTCCCTGCGCTATAAAGGACTTCCAGCTAAGAAGCAGTACGGAGTAAGATTCCTAATCCATGAGCACATAGCGGGCAACATTGACGAATTCTGCGGCAATAATTAGAAGGCAGCAGTAGCTGTAATGAACCTTAACAAGAGGTATATAATAAAGGTAGTACAAGCCTATGCTCCCGCCTCCATTCATGGCGATGATGAAGTTTTATGAAGATCTGGAATTGTGTGCTGTAGTAATGAGCGAATTCAGTGCAAAAATGAGGGATAAGCAGGCTAGTGAACAAGCAATTGGTAACTACTGCGTCGATTATAGAAGCACTAGAGGAATATTTCGATAGAATTTGCAGAAAGGAATAAGCTGCGTATAATGAACACTTTCGCCAGAAAGCGTAGCAACATAAAGTAGACCCGGAAAATTTCTATTGGTGAAACAAGAAATGAATCATACTGTCAGCCGATCCCACCACACTGCAGCATATTGAAATGTTGGGTAAGGTACAGTGCAGTGCTCATTCGTTAGTGAGCTCTAGGAGTCACCTCAAATTGAAGCAAGAGTAAAATTGGTCAAGAGGAAGCAAGCCTACCTAGACGAAGTAAAGGTAAAAGCAGACCAATACAGGCTGGTACTTGCAAACAAATACGTAGGCTTAGAAAAGAGAGATGCAGATGATATAGAGGTAATGAATAAAACCATAACCAGGCTGGCCGCATAAGCAGTAATTGAAGTGGGACATTGACGTTCATGCATCTCTCGCTTCACCGCGAACGAAACATTGAAAGCGCAACGCATACAAAGCTCACGCACATTCTGTAATCATCGCAGATTGCTTTGAAGATAAGGCCAGCGTGGGCGCTCAGTTTGGCCACCTCCCAGATCACTTTGAAAACCCACGAGCGGCTCGCCCCTACGGCGTCCGCCAAAGGCGTCTACTACGTTGTCCGCCATTCGCGTGTCCAATGCCATAGTAGACGCAACGAATGTCTCCACTCTATGCAGAGTCGCGGGCGAGGAGGTCATCGAGGCACCCTAGCCGCCGCTGAAGAAGAACGCCTCCTTCCTTCGCCGGACGCCTTGCCTCACGCCTGACAGAAGGGGCCACGCTTCCGGCCCACATTCCTCGCTCGCGCACGCAATATGAACCGCGTTCGCCGGCTCGCCCTCGAACGATTTCACTCGCACATATAGCGTACGGCGACTGGCTATCGCCCTTGATACAAAACCTCACAGCGACGGCGACTGGGATGCCGACGGCAGAGGTGCGCTTGGAATGTCCATGTGCATGCTCTGGCAAAATTTTGCCTAGAAATATTACAAAAACGAAATACAGGTGCGCTGCGAGCGCCACTCGCGTGACGTCAGGTCACGTACTCGCATCTGTTGTCTGCTGAAGTTCTAGCGGTGTCCGGGGCATCATTTCTACAATTGCTAGTAGGTAAAGCCATCAGCACGCTTAACACGAAAGCTCCGCAGCGTGACCGGACCGGCTTGGACTGACGCCAGCACCGCGAACTGTGGTGCTCTGTTATTTCGGTATGTTTGCGGCTGTTCACGGTAGTTGGAGCGCAGCTCGATTTGACTGCTCGTCTTGTCTTTCGCTTGAGCCTGATCGACGGCGAGAGAGCGCTCATTTGATATGCCCGTTTCGTCACGTTTCGTCAGGCTTTCACACCTCACTGGCAAAAACGAATAGGACTGATCGACAGTTCATGGGCCGCTACCCCAATGCAGCAGCTAAGTGTGGAGCTTAGTGGGTCACTGCCCACAACCCCTCGGCTGCACCAGTACATCGTGGTGGAGCTGCACAAGTTCATGAAGTTTGTGGACCCATTGTGGCTTTTCCCATTACGTGCGCCTACCTCCAAATTTATCATCGATAAAATGATGAATGTTTTTTGCCGGCATGGTATGCCTAGCTCCATCTGTAGCGACAATGGCAAACCATTCATAAGCAAACTGTGAAAAGGCATTCTCCAGCACGGGGGAATCAGGGAGAGCCACATAGTCCCATACAGACCACCAGGACAGACTGTGGAACGCCATAACGCACCGGTTAAATAATGTCTGGTGGGCTACGTATTTCCCACTGGGACTGGGAAAAATGGCTGCCCAAAGTGGCGTTTGCAGTGCGCACGTCTGAAAGTGTAGTTCCTGGCCTTCCACCAGCCTTCTTGTGCTATGGGCGGGAACTACGGAAACCGTGGAGCCATCACAATCAGGCCGCTGGAACCGAGGGGCCCCCTTCTGCGCCTCAAGCCCTAGCTGCTGAACTGTATGTGTACCTTCGAGATGCCTGACCCTTTGCACAGGACCACCAAACTTTGACAAAAGTCAGCCGCGCAAAGTGTTACAACAAAAAGCGCACTCCAGCTACCTTCCAGGTTGGAGACTTGGTTCCCCGGGACACGCATCCGGAAAGTAAGGCAGCATTGGATTCACAGCTAAGTTTGCCCCTCGACGCACAGGGCCATTTAGAGTGGCTTCACACATTGAACGCAATAGCTACAGACTTGGAGACCCGGGCTACAGGAAAACTGCAAGGCCTCGCTAATGCAGACCAGCTGAGGCTTTATCATGTGCCTTGGAAGCCCCCTTCCCAGGATAAAAGAGGGGGGGGGGGGGGGGGTTCTCTGAAGGTACCGGGCCGATGCCAGTTGGCATAGAGTCGCAAGCACGAGACGGTACGCAACGGTCTATGGCGGCGAGGGAGAACATGGAAGGCGTGTATGCGCGGACAGCATGTGGGGAGCGCGCGACAGCGAACTGAGTGAGTGAAGTGATCGGTGGAGCAAGCCGCATGCGGAGTGGCGGGACGGAACGCAGACTGCGCGCGCGCGCACGCGCATTTACGAACGTACTTGACAAACCAAAGAAAGCTTCAGTTTAAAAAAAGATGTCTTCATTTGTAGGCGTACAGTGGCGTGTCATCGTGGCGTCATCGCGTCCTCAGCGCGATTTGCGGCATCGCGTCCTCAGCGGATTGGGCATGTAGGCCAACTGGCCTACTTGCCCACTAGACTTCCTGACTTGAGGAGCAACCTGATCCTGTTGCCAAGGCGCGGACGGTCTATCCAGTTTACTGCAGACCTACAACACGGTTTTTTTTTAGCCAGTTCATTATTTGCGCCTCCCACAGCTACACTATGGAGGTACTTCCTTATTACTACACTGCATTATTAGGTGAACTTGCTTTCGAATTATATTCTCTAACAACGTTGTATTCTTGCTATCATTGTCGTACGTAATCTCCACAGAGTACTCAGGCACCCTACAACGAAATGTTTTCAATTTTTTCCTGATTATGCCCGCCATTGTGATGCAAATAAACGTAACTTCAACTCATTTTCTCAGAAATAAAGGGTGAATGAAGCGCTGACGTCATCCTGAGCAAGATCAACAAGCGCTGTAGTGCTCGATCTTACGGTTCCCCTATTCGCAAGCTTACTTTATGCTTTTTAGGGGGGGGGGGGGGGTGATGTGCTCTTGAACCGTAGAAACGTCTCTCGGACCTCCCTGATGTGATTGTTTTTATTCTCAAGCTCCCAATGTCATCGCCACAATTTCATGATGTCGTGGTGGCCGGGCACCATGGCGTGTCGCGCAAGTATGACCACGCTGATTCATTTGGGTTGGCATATACTGTTTTGTGCGTCATACTTCGCCATATTCATTTTTCAAGCTATGCGAGAGCTCTAAAATGCCGGCCTACTCACTAGGTCCCTTTCCCCTATTTACTTCCGCAAAGTGTGTGTTTATCACTGTGGCTACAAAATACGCTCAACCATATGGTACCACTCAAGCCTTTCTGGCGACCTGGGCAACTGAAGTCGCAGGCTTTCTTCAAGACGGCGTTGACATTCCATAGGGCTATCCTCAAGTAGTTCTTGCGAACTTCGCTCACCGCTTTCTCTCCAGTGTCATTGCTTACACTAATCGCTCCTGCTAGACACAACACAAACAGACAACGACTCTAATGAAGTATCATTTACATGTTAGTTGGCATGCTGAGGATCTACATTTCCGCTGGTCACCATGATAGGAGCGTGGTCCTGTCTTTGGTGACGTTATCGGTCTACAGCCTCGTTCAACAACACCGCTCGTTACTCGCCACACTTTTTTGTCGACAGGAGCGCACTGTATTTCCGCTGAATATACTTTCGGCTTTAGGTTAGACTTTGCACGCCCGCTGATTCTGTTACGCTTACGGCGACCATTCTTGTCAGGCTGCCACCTCATTGTGAGCTTCAACGTCACCAGAGAGCACAGAAAGCTGTCTTCACAAACCAATCACTGGGATTCAAGCCCATGTATTCGCAGCATTCTGCATTTGGGAACTGGGCACTCTAACCATTATACGCTACCACCTCCTCCCACCACTTTCTGTTTATCTGCCCTCCCACTTATCGTTTTCGTCGCAGACGCAGGTAGAACGGACGCAGAAACGAAAAAAATTGCTTGATCCGCTAGCTGACACATGACTTCAACTTTGGCAGGCTACTCTCATTGGAGCGCATGTAGGACTGCGGCTGCGTGCAGATCGTGTGTCGCCTTAGCTTTATGGTAAATTTGCTTTCACGGACTCTTTTTGGTTAAAACTGAAACGCCGGACAAAAATGAGACCTACCGCCGCATTTTTTTCTTGTTTTCTCGGTTTCAACCAAAAACGCTGATTCCTAACTTTAATGCAGCAACAGCTTCATCATCAGCCACTTGAACGCTCGTGTACACAATACTGACTTTTTAAGAAATGGCATAAGGATACTATATTTTGATGCCATGTCGCTGCCAATACGTGCCGACACCACGTATCCACCAAAGGGCATCATACTTGCAATGCACGCGGCAGGTTCCTGAATGATGAAAACAGGATATACGACCGTTTGTTTTAGTTCTAGCAACTTATTATAGACAGAACACAAGGCATCCGCCACCAAGAGACATTTATTTTTTTTAGAACAGTGACACACAACAGTGGACTGATATACTTCTTAAAAGGGGTTAAATTTTATTTTTCATCGCAGAACCGCAAGCGCAGGGAGCTCCGCGCGTATACGGCGGCCACGTACTATAGCCGCGTTCCTTTTCCTCTACCAATATGGCCGCCGGTGGCTCCACACAGTCCCGAAGGCGGCGGCTAGGACTGGTACTCGAGATGTTTAAATATACAACCTCCTTGCATAGAAGAGACAGCATGATTGCTAATATATTGTTGGCTTGGATATGTTTGGCACGAGGCCCAAGGCGGCACCCTATTTTCTAACGCGTTCTTACGTTTGCCTTCGCGTCTCTGTCTTGAAGTAACGCGCACCGTAACATGCTGTCATGGTGCTTGCGTTGAGGGCATGTAAGGCGAGAAACGCTGGGATAAATGTCTGTTCTCTAACTTGTGCAGTAAACCCATGTTTATAGTAAGAGTCACCAGTACGGCAGCCGTAACCGTAAGCGTCATGGCATGGTCGCAACTTGTGTCGACAGAGTAGTTGTAATCCACAGACCCCGCCACTAAGGAATACGCGGCGAGATAGGGCCGATGAATAAGTAATTGCCAAGATTGTTTTTCAGTAAACGTTTATTACCAAGAACAGCGGGTGTTTATACTATCGCAAAGGACGGATGCTGGCGTACTCCAATGGTTTACTCTCCACACTACATATATACACTGGAATTCAACTGGTTTCACCAACTCTCGCTTATATTCTCTCGGCCCTGAACTGCGACTTCGCCTGCCACCCGCACTCCAGCTTTTCCTCTCTAATTTATTTATTTATTTATTTATTTATTTATTTATTTATTTACATACCCTAAGGGCCCCCAGGGGCATTACTTAAGGGGGGGTGGAATTAACACAATCCGCATTTGCATGTCCCCCGTTCCTTTCGCAATGCGCTGAGACGTGCTTCCACCGACGCTTGCTTGCTCCTCTTTTTTCTCAAAAAATGAAGGTATTACTTCATTCAATCCGAAGTTGCAGCAGAAAATGGCGTGTGTTCACCTCCAACCCCCCTGTCTTTCTCCTGGAGTCTTGCATTGCAAAACAAGGTTGCTGCGTTGCATATAGCTGGGCGTCACATATACAATTTTCTAGGAATGGAAGCAGCGCGGCGTACGATTTTCGGTGAGTGACAAGACACGTCAGGGCACCTTCCCTACCACTTCCACACTTAGCGATCTGCTCTGTGAGCTACTATTAGCCGCTGGACGAAGTATGAAATGAAAGAAACCTAGCTGGGCTGGTCGCGTGCTGCTCCTTTCGGATTCGTGATGTGTCAATTTAAAATATACATTTATTATGTAAGCCTAAATGACAGCAATATAGGCGAGGTGAGTGGCGGTAGCTCATTGGTTTGGACTAACGACGTTCTTCACGCGGCATTTTCATCTTATGCGCGTTTGCGAGTGGGAGCGAAAGGCACGCCTTCCTGAAATGAAATATTCGGAATAACTCTTTGTTTGACGGTTGGACCAATTGCAAGGGCCCACGATACGAACCACTCGCAAGTGGGTGTCAGCTTGAAAAGGGGGAACTCAGATGAAGTGTTGTCAATCGAATATGCTTTGAATTATCATAAGTATGTCTTTATTGAAACTCCTTAATAAACTCAGTCTACTTAACCTCTTTACCTTTCCTTCTTCCCTTCTCTCTCTCTCTCTCTGTTACCATGAGGTGAAAGCCGACTAATAAGCATTTTCATTTTCTGTGTTATTAAGATCTCCTGTTAATGTAAGGTTGCTGTCGTTTACAGCTTCTTAAATTAAAACGTAAGCTATGAAAAATAAATTGCTGCGGTAAATGTGTAAACCAACACGCGAACAAAAGCCCTATTCCATTTCCCAGTTTTCACTCAATGAAGATGTAGCACGTCTATACTGTCACGGAGCGGTGATGTGAAGAACAAAACACTTCCAAAAGAGTGAGTCACGAATATAACCCATTATAACGTGAGCTTGCACTGAAAAACACTCAAACCACAACGATGGCTCAGCGCAAAGTAGTCCTTCCTCTGAATCTGATCTACAGATCAAGGCATTGGTTCATGAGATTGGAATGCCTGTACATTGGAGCGCAATCTCGGGTGCTGTAATGTGATGGAGAATGTACGCCAGTACTCGCTTCATGCGTGCACTCTGATATGATAACGCTCTTTCGCTATTGAATCAGTGACAACATGCTGCATATTAGAAGCAAATGCAGGTGCGTCTTGAGCTAACCGGTAACTGTGGAACAGTGGGTAGACGCTAAAATAGATCACCCCTCCCCCACCCAAAAGAATAGTATACAGTTGCTTTTAATATTACCTTAAACATTGTGGTCCTGGTAAAAAGGACCCACGAGACTGCACAGCAGCGCTGACATACTGAAAATTCAAGATCTAAGTACTTTCCAATTACTGGTATTTATCAAATCAGCATGTCGTGGTCAATGTAGCCTTGTAGTCCAGGGGCCCGTTCCACCAGGGGTACTGTGTCGGAGCTCATATTTCTTGAAAACATTATTTGTCACAAAATCACAGTATTTTTTCTTTCTATCTTAACATTAGGCAGCCAAAATACATGCAGCGAAACCCTGATCCTAATGCTTCAGTACTGTTCGTTCTAACTTACATGTCCGCGCTAATCGATATGTTACAAAGTACAGAAAATGTACCCAATGGTTTACCCCAGGCAGCAGTTTTTATTCATTATGATGCCAGGAAATCGAGCGTGATGCCACCAACGCCCAGAAATCTCATCGGGAGCGCGCGCAATGTTTTCGCGCACCTTGTGTGATGTACGGTAACGCTGAGGTGCTTCTTGAATTATGTAGGAGAATCGGTTATAAAGGCAGAAGTCCACTGTTGAGCACAAAGTGCTCATGAACTTGATTGGCGCCAAGATAACCTCCCAAGCTTTCACACTTACTTGATAAGATGCCTACAGCTCCACCAAAATGCCGGCTGCTTTTAACTGCAGCAAACAAAGCTTTAAACCAATTCAAGTATCGGTGACATAATTTTTAATTCGAGTGTTTAGATTGGTAACCTCCCGATGCGGAGTAAGTTGAGAAGCTGTGTGTGTAATTAACAAATCTACGTTATTTTAATTATCAGTAATTGATCTTACATAGCCAGAGAAAATGAGCCGTTTGGAGCCCGTCCTCGAGACTATTCAGCTGAGCGAAGAAAGTTCCATTAAACATGCTTCTGTAACAGCCATGCGAACAAAAAAAATTCCAGGTAAACGCTCTTCGAACGCAGAAAAAGAACATCTGTAAATTCACAGAAAAAACAGCGCTTCAAGACGGGACACAAAGGAGGAACCACACACACACTGCGCTAACAACCTGAAGCGCTGTTCTTTCCGTGATAATGAAACAACTAGGCCGTCAGTCAATCCTTGCAAACCTGTGCAGTCAACATGACCGCACCTAACCTTTTGTGATGCTGTCATCAATAGCATGGCCTCGTGAGCATGTTCCTTGTGGCCAGGCTGGTTTCGACTTTTATGTACGCTGTTTTTTTCGAAGGCAAGCAGGTTGAAGTTTTAGTGTCAAATAGCACTGAACGTGTGCAGCCGAAAACTTCCTTGGTAGCAGAAGCGATGCAGGACGCAATGATGTAGCAGATTTAGCACGTCGCGGGCATCAAGACAATGCGCTGCCGCCGAGGGAAGGGAGATAACGAAAGTAAACGGCTTGGTCGCTGCTCACAGAGCCATGCCATTGGTGACGGCGCCATTGTGATGAAATCTGGTGCGGTGCAATTGACGGCTGAGGCGTTCTTTTTCTTTTATTATTTCTCTTTTTCCTCTTTTTTTACAACGAAGCCGTTAAGAGGAAGGTTTAGCCCGGGCCCTACTCCGACACGGCCTATTCAAATACATGAAAAACGCAAAAACGCTTTTCTAACCCCTACACCGATGTTAATGAAAGCTGCTGTATTCGAAATAAAAAGTTAAATTCTAGAGACTGTTGGAAGCGGAATTTCGATTTATTGGATGAATGATATCAAAAGAAATTTCAAAATTCAAAAGCTCGAAAAAAACAGACCCACGAAGTTCAAAAATAATATCTCTTCATGAAAAACAGCTATCGAGGTTCTATAAACGGCATCCATTATATCATTTAAAGCGGAAAAATTTAATATGTCAATTTATATATTACGTGAATTTGTTACGTCGTGTATGAGAGTTCTGCAAAAGCTGCATTTCCATATTACTCAGTTTTTCTAGATTTATGTGTAACATATCAGTTTTGTCCGCTTACATGTACTATCACGTGAAATTCACAGAATTGTGATATTAATTTCGCTTGCTGAGTCAGAAATTTGTAAACTTCATAGTTTCTTTTTCGGAAAATTTTCAATTTGTGCCAATTTTTCATAAAAAATTGACGAGCCAAATAGAAAATTGGAAACAAATAGTCACTACATTTTTGGTTTTTGTTTGAAATTCAACAAACCTCGTCAAATTTGCCACTGTGGTTACCGAGAAAAACGAATTCTAATTTTACATGTATTTACATAGGAGCACCGGAGCTAAACTTCCTATTAAGACGAAGCTTTAGGAAGGAGAGGAAGCTTAGGAGAAGTTAGATGAGAGGAGGTTAGATGAGTATGAGCTTCCTTTAGAGGAAGCTCATATTCATCTAACTTTATTGAGAGCGTCACTATCTGCTTTGCTTACTAGTTTGAAACTACACATGACTTCGCTTTCTTTTAAGTCCTAGACTACTGCTCTGTAACCTGCTTCCATCACCGCTTTCTACTGTTTACTGACTCTTCGACACTCCATGAGATTGCGTTTTGCCTAAAGCTGACAACAATTCGTCACAGAGGATCGTAAGAAGTGCCATTGTCTAGGCGAAGCTCAGCCACAAGACCTTGTTTATGTACGCAAAGTGGGCCACGCTTCGAGCAGACTTCACTGACACATTAAAGCATTGAGCTAGCTCCCGGGTCATCTTGCACGCTCTCGTGCTGCCTTAAACGAGAAGAAAGGAGGTTAACCGAGGGGCCCGATTTTTAGTCATAACATAAGAACCCAACACACACTGACACAAAGGAGAACGTAGGGGATATTACATGGGCTTAGTGAATGAAACAAAGGAACAATAAATTAAAAGAAATGAAAGTGGATGAAAAACAACTTGTCGGAGGTGGGGAAGGATCCCACAACCTCCACATTTCGCGTGCGATGCTCTACCAATTGCGCTAACGCGGCGGCATTTCCCCATCCACTTTCTTGGGTATTTATGTGTCCTAGTAGAACCCTGGGAGTGTAAGCCAGTGCCACCAATCACAGACCTTGGCGGCGGATGTGAAACATGGTTTCTGCCGCAGTCATCACGAGAACATGGTCTTTTTTTGGGTGAAGGCAACCAGTCGATAAACCCACACATGCTACCTGGAGGCATGAATGTTGCCGAATTCGAGACCCTCGTTATGTAATAAACGAGAAGAAAGGGGATTAACCGAGGGGCCCGATTTTATTCCTATCATAAGACGCCAACACTGACACCAAGGACAACACAGGGGAACTGCTTGTGCTTAATGAATGAAATAAAGAAACGATAAATTAATGGGAAAGAAAGTGGACGAAAAAAAAAAAACAACTTGCCGCAGGTGGGGAACGATCCTACAACCTTCGCATTTCGCGTGCGATGATTTACCAGTCGAGCTACCGTGGCGCTGTTTCCTCATCCACTTTCTTGGATATTTATGTTTCCTAGAAGAACCCTGGGAGTGTTGGACAACCCACCACTCACAGACCTTGGCAGCGTATGTGGAACGTCCTTTTTGCCGCAGGCGTCACAAGGACGTGATCTTTTTCGGGCGAAGGCAACTGGTCACGTGCTGCCTTGTTATTCCTAATATTGACACGAGCCATTGACCAGCGTCTGGCCGCCGAGTTGCACACATTGTACACGCAGACTACAGCGCTCGTTCAGCACACACGTGGCGTGGTTTCGTTGATTCGTGAGAGTGCAGTGAAATTCACTCTCCTAATACCCTGCTCTGGGAGTGACGGATCAGCTCTTGTCATCTGTTTCTGGCGCGTTCAGCAGGCTATATTTGTTGATCCAGAACCGCTGTACGGGCCTATTTGCACTTACCACACAATGAGCAAGTTCGGCACGCCTTGTGACCTTAACATTCGCGATCGGGCATGTCTGCCTCCCATTTGGCTACATGTCGCAAACAATTAAATATTTCCTTTTAATATCAAACTTATAAGATCGCGACTGTGCCCTGCGTTCAATGTAATGAAATATGTACTTGGACGATGTGAAGAAGTTACAGGGTGTCTTAACGGAGACGACAAAGGGACGATGGGAGAAAATAAAGAAGATGGCTGACACCATAGCCTAGCTCTTCTGTATAATATTGCAAATTGGCGCAGCCACATTTTGTCTGTGTGGACATTCAAGTCGAGATGTGGGTGGACTTCATCATTGGAGCAAATCAACGCGGTGGCATCCGAACCTTGGCTGCAACGCCTCAAGATGAAGAGGAACAAGCTCTTCCGGAAGCAGTGAGCACTGACGCATTTGTCTCCTATATAAGCGCTAGAGCGAAGCTCACTTACGATGATTTAGCTGCGAAAGAAAAAGTGAAGCTGAATATGAAACTTCAAGATTATGAGGAGTTTGTGCTGACTGCAATTCGAAACTGCGCGAAGCCTGCTACCGTTTCGTCATCTGACAGTGGCGTCAACCTGCTCAGTAAGTTTATTGACGTGCAACAGGGCAGAACAGACAGCAAAAAGAAATAATGCGTTTGCTTGTAAACATGACTGAAAGAGGAAGGAACACGCCGAGTCTCAAATACGTGAAGCCAAACATCTTTGATGGAGATTCCAGTAGTCCCGAGTCCTGGCTAACATTTTATGAATATGCATGCAATGAAAACTACTGGCACAGTGATGAAGATAAAGTGAAAAAACATGCAAGTATTTCTAACCGGAATGCCCAAGAGTTGGTACGAATTGCATTTCAACGCTCACAGCAGCAATCCATGGACGAAGTGGAACGAGAATTTTCTCGGCTCTTTTCGAGAGAAGAAGGTATTGTGATGGGATAAAGCTATCGCATTCAAATACAGGTTTGGGTCTGCACTCAGCTGTTTTTATGAGAAAAGGAGGCTACTCTAGCTGCCTGACTCAGCCTTGCCCGATACGTCTGTGGTTCCGCTTATCATTCATGATTTGAGTCCGGACTTTCAGAAGCAAATAGAAGTGAGAGGGCCTAAAATGGTTAAAGAACTTCGGCAGGGAATGCGAAACCTCTAGCTGCAAGACTGGGTACCCCAGTGGCAGCCCATGATTCCCGGTGCAAGGTGCCCAACTGCCACACGATCTGAAGAAAGAAGCCCGATTGCAAGCTGGAAGTCTACCACTTCTCCTGTGCCCTATCTGACTGACCAAGGAGGCTCAAGCCAACACGAACAGTCAGATACTGTGACACACAACTAAATAAAAAGAGTTTCGGCTTCTGCAGCTGAAAACACCAAGAGAATCTGTTTATTTGTCGCATGCAAACCTCTCGTATATATCGGTTTTTGTTGATGGAAAGAAGTGCATTAGTTGACAGTGGAGCAAGCATCACAATTATAAATGTCCGTATTGTTGAGACTGAGAAAGTACAACAGGGACGGGCTGTGGAAGTACATGGGTACGACGGAAGCCGAGATATTCATGATAAATGGACATGTTTAACCATATCCTCTCTCGGCAAGTGTTGCCACGCAGGCGCTAGTACTCGACTGAGTACCCTATTACTTACTCCTATCACGTCCAGCCATCAGCGCACTTGGCCATAACATCTACTGGACGGGAAAAACAAATACGGATGAAAAGCGGCACAATCTCAGGTTTTCTTCACCTTGTTCTTCGAGGAGCCTGCGGCAGTCATCGTCAGGTGAACATGTCAAGAGGCTTTACCCGCAAGTGCTATGCTTGAAGGGATAGCCCAAGGCAACTACAAAGTTCGAGGTACGATTTAAGTTAGGCGATACTACAGCGGTGAGAAAAAAGTCAAATAATATGTCGCGGGAGAAGAGAATGTGGCTGAAGAACGAGCTTCAAAAGATGTTGGAGGAACAGATAATTCGTTTATCCACGTGTACATTCGTGTCGCCTATGACTATTGCACCTAAGGAAGATGGAAGCCTCCGACTCAGCACGTATTACACGCAAATTATAAGAAGACAGAGCTTATTCCTTTTCCTATGCCATAAATAGGCTCTATCACAGACGAGACGAGTGGCTGCAGAGTGTTTTCGCGTAAAGAATTTTGGCAAGTTCCAGTTTCTGAAGAATACAAGAAATACTCTGCCTTCATGACGCCTCTTGACATCTACGAGTATATCCGACTCCCGTTTGGATGGAGGAACTCACCCGCTTGGTTCCAGAAGATGATGAATGACGTCTTGCGACCGTTTCTTCAGAAGTTTTGTAATGTGTATATCGACGATATATTAATTTACTCTCGCAATGAGGAGGAGCACTCAGAGCATCTTGCTAGTGTACTTCAAGCACTGAGTGATGCGGAGCTCAAGATTAATGGGAAGAAAAGTGAGTTCTTCCCAAGAAAAGTTGTGTTTCTAGGTAATGTATTTGATGGCCAAACCAAGACAACAAAGCAGGAATCAGTCGAACTAATCTCAAAAATGCAGAAACCGTATGACCTACACTGTTTGCGGGTATTTCTCGGTTTTGCGGGGCATTTTCGGGCTTTCATTAGAGATTATGACAAGAAAACAACGTGCCTCAAAGACATGACCAAGAAGAATGTACCATTTCGGTGGACAGCAGAGCGTGAGTCCGTTTATCAAAACCTTTTGAAGATCATTTCGTCTGACCCAGTTCTGACGCTTCCAGACTTCAAGTTGCCCGTCGGGCTGAACACCGACGCTTCTCATTACGGCACAGGCGCAGTGCTTTACCAGAGGGATTCAGAAGCTCCACGGAGCCGGCAACAAAAGGTCATGGGATATTATTCATATACATTCTCGAAAGCGCAACTGAATTACACGACTACTGAGGAAGAAGCTTTGGCAGTCCTGATGGCCGTACACTATTTTAGACTTTACATGGATGGCAGGAGCTTCACACTTTTTACCGATCACCAAGGCTTAAGGTATATCCTTAACCTCGCAGAGCCTAAAGGAAAAATTGCGTGGTGGGTGAGTGAACTCCAGCAGTTTGTGTTCGTGGTCCATCACAGACCTGGAGAAAACCTGAAGGATGCAAACGCACTCTCCAGACTCGTGGTAACCCCAGATCAGGAGACTGTCAGCGCAACTCTGCTGTGGGAGGGAACTGAAGAACTGGAGTTCCACGATGGAAATGAAAGTTCGTAGTCCCGGAAACACTGGTGCCTCGAATCTTAGAACTTTAGCATGGCTCCCCGTAATCTGGCGGACACGACGGGTTCTGGTGAACTTATCGCAAGATTCTTCAGCGTTTCGGGTGGAAACACTTGAAAGATGACGTCCAGCGGTACGTCAAGTCTTGCCATCAATTTCGAGTCCATAAAGTAAAGTGCCTCCAGAGAACAGACGAGATGGTCGTACCTCAACAGTCTGACATACCTTTGAAGTCATCCAGGCAGATATTGCAGAGCAGAAGAAAAAGGCTAGAGGAGTAAGAAAAACACAGTCTTTCCTAGTGGCAATAGACCAGTGCACGAGAATAGTGGCCACAGGACCGGGTAAGGAAAACGCAAATAGTGTGATTGCCCTCTGGAGCCGAGAGATGTTTAAGAATACCAAAATAGTTATATCAGACTATGGACCAGCATTTGTACGTAAGCGTCTGCAAGAGTAGGTGAAGGGACGAGGAGTTGTTTTGCGACGCTTCGCGCCCTACCATCCTGTAGGAAATGGCATGGCTCAAAGAATCATACCAGATTTGAAACAGTTTATTTTAATGTATCCAAGTTTAAGGCTAATGGAAGTGCTGCTTGGAGACCGCTACAGCTCATCACAATCGGTTGCACACTGCGACTATTGGTTGTAGTCCTTATTTCGCAGCATTTGCAAAGACACCTGTGCTCCTTGCTCATCAACACTTTGGTCTTGCTAACTGCCTGCAAATGTGCGAGAAGCGGAGAACTGCGGAAGCCTACCAGTGATACCGCGGAGATATGAAGAGGCAATTCGACCACCGCCACAACACGCGGATACCCCGTATACAGCTGAACGATTTAGTACTCGTAAGAAAAGGTCTCACGGGTATGAAGCAGGTGTACATGGGACCGTATCGCGTGGTGAAAACTGCAGTGAACAAATGTGTTCTCAAGAGAGTTGGCTACGTCAACGATGATGGCATGCTCGAGTTTGCAACCATTGGGAACGTATTTATGTATCACCTCAAGAGTGAGTGAGTGAGTGAGTGAGTGAGTGAGTGAGTGAGTGAGTGAGTGAGTGAGTGAGTGAGTGAGTGAGTGAGTGAGTGAGTGAGTGAGTGAGTGAGTGAGTGAGTGAGTGAGTGAGTGAGTGAGTGAGTGAGTGAGTGAGTGAGTAAACTTTTTTTGGGTCCAGCAAAACATGAGTCTTCAAAGAGGGGGAGTGTACGTGGACGTTGGGAAGAAGGTACAGGGTGTCTTCACGAAGACGACGAAGAAATGAGGGGAGAAAAGACAGGATAGCTGACACCATAGCATAGCCCTACTGTGTATTATTACAAAATATATATCCAACTTATTCTGCACTTGCCGGAGACGTGCTCTTTGATGACCCACACCATCATTAAAAGGAGCAGCTTGCCATTTGATGTTACGGAACATGACCAACTAATAATTCATCACATGCTTCGCACTGGTTACGAGTGGCCCTTTTTAATAGTTATAATTTATTTGCGGCCAGTTGCTTTCAAGAGCAATTATTACAGCAGACACTGCAAAGATATAACACTTAAATGATAGTATTGTGTTATACGCATTATCCAATTTGTTACCCCTATTGTGTATTTCCAGCTACACTCTGTTAGGCTATTTCTGTTCTGGATTTCGTGGTATTGTTACCTACAACTGCTCAATTCTAAATAATTTTATTTTTCTCTGGCCCCACCCACTTTTGTATTACACTCAAGATATCTCACGACGCTTTGTAGTGTGCCTCGAACCTCACCTCTGACTGGTGACGTGCCTGAAGCACATGCATAGACACCCATGCAAACGCACACGCACACACACACACACACACACACACACACACACACACACACACACACGCAAACACACGCAAGGCCCCACTACAATTCTGTTCAAGCGGAAGTCGTTGTTCGTCACACGTCTGGCTGGCCGGAAAACGTTAACTACAATTTTCATCGTATCACCAAAACTCAATCCACCGCATCGCGGGTACATGCCGAAAGAGCTTACAAATGGCCAAGATAACTGAGCACTTCAAAGGACCGTTCAAGCGGAAATTAATCTTGAACATTGCTTGAAAAAAAACGATTGGTAGGTCTAACGTGCGGAAAGCACGATTTAATTTTTAGGATCTAATGCAGGAGGCTATGGATGAATTTTAACTACCTGGGGTTTTTCAACTTCTGCCAAAATCAAAGTACACGAGTGTTTTTGCATGTCCCCGCAACCAAAAAGCTACCGTTAGGGCCGAGAATAAACGCGAGACCTAGAGCTCAGCAGCCGATCGCCGTAGCAAATGGTCTACTGATGCGTGTAACATGGATTCGGTAAAAAATCAGTCGGAAGCATGACTGAAGTTGGTAAGTCAGCTGAATGGTTAGATTGCAGTGGAGCTTCTTGGCGCACTTATCTCCAGTTTTCTTATTTCTCATTTTTTAAGTTCGCAATTTGATCACTAGCGTAAGCGGCATACGAAGGGACCGTCTTTGGTTTGTATCTTTTGCTTGTGCAGCTTCTTAAACTTCTACATGATACTGCGCTGGGAGAGTTAGAGTAATGCGACTTAGAGAATTCTGTGATGTGTAAAAAAAAGAAAGCAGCCGAAGTCGTTAAAGGGCAAATTCAATGAAGTTTTGACCACGCAGATAGATAGCCTGCCTTAAACTTCGAAGACCAGCCTCTGCACAAATCCGTACTTTTTATATACGTACTAGTGGACACCTATTGTAAAGCTGGCAAAATAACATAACTTGAAAAAAAAACGCCTCCTTCACCGTTTCACGATAATGGCGGCGTTTAATTATAAGGAAGGATACTCTCAAAGATCTCCCAGAACAAATACCCCTGTCGCGCACTCAAGATCATTTAGGTCATGGGCTCGAATTTGCGTCATATTTACTAACCACCGGGTGTATGCGTCTTCTGGTTTGTGCTATTTAAGGATAGCCATAAGAAAACTAGACAATCTTGCGTTGATGGTTTCTCAAACTTCTTTAAATGTGATATAGAAAGCAGTAATCATGTATAGCACTCCTTAACAACCAATTGGGCCAGGGTAAATGTTTATTGCCATTAGGCTTTAAAAAGAATGAACATACTCTTTGGCACGCTGGAGCACAAAGACGCTTTGGGAACGCATGTATTTATTATTCTCAGAATTATTGTGTTCAAGATGGTATTAAACGGCACTTAAGACCACTTACTTAAAGGACAACCCACTCTCCTGGCGCAGTGCCCTTCTTTGGAAGCAAGAAGAAGAAAGGTTCTACAAACAGTTAAGCAGCTCTACTAACTTGTGTTCGTTTCGGGATTCATCGCAGTCTGCGATGTCCGCAGGTAGTACATATTTCACGAATAAAGTTCCGGCCAAGTTTGCGCAAAGCAGGTGAAGCAGTAAGTTTATCGCTATGAACATCTTGCGTGACACATAAAAGGCTTCACAAACCACTTCAAACACCATAACATATTCTGGTGTACGAACATAAATATTACAATAAAAATGGAGAAGTCTATTTCATAATTTACGGGGATGTGGCCTTGGCCAAGCACGTACACTTGGTTTTGACAATTCGGTCACATATTTCACAAACACTTCAATGAAGAGCTTGTATCCGCATTCATACTTTCCGCAAGCTACCTCTTCAACATTTCTAATATTGTGTCTGGAAGTTCATGGTGTTCCGTTGTATTTTCGAGCCATTCGACGGCTTGTATGCTGATGCAGAGCGCAGTTTAGGTGATGACATGTAATTAAACGGTACCGGGAGTACACCACTTATCTAATGACAGAGACAGCACAGATTGCGCCGGGTGATAGTGTGCCTGTTATCAACCCGTCAATTTACTACGTGACAAAATAATTATACTGTTAAAAAGCCACCTTGCGCGTGTAGCCTAATTGATCTTTTGTTTGGCAGGCTTTTGCTTTATGATGTGTGTGTGTGTGTGTGTGTGTGTGTGTGTGTGTGTGTGTGTGTGTGTGCGTGTGTGTGTGTGTGTGTGTGTGTGTGTGTGTGTGTGTGTGTGTGTGTGTGTGTGTGTGTGTATGTGTGTGTGTGTGTGTGTGTGTGTGTGTGTGTGTGTGTGTGTGTGTGTGTGTGTGTGTGTGTGTGTGTGTGTGTGTGTGTGTGTGTGTGTGTGTGTGTGTGTGTGTGTGTGTGTGTGTGTGTGTGTGTGTGTGTGTGTGTGTGTGTGTGTGTGTGTGTGTGTGTGTGTGTGTGTGTGTGTGTGTGTGTTTGTGTGTGTGTGTGTGTGTGTGTCATTGTGTGTGTGTGTCACTGCGGAAGAAGAATTCTGCTGGATTGGAGGGCTCCCTCCAATCCAGCTGAATGGTAGTGTTTGGGATTATGTTTGGGATGAAGGTAGTGTTTGGGGATGTTTGGGCAGCAGAAGCTGCCCGAGCATTCCAAACGCCACCTTTCAAGCATAACATCAGCGCATTGCCGGTCACGAGTACATCTTCACTTCGTCTTCCTCGATGCTCCGCGCGAGCAAAATTTCCAACATCCTCTGCGGCCGGCAATGTCTATTGTACGGTTCCAGAGGACAAGCAAGGTAAACTGCCCGGGTGAGCTCAGTGGCGTCTGCGGTTCTGATTTTCCATGTTCTGACACACTCATCGTTTTCTATAAAAATTTCAAGAACTGTAGCTAATTTCCGAAACCTGATGGATAATTTGTCATCTCAAATAATGGCGAGTTCACCACTCCTTAACATGTTGCCGAGTTTCTGTGACCTGCAGTGAGCGATTCTCAGCGTCAAGATGTATTTTATACAAGCACTGCCAAAATACATCTAGTTTTTGTTGTCTACTTCCCCAGGAGCACAATGCGTTTGTGCGACTACCCGATTTCACATACACTTGAGCTTGAGGAAAAGTGCGAAGGAAATAGTGCTTCTCTTTGGGCATCATGAGAAATGCAAAGAAATGGCGTACACTTTATCAGTGCCTCTACCTCTGTTAAGAAAATGTAGAGCCGTTCGAAGGTTAGGCATCCATTTCGTAATGCTTTCCTGATGCAGTCTTTAACGGTCCGAATCATTCTTTCAAAGACATCCGCACAATGATCCGCAATCGGCAATAAATTTCCGCGTTATTTGGATACACGCACAAATCTTCCCTACCTGGACATCACGTAGATGTCTACATATAGATGCTTAAGTTGCCGACTGGCTGCTCTAAACGCGAAAGCATTTTGACAATAAATTACACTTGGCAAACCGGGGCGCCAACTAACAAGACGAAAAGCCAATGGAAAAACAATTCATAGGCATGCACCGGAAAGTTCTAACTGAACAGCTCGCACAGCACCACAGGAAAACACTACAATGAATGTAATCCAGGTTTCGACGGAAGCCGCTCCGGTCGGGAAAGCTTATGGCCGGAAATATCGAGCGCTGAACATTCGTCGAAGAAGGACAAAAGACGTGTCAGCCCCACTACGGGAGCCTTTTTTTTTCTTTTTTGCTACGATTGCATGGTCAGCGCTCGATATTTTCCGCCACACAGTGAATGTTTCCACAGAGCCTTTTCCCTTCGCAGTCACGGGACCAGCGAAGCCAACGTTTGTGACTTAAAACGGATGAGACCGCCAGTCTCTGCAATAAGAAAGTAGGCGCTGAAGCAAGTTTAAGTTGAAACCTCGCACAGACATCACACTCGCTAAATGCATTCTTGACGCACTGGCGACCACGCACTACCCAAAACTTCTCTCCTGATACGGAAGTGTAACGCCCACACCACTTTGGGAAAGGTACCGGTGTTCGCTATTCATGACGAGGTGCGTTCAACAATGATCTGAGGGTGGAAGTACGGAACATTTTACGTTTTCCAAAGCTGGGATACGTTGTCGAAGCGATTTCTCATCCTGACAACGCCCCTGCAATCCACGAACAGATGGAGGCGTCGTACGTTCGACGTTTTGTCGAAGTTCTTGCTTATGGTCAGTGCAACAATATCATTTTCACAGCCTTGTGCTTGTAAAGTGCCGAGCCACATGTCCTTGCTTTCTGCCATCTCCTGAGTGGAAAAGTGACCCTCTCTTTTATTATTAGGATGTAACTGGCAATTGTGAAGGAACCTGTTCCCACAGGCCATGATTAATAGGAACTTGTTCAAGAGACCTCACTTAGTTGCGTTTAATGCGTGTTCAGGCGTCCTAATGTGCGCTTCCCGGACCGTCTCGCCCGCAGGTTTTCTTTCGTCAACACATAATTCAGGTGAGTCACGTCCTTTTATTTTTGTTTTGGCCACATTTCTTGAGGCCTAACTGTGCTTGATGGAGGCTTGTCCAGAAACCTGGTGACATCAAGCTTCCAAATTCTCTGTAACGGTAAGGCAAGTTCTCCAATCTCACGGATGTCTGCTTGAAGAATGGGAATACGCATGGTTGTATGCACGTGTGAGAGCTGCTTCGAAAGATAGTGGTCCTTGAAGAGCTCAGCCAATTTTTGTATTTGTGGCGATTAAAGTTTTGTTGTCAGAATCCCATCTTATCTCGCTGGAATTGGGCATCGTATTCCACAATTGGTCGGATTTGATCAGGAGGCTAACTCGGGGGTTACAGTGACGCTTGGGAGAAGAATCGTGTCTGTCAGTGGCTTGCCCTTAGCAAAATCGTGTTCTGAAACTTGTTCGTTTTCTGGGCTTCAATACTCTCGTCGCTGATAAATAGAACGCAGACTTCTCGAAGCAGAACGCTGATGACTTATATACGTGGAATGTGTTGAAATCGAGCTCTTCCGAACGTCCTCATAACAAAAAGAAGATGTCTAGTTGTGGACGTCTTCAACAAGAGACCGATTCCTAAGTGATGACGAAGGTATAAGGACGGCAGCATGATGACGACGACACGGTAACACTGAGATGACCAAAAGTGTATGAGAACGATGGCTTGACAATGAAGATATGACGACAACCGCACGACGAAGCTGGAGTGATGCCGATGAGCACCCACGATGACATGATGGTGACGGTACGACAACGAATGCATCATTGCGTCTTTCAGACGTAGACGCAATGAAGACAACGGTATGGCAATGGCGCCAAATTCACAATGGAATTATGACAGCTTAAATACGATATCGTGGTGAAGAAGGAATGATGTTGGTGGATTGACAAAGGTGGCATAACGACGAAGGCATGAGGACAATCTGATGACGTTACTGAATTGATGACGATAGTTAGGACAGCGATGGCATAACAATGGTATAACGAGGACTGTGTGACGACGAGAGCATGACAAGAGTAAGACTACGAAGCTACCACCCACACAGTAATATAACGACCACGATCGTCAAGAACGACAATAAGACAACGACAAACTGACTACAATCACATGGGAACGGCTTGAGTCCAATGGAATGGCGAGTGTACGACAACAATGGTGGGAAGATGACTGTATCATGAAGCCTGTACAGCGACGATGGCATGACGATGACGGCATGACGCTAGTCATATGATGAGTATGGAGCGACTACGATGAGTTGACCACGGCAGGATCACAATGGCGATGTGACAATGAATGCATGACGGCAGTATGACAATAATGACATGATGACGACTGCACTACAAGAGTCGGATCACAAAGTTAGAATGACGACCATGCAACGACCACGATGACATTACGACCGGAATCAGATGCGTGCTAGTGCAAGCTATTAGACAACCTGGCACATGGTGTAGGCGTACAAGGCCTGACAATGATGACATGGGGATAATGAGGTCACGAACGTGAAGATGCGAAGGCGGAACAGCAACAACAGCATCACTAGCACCAGCACTTATATACCTAGAAACCTAAGCTAGTGGACAACTTGGGCCACTGGGCCGGAGAAACAAGCTAGATAGATAGATAGATAGATAGATAGATAGATAGATAGATAGATAGATAGATAGATAGATAGATAGATAGATAGATAGATAGATAGATAGATAGATAGATAGATAGATAGATAGATAGATAGATAGATAGATAGATAGATAGATAGATAGATAGATAGATAGATAGATCTCGAAGCGGGAGAAGTAAGCAAACAATCCAAATCGCAAAAAAATAAAACACTTTTATATTCGCTGCTTGGTCGTTTGAAAATTGTTGCGTAATCGCTGCTTTGGAGACAACGTTATTTTCCTATATATTTTAATCATATATGCCGTCTCATGATGAAGTCAGAGTGGTCATGATTCAGCGCTTCTATAATTTTGGAATATATTTCTACATTTGCGCTCTTAGAAAAATATGTTCCTGAGACCTACTAGAAGAGAAAGTTCAGACCGTATCGCGCACGTAGATCACAGTCATAGTCGTCAGCATATTCTTGGCAAAAGAAAAAAAAATGAACGCCTCTTCGGTAGCAACATAGCAGTCCTGGGAGACACGTGTAAAAAGAATATTTCAACAACCATCACACGCAGTTATTGTGAGACGTCATTACAATATCAAATGTCAGGACGTTAGATTTAGCGTCGAAGATCTACGCAGTTATTCCTTCTAAACGAATGAACACTTCTAGTAATCCAAAGTCTCTGACTTCAGAATAAGGAGGAATCCGTATTGGCGAGAAGCAATGGAGACAGCGCGCTTCTTATTTTTATTTTTTCATGTTCATTGCACGCGCTGAAGAATCTTGTTTTGTCGATAAGTATAAGCCGCTACAGGCAGTCCAAATATAAGCTTGATGAATAAGGCAATCTGTTCGAATAATGTTGTAGCTCAAACAGACGAGGACGTAAGAATGTACGTGAGAGGCAATGACACGTTGCTTTTTGCCTTTTATCTGTCTTTTTGCATGCAAAGTTGAAGCACATCCATGCGTCGGTGCTTCAGTAAAATTCCAGTAGCAGCTTCTTTCGTAAGCACCTCGCTTAAACTTCTATATTCATGACGGAGGTTAGCTACATGATGGAGCATAGATGCTTAGTTCGTTTGCTCTTTTCTCGAAAACTTCAGCTAATTAAATGGCTTCTGCTTGGCAGCGCTGTGCTGCTTTCGTGGAGGATAATGTTAACTCAGAGCGCGAGCACATGAGGCAAGCAGCGGGACAAATTCGATCACGTGCGCGTTTACGCGGTGAAAACAGCACATTACACGTAGGCAGCTCTCTACTTGGCATGTATTGCTTTAGTGTTACCTGTGCGAAATGTGGCTTGCTGCTCTAGCGAAATCAGTTCAACCTCCTGCCGAATTGACTGATGCCGCGCCCGGTCAGTGAATGGTATAAACGCTGGAAAAGGGGTTTCATTGAGTTTTCGCGTAACAGAATTATGTTTTCTAGTATAGTCAAAAGCAACCCGAGATAGAGGGTATAAGCGCGACTGAAAGAGGACGTAGAAATAAACAGATACACAGAGACAGCGCTTCACTTTCAACTATAGATTTAATTTTCGCATGGCTCGATAAATATATACCGTATGAGCGGAAACAAACGTGATAGCGAAAAAGAACATTCAGTGGTGCATGTCGATGAACCTTACATTTCTGCAAGCATTCTGAAAGCATAAATTACGATGGTTACAAAGATGAACCGAGGAACCGTATCTCCTTTTCAGATAGCGACAATGATGGTTTCTCACGCACCTTTCCTCTAAATTTGCTATTTCGTAGGCCACCACAATCTTCCTTGTCATCGTGCTATGAGCCATATACAGAATGGATGTACTTTCAAACAATGGTTTGCAGGCATAAATCTCGGCATTGTACACCGAAATGGCCCGAGATCACCCTAGTGATGTTATCTGGATGCTCTTTTATTCTCTCATTGATGCACCTACCGGTTTGACCAACATACGTTCTTTCACACGAAAGCGGAATGGCATAGACGACCTTATGAGTTCAGGTTACAAGCCGTTTGCGATGTTGAGTAGAACATGCGTGCGTTTTTCTTGTTCGCTCTATTAACCTGATTGCACAGCTTCTGTAGAAGCTCAGCGGCAGAGAAAACCACGTCCAGCCCCGATTTTGCCGCTATTCTTCTCAGATGATGTGACATGAAATAAATGTATGGCACCGCAACAAATATCTTTGCTCTAGCAGTGGCACTGCTTCCATTCGATGCCTTTTTAACACTTTCTTCTTAAGCCCTGCGCGACAAAGCTGAGCATACGCGTCGGGTAACCAGAATCTGCCAGGCACATAGCCTGATCTCTGAAACTGGCTTCCACTTTGTGTTCACATGACTTCGTCAGAGTATTATTGAAACACGCTCTTACTACGGGTTATTAGAAGTTTGTAACCTACACTCGTAACGTTGTCTATGCCATTTCACTTTCGTGCGGAAGGATGCATGTTGCTCAAACCGGTACATGCATTAATGAGAAATTAAAATAGCATCGATATAATGTCACTAGGGTGATCTCGGGACATTTGGATATTCAATGTCCAGATTGTTCCTGTAACCGACGTTTGAAAATAGTTCCATTCTGCATAGGGCTCATAGCGGGATGACAAGGGAGATTGTGGATGCGTGACAATGACGACATAACGTGAATCAGGTCACGAAGGTGAAGAGACGATGGCATCACTCCCACGAGCACATATTCAAGATTCAAGATTCATTTATTTCTCCAAGAGAAAAAGGCCTGAGACAAAAAGCTGCCTTGAAGCAGCGGACGAGGTCTGCGGGTCATTTGCAAAATGACAGCAGTGAAGGGAAAAATACAATTTCACATACATCATGAATCGTAGACAATGTGAATTACAAATAAACTTAATATAAGACAAATGTAATGTTCATATATACGATGCACTGAGAAGCAAAAAAAGCATAAAACGATGGTATAGCAGAAACAGAAGGGTTAAAACAAATTAGCAATGCAGAACTACGATATAGTAAACGAGGTTGAAACACAATACCATAGCAGTATTTTTTCCATTTATACCTCGGCAAAAAGATATCAGAAGAATACCCTAATTTGGGTTTGAGCCCACCACATACTCAAAAACTTACTGAAGAATTGTTTTTTTGTTGAGGTTCATATTTTCTGTGTACCGTTTGTTGACGTTAAAGGTGTTCGGAAACAGGAAGTGCAACATTTGGGAGCCATACATTGTGCGAAGGCGGGGTAGATGCCGTTGCTCTTTGCGTGCGGTGCTCGTATGAGTGTTCCTTTGTGTCAGCGATGAGAGTTTGATTACGAATTTAGGCCGACGTAAGCTCAAGTTATTCGAGGTGCAAAGTATGGCAAATGACGGTAGATGACAGATGGGAGATATTCTATATTTAATAAACGATGGTCTGGTGTGAGCTACGTAATCTGAGCCAGAAATTATGCGGATAGCTTCTTTTTGCAGAAGAAGTAGTTGGTTTCGATGCACGCGAGCCGCCGTTCCTCAAACAAGATCACAGTAGCTTGGGAGAAACAAAACGGAAGGGATCAGCCCATTTAAGATGTTCGTCAAATATTAAGCAAACAGATTTATATTTACTTCCGTTATCGATAGCGTAGTGTTCAATAGGCAGTGGGATTGATATCTTAACATTCTGATTTATCGAACGAAAAATTACGCCCTTTATTTTATTATAATCAATTTTTAAGCTGTTTACATGTGACCACTTATGGAGGCTTGCTTATATGACGTTCGCTTTAAGCAGGAGTTCATTCGATGGGTTTCAGATAAAAACAAACTAATGTCGTCGGCATGTATTATAAATTTAGCTTTCTGGGAGATACCAACGAGATCGTTCATATACACGTTAAAAAGGAACGGACCTAAGATGCTGCCCTGCGGTACTCCGCATCTTATATATTCAAAATTGGAGCCACACCCATCGACAGATACAGATTGCTGCCGTTTTTCAAGGTATGACCTTATGAGCTTAAGCAGGTTGACTGTTTTACCGTATGCATAAATTTTATACTAAAGAATGTTATGATTAACACAGTCAAATGCTTTGCTGAAATCAACAAGAATGCCCTGTGTTCGAAGTTTATTTTTAACGTTTTGCAAAATTAGCTAGTCTTGTTTCAGTAGCGCATATTCTGTAGATATTCCTTGTCTAAAAACAAATCGGGAATCTGTCAACAGGTGATTATCATTAAAGTACATTTCAAAACGCTTAAGCAAAATTTGTTCTAGTGGTTTCGAGAAAATTCGCAGAATCGATACTGGTCGACAGTTGTCCACGTCTTGTGTCGTCCCAGATTTATGGATAATAATCACTTTGGCTAGTTTTAGTCTGTCTATGAAGGCGGAGGAGCACATCGATAGGCTGAATATATGTTAGGTGAGGTGCAAACCCTTTGCGTAGAGGCTGCTGCTATTCTTCAAGGCCATTAGTGTAGCAAAAACTTCGAATTGGTGGTTGGGTGGAGAAAAAGGGAGTCAGGTGTCTGTACAGAAATTAGGCAGGTAGCATCCTGGGGTATACCTAGAGGCCCAATTATGGTGGACAACTTGGACCAGAGTGCCGGAGAAAGAATACAGACAGACAGACAGACAGACAGACAGACAGAAAGGCACAGACAGACAAACAGACAGACAGACAGACACACATAGAAATACTGATAGATAGATAGATAGATAGATAGATAGATAGATAGATAGATAGATAGATAGATAGATAGATAGATAGATAGATAGATAGATAGATAGATAGATAGATAGATAGATAGATAGATGTCGAAGTAGCGGAAGTACGCAAACAATCCTAATCGCAAAAAAAAATCCACTCTTAAAATTGGTTCTTAGTCGTTCTGCTCTGCCGGTTAAGCGTGGCTGTTTGGAAACAAGAAATTTTGGGGGAAGCGCTGAACCTGCTGTCTCTACTAAACGTTGCATGTTATTTTCTATATAGACGTCACACTGCCTCTGCAACCTGTGGAAGTCCTACACATATCACCTAAAAGCTTTTATACACGTTCACATCAAATGGTTGAAGCCATAATTTTGACTGCGACTAAATTTTCACGTTTACTTCTTATATAGGCATAAGAGCCTTTGTAATTAAAGTTCTTCCAACACCAAAACCTAGTACAGCATAAAAGATTAGTAAAGTTTATGCGGTCACCGAGCTCATCGAATATGACACTACCACCCTGGCCCCGCACGTGCACTAGCTTTCCTCAAACATGGTAATTATTTACAATTATTGCAGTGAAGTGCGTCCTTACATAATCACATCCTTCTCGCACCATTTGTTCCACACATGCAACTTTAAATGTGCGAATGTCGTGGTTCTCCAAGGCGTATTCTGGTGTTTTACTGCCGTTGTTTTCTAATGTACATCGCTATTTCTGCTATCGAGGGTAACTAAACGGTTCCATAAATACTGTACAGCCTAACATAAAGGCCGCCCCCTATGCGGGGCTAGATGATGCGGCATCAGGTTGCAAATCGTCCAGGGTCTTTTCTGACAAATATTTTATTTTCTTTAAAAATGGGAGTAAGCCTAAGGCTTGTTGAAAGTTACATGTTTATTAAGGCGTACTTTACCTATACATTTTTCCTCAAAAATATATGCCTTCTTATGAGTTCATAACTCAGCGCTTCTATAATTTTGGAATATATTCCTACATTTGCGCTCTTAGAAGAAACATTTTCCCGTTACCTATTAAAAGAGAATGTTCAGTCCCTATCGCTTACATGGATCGCAGTCATTGTCGTCAGCATATCATACGCAAAAAAAAAAAAAAGATTAAAGCCTCTTCGGTAGCAATGTAGCAGTCATTGGAGACACGTGCAAAGAGCATCTTTCAACAACCTTAGCATGCAGTTTTTGTAAGACGTCATTACGATAAGAAATGTCCGGATGGTACATTTACCGTCGAAAGTCTCGGCGGTTACTCCTTGTGAATGAATTAACCTTTAGAGTAGGCCAACATCTCTGACTTCAGAATAACGCGGAAATCCGTAATGGCGAGAAGAAATGTAGACAGCGTACCCCTTCTGGGGGAAAATAACCCGCGAGGTGAACATCCGGCTTTCGAAAGAAATAGATCGAAGGAGGACAGGAACCAACAAGAAATGTGGCGGGAAAAGTAAGTCGAATATAAAAAAGATAAAGAAACGAAACTACAATGCATAAAAAGAAATAAAAGCAGGAAAAGTACCCGCGCAGAAAATTGGAGACTCAAAGGCAATAGCTAGAAGCAAGGACAACTACGGACCATCATTACCGCATACCAAAATAAAAGCGAAGTAGGTAAAGAGAAACAGGAGGAAATCAAGCGAGAATTTTTCTGAAAGAAACACGCAAGAAGAAAAACATCAACAAGGAACGGTGTGTGTATAAGCCATTAAATTAAGCAAATGCCAGACTAAAACTTAACCAAAGAGTTGAATATATCAAAACAAGGCTTTCTGCACTCCTGATAAGTCAGTCTACACCTGCACCCTTGCAATTAGCTTGGACAAGTACAGCCCACAGTCGTCCGTCAACACACAGCAAAGACCGTTGGCAATCATCACTTTACCTACCACAGCTGCAGCTCAGCACAATAGATTATTCGGGGAATATATTCCTTTAGGTTCATTGCACGCGCTGAAGAACGTTCTTTAGTCGATCAGTGTAAGCAGCTACAGGCAGTCCAAATATGAGCTTAATGAGCTAGGCAGTCTCTTGGAATAATGTTCTAGCGCATACAGACGAGGACCTAAAAATGCACATGAGAGAAAATGAAATTGTTCCATTTGCCTTTTGTGTGCCTTTTTGCTCCAAGTGTTAGTACATACATGCAGCGGCACTTCAGCAAAATTCCAGTAGCACCTTGTTTCGTAAGCACCTCGCTTAAACTTCTATATTCATGACGGAGGCTAGCTACATGACGGAGGATAGATGCTTCGTTCGTTCCGTATTTTCACGAAAACTTCAGCTAATTAAATGGCTTCTGCTTGGAAGCGTTCTGCTGCTTTCATGCTGGATAATGTTAATTTAGAGCGCGTGCATATGAGTGAAGCAACGGAACAAATGCGGTCCTGTTCCCGTTTACGGGATGAAAACAGGTAGGCAGCCCTCTACTTATTGGGCATGCATTAACATAGAGCGAACTGTGTGAACGGCGGCTAGCTGCGTTAGACAACAAGCAGTTAGCTAACTCATGCCGCGCCCGGTCAGTGAATCGTAGAAACGCTAGTAAAGGGGTTTCTTTGAGTTTTCACGTAAAACAATTGTGTCTTCTCGTATAGTCAAATTACAATCCGAAATTGAGTGTATAAGCGCAACTGAACGAGGACGTAGAAAGAAGCAGATACAGAGAGATAGCACTTCACTTTCAACTATATTTTTTTATTGCGAAAGCAATACTGCTCGAGGTTTCCGCTCTTGGCCGTCGTCCCGGAGAATCCACCATTGACCTTTAGCGTGACCTATGTGTGACGTCATACCAGCTGTGGAAAAGTGGGGCCCCAACTCGGCTCGTCGAGATCGTCCCAGCGAATCCTCCATGCTGCAGCTGCGCGCCGCTGCCGCGAGGGGCGCTCGCTGTACGTGACGTCATGCCAGCTGTGGAAAAGCGCCCCCCCCCCCCAAAACTGCGTGCGTCTATTTGTCGTACAAAAATCCCTCCCGTGACCTGATCCTAGGTGCCTAGGGACAGCATCGTTTAAGGATTCTTGAGAAGGCGCGATGCTGGTGCCGAGGGACACCATGTGTGTTTGTCCTCGGCGTGATGGTTCTCTCGACTGCGCGTTGTTCAACATTGATCATGTGATTGTGCGTGCGTTGCTTGCGTGTTGGTTGTAGCAGTTGTAGGTTCTGTGTTACTTGGCGGAAAGCCGTGAGTAGTGGCGGTGCGGCAGCGCGGCTTTGGCCTCGGTGAGTTCTGGCAGTACGGAATCTGCGTTGTGTGAACCGTGCTTTCTTGAGAACCCGGCGGTGGTGACAATTGAAATATCGAAGTGGCCTAGCGCCTCGGCAGCGAAGTTCTGCGAACCGCGATGTGGCGTCGCTGTGTCCAACTTTGCTTAACGGGCATCGAGGGATGGGCTGCTCGCTGCAAGTCATGTAAATGCAACTGCGTCGACCGCCCACTGTTCAGCGCAGAATGTGTGTTTGGTGTGCTGTGCTTGAAACGAGTGGTGCCGCCGTGCAGCGGAAGTGGCGGAGGAGCTCAGTGGCTTAGGGGCTCCGTTTGCGCGTTCACAGATATGTGCTCCCATCTTGGTCTCATTAGCGGCTGTCGCGGGATTGTGGTGTGCTAGCTCCTTGCCTAGTATGAAGTGTACGACGCTAACACAGCATGTTCACGTTTTTCCGCGCTGCATGACGGCCGAGTTGAAAACGAGACATATGTCTGTGCTCTTTGAGTTTGTGTGTTGTAAATTACTTTCTATTGTGGACGTTCTGGGAGTCTTATTACGCAAGGAGTGCGAACGTAAACATAAACACACATGTGTGTCTGAAATTTTGAATTACCCATACCTTTTATGACTGATAAGTGGGCTACACGGCCTGAGTGAATCAGTTACCGTATGTTGCGACGCTCTTCCGTGTGGCAGACTGATGCATGGTGCGCGTTTATTTCTGTACTGTTGTAAAAACCATTTGTTTATTCACTCAATACGAATGTAGGGCTTCTTCGCCGCAATACATTTTAGTTACGCGGTGAAGCATACTAAAAGTGGGAGGGCGCCGCTATCAGCCAGCATGGTATGTCCACTTACGCGACCTGAGAGGTGGCGGGTGCGCGAGTGTATAATTAAAGAACTCTTATTATGTCCAGTGACAGTGTCCCCTTTTCACGTTTAGTATGCTTCGCCGAAGTACATTGCTTAGGCTTCACCGCGAAATATTACTGTAATGCGAGAAAGGTAATCTTAAAAATCCCAAATATGCAACGTTTCTTTTGTAGCTTGCTACATCGCAATACAGGGGTGTAAATAAGCATCGTGCAGTAAAGCATACTAAGAGTGGAAAGGGCACATAGGTTTACATTGTGCTCATTATTTTCAATTGTGACATAATTTGCAAGTGCATCTGTGCTCGTGGCAAGCTTCATTGACAATTCTTTGTACATTACAAATTCATATTGCAGGGAAGCTTACTAAAGCACATTCGCCATTGTGGTACGTGTTATTCACCTTCAATGCAGGAGCACAATGCGGATTCTTGCCCCTGCTTTTGGCTGGACTGCACATGCTCTTTAAATTTTGATTCATTTCATTGATTCATTTTTTGAATAAGTGCGAGACCTAGCAATGGGTAGCCCAAATATAGATTTGAGGAAACCAAAACGAATGCAGCAGTAAGAAGCTAAAGGGTTGTTTTGGTGTAGACCAGTGGCCAAGTCCGGATATGAAAGAGGAGGAAGAAAAGCCGAGTCTTTCCACTTCAACACTGGGAGGCACAACTCCCACAAATAATTAAGACACTTACTTATTTGACTTTATTAAGGAGATTACCGACTTCCATTGACAAGTGTTCACTTCAAACACTGCGTGAAGTAAGCTTCCTGCGCATATTTCACCAGCTATTGCATCATTGTTTCACATTATTAGTGAAACTGCAATTTCCTTTATGCCACAACTTGCCCAATTTTCTGTTTTGCAGTAGGATGTTAGCAGTGCTATTAATATTAAGGCACTTAAATACTCATGAATAGTAGTAGAGAGAAAAAAGAATGAAAGTAAGAAAGCAGTGGCTTTTTGTGCGTAGACAATGCATACACCTGTTGCTCTTATGGTCATTTTTCCCTATCTGCTAAACCATTCTAAACAGGAAAGGTTGTACACAATTAGTGTGCAAAGTCAGACCACAACTAAACCAGAGGTATTGTTGGTAAGCACAGTCTATTTATTCGGTGACATTTTCTGCAGCCTTGCTATTGGGCTTTCCTTCCTTCCTTTTCAGCTGTGCAGGCTCATTAAGAAGTGATGAGACAGTTTGACAATTTTAATCGTTGAAAGGCTTAGCGAAACCTTTTTCAAGTTGTTTTTTCTTGGTTTCAGACTCTGCACATTGTATTTTAAGGCGTGTTTTCTTGTTAGTTGCTTTTTCTTTATGGGTAGGGCATGTCAACATTTTTTACACCATGTCAAGTATGTGGTGCCATGGACTGTTTTTAGGTGGAATCTTGCCCTTTCATTCTGTACAATGTGATGTCGGGTTTTTGTGTTCAAGGCCGTTATACAGCGTGATTGTAGCATTTTGCCAAGTTTTGCCTCTGTCACCCAAGCTTGAAAGATTGCTACCCACTGCTGGTGACATGGTACATGTGACATTTCTTTTTCAACAAAAGGAAGTTTGCCTCTTTGAATTGCAATTTGTTGCCTGTATTTGCTCTTTTCTTGCATTTCAGGTTAGGAATGGCTATCATAATTGACATTTAACCTTATTGCACACAATGTGGATGATATGTAATTGCAATATATGGCCACCATAAATATAATAGAAGTTAATAATTCAATAGTGCCTTTTCATGGTGGTAAAACCATGAATTGTGGCTATAAGGTACCAGCGCTGCAGGTAGCACTCTTTGGGCAGAATATAGTTCAACTCTACAACTTTCAAACATCATTGTTTTATCTGCATTTGTATAGCTGCAGTTTCTGTGAACACACATCTGGTGGAAGAGTGGCTTGCACTTGCAGGTGGGTCCAATGAATAGCCAAATTTATGCCCGTTTTCATGTTATTAGCAAATTAATCAAGGCAGTTGTTTTTATAGTAGCCTGTTTGCCCAGTGTAGAAGCCGCTGCAGGGTCTCAGAATCTCATACACATGTTCAGCTTTGCAGGGGACACAGCATCTGGCACATAGTTTGTCACAGGCCATGTATTCGGGGCAAGTTGAGTTTACTCACTAGCAAAGGGAGAACCAAGCTTGTTGGATGTGAAGTAAACAGCCTGTATACTCAGTGGCCTTCATTTCGTGTGACATACGTGGTTATAGCGACCTTTGTTTTAAGCACTTCTTGTCCAGCAGCGGTCGTTTGCTTTTGAAACTCAGGATAGCTTTCAGCAAGCTGAACAGGAATAACACTGAAAAACCAGCAGATGTTAATTGTCGCACTTATCATGCGAAGCTTCGTACAGTATGATGAGGGCGTAAATAAATGAGGGTATTCCTCAAGGCCTTGTAGGACATGTCACGAGTTTGGAGCAACATGATGTATAGCACTTTTTTGACCGCAAGCTATAGGTTTAGCAGGTGTGGCCATGGTTGAAGTGCAGTGCAAGGTCACGAAAACAGATATCTATGAGCAGAACCCTGGTAAAGGAGACCCTGGGAAAACTAGTGGGAAGCCTGTTGAACATCTGGTTGACCCACTTGCTGGCTCCATCAGGCAAAGTATGATAAATAGAAGGAAGTCATCAACACATCAGAAGGTTTTTACATATAAACAGTGTGCTAAGGTCATAACATGCCAACAAGCCTTAGTGCGCAGGCTATGCACGACCAACTATATATGCCTTCTGTTCGGACATTGCTCATTGTAACTAACCAGGATGGAGTAGGCAAAAAAAGAACAGCAGCTCCATTAATTTGGTTTCACTGGTATCAACAGTGTTTTGTAAGTGTACATTGCCATACTCCCCAATGCTTTCTTGGGTGACATCAGCAAGGACCAGCTTGAGGCAAGGGGCAATAGACGTCTTTACAAGCTAAACATGCATGCATGCATGGAGAGCACATTGTGTCCAAAAAGTAGGCACTTCATGGGGGCACTGGAGAAGGAACAGATTATTAACAGTGGGCAAAGACAAGCTACTAAACACCCAACACTGTTACCATGTAACAACCTCTGAAACAATCCCTCTTAAAGAGGAAATCATCTTTCCGTATCCATTAAGAGGGCAGATGGGCAAAGAACCTTAAGTAATGCTGCCAGCTTCAAAAGCCCACTTTGCACATCCTGAATGCTTCCTTCTTACGACTTTGCTGGGTGCAAGCATTCTACTGTCCAAAAGCTGTCATTGAGAGCACTGTTGGTTTGGTGGCAATGCAGTTCAGAAGCGATTGCAACAAACCTCCCTTCCTAGTTGGCCTGGATGCTCACGGTGCTTATGAAGCAGCACCATGCGGCAAGCAAGGTGAACAGATGCCTCCAAGCCCTTGTTCGTTTATCACACTGTTGTGTTAGTAACAACCATGAGACTTGAAACCAACAAGCTCAACTTCGGCACTCACGTGGTTACTGCGGAGGATCCATAAAAATCACAAAAACAGAAAACTCAAGGGAAAGGCTAAAGCACCATTTAACACTTAGTATTGCTGCACTCCACCCCCTTATGTAATTTTGTCTGGTCGTGCTGCATCTTTTTACCATAGATAGGCATCAACTCAGGTGATGTTCCCAATCAGTGTCCAATCTTTATATACACTATGTGCTGGTTCAAAGGGGCTCGAAACACTGCAATGGAAGCTTCAAGTAGAAAAGGTGCCTGGAAGAAAAAAAAAGCTGTGCTGCAACCATCTCGGCAACATCTTGTCCCCTTAACAAAAATTGTGCTTCCATATCAACTTGAGCCGTCCAGTTTAGAGTAAAGTACCAGTGCACTTATGAACAATGAATCAATTCTCAAAGAGCATGTGCAGTCCAGCCAAACGCAGGGGCAAGAATCCGCATTGTCCTCCTGCATTGAAGGTGAATAACACGTACCATAATGGCGAATGTGCTTCAGTAAGCTTCCCTGCAATATGAATTTGAAATGTACAAAGAATTGTCAATGAAGCTTACCACGAGCACAGACGCACTTGCAAATTTTGTCACAATTGAAAATAATGAGCACAGTGTAAACCTATGTGCCCTTTCCACTCTTAGTATGCTTTACTGCACGATCCTTATTTACACCCCTGTATTGCGGTGTAGCAAGGTACAAAAGAAACGCTGCATAATTGGGATTTTTAAGATTATCTTTCTCGCAATACACTAATATTTCGCGGTGAAGCCTAAGCAATGTACTGGGGTGAAGCTTACTAAAAGTGAAAAGGGGCACTGTCACTGGACATAATAGGACTTCTTTAATTATACACTCGCGCACCCGCCGCCTCTCAGGTCGCCTAAGTGGACATACTATGCTGGCTGATAGCGGCCCCCCCCACTTTTAGTATGCTTCACCGCGTAAGTAAAATGTACTGCGGCGAAGAAGCCGTACATCTGTATTGAGTGAATAAACAAATGGTTTTTACAACAGTAGAGAAATAAACGCGCACCATGCATCAGTCTACCACACGGAAGAGCGTCGCAACATACGGTACACACAGGCCGTGTAGCTCACTTATCAGTCGTAAAGGGTATTATGTGTAATTCAACATTTCAGACACACATGTGGGTTTATGTTTACGTTCGCACTCCTTGCGTAATAAGCCTCCCAGAACTTCCACAATAGAAAGTAATTTACCACACACAAACGCAAAGAACACACACATATGTCTCGTTTTCAACTCGGCCGTCATGCAAATGACGTATAGCGCGGAAAAACGTGAACATGCTGTGTGTTAGCGTCGTAAACTTCATACTAGGCAAGGAGCTAGCACACCACAATCCCGCGACAGCCGCTAATGAGACCAAGACGGGAGCACATGTCTGTGAACGCGCAAAGGAGCCCCTAAGCCACTTAGCTCCTCCGCCAACCCCGCTGCACGGCTGCACCACTCGTTTCAAGCACAGCACACGGTGACACCAAACACACATTCAGCGCTGAACAGTGGGTGGTCGACGCAGTTGCATTTACATGACTTACAGAGAGCAGTACATCCCTCGATGTCCGTTAAGCAAAGTCACATCGCGATCCGCGATGTGGCGACGCCACATCGCGGATCGCAGAACTTCGCTGCCGAGGCGCTAGGCCACTTCGATATTTCAATTGTCACCACCGCCGGGTTCTCAAGAAAGCACGGTTCACACAACGCAGAGTCTGTACTGCCAGAGCTCACCGAGGTCAAAGCCGCACTGCCGCACCGCCACTACTAACGGCTTTCCGCCAAGTAACACAGAACCTACAACTGCTACAACCAACACACAAGCAACGCAGGCACAATCACATGAGCAATGTTGAACAACGCGCAGTCGAGAGAACCATCACGCCGAGGACAAACACGCCGCGGCGTCGCTCGGCACCAGCATCGCGCCTTCTCAAAAATCCCTAAACGATGCTGTCCCTAGGCACCTAGGATCAGGTCACGTGAGGGATTTTTGTACGACAAATAGACGCACGCCCCAAAACTTGGTTCGTCGCGATCGTCCCAGCGAATCCTCCACGCGCCGCTGCCGTGGGGGAGGCGCTTGCTCTACGTGACGTCATGCCAGCTGTGGAAAAGCGGCCCCTCAACTCGGCTCGTCGCAGTCGTCCCAGTGAATCCTCCACGGTACGCCGGATGATGTGTATAAGGTGAAGCTGCAACGATGTGCTGCAGCTAAGAAGCGGCGGCGTGCGGAAGAACCGGATGAAGAGCGGGAACAACGTTTAGCTAAACGGCGTGCACATTATGCAGCCAGGCGAATGTGTTCAACATCTCTACACGTATCATGCATGCTCTCAATGTTGACGCGACTTTTTCGACACCTGATCGTTCGACAGCAAGCCTTACGGATGCTTTAAATGGCGACGAGACTGCATCTACACGTTGGAGGAGCAGTATGGAACTCTATAACCTGAACAGAAGATTGCTTTCGCAATCCACTAGGCTTAGCCAAGCTAAGCCGCTGCCAATTTTTTTTTTTTTTCACACGCGTCGATAAATATGTACCATACGTGCGGAAACACACGTGACAGCAAAAAGGAACATTGAGTGGGGCATATCGATGAAGCGTACACGTGTGCAAGGCATGCTGAAAACATAGTGGAATGTTTACAATGTTAAACCGAGGAATCATATCTCCTTTTCAGAAAGCGGCATTGGTGGCTTGCTCACGCACCAGTGCTGTAATTTTGCAATTTCGTAGGCCTCCACAATCTCCCTTGTAATCCTGTTATGAGACCTATACAGAATGGAAGTACTTTCAAATATGTGCTGGCGTCGATCTGTTCCCAAATGTTTGAATTGTCGTTAGTCGCATGAAGCTGCCTTAAAGGATTGCCCAAACATTAAAAAGGAGTTGGCTGTCCTTAAAGAAATGGCGAGAGACCATTTGTCCCATCGGAGGCTGCCAAATGCATCAGGAAGCGCTGCTATCGGCGCCAACGTTCGCTAAAAAAATCGGTGCCCCTACCGCGTCCGTCGCATGCACTGCTACTTCGCCCACCTTGCCGCCCAGACTGGTCGCAGCAAATAGGAACCAGAATGATGTAAAAAGCAAGGCAGCTGCGGATGCAGCTTGTCCAAGGTTGTCAAAGCCACAGCCACCTACAAATTGAGAGTGCACACCGGGAAACTTGAATTCCGCATTTCCCGCCGATAAACTACCGGAAGAGGACAAATAAGTGGTCGTAATGATTCGATCACTGATACATGCTATTCGCGTGTTACTCAGCAAGCTAAAAACGCCGTCAGCTCAGAGTGTTCTTCAGGTACTGGATGCTCTAACTCCAGTACTTGCCAGCCTTGAGTAGACACCAAAGCTCATCCAATACAGTCATTTCGCACTGAGGTCAGGCAAGCTTCAATTTTACAGTGGAACGCCAGAGGATTGTGGTACCGCATCTAATCTTTCCGTCAATATATTTTCGCAAATCGGATTCCCATATTCGTTTATTGCGAACCCAACGTACCTACTCCCAGCATATGGGCAGGGTACGAAGCATTTCTTTCGTCGACGTGCAAAGAGCGCCGCAAAGTTGTCCTGTACATCCGCACGGATGTTACGTATGCCCACCATGCAGTACAATCACATGATAACAATCTATATTTCTTTTTACGTATAAGAAAGAAGCAAGTGTCTTTCACCCTCATTGGTGAAACATTCGAGACATGATGTTTCAAACCAGTGGTCGTTGGATTCCAGCGGGAGGTTTCAAGGCCCGCCCCTTACTTATTGTGGGGTAGCTCGACAATCAATTCCAGAGGCAGGAATCTTGTGTCGCTCGCCTCTTATCACGAACTTTGTGTCATGAATGACGGCCGTCCTACATGCTTGCGAGGTCTTAAGTACGGCAGTTGCCTCGATTTTTTTTAAAACACTCTGATGCTGATTGCCTATCACTCGCCCCCATTGACCCGCCGCCACAAGATGACGAGTATGACGACGCCTTCCTTGGAATATTAAGCGCGGAAGACTTCGCTGAACAGCAACGAGCAGACCCGGACCTAAAAAAGGCTCGTCGAGTATTTCGAAGGGAACACCAACGTTATCTCTAGGGCACTGAAGCGACGATTTTCTTCGTTCTCGCTTCGAAACAACCTACTCGTGAAGAACTTCTCACCAGTCCGCGGCAACTACCTTCTTGTTTCTCCAGGAATACTGCACGCCCTGCATAACCACCCTGCCGCAGGGCACCTAGGATTGTCCCGGACGCTATCGAGGATAGAGGAAAGCTATTACTGGCCACGCCTGATTGCCGATGTTGCGCATTGCGTCATGGCATGCCGAGATTGTCAGCAACGCAAGACACCACCGACAAGGCCAGCGCGATTACTACAGACGATCGAGCCTTCTTGCCGACCATTTCAGCAGATCGGGATGGACTTGCTGGGACCCTTTCCGACGTCAACAACAGGAAACAAGTGGATCGTCGAGGTGACGGACTACTTTACCCGCTTCGCTGATAAGATACTCTACCGAAAGGTAGCGCAGGCTAAGTGTTGAAATTCTTCGTCGCGAGCATCCTACGGCAACATGGCGCTCCAGAAGTCCTCATCACCGGCAGAGGAACGGCCTTTAAAGCGGAACTCATCCAAGCCATTCTGTAGTACAGTCAGACGAGGCACAGGAGGACAACTGCCTACCACCCGCAGACAAATGAACTTACGGAGCGCTGAATAAGACCCTAGCCCACATGCTAGCAATGTACATTGAAGTCGAACACAAGACCTGGGAGGCCGTCCTGCCGTACGTAACCTTCGCTTACAACACGGCGCTGCAAGAAACACCACAAATCATGCCGTTCTAGCTGGTTTATGGCAGGATCCCGACGACGACACTCGACGCCATGCTGCCGCACATCACCGACGAAGAGAATATTGACGTCGCCACCTATCCCCAGCGCGCGGAAGAAGCCCGACAGCTCGCCCCCCTACGGATCAAGAACTAGCAGCGCACCGATAGCCGACACTACAACCTCCCACGACGCTACGTAGAGTACCAGCCCCGAGACCGTATTTGGGTTGGGACCTCGATACACCGCCGAGTACTCAGTAAGAAACTATTGCAACGCTATTTCGGACCCTACAAGGTCAAGTTTTTGTAATGTTATCGATGGTTAGATGTCCTGTCTGTTGTCACCGAACCTTGTACATCAAAAGCTGACGATGATGCCTCCGGAAGTCTGTTATTTCAGTCTCAATTGCCACTTTGCGCTCTTTCGGTGTTGTCTTTGCTTTCGTCTCTGTTGTTTTGCGCTGGCCACGTTAAGATGCAGTACCAACTTGGCCAGTAAACCACGCTCCTGAAGCAACTTGGCCAATGTCTTTCCTATTCCAAGGGCGCACCCAATAGTTGCAATAAGCGGTTCGCCAGAGACAGATGAGCTGATAAGCAAAAGGGGCTATCCTGTGGTGAGCAGGATAGTCTATCAAAGGATGTTTGCGCAGGAGGACACACTGTGCGTGTTCGCCTACCCTCGCTGCTTTTGCGGATCAACTCTGCGAGATGGCGCTTACCGTCCTGACAGCCGATGCTCGCGGAAGATTGCTAAAAAACACAGCGGTATGTCGAACAAGTTGGCAACCTAGAGAGCAGAGCACGTTTACTATAGTCAAAGAGCACATTCCAACCAGAAGCTTTTTGAAAACGGTCCTTGGTCTTCAGGGTATATAATTTTTCTTCGCGGGAACATCATTCGCTACACTCGGGGCTACAATCATAAATGCGTTCGATATTACAATTTCAGAGTTCATAGACATATTTGCCTATCTTGGCACCCAGGAACGCCCTCTTTATGTATTTCCGCGTATTGTTTCCAGTTACGTCTGTGACGAGGTATTTAGCAAATGAAGTGTCAAAGTATACTGCTCTAGAAAAATGGATATGAGGGCGAGGACTTACGGAGTCGCCATCTGTCGGAAGTGGCTTCCTTGCGTAGTATGAGGGACCACGCGGCGCGCGCCTCGTAGGTTTGGCTTACGGCGCTCAATAAAAACGCCGCGTGGCAGCCCTCCTAGTCATTTCTGTAAGTACTCTCAAAACGAGCGAACTTTCTTACTGTCGAAACAACAGCCTTGGACAAACCGAAAGCACAGAATCGTTTACAGGTGCTATCTACAACTCGCCGTGGTGGCTCGGTGGAAATGGTGTTGGGCTGCTGAGCACGAGGTCGCGGGATCGGATCCCGGCCATGGCGGCCGCATTTCGATGGGGGCAAAATGCGAAAACACCCGTGTACTTATATTTAGGCGCACGTTAAAGAACTCCAGGTGCTCTAAATTTCCGGAGTCCTCCACTACAGCGTGCCTCATAATCAGAAAGTCGTTTTGGCACGTAAAACCCCATAATTTAAATTTCTAACCCTAACTGTTTACCGAATAGGTACAGTGAAAGCGACTGCGCGCGGTGGCCGCACTGGAATCTCCCGAACCGGCTTCTTGCGTGAAAGGTAGGCAATCGCTGAGCGCAAGCTATGTGAAATATGTTCTTATAGTGGGCTCTCTGTATAACCAAATGGCGCATAACAGAATGAAGCAGCGATCGCATGGGTTTGCGGTGACCGACTGCAAGTCTGCATGCATGTCCGCGCACAATGTTTCGCTGTCGCTGCGAGCACGTTGTCGCACCGTGCCGTGAGCTTTAAGTCGCAGAATATGAGCATTTGACAGTACACAAGCAACCATTGTTGCGTGAACGCTATCAGAGCTGATAAATTTCGTTATAGATACTTCGACGCCTACGGCGACTGTAATGTGCCGTCGCGACAATACAAAGTTTTTTTTTTCTTTTAAATTCTTGGACGTTTCAATATTGTTTCGCAAGGTGCGTCGCACTGTATGTTTATCGGTATTCTCAGCGGGCGATTTCCCGCTGCTTCTCTTTCGTAATCCAGTGCGTCAATTCATAACACAAACATGACCATCTGCCATGCCTTTCTTTAATATGCTTCTTACCGCTCCCTTTCTATTCCAGTGAACTTGCATATATATATATATATATATATATATAGTGCTACGGCACAATATGCGCGATCACGAAAGGCCAGCAGTGTGAAGACGACGACGACGATTAGAAGCTAGCGCGGCCGGGCTGTTGCCTCTTGGCCAAGCGCAGCGTATTTTCCTTGTAAATATATTTGTACATAGCTTTTCGTCTGCGTCTTCCTACGTAACATATCTGGTGGAGGTGGACGTTCCCTGTACCTCGTCACGGAGCTTCGCAGTGGACGGTACGTCGAGTCTTCCTTCATGGCTCCCGGCGACGACAACCCGACTCCGCCGGCTCCGACACCTGCTGCCACTTCGACGACCTACATCACTCTCCCCGCTCCCCGTGATCCTGGCGTATTCTCGGGCCAAGATGGGGAAGACGTCGATGACTGGATCAGCCTGTATGAACACGTCAGCCGCAATAACCGGTGGGACCCTACTATTATGCTCGCCAACGTAGTCTTTTACCTCGGTGGCACACCTCGAGTTTGGTATCGCACGCACGAAGATGAGCTCACCAGTTGGGATTCACTTAAGACACAGCTTCGAGACTTGTTCGGCAACCCCTACGGTCAACAACTTGCCGCGCAGAAGGCGCTTTCCGGCCGTGTGCAGACGTCAACAGAGCCCTATGTCACGTACATTCAGGACGTCTTGGCTCTGTGCCGCAAAGTTGACACCCACATGACTGAGTCAGACAAGGTTTCCCACATCCTCAAAGGCATTGCCGATGACGCCTTCAACTTGCTCGTTTGCAACAACGTAGCGACGGTGGATGCTGTTATAAGAGAGTGCCGCCGCCTGGAACTCGCCAAAAGCCGACGTATTGACCAGCAGTTTGCCCGTCTGCCCAACACCCCAGCGACATCTTCCTGTGCCGACGCTCCTCGTCCCAACAACACTGCCGATGTTACCAGGATCGTCCGGCGTGAGATCGAGGCCGCCTATCCGGCTGCCTTCGACTCCAGTCCCACCAACACATCTGCAGTCACGGTCTCACTGATCCAGGCAGTTGTCCGCCAGGAGTTTGAAAACATGGGTCTTCACACCATCTGCTCGGCCCATCGCCCTAATACCCGCCCGGCTTCTTCGATTTCGCCCCGTCCCGCATCTTCTTACCCACCACGTTTCCGCAACCCATCTGAATGGCGCACTGCTGACGACAAGCCTATTTGTTTCCACTGCCATCGAATCGGGCACATTTCTCGGCACTGTCGTAGTCGCTGGAGTTCCCCGAGCCGGCCTACTTATACTGCCTACTCTCGCCCCTCAGGTGGCCCTTCTCGTCCCTATGCCGCACGCTCCGATAATGCCGCCACTGATTCTCCTGCAACGAACCGCCCCTATTCTCGTTCGCCTTCGCCCCAACGACGACAATCTCGCTCTCCCCAGCCCCGTCGCGCCTATTCGCCGACTCCCTTCGGACGCCGCTCCCAGCCGGAAAACTAGACGATGCAGCGCCTCGAGGTGACGCTGCATTGCTCCCTACGCCGCCAAATCCTCTACTGACTTTGCCCACTCATCTGAACCTTCTTGACGTGCAAGTCGACGGTGTTTCTGTGTCTGCTCTCATAGACACTGGGGCGCATTTGTCCGTAATGAGCGCTGACCTTCGTAACCGGCTCAAGAAAATTATCACGCCCGCCACGACGCCTGTTGCCCGTGTCGCCGATGGCGGAACAGCCCCCGTAATTGGTATGTGTACCGCCCGCGTCTCCTTCGCCGATCGCTCAACAATCGTGCTATTCACAGTCATCGCCCACTGTCCCCACGACATCATCCTCGGCTTAGACTTCCTTTCCGCACATTCTGCTCTCATCGATTGTTCCGCCAGTACTCTCCGCCTTGACCTGCCTGTTCTGGATCCTGCTGAACCACACCCCAGTCGCCTCAGTTCCGCCGACTTCGTTCGCTTGCCACCTTCGGCACTGACCTACGTTGACCTAGTGTCATCCCCACCAGTCCCCGACGGTCACTACATCGCGGCTCCTATGCAAGACGTCCTCCTTACACATGGGATCACAGTACCCCATACAGTTTTATCTATTACGGCGAATTGCGTCTGCCTGCCAGTGGTCAACTTTGGCTTGACGACACAAGTGCTGCCACGTGGGATGTCTTTGGCCCAGCTTTGTTCATTCGAGGATCACTCAGTAGCATCCATTGCAGTAGACGACACTTCATCCGATACTCCTCTACCATCGCAGTCGGCAAATTGTACCATCGCTGACTTACGGAAAATGATTGCCCCCGACTTGCCCTCCGAGCACGCTCGTGAACTCTACCGCGTTCTGTTTTCCTACCACGATATTTTTGACTTTAACGATCGTCCTTTAGCCCAAACTACAGCTGTCAAACATCGCATTAATACCGGCGATGCCCCTCCTATTCATCGCCGCCCGTATCGAGTGTCACCAGCTGAGCGTCAAGTTATTCACGCAGAAGTTCGCAAAATGCTTGCCAAGAACATTATTGAACCATCATACAGTCCATGGGCGTCACCTGTAGTACTGGTCAAAAAGAAGGATGGCTCATGGCGCTTTTGCGTGGATTATCGGCACCTTAACAGGGTTACCAAAAAGGACGTGTATCCCCTACCTCGGATTGATGACGCCCTTGACTGCCTCCACGGTGCTCGCTATTTCTCTTCTATTGACCTTCGCTCCGGCTACTGGCAGATTGCCGTGGACGATCTCGACCGCGAGAAGACTGCTTTTGTCACACCCGACGGTCTTTATCAATTCAAAGTGATGCCGTTCGGTCTATGTAACGCCCCTGCCACTTTCGAACGCATGATGGACTCCCTTCTTCACGGTTTCAAGTGGTCCACGTGCCTGTGCTACTTGGACGACGTTATCGTATTCTCCCCAACGTTCGCTACGCACCTCGAGCGCCTCTCAGCAGTCCTGGACGTTTTTCGGCGAGCCGGTCTGCAACTCAACGCATCGAAGTGCCAATTCGGCCGTCGCCAGATTACCGTCCTTGGACATCTCGTTGACGCGAACGGAGTGCAACCGGACCCAGGCAAGATCCATGCTGTTACGCACTTCCCTGTTCCGAAGTGTGTCAAGGATGTGCGCAGCTTCATCGGCCTTTGTTCGTACTTCCGCCGTTTCGTGAGAAATTTCGCCGCCATAGCACGACCACTAACCGACCTTTTGAAAAAAGACGCTCCTTTCCAGTGGGGCGATAACGAGGCCTCTACATTCTCTCATCTAATCGACATTCTCACAACGCCTCCCGTTTTGGCCCATTTCGATCCTTCTGCGCCTACCGAAGTCCGTACTGATGCCAGCGGTCACGGAATTGGAGCAGTACTGGCACAACGCCAGCGTGGCCACGACCGTGTTATCGCTTACGCCAGCAGGCTCCTCTCACCCGCGGAGCGCAACTATTCCATCACTGAGCGTGAGTGTCTGGCCCTAGTTTGGGCGGTTGCGAAATTCCGCCCATACTTATATGGCCGATCCTTTTCCGTTGTCACAGACCATCACGCGCTTTGCTGGTTATGCTCACTGAAAGATCCTACAGGAAGACTTGGTCGCTGGGCCTTACGCCTCCAAGAATATTCGTATACTGTCACCTATAAATCTGGCCGACTACACAAGGACGCTGACTGCCTGTCTCGCTACCCGGTCGACGAGCCTGACGACGCCGACAGTAGTAGCGCCAACGGCATTTTCTCTGTCTCTGCCTTCGGTAACATCGCCGATGAGCAGTACCGAGACCTATCGCTGCGAGCACTTATCGAGCGTCTGCGCTCTACACCTACCGACGCATCCGTTCGCCGATATGTCCTCCAGGGTGGCATTCTGTATCGAAGGAACTTCCTCCCTGACGGCTCTGACCTTCTTCTTGTCGTGCCAAAACAGCTACGACAGACTGTGCTCTTTGAGATGCATGACGCACCCACTTCAGGACATCTTGGGGTAACCCGCACGTACGACCGCGTCCGCCGCCGCTTCTATTGGCCTGGTCTCGCTCGCTCCGTTCGACGCTATGTTGCTGCCTGTGATCCCTGCCAGCGTCGGAAGACACCTCAGGTGCTACCTGCCGGTCATCTCCAGCCGATCACCGTCCCTGTGGAACCGTTCTTTCGTGTTGGATTAGACCTGCTCGGTCCCTTTCCCACGTCATCTTCTGGGAACAAATGGGTAGCCGTCGCGACTGATTACGCCACCCGATACGCTATCACTCGGGCTCTCCCTACCAGCTGCGCCACTGACGTCGCGGACTTTCTCTTGCGTGACATTATCTTGCTTCATGGCGCCCCGCGACAGCTGCTTACTGACCGTGGTCGAAACTTCCTCTCGAAAGTTATCGCTGACATTGTGCGTTCCTGCTCCATTCAACACAAACTGACTACTTCATACCATCCTCAAACCAATGGCCTGACAGAGCGGTTAAACCGTACTCTTACCGATATGCTGGCCAAGTACGTTTCCAAGGACCACCACGACTGGGACATTGCCCTTCCTTACGTAACATTTGCGTACAATTCTTCCCGGCACGACACCGCCGGATTTTCTCCCTTTTATCTACTGTACGGTCGCGAACCTACCTTGCCCCTAGACACGGCACTTCCTCCTGCTGCGGTCTCAACAAGCGAGTATGCGCGCGACGCCATCGCCCTCGCTGACCATGCACGCCAGCTTGCCCGTGCTCGACTGACGGCCTCACAGACCACTCAGCAGTGTCAGTACAACGCCCGCCATCGTGACGTACAGTTTTCACCTGGTGCGCTCGTGCTCCTGTGGTCGCCCTCTCGTCACGTCGGACTTTCAGAGAAGCTCCTTTCGCGATACACAGGGCCCTACCGCGTGCTGCGCCAGGTGACGCCTGTGACTTACGAAATTGCTCCTGTGGCCTCAACCTCGTCCTCTCCTGTGGCATCTAGTGATGTCGTACACGTCAGTAGGCTCAAGGCCTACTACACTGCTTCCGAGTCCGATCTTTAGTCGCTCCGGGACGGCGCTTTTGCAGCCGGGGGTAGTGCTACGGCACAATATGCGCGATCACGAAAGGCCAGCAGTGTGAAGACGACGACGACGATTAGAAGCTAGCGCGGCCGGGCTGTTGCCTCTTGGCCAAGCGCAGCGTATTTTCCTTGTAAATATATTTGTACATAGCTTTTCGTCTGCGTCTTCCTACGTAACAATATATATATCATCAACATAGGCCAAACCGTCACGGCATTGGCGGGCAGCGAGCGCGGGCGAGCGTCTCGGGGCGCGTTTTCTTCTACTCACCGAACATCGCAGACCCAGCGCCGTAGGAGACATCTTCCTCGCTTCTATGCTTGCTGCGTACCCGAGTTGTAGCCGACGGCTGTCTTCCGGTTCTTAGTTTTGCGGGCCAAGCGTCATGCGACTTGTTGTCCTGTGGCTACGTGTAAATAAGGCTGACACCGGGCTCCGATGCGTACGTCCGGCCCGGCGGCACCGAGCAGTAGCCTGCCATGCTGCACGCCTCCAAAGGCAGCCACTACCTATTATAGTGATTTCAAATGTGGCCGAGCAGACACTCAAGGCGGGAAAGCCTCAACACTTAATCAGAACCTCAGCGCAGGTGGGACTTTAAACTTTCGTTTTCACCTCGCTTCGGCGCTCTTCCGACGCAGCCGACGCTGCCGCTGTGTCCACGTGATCCCTCATGCCACGTCACGCCGACGGTGGCGCCAGCTTTTCCAGGGGCGGAGCTCACCCCCAATAGCTCTGTCAGTTTGACGCAGAGAGCGAATAATTCGTGCGGGGCATTTATTACGCAGTGAAGTTGTATGTTTTGCTTTAGGTATCTTGTGTTATTTCTACAACTGTTCTCTAATTTCGTCCTTTGATCAGTCGTTGACAACTTCAACATAATGAGCTGGTGATTGTTTGGCATCTCTCGTACTACCACCACCACCGAAACAAAGATCAGCTGAGTTTTTTTTTATGTTATATCTACAAATTCTCTAAATGCCGAATTTGTAGACAAGACTCAAACTGTAATAATATGTTGAAATTTCACTAGTATATAGGAAATTCAATGGTGGAATGTGACTGCCTCTAAACATTACTGTTGTATTGCACTTCGGGTTTTCTAAAATATTTGTCAGTGGTGACGGAATAGCAAGAAATTCCGACACGTACGCAACCTCTTTCTCGCCGCATGTTCGTTTTACTCTCTTCTGTGATAAATATATAGGCGCTTGTTACTTTTCCGTCTTACTAATCTAATATTGCACCTGAAAATCCTACCCCAGAAACCCCATCTCAATCTCAATCTTTAATTACCATTAAAACTTTACTAACGTTGTACAGCATTTACTTTTTTGTTGGTACTGTTGTTTCCAACAGTGCGTGAGTTCGTCTGATTTAACGCACCTGCCTTATGGAGGTTTATACGCCCAGTGAAGGGAAATGTTGACGTTGCTTTTACCCCATATTCTTTTCCAGTATGTGTTCTGTAAAGTAAATGTGCATTGAATGTACATTGCTCTGACCCTTTAAATGTCATCGTAACTAGCATAAGAAGCCAACAAGCACTGACACCAAGAACAACATCGGGGATATTACTTGTGCATAATGAATGAAATAAAGAAACGATAAATCAAGGGAAATTAAAGTGGATGAAAAAACCACTTGCCGCAGGTGGGAACCGAACCCACAACGCGAAATGCGAACCCACATGAACCCACGCGAACTCACGCGAAATGCGAAAGTTGTGGGTTCGGTTCTCACCTGCGGCAAGGGGTTTTTTCATCCACATCCAAGTAATTTTCCCTATGTTGTCCTTGGTGTCAGTGTTTGTTGGCTTCTTATGATATGACTAATAAAAATCGGGCCCCTCGGTTAACCCCCTTTCTTATCGTTTATCGTAAATAGCAAAGCACATAAAACTAAGGACACACATCTACGGGTGCATCCTTTGCGAAACTCATTTAGTTTTCTCGCAGCTAAAAAAATTCCTTGCGCCCACTTTCACCCCGCAGCGGCACAAGGGTGGATCCAATCTCTCTGCGAGGATATGAACTGGGGTAGCCCTCAGCGTTGCTGTCACTTGGAAGTGGTATGTCTTCATCAAGGAGCACGTCACGTGCCCAAACTGCATGATCCTGGCACAGGACACCAATATGTACAAGTGCCTGCGGACTTTCCCAAGCACGTGACACATTTGTAAGCCTTTGCTGAGATGGTCGTGCCTGCGCAGTTACCGGGATGCTGAGATTCGTTAGTGGAACGCAGATGATAGTCATTATAGCGCATTGTACAACTGCCTGCACGATGTGGCGTTACATTCTTATTGATAAGTTCATTTCCTGTAACGCAATACAGCACTCCATGAAATGAAATGTTATTTAATAAAGATGATTTTGCCTTGCAGTCTGGCAATCTATTTCGTTCATTTGTTCATTTGTTCACTTATTTTGTTCGTGAAGGACCCTAATATTGGAAGAATATTACCATGCTTGCAGCTGCCTTTATTTATGCTTGGTTTGCATATTGTAACGTACATAAATGACGGAGTCTTGCAAAATAAACGCTTCTCTATAATGGCAGGCCAAAGGAAGAACATGCAGCTCACGCGCTTCATCGTCTTTCATGGCGCCGACCATTGTGCGCACCGTTCCACGGTGCGGGAGCCCCACATCATTGTGTCAATTGCCACCCATGCGAAAAGCGACCGTTTCGTTGGCGTCAAAAAGTTCTTTCAGCGACATAAGAAGTGGAGCTCCTCAGGTGCATCTCGGCGTTCACGTACACGCATAGTATGGTTTCATGCGCACTACATGAACAACTTCAGCGTGAGGACGACGACGGAGCGAACCGAGGTCAGAACTGTAGGGGAAGACTTCGTTGGTCATGTCACTGAGGCGGCGTGTAACCTTGTAGGGGCCGAAATACCGGCGGAGCAACTTTTCCGAGAGTCCATGGCGACCGATGGGCGTCCAGACCCACACGCAGGTGGCGGTATTGTAATTGACGTCGCGTCGACCCTGGTTGTATCTAAGGGGGTCGATATGCTGTTGGCTCCAGATACGATGCCGAGCAAGCTGGCGTACTTCTCCCACTCTTTGTAGGAATTCTTCCACGTGTTCGCTGGTCGGGCTGTTATCAGCCAGAGGGTAGCATGGCTTCAAGTGTTGATGCGACGTGGCGCCCGTATAAAAGTTCGAACGGCATAAACTGTGTAGTCTCCTGTACAGCAATTTTAAACGCGAAGGTCACATAGGTTAAAATTTCGTGCAAAGTCTTGTGCTCTATGTCGACATACATAGAGAGCATATCAGCCAGCGTTCTGTTCAGACGTTCCGTTAATCCAATGGTTGAGGGTGATACGCTGTGCTCTTGCAGTGAGAGCTATGCGTCAGCTGGAAAACGTCCTGCATAAGTTCGGCTGCAAATACTGTACCGCAGTCAATGATGAAGACAGACGGGGCACCATGTCGTAGGACAATGGGACGTACCAAGAACTTGGCCACTTTATGCGAGTTTGCTTACGAAGTACTACGGTTTCGGAGTACCGGGTTAAGTAGTCACTAACGACGACTATCATCTATTGCGCGAAGAAGTCACTGGGAATGGCTCAAGTAGATCCATTCCTATTTTTTGGAATGGTGGCTTTCTCCACCCTGTGGAACGTTGGTGGAATGGTACGTTGATAAGCCGCGCACGAGCGAGCGGGGTAAAACACCTTCAACTCCTTGAAGGTGCTCGATCAGCGGCAGCAGCTCAGGGTCAGCCACTGGTATTCAGCCATCTTTATGGCGTCGATCACACCGACAAATGGCAAGTCATGGTCAGGCTACACTGACGTCGTAGGGAGTGGTGCGCGTGACAAACAGCCAGCATCGCAGTGCTTCCTTCCAGATCGGTAGACAACTGTAATGTCGTACGCTTGTAAGCGCAGGCTCCAACGGGCTACTCTACCTGAAGGATCCTTGAAGTTGGCAAGCCAGCACAGGGCGTGGTGGTCGCTGACAGCCTTAAGGGGTCTAGCGTACAAGTATGGTCGGTATTTACTAATTGCTCACACAACCACTAAGCATTCTTTTTCAGTGGTTGAGTAGTTTTACCCAGCCTTGGTGAGACTACGGCGCACATAAGCAATGGTGCGTTCCGCACCAGCTTGCCACTGCACAAGAATTCCAGGGTTAGCGTCTCCGTCGAAATGAGCAAGTATGGGGGTCGCTTGGAAATGCTTGCTCAATTCATTGAACGACGGCTGCTGCTCGTCCGCCCAAATGAAAGGCACATAGTCGCGTGTAAGCCGTGTCAGATGCGCAGCAGCTTCTCGAGAATACCTCCACGAAGTGCCTCTAATATGCTCACAAACCAGGGAAGCGTTTGACAGCCTTCTTTTCTGTGGGTGGTGAAAACTTGGCGATGGCAGCTAACTTGTCGGGGTCTGGTCGGACGCCTGTAGGACCAACAACATGGCCAAGAAATTTGAGCTCTTGGAACCCGAACTTGCATTTTCAGGCTTGATGGTGACGCCGGCACTACGGATCGCAACGAGGACACTCTCGAGTCGTGCGAGATGTTCGTCAAACGTGCTCGAGAACACGACGACGTCGTCCTAATATATGAGGCAGGTTGGCCATTTGAGTTCAGCAAGCAAGTTATCCATCATCCGCTGAAATGTGGCAGGTACGGAAAAGAAACCCAAGGAGAGAACTTTGAACTCATAGTGCCAGTCAGGTGTCACAAACGCTGTTTTTTCAACACCCGTTCATCGACTTCCATTTGCCAATACCTTGATTTAAGATCCAACGAGGGAAAAAACTTGGCATGTTCTGTACGATCCAATGCGTCGTCGATGCATGGCAATGGATAAAGATCGCGCTTAGTGGCATGGTTCAACTTTCTGTACTCTACACAGAAGCGTAGTGTGTTGTCTTTCTCTCTGACTAGCACTACAGAGCAGGCACGCGGGCTTGAAGACGGGTGGATCACGTCGTCTTGGAGCATCTCTTTCACCGGATGCTTGATCGCTTCCCTTTGCACTGGAGACACTCTGTAAGGATGCTGACTAACACGACGAGCTGACTCGTCCGTAATAATGCGGTGCTTTGTGATGGACGTGCGCCGTAGGTTCGATGACGCTGAAAAACAGTCCGCAAATTTATTCACGAGACTCAGTAGAGTCTTTCTGATGGTCCAGCAGAGCAGCGTTAACGTGAATTCGTTCTTTTAGGCAGCATTGCTCATATTGCTCACACAATGCGATTTCCAATGTTGCAATGTCAGTAACATCAATGATATTGCGAAGAAATGCGATTGTGGTTCCTCGCGGTACCCCCCCCCCCCCCATACCCATACTAGTTACTATAGTTTCTTAGCTAAACGACTGAACATTTGCTTCTCACCTGGAGAAGCCCTCTGGCTATGTCAATTTAGTGCTCAAGAAGCAGGGGGATGTTTGCTTCAGCAATTCCTTCGGCGTCGTCCTCCATATGTCCCATCGGACAAGGGTAAACACGCTGCTCTTGGGTGGCAACGTCACCTGATCGTCAGATACACGAAACGTGATTTCACGGTCGTTGTCGTCACTGTTAGCTATGGCTTGCGCAGTAGGGAAGCTGACTCTAGGTTCTTGCAAGTAGATGATGGCACCGTTCGCATCAAGGAAATGCATGCCGAGTATAAGGTCCTTGGAACATTCAGGAAGAATGACGAAGTGGCCCATGCACGTGAATCCCCGAATGTTAACTCGTGCCATGCACCGACCCATCGCAGTTAGGAGGTGCCCTCCTGCAGTACGAATCTGAGTTCTGGTCCATTGCGTAGAAACTTTGTTCAGTATACGGGCGAGATTCTGGCTGATAACAGACGTGTCCGCACCCGTGTCGATTAACGCCGTGACTTCGTGGTCATCTATGGTAACTGGTACGTCGCAAGATCCTGACACCGAACTACGCTGCTTTCTCTGCGTCTCAATTACGTCATATTGTGGCCGTAGTAGTGGCGGATTTTCAGCGCTCGCAACGTCAGCGACTTCATCTCCGCAGGTCGCTGGACTCAGTTTGCCGAAAGGCAGGGCCGGGTGACCGATGCCTTCTTGCGCTCGGCGTGAAAAGGGGGCTGGAAGACCTGTTTCGGGCGGGTGACGGTGCCCAGGGGTCAGGGAATCATGGGGCATACGAGGTCCTGGCGTCCGCGAGGTAGGCTTCAATCCCCAGGGGGCGTTAACAGTTACGCGGGCAAGGCGTATTAAGCGAAAATCCACGGAGCCCAGCTAGGCGCAAGGACACGCCCTGTAGAGGTCATCGGCTTCACGGCAATGAAAACACAATAGCCTCCGGTCTGCAGTGCGCCATACGTCGCTCTTGCGGGGTGGTCGTGTTTGAGACATGAATGGCGTGTGGCGAGGCCTGAAATGGCCAGTTGCTAGTTCAACCGCGCGCACAACATGAAAGTTCGGGACGTCGCTCACGTCGTGAAAAATCCGGAACGAACTTTGCGCAGCTTTCGCATACGACACGGGAGGCTGTGGCTGCCGTACTTTGTGATGTGGTGTCTCGCTTCGCTCTGGGACCTAAACTGCCTGCCTGATTTCCTCCCGGATGACCTCAGCCAGAGCAAGTCGCTGTACCGATGCCGGAGCCACCTGAAGCTTTCGGAGCTCTTCTCGAACAAGCCTAATGAGCTCCGCAAGGCGTCGGTATTCTCCAAGGGTATATCGAGAGGCTCACGCGATAGAGTCGACACGTCGCGGTTGCACTGCCTTTTTCGCTGCTGCAATGCCTTTTCAATTGATATGGCTTCCGCGAGAAACTCTACAACGGTCTTTGGTGGGTTGCGTATTAGGCCACCGAATAACTCTTGCTTGACATAGCGCATCAAGTTACTGAGCTTTTTTTCTTCCATCATGGACGGATCCCCGCGTCGGTAAAGTAGGCACATATCTTCGACAAATATTGAGATGCTTCCGTTCGGCCGCTGTACTCTCACCTGAATTGCAGATTCAGCTCGATCCTTGCGATCGAGGCTGGCGTATGTGCTGATAAGCTGCCGTCGGAATTCATCCTATGCCGATAGGGCCGCCTCACTATTCTCAAACCATGGCCGTGCATAGTCCTCGAGGGCAAAGTAGGCGTTGTGTAGCGTGTGCTCTGGAGTAAAGCCGTTGAATTCTGCGACACGCTCATAGTGATCGAGTCAGTCTACAACACCCTCGGAGGTGTCCCCATGGAAGGACGTAGGGATTCGCGGCTGGTTAAGGACGACCTCGGTCGGCACGGTTGAGGAAGAAGACGAAACCAATGTACTCATCCTACTGACTTTATTGAGTAGAGGCTCGTGCTCAGGTGGCAGCCCTTGAAGTCAACGGCTTGTCCGTACGTGAACAGGAGTCAACTCAACCGCACTTCATACTGAGCTTGTAGACGGTGTTCGATTTGGGAGTGGTCGCATGTACCCAGCACCTCCAACAGAAAAATGTGACGTAGATTGAAGACGGAGTCTTCCAAAATAGACGCTTTTCTTGAATGGCGGGCCAGAGGAAGAGCGTGCAGCTTACGCGCTTCATCGTTTTGTATGGCGCCGACCATTGCGCGCGCCGTCCCGCCGTGTGGGAGTCCCACAAGATCCTGTCAAAATAGTGCCCCTGAGTAGGCTGTTGCTAATGGCACAAGCCACCACACCCGGCCTCGTCATAGTTGGCAGGCGCCATAGTGGTACAATATCAGCTAAACACAAGGGTTGGAACAAATAGTAACGGAAATAGCGCAGGAAATATTCAACATGCACATGTAATAAAATTAAACACGCATGAATATTTGTTGCGAAACGCTAAAAGGAAATATGGTCATAAAAAGGTGAAATCTAACCAGTGTAATAGATAAAGAAGTATCATATAACTTTCTACAAAGCAACGAAATACAAATGCAATCTCACAGTGTGGAACTGCTGCACTGACAGTGATCAGTACACAGTACAAAATTAAGGCAAATGACCATGTAATGTGAATTCTGGCACGAAAATTGCGGCAGATATGTTGAAATTAAGGAAATATTGTGGTAAACATGCATCGGCTTAGGTTTCTTTACCTGAGACAGGGGGTTAGAAATCTTAGGCCTCTGGAAACTCTGCCGATAGAAATTCGAGCTAAAAATGGGCATTCCATACCGAGGAAGGACTCGGTCAAAATTCCAGGTCTCCTCATTGATGCCAAGGGCTGTAACTCGACTGCCCTCAACAGGCTCACTGGACAGGCTAATCATGTCCTAAGACTTGTAGCCCACGTCTCAAATCGAAGAGGCGGTCTCAAAGAGGACAATTTGCTCAGAGTTTATCAGGCATTCTTCCTGAGTCATGTCATCTACACCGCGCCGTACTTTAATTGAGGTAAAGCGCAAAAGGCGAAGCTCGACTCCGTAATCAGAAACGGCCTCAAGCGCGTGCTCGGCCTTCCGCAGTCCACAAACACTGAGAAGCTGCTGGAGCTAGGACTCCATAACACCATCGATGAGCTAATAGAAGCTCACACAGCGGCTCAGATAATAAGACTTTCATCCACTAAGCCAGGGATTAAGATTTTAGAAGAAGCGGGAATCCCACCCAGACATAAACCAGCGACCAAAATTAGTTTGACCCGGGAAACCAGAAGTCGCTTCATGGTTCACCACGTCTCGCGAAACATCCACCCACTGCATAATGAGGGTAGAAGATTCGCGAGAGCCAAGTCCATTCTTAAAAAGATCAATCAGCCGAAACTAGATGCCCTGTATGTCGATGCGGCCAGATATGACAGTGGGGACAAGTTCGCTGTCTCGGTGGTAGATGCGGGGGGCAACCTGGTCAATGCAGCCTCTGTTTATACGAAGTTTGCCCATGTGACGGAGGAAGCGGCGATCGGCCTGGCTTTTCACAGCTCAAAAGTTCCCGCTATCGTCTTCTCGAACTCGCGCACGGCGGTTAGATCCTTCTCATCCGCTATCATATCTGAACAGGTGAACAGTATTGTGATTAAAGTACTTCAAAGGACTAGGGAGAGCAGCGAAGGAGGATATCAAATCTCGTGGTTCGTAGCCCATCTAGATAGCTCAATTAACCCGGTTGGATGTAATCCTAACGAGCAGGCCCACCGGAGAGCGCGCGAGTTCACGCACCGCGCTGTCGCGGGTAGCCAGGCTTGGAATGAGGTCAACATCCACAAAGATTCATTATGTACTGTCCATGAAATTGTTTCCCATTATCTACTAGGCACGAGAACATTTCCACCCCATCCCCCCAAATTGAACAAACCTCAGGCTACCACACTCAGACTCCTGCAAACCCGTTCGTATCCCACTCCTCGATCTCTTAACAAGATAGATCCTGAACACTTACAGTCGTGCCCCAAATGTGGTCATGACTCATGCTCTTTTGACCACATGCTCGGGCTGTGCCCGGCCCTTAACGCCTCTCCACCCATCACGAAAGAACAATGGGAGGAATCTCTCAAGAGCAGTAATCTCCACATTCAACTCCATGCTCTCCAGAGGGCCCACGACCTTGCGGCGGGACTTGATCTCCCAGTCCCATCGTAGGCGGATCCACCGACTTGATCTTTGGGAGCCTTCGGTTTTGGCTCCCCAAGATCTCAGTCCCTCAGGACTCAAATAAAGTCCTTGTCATGTCATGCCATGGGAATTTCTTGCTACTCAGTGCGAGTAGTTGGGGCAAAAGATAATTTCTTGCTTAACCCAACGGAAAACAGAAGTGGCGTAATGTCACAGCAACGTTATATAAAGCGAATTTATTAAACACCTTGAAAAATTCAAACTACCACAATTGGTCTGCCATGAGCATAACGCTTCTTATCAACAGTATTTGATTCCCAAATATTTTATGTTTACATTGCCGCTTTCCTGAAGTTTCAGTAATATCTTTTGTCATACTCTTTTCTTTTTGTAGAGGATACTCAAAATTTCAAGCGGCTTCTACCGACTTCTCGCTAAGCGCCATCCGCCATCTTGTTAAATGTCTGTCAATATACATATGCATGTTCGACAACATGCGACCAGCGCTTGTCTGTAGGTGGGTCTCTTCTTGTGGTCGGCTCTTTGCACATATGTTTTATTACTCAGCATCCTTTTAAATCAAATGCACGTTCATTTTATCTTCTTTAGGCGTTTAAATAAGTTTGTCATTTTATTTCATTTCCTCTCTCAAATAAGTTGTGCTAGTGGGCCCAGCTGTGAACTTAAAGGGCGTATCTTGTTATTGTGCTGTTTTTGCAGCCGCACCATATCAGAGGGATGATCCTATGGGCTTACATAAAAGAAGTGCAAGAATTAACAAGTTCACAGAACGCGAGCGAGAGCAAACATTGGCAACGCCCTATCGTATTGATACTTACTGTGCCGAACGAAAGAAAGCAGCGCATGGAACCAAGTCCTGAACGTAACTTGGGGATCCCTACATCCTCCATTTTCACAGCGCATAGATGTGTAGCCTGACTTGTGAAATTTAATATCTCACGCTGGAAGCGAGAATCCAACGTGAACAGAGCAACCACAGTTTTCATGGAGCTTTATTATCGGATTCAACCAAAAGCGCTTTATTACAAGTCCTTCTCTATTTTTTTTTTCTTGCACAATCGTCGTGCTTGCTCGTGGACGCAACAGACATGGTGAATTTTCTTGCTAAGTATGCTTAATTTTTAGCGGTGGCGCGATAAGTTAGGACCGAATTATCAATCCTTTAAGGCACTTTGTTCTTTTGCGAAGTGCGCATTGCTGCGAGATCAATCTCGGCGTAGGAGTTGGCTCCAAAGCCATCCGACTCCTGTAATTGCCGTTCCGACGGACACCCAAGGATGCACAAGCTTGCTTGTGTGGCTTCGTTGATACGTGGCAACCCAGTGAACTTCACTCTTTATTACTAAGTGGACTTTCACGAGCATAGCTGCTTTTAGGAGCCCTCAAGTGTTTCACGGCGACAATGGTCGGTGCTTCAAAAAGCCACTTCGCAACAACGCCACCAGAAAGATGTCGGACGCGGACACTTTTTCCTGAGGTATCGGCATTTGTAGTATGCGCTATTGGTTGCAGAAGCGATTTGCGATACAACTGTTAAACTTATACCGGTGCCACTCGGTCACTTTCGATCGTTATCAAGCCGGATTTGGATGGAAATTCTCGACCTCGATTGGTTCTCTCCCACTGCTTCTGGAACGGAGGCAATCAGCACCGAGAAAATCTATTCGAATCATGGTCGATAGCGATCAAATGTGCGCCATGTGACACCCGCGTTAGTTTAGACTTTGAAAAACAAATGATATAACACTCGTTTGTACCAAAAAGGTCGTACCTATGTTTCTTTATGTACAACGCCATTCTCTCCCGACTCTGATTTAACCCACTGACATGGCCAGCTGAGTATAAGTTCTTAACGAACCGTATCCCGTGATATCTTAGTTAGATGACTTGCTCTAACGCGAAGCCTTATAGCACTTTATTGAGAGCGTCATTCGCTGTATATTTTACTGGTTCGAAAGTACACTTGATTTTGCTTTTTTTAGTCTTAGACTACTACTCCGTAACCCGCATTCCATCAGCGCTTTCTACTTTTTACTGACTCGTCGACACTCCACGAGATTGGGTTTTTCTTAAAGCGTACAACAATCCACCACAGAGGATAGTAAGAAAAACCATTGTCTTCGTGAAGCTCAGCCAGAAGACCTTGTTGATGTCCACAAAGATGGCCACACTGGGAGCAGCCTTCACTGACACATTAAAGTAGCGAGCGAGCTCCCGGGGCGTCTTACATACTCACGTGCTGCCTTAAACGAGAGTAAAGGGGGTTCACAGAGCGGCCTCATTTTAATCATATAATAAGAAGCCAACAAATACTCACACCAAGGAAAACATAGGGAATATTACTTGTGCCCAATGAATGAAATAAGGAAACAATAAATTACATGAAATGAAAGTGGATGAAAAAATAACTTGCCGCAGGTGGGGAGCCATCCCACAACCTTTGAATTTCGCGTGCGCTGTTGTACCAATTTAGCGAACGCGGAGCCGTTCCCTCATTCACTTTCTTGGGTATTTATGTTTCCTAGTAGAACCCTGGGAGTGTTAGCCAGCCCACCACTCACAGAGCTTGGTGGCGGATGTGGAACGTCCTTTCTGCCGCACGAGTATGTGATCTTATTTTTTTTTTTGTGATGGAAACCGGTCACGTGCTGCCTTGTTATTTCTAATATTGACTCGAGCCATTGACCAGCGTCTGGCCGACGAGTTGCAGACATTGTACATGAAGACTGAAGCGCTCGTTCAGCGCACACATGGCGTGGCTTCGTTGATTCGTGACAGCGCAGTGAAGTTCACTCTCCTAATACCGTGCTCTGGGAGTGACGGATCAGCTCTCGTCGCATGTATCGTCGCGCGCTCAGCATGCTGTATTGTCTGATCCAGAACCGCAGTACGGGCCTATTTGCACTTACGACACTATGAGCAAGTTCGGCACGCCTTGCGACCTTAACATTCGTGATCGGACATGTCTGCATCCCATTCGGCAACATGTCACGAAGACTAAATGTTTCCTCTTTAATATCAAACTTATAAGGTCGCCACAGTTCCCCGAGTTCAACGTACTGAAATATATATCCAACTTATTCTGCACTTGCCAGAGATATGCACTTTGATGACCCACATCATCACTGAAAGGAGCAGCTTGCCATCTGATGTCACGGAACGGGACCGAGTAATAATTCATCCCATGCTTCGCACTGGTTACGAGTGGCCCTCTTTAATAGTAATAATTCATTTCCGGCGAGTTGCTTTAAAGAGTAACTATAACAGCAGACACCGCAAAGATATAATACTTATATGATAGTATTGTGTTAAGCGCATTACCGAATCTGTTACGCCTATCTTGTCTTTCCAGCTAAATTCTGTTAGCCTATTTCTCTGAATTCTCTATTTCGCGGGTATTGCTATTACAACTACTCAATTCTAACCAATATTATTTTTCTGTTGCCCCACCCACTTATGTATTACACTCAACTGAGGGCAATTAGGGTACTATGATTCAAGTAAATATAGTTTTCGAGATTTCTGACGGCACTTTGTAGTGTGCCTCGAACCTCACCTCTGAACGGCGGCGTGCTTGAAGCATACGCATAGACACACATGCAAACACGCACGCACACACGCACACAATCGCAATGGCCAACTACAATTCTGTTCAAGCGGAAGTCTTTGTTCGTCACACGTCTGACTGGCTGGAGAACGTTAACTACAACGTTCATCGTATCACCAATAAGTCGATCCACCACATCATGGATGCATGTGGAAAGAGCTTACAAATGACCAAGATTACTGAGCACTTCAGAGGGGCGTCCAAGCGGAAATTATTCTTGAGCGTTGCTTGAAAAAAGCAATTGGAAGGTCTAACGTGTCAAAAGCACTATCTTATTTTAAGGCACGCCATTGCTGGGGGCTCTTGATGAATTTGAACCACCTGAGGTTCTTTAACGTCCACCTAAATCAAAGCACACGAGGGTTTTTGCATGTCGCCGCCATTAAAATGCTACTGCTAAAGCCGAGAATAAATCCCTAACTTAGATATCAGCAGCCCAACGCCGTGGCAAATGGTCTACTGATGCGTGTAACATGGCTCGTGTAAAAAATCAATCGGAAGCATGACTGAATTTGGTAAGTCAGCTGAATAGGTGGATTGCAATGGAGCTTCTTGGCGTAGTTATTTTCTGTTTTTTTTTTATTTCTCATTTTTTAGGTTCGCAATTTCATCATTAGCGTAAGCGGCATACGAAGAGACCATCTGCGTTCGTACTTTTTTTTACTTATGCAGCTTCTTAAACTTCAACATGGTACTGCGCTCGCAGAGTTTGAGTAACGCGACTTTGAATATTCTGTGATGTGTAAAAACAAGAAAGCAACCGAAGTCTTTAAAGGGCAAATTCAATGATATTTTGACCACGCAGATAGATAGCCTGCCTTAAAGTTGAAAGACTGGCGTCTGCGCAAAACCTTACTTTTTAAATACCTACTAGCGGACACATCTTGTAAACTGGCAAAAAATACTTTGAAAAAATAAACGCTTCCTTCACCGTTTCGCGATAATGGTGGTGTTTAATTCAAAGAAAGACTGCTCTGTAAGACCGCCGACAACAAATGCGCCTGTCGCGCACTCAAGATCGTTGAGGTCATGGTCTCAAATTTGCGTCATATTCTCTAAGAAATGGCTGTATGCGTCCCCTAGTGTGCTCTACAAGGTTAGCAATAACAAAATTCGACAATCTTTAGGTGGCACCTTCTCAAGCTTCTTTAAATGTTTTATGGAAACCAGCAATCATGTATAGCACTCTTTACGAACCAATTAGGCGATAGTAAAATTTTATTGCCATTCACATTTAAAAAAATGAAGACACTCCTTGACACGCTAGAGCATAAAGCCGCTTTGCAAACGCATGTTTTTAGTATTCTCAGAATTGATGTGGTCGACATGTTATTAAAAGACATTAAAACCGCTTACTTAATCGACAATCGACTCTTCTCGCTCAGTGCCCTTGTTTGGAAGCAAGAACAAGAAAGCTGTTACAAACAGTGAAGCAGCTCTGCTAAATGACATGTGTTCGTTTCGGGATTCGTCGCACAGTCATTGAGATGTCCGCAAGCAGTACACATTCCACGCATCAGGTTGCGATCAAGTTGGCACGAAGCAGCTGAAGCAGCAAGTTTATCGCTATGAACATCTTGCGTGACACATGATAGAGCTCATAAACCACTGCAAACAGCATAACATATTCTAGTATACAAACATAAAGGTTACGAAATAAATGGAGAAGACTTTTTAATAGTTGACGCCGGCTCTAGCCTTGGGCAAGTACGTACACTTGGTTTTCACAATTCGATCACATATTTTAGAATTACTGCAATGAAGAGCTTCCTTCCACATTCATACTTTCCCCATGGCATCTCTTCAACATTTCAAATTTTGTGTACGGAATTTCAGGGTCTCCGGTTGTAATTTCGAGCCATTCAACGGCTTGTTTCCTGATTCACAGTACTGTTTCAGCGATAACGCGTAATTAAGCTATTGCGTGAGTACACCATTGATCTAATCACAGAGGCAGATTGCGCGGGATGATAGTGTACCTGTTAGCAGCCCGTTCATTTCCTACCTGACAAAGAATTTACGCTGGTAAAAAGCCATCTTGCGCGTGTAGCCTGACAGTTTCATCTTATGTTTGCCAGGCTCTTGCTTTATGATGTTAGTTTATATATATATATTGTAGTGGGTAACATGCATGTGGCGCTGTGCGGACTGCCACCGCTGCGGCGCGAGACCCGAGCTCGGGCTGCTGATGCGAACAGCTAGGACTCGCGATCAAGAGCCACTTGCGATCCCGCATACGAGCTGCAATAAACCCCCTTTCATTTGGTGGAGCTGCGGGGTAGACCTCGGAAACTGGAACTCCGAAGCCGGACGCTACCGACTGCTACGACCATGCCTGACGAAACCACCCAGGAATATGCACCACAGCCTCCGGCGGTCATCGTTTCCGGTGTGTTGCGCCAGCGTGATCCTGCCATCTTTAGCGGCACCGATGATCATGACATGGAGGATTGGTTGTCTTCTTATGAACGGGTGAGCCAGCATAACAAGTGGGACGACGTCACCAAGTTGCACAACGTGCTGTTTTACTTAACCGGCGTCGCGAACCTGTGGTTCCGAAACCACGAACACGATTTCGCCACATGGAGTACATTCAAAACAAGTTTCGCAGAAGTGTTCGGGCGCCCCGCTGTGCGCAAGCTTCGCGCAGAACAACGTCTACGTGGGCGTGCGCAACATCACGGTGAAACTTTCACAAGTTACATCGAAGATGTTATTGACCTGTGTAAGCGCGTGAATCCGTCAATGTCAGAACAGGACAAGATAAAACACATTATGAAAGGCATTGATGAGGACGCCTTCCAGATGTTGTTAGCGAAGGATCCGCGTACCGTGGCCGAAGTTATCAATTTGTGCCAAAGTTTTGACGAGCTACGGAAACAACGCATCTTAGCTCGGCGCCCACCGCCTACGGAAGATTCGTTAGCCGCATTAATTATTGGCGACAACCACACAACTTTGTTGACGCAAATAAAAGAATTTGTGCGCGAGGAGGTCGCACGACAGCTCTCGATTTTGCCGACCACGGAGAAGCCTTCTCAATGTTTGGCTCCAGCGCTCCGACAGATAATTCAAGAGCAAGTGACCGAAGCTCTTCCACCTCCGTGTCAGCCGGCTCCCGTGGCCGCGCCTCTGACGTATGCTGAAGCCGTTGCACGGGCGCCTCGTCTACAGGGATTCTCTCCTCCGCCTTCAGCGCCTCGCCCGCCGGTGTTCTCTCCTCCGCCTTCGCCTCGCCAGCCGGTGGATCCCTTTTTCAGTGCACAGCAGCGGGGGCCACATCCTTGGCGCACTGCTGACAACCGCCCAATATGCTATGCCTGCGGTACCCCGGGTCATGTTGTGCGCTTCTGCCGCCGGCGCTTGCCGGCCTTCGTGGGCACCCCGCGACGACCCAGCTCCGACTTCCGACCTTTCCGTATGCCTCAGCGACCACCACCGGAAGTCTACGCTGCTGATGACATACCGGCACCGCAGTCACAGCTCTACGGCACTCGTCGCTCGCCTTCCCCTCGTCGGCGCTCACTCTCACCCATGTGTCGTAGACCCAGTGCCAGTACTACTGAGGCGGAAAACTGATTTCCGCAGTTCCTGAGGCACGAACTGCGTCATCGTCGGAACATCAAAGTCCTCGTTTTCCCCCCGCTAACGTTATTGAAGTGTCCGTTGATGGCATCAAATGCCTTGCGCTCGTCGATACAGGTGCTGCTGTATCCGTCATTAGTGAGAAGCTTTGTCGTGCATTGCGGAAAGTGACCATGAAACCTTCGGTTCCATTGCTTAGAACAGCCAGTGCACAACAAGTTTAGCCAGTCGCTATGTGCACTGCCAGGGTGCTGATTCGAGACATATTGTATTCCATTGATTTCTTTGTGCTAACTTGATGCTCCCACGATGTCATTCTCGGTTGGGATTTTCTGTCGCGCCATCATGCCGTCATTGACTGTGCACGTGCTGAGGTTCAGTTCTCCGTTCTGTGCGATTTGCCATGTCACGACTTTCAAGTTCAGGATCTTAGCAGGATCTGTGCAGCTTCGGATACTGACCTTCCTCCTCACAGTGCTGTATTTGTCCCTCTTTCATGTGCATCGCTTGCCGAAGCGACGGTCATGTTTACACCCGCTGCCGTCTTCATTCGCCGCCAACCTATATTGTTGCCTTTCGCCCTTCTCACGGTTCACCATGGTGCTGCAGAAATACTGATTTCAAACCCAAATTCATACACTTTGGCTTTGCACTGTGGCGAGACTATTGGTACCGTCGAGTCTGTCGACGCTGACGCTATTGTGCATTTCCCTATGGCCGACGACGTAGATACTGCCAACGTAGCAGCACTGACACCCCATGTGCCATCTAACCGAGTACCACCGGATGTTTTTTGTCGCTCCATTGCGGATGACCTCGAGCCGACACAACGTGAGCGACTAATTACTCTTTTAAATGATTTTCACGCCTCTTTTGATTGGAACCAAGCATCATTAGGCCGCACAAGTACCGTCTCTCACCACATTGATACGGGACATCACGCACCATTACGCCAGCGTCCGTACCGCGTGTCATCCACCGAGCGTCGTGTCATCGCCGAGCAAGTTGAAGACATGCTTGACCGTGGTGTTATCCAGCCATCCTGCAGCCCTTGGTCATCGCCCGTAGTACTCATTAAGAAAAAAGATGGCTCGATTCGTTTCTGTGTGGACTATCGACGCCTCAACAAGATTACACGAAAAGATGTCTATCCTCTACCGCGCATAGATGACGCCATGGATTGTCTACATGGTGCTGAATTCTTTTCTTCTTTGGACTTGCGATCGGGCTATTGGCAAGTGCCAGTGGATGAATCCGACCGCTCGAAAACAGCTTTCATTACGCCTGATGGCCTGTATGAGTTTACAGTAATGCCATTCGGCCTCTGCAATGCGCCCGCACAATTCGAAAGAATGATGGACAATATTCTGCGAGGCCTCAAATGGAAGACGTGCCTGTGTTATTTAGACGACGTGGTAGTTTTCTCCCCTGATTTCACCATTCACCTCTCTCGTCTACGCGAAGTCCTTATTTGCCTTGCCACCGCCGGCCTTCAACTTAACTTGAAAAAGTGCCGCTTCGACGCCCGCCAGCTGACCATACTTGGCCATGTCGTTTCCAAAGACGGCGTCCTTCCCGACCCTGACAAACTTCGCGCTGTCGCCGAATTTCCGCGGCCGACTACACTGAAAGAGCTCCGAAGTTTTATCGGCCTTTGCTCTTATTTTCGACGCTTTGTGCGCAATTTTGCCTGCATCATCGCTCCCCTGACGAAGCTCCTGGCTGGCCCCGGTGACCTTCGCCATTGGACTCCGGCATGTGACCAAGCCTTCACCACTTTGCGTCGTCTGCTTACCTCACCGCCTGTTCTACGCCACTATGACCCGACTGCACCGACCGAAGTTCATACGGACGCCAGTGGCGTTGGTCTTGGAGCCGTCCTTGCACAACGCAAGCCTGGCTTTCCGGAATATGTGGTTGCGTATGCGAGTCGTGCCCTCACGAAGGCAGAAACCAATTATTCTGTCACAGAGAAAGAATGCTTGGCTATAGTTTGGGCGTTAAACAAATTTCGCCCTTACTTGTATGGCCATCCGTTCGATGTTGTGACAGACCACCACGCGCTCTGCTGGCTTGCGGCACTGAAAGACCCGTCAGGCCGTCTTGGACGTTGGGCTCTTCGGCTCCAAGAATTTGACATTCGCGTCATCTATCGATCCGGGCGCCAACATTCTGATGCCGATGCACTCTCCCGATCGCCCATGCGATCCGACGAAACGCCACCCTCACCCATAGAGTGCCCGGTTGCTACGCTTGCTGTTACCGACATGCCGTCTGAACAGAGGAAAGATCCGTGGATTGTGTCTCTCGTTGACATTCTTCACAGTTCTTCGACGGCTACATGCCCTCGAGCCCTTCGTCGCCAAGCCACCCATTTCGTGCTACGGGACGCCATCTTGTACCGCCGAAACTATCAGCCGGACGGTCGCAAATGGCTGCTAGTCATCCCTCGCCATTTGCGCTCCGACATATGCACGTATTTCCACGCCGACCCACAACAAGCTCATGCTGGCGTCCTGAAAACCTATGAGCGGCTCCGCCAGCGCTACTACTGGCGCGGCATGTATTCTTATGTCCGCAAATACATTCGGTCATGTGTAGCCTGTCAGCGACGCAAGACATCTCCTCATACGACAGGCCCTCTGCAACCTTTACCGTGTCCTGCACGTCCTTTTGATCGGATTGGCATTGACCTTTATGGGCCTCTTCCATCCACTGCTAAAGGAAATCGTTGGATAATTGTCGCAGTAGACCACCTCACAAGATATGCCGAAACTGCTGCACTTGCTTCGGCTGCTGCTCGCGACGTCGCCGCATTCATGTTACGGCATTTCATCTTACGGCATGGCGCACCGCGAGAACTGCTCAGCGATCGAGGCCGTGTCTTCTTGTCCGAAGTTCTTAATGAGCTACTCGCCGCTTGCCGCACTATTCACCGCACCACTACGGCGTATCACCCACAGACTAACGGTCTAACGGAACGGTTCAACCGCACTCTTGGTGACATGCTCACCATGTATGTTGCATCTGATCATTCCAATTGGGACGATGTCCCCCCTTTTGTGACGTACGCGTATAACACCGCCGTTCAGGCTACCACAGGCTTCTCCCCATTTTTCCTTCTTTATGGACGTGAACCATCCACTACCCTCGACACCATGCTACCATATCATCCGGATGCCTCTGAATTCACCCCTCTTTCCGAAGTTGCTCGCCATGCTGAAGAGTGCCGCCAACTGGCTCGCTCGTTCACGTCGGATACCCAAGGAATCCACAAAGATCGCCACGACAACGGGCAGCCCACACAGTCCTTCGCCGTGGACTCTCACGTCTGGCTTCAGCTGCCCTTCCAATCTCCAGGCCTTAGCCCAAAGCTTGCTCCGAAATATCAGGCTCCGTACCGGATCGTCGCGTGTACGTCGCCGGTGAATTATGTGGTCGAACCGGTGACGCCATCTTCGGACAAACGCCGCCGTGGCCGCGAGACGGTTCACATCAGCCGCCTGAAGCCGTACCACAACCCCCTTATCGTGTCATCACCTTAGGTCACCAGGATGGCTCCTCTTCACCGCGGGGGCAATTGTAGTGGGTAACATGCATGTGGCGCTGTGCGGACTGCCACCGCTGCGGCGCGAGACCCGAGCTCGGGCTGCTGATGCGAACAGCTAGGACTCGCGATCAAGAGCCACTTGCGATCCCGCATACGAGCTGCAATAAACCCCCTTTCAATATATATATATATATATATATATATACGTTATCACGATATCATCGGGAGATACTCAAGAGACGAGCCGCCGCGAGAACGACGACGATGTGGGTATGTGCCCTTGGCGCGAGCGAATGTCGGCCTGGTGCTCTGGCTCCAGTCCAGTGTAAATAGCCTCTAAATAGCCTCTTCCGTCTGTCTTTCTACACGTAACATTCTGGTGGAGGTGAGCGATCCCCATCCTCACCACGGAACTCCGGAGTGGTCGGTACATCGAGCTTGTCACCATGCCTCCCGGTGACGAGACCGCCTCTGCAACGGCGTCAGCTTGTCCGACTGCTCCAATTATCACGATTGCCCAACATCGCGACCCTGGTGTGTTCTCTGGCCTGGAGGGACAGGACCTTGACGAATGGATCAAGCTATATGAATATACCAGGGCTAATAACAGGTGGGACCCAACCATCATGCTTGCCAATGTCATCTTTTATTGCGAAGCAATACTGCTTTAGGTCGCACTTCAACCCGTTCCGTGGCGAGGCGGTGGTAGGCACCATTGACCTTTAGCGTGACCTCGCTGCGTGACGTCACACCACGTGACCTAGAGTGACGTCACACCAGCTGTGTAAAAAGGGGGCCCCTTCTCACGCCGTCGCGAGGCGAGGCGGTAGCCACCAACGGCGGCCTAACAACGGCGGCCTAACACACTATTGCTTCGCAATCACCAGGCTTAACCAAGCTAAGCCACGGCCGCTTTTTTATCTCGGCGGCACCCCACGCGTGAGGCACCAGACGCATGAAGACGAAATAACCAGTTGGGACAGTTTCAAAGAAAAGCTACGGGAACTGTTCGGCGACCCCATTGGCCGCAAGGTTCCCGCGAGAAAGGCTCTTGCTTCTCGTGTTCAGACATCTACAGAGCCATACGTTTAATACATCCTCGACGTCTTGGCTCTATGCCTCAAAGCTGACGATGCTATGTCTGGAGCAGATAAAGTGTCACATGTTCTAAAAGGCATCCCCAACGACGCTTTCAATTTGCTTGTTTTCGGCCACGTCTCGACAATCGACGCCATCATTAAAGAATGTCGTCGCCTTCAACAAGCTAAGAGCCGCCGTATCACACAGCACATCACGCGGCCACCCAACACTGCTGCTACGTCGACATGTGAGGGTCGACCGCGCCAGGCCGCCACCTGCGACGACGTCACCCGTATTGTTCGCCGCGAGTTCGAGGCTGCCTGTTCGCCAGCTTTCGCCGCGACGCCTCCGAACCGCCAGCAACCACGATTGCGATGATTAAGATTGTCCTTTAAGATTGTCCTGTTCTTTTCGAACTGTTGGTGTAACTGTGCTAATACGTGATCTATGAATAGAATGAACAGAGTTCCACGGAAATGTTTCTCAGCATTTTATGATGCAATGCTCCAACGTTCCTGCTGTGGGACTTCGGCTCGTTGGTAGCTGATTTCCACATCCAGTTTTCCTCACAGTTCCTGTACTTGTGCAAAGATTTTTGAGAATGAGGCAGTCGCATTCTGGCTGTCATTTTCAACAGCTTGCTTTACCACATCTATGTCGTCAATGGCGGGGCTCATGTCGATGTTCCTTGTCTGCAGCTTTGACAGAGGCAGAGTCACCTCTAACAGATGCTTTGCCACATGAAGGCTCACAAGGAATGCCGGTGACAAAAGTGACAACGCTAGACTATTTGCCTGAACTGGACTTTCGCCATCGCCGTTTAATTTCATCTCCTCTAGTGCCGCGATCACTGGTTGAAACAGATTCACAAATGAAAGAACTACATCATGTTTCTCCACCCAGTGAGTTTCACATAATCCCAAAAGTCGCTGCCTTGTGGACTCAGGAGACATCAAACTTATCATTTCTCGTAAGACTTGTGAGCAGTTAGGAGGTTTGCGGAAAAAGTTCCATGTTGCCTTTAGAGTTCCAAAACAGTTTCGGATATCTGTGATGGAGCAAGCCGCACAGAGACCTAGACTCAGGGAGTGGCTGGCGACATGTGTATAGTGCGGCTGGATATTTCTCGCGAATTCCAGCTTGCACACCATTCGTTTTACCGGCCATGGAGCTGGCAACATCATTGCCTTGGCCACGAAGATGGTGCATGTTAATTGCAAGGTCCAGCAGAAATTTCATAATCGTGCCGGCGAGGGCCCTGCCACTTGGGTCCTGAATTGGCACAAAACATATAAACACTTCTTCGATGTTGCTGGCAACCTTGTTTAGGTACCTAGCACAAACAGCAAGCTGCTGAATTCCAGCAATGTCCATAGTCTCGTCGGCAAGTACGGAGAAGCAGCCTGCAGCGTTTATTTGTGCAACTAGGCTTTCTTTGATAATTTCACCACAAATTTCTACTATTTCATTCTTTACGTCTTAGTTTAAATACGAGGCATTACTGGAACAACTTTCCGAATGGTTCTTCAGATCTGTATCTCCACAATCGGCTCGCATGCGAAGAAGTGCTCTGAAGATACCAGCATTTTCTGCAGGGGCTCTGCTCAAATCTATAGGACCACTGTGCCTATGACCACGGAGAGCCAGACCCTGCCGCCAGCAAAAAAAGCACTGTCTTAATAATAGGCCGTAACTTTCTTCAGTTTTCTCTTATTTGACTTTGCCAGCCTTGGTCCAGCTCATCGATCACATTGGGTGCGCTTCCTGAGAATGTTTGGAGAAAATTATCAGCTGCCAGCTGACAGTCACGCTGATATTTAGTATTTTCGTGTGTGTCTAAGATTTCAAGCGCGTGCTCCCATTTCTGGAAAGGCTTGGACACGAGGGCTCCAGTGTGCGCATGTTGGCCCTTGCCGACCTCATGTCTGCAGAAAAGCGCACACACTCGGCAAAACGTACCTTATTGAAGCGCTGAGTAGTTGACCCATCGATACCTATCTAGCCAAGCCAACTGAAACCTTCGTTTTTGCTTCAAATCTTTCGTACATTTGAACATGAAACCTTGCGGAGGAATCCAAGAAGTTAACGGCTGATATCTAGATTGATCCTCATTTTTGAGCCATCCTGTTGCATCCAAATGTCAAACTTGCTTGTTTTCACCTTTTGTTGATCTGAAACAAGTAAATATTTAAGGCATCACTATGCAGTAAGCCATTTGACAGCGCTGTTTTCATACTGTATAATAATTTTACGAATAATAAAGCTTAGGCAGGAATTCTCACCAGAGGAGCATGTTGGCACAGGCGGTGCAGGCTCCTGCGGCACATTTTTCAGATGAGTCTCTGAAGCCAGTCTCTCGTCTTCAGTGGCGGTAGAAATGTTTTGTCTAGAAGCAGTATCTGTATAAACCGGAAGAGAAAAAAAATTAAGCAGCGGCTGTGAGATGTCGCTGTTCCCCGTGAACCAAGGGGGTTTCCAGGTTCGGCGGAAAAGTATGTTTCTGGCCGTACAAGAAGCAACCTTTGTTTTCTTGCTTTTTTTTTTCTTTCTTTCGTTTTAAAATCTCGTAACGTCATGCGGGGCAGCAGTATTGCCTGTAAAAGTGTATATTTTGTCTCCATGGGCAAGGCTCTTCCTGCAAACTCGTAGCGTAATGCGTTGGTCCGCGGTTTTGTGACCTGAATGAAAATGTGTTTCCGAACAAACTGACGGGAACCGCACGTATTCAGTTTTGTCGTGACGTCTTTTTTACCCATGTGTGCCGGCAACACAGCGTGAAATTTTGAACCAGGGTGCGAGAATATGTATAACGAGTGGCGAAATTAAGGTGGCTGATATACTACGTTGTCAGCGTTCATCCTGCCGTCACTACAAATGTATCAGTGCTCTTATCGCGGTGCATCTTTTTGTCTACCCCACCAGAGAGATAGTTAACATTTGAAGGTAATTACCTAGCTAGGTCTTAAGTTTCGAACGATTCAGCAAGCAATACTGCTACACATAGAGGCTAGCTCATTAGGAGTTTCACCATCTCAGAACTAAAAAAGCTACGAAGACTAGAGTTGGTAAATTACCCAGCGTAGGTTCTTCATCCCCTTGAAGGAGCCGGACTTGCGAGACGTCTTCCTGCCCAACATAAACTTCAGTGCTAGTCTGACGCCCTAGGCACGTAATTGTTTCATTGGTGAATTACGGTGAATGATACAAATCTTTTGTATTATAAACGCATCGCTAGAGCTTCAGACTAGTTTTACAAATATTTATGTAGTCTATGACACCTATCTTGCCCCTAGTTGTTTTTTAAAACTCCGGTTATTCAAACGCTAAATTATATGGCAGGAAATATTCAGTCAGTCATGAGCGACAATTCGAGTTCGGGAAGCTATCAGTAATTTGTTTTATGATAAGCAAGTAGTTATCTGAAAATATTTGCCCACCTTATAAATGAATTACTTAATGTCTACGGTGTGGTTTGAAGAGTTGTGGGGCATGTATAGTAAAAAAAAAGCCACAGTTTCATCGAAAGGGCGAATCAATGAATGCGATAGCAACACAATGGAAAACAAAATCAACAAGCATGGCGTCACGTGCGCACAAACGTAAACGCATCTTATTCCACGACCTCGGACAATCAAGGGGGTAACGCTAGCGGCACAAGAGCGACAGCAGCAGCTACCCTCGTGATGCCACTAGCCTCAACCCAAACTAAGCGGAGAGCAAGACGCGCCACGCAAGACGCACTGTCACTATCGCATAGGGTCCACCCGGCCACCGCGCCCACGCTTATAGGGTCGCTTTCAATATAAAGTGCAGGCGGCCACGCCAAACGCAGCCCGCCCTCCCTTCCACAATCCCCCACCCATTCCCGATGCATCGCGCGCTACGGAAAGCGGTGCGCTTCTTCCCGACTTTTCTCCCTGGCGCCCAGAAGACTGAGCCACTCTCGTCGGCTCACTCCTCCTGCCCAACCGCACCCCTCTCCTGCGCTTTCACTCGCACATACAGCATGGGTCGCGCGGTGACAATGTTATCGCCTTTGGTCTTAATACGGAACCTCACTGTAACGGCAGGAATGCGCCTGGAGTGTCCACATAATTGCTATCGCAACAATATAAAGTGTGAAGTGAAGAGTCCCGTGACCCTTACTTTACGCAAGTACCAAAACCGAATTTTCACTATGCGAGAATTTGCTGCGCCGCAAGATTTTTTTTTCCTTTTGTGGGACGGGGACACCGAAATGCAAAAAAAAAAACGCAAAGGAAGACATGTTAGTCACAATCGAATTCCTCACCTAATGTGGCTACCGAAGGAATAACAAACAAAACGTGAGGCGCATAGTTCAAAGAGGAGCGTACGCATGCTGCTCGGTATCATACACCGGCAGGACAATATACTTTCCGGAGAGGTTACTGTAACATCTAAGTGAAACTCATGCCCTCACGCGAACGCGTTGCAATCCGTCGAGTCCCCACAGTGATGACGGCGAGCGATCATTGTATTTTTTTCCCGTCTCTTAGGCACAACACGTCCAAAACGCTGCCAGGCCAGAATCCAATGGGACAAAGAAAAACGAACCCGCACTGAAGTATGCTACGCGGCGGTCAGGGCAACACGAGAAAAACGCATGCGCTCTGGCTCGCTCTGGAACCCAGCGGGTAGCGAGAACAAGAAAATTGAAGAGGCTTAATTTGTTCTAGCGAATAGAAGTCAAACAAGAAAAAATAAATAAGAACGTAATTACCTGTGCTTGCTTGAGTGTCTGGACATGGGCGCTTTGGCGCAGGTGAAAAAAATGCTGATATTCTTTCCTGACATAATGGCACAAATAACTCAGCTCAACGCTTCCTCTCATCGGACTTCGCTGCGTGTTTTCTCAACTTATCTGACAGTGTGTTCATTTGGCTTGCCTCGTTGAATGGGCAGATATACGACTGTAGTAAAATCAGTGCACCTTTGGCGTTAAATGATTAACAGAGCATTAAACCCATAATGTTTCGGAATTGAAAATCTAAATCACGACTTTGGAAATGTCCGTGCACGTTTCGCATCAAATGTTTATGAGAATTTTGTACCTTTAAGGTTTCGGAATTGAAATCCACGTGCTCCGTAGATTCCCCGGTCGCCATGAGATGCCGCAATGAGCCCACTCGCCAGTGTCGCTGCCTATGTTTGTGGGAGCATATACAAGAACACTAGCTCACCATAGAAACGCCCTTTAAACATCGTGCTCGGATGGGGCTTCTTGCGTTATGCGACACCAGATGCAGGGACGTTGCCACGGAATCAAGCCTGAGTTTGGTATGTTCGCCCTAAAACCTCTTTTCGAGCGTGAAACAATAATTGTAGACAAAATCCAGAATGATTTCCGGCGCCGGGGCATGTTTTGGTCGGCGGTGCATCACAGCACGAACAATTTGGAAGGGGAGGCTGAAGCCCCATAGCCCCCCCCCTCCTGGCTACGCCCCTCTATGTCATTCCACTCTTCTGCGGAAAAACGTATGTTGGTCAAACCGGCAGATGCATCAATGAGAAATTCAAAGAGCATCGACATAACGACACTAAGCTGATCTCGGGTCATTTGGGTATTCATTGCCGAGATTGTTCCTGCAAACCCATGTTTGAAAGTACATGAATTCTGTATAGGGCTCATAGGGGGATGACAAGGGAGATTGTGGAGGCGTGACAATGACGACATAATGAGAACCAGGTGTTGAGGGTGAAAACACGACGACCGAACGAGCACGACGGCAACACTAACACGAGCACATGTATACCTAGAGGCCCAAGCTAGTAGACAACTTGGGCAACAGGGCGGGAGCAAGAGGCTACACAGACAGACAGACAGACAGACAGACAGACAGACAGACAGACAGACAGACAGACAGACAGACAGACAGACAGACAGACAGACAGACAGACAGACAGACAGACAGACAGACAGACAGACAGACAGACAGACAGACAGACAGACAGACAGACAGACAGACAGACAGACAGACAGACAGACAGACAGACAGACAGACAGACAGACAGACAGACAGACAGACAGACAGACAGACAGACAGACAGACAGACAGACAGACAGACAGACAGACAGACAGACAGACAGACAGACAGACAGACAGACAGACAGACAGACAGACAGACAGACAGACAGACAGACAGACAGACAGACAGACAGACAGACAGACAGACAGACAGACAGACAGACAGACAGACAGACAGACAGACAGACAGACAGACAGACAGACAGACAGACAGACAGACAGACAGACAGACAGACAGACAGACAGACAGACAGACAGACAGACAGACAGACAGACAGACAGACAGACAGACAGACAGACAGACAGACAGACAGACAGACAGACAGACAGACAGACAGACAGACAGACAGACAGACAGACAGACAGACAGACAGACAGACAGACAGACAGACAGACAGACAGACAGACAGACAGACAGACAGACAGACAGACAGACAGACAGACAGACAGACAGACAGACAGACAGACAGACAGACAGACAGACAGACAGACAGACAGACAGACAGACAGACAGACAGACAGACAGACAGACAGACAGACAGACAGACAGACAGACAGACAGACAGACAGACAGACAGACAGACAGACAGACAGACAGACAGACAGACAGACAGACAGACAGACAGACAGACAGACAGACAGACAGACAGATAGACAGACAGACAGACAGACAGACAGACAGACAGACAGACAGACAGACAGACAGACAGACAGATAGATAGATAGATCTCAAAGCGGCGGAAGTACGCAAAGAATCCTAATCGCGATCAAAACACTCGTAAAATCGCTGCTTAGTCATTCTGCTGTGCTGGTGAGGCATGGCTGTTTCGGAACAAGAAAATTTTTTTGGAAGCGCTAATCCAGCTGTCTGTAAAACTATTCATGTTACTTTCTAGATAGGCCACACTACCACTGCAACTTGCGGTAGTTTTACACATATCACCTAACAGCTTTTAAACGCGTTCAAATGAAGTGGTTGAACCCATAATTTCGACGGCAATAAAATTTTCGCGTTTACTTGATATTTACGAATAAGAGCGTCTGTAATTAACGTACTGCGAACACTAAAACCTAGTACCGAATAAAAGATTCGTAAAGTTTATGAGGTACCCGAACTCATCAAATCTCAAACTACTATCTTGGAACCACAACTACACTCGCGTTTCTCAAAAACGTCAATTATTTGACAAATAATGTAATGAAGCACCTCGTTACACAGTCGCATCCTTCTCACACCATTTGTTCCACACATTCAACTTTAAATGTGCGAATGTCATAGTTCTCCATGGTGCTTTCTGGCCCTTTACTGCCGTTGTCTTCTAATGTGCACCGCTGTTTGGGATATCGAGTGTAACTAAACGGTTCCATGAATAGCGTACAGACCTATTCATAAAGGCCTAACCCTATACGGCGCTAGATGATGTGCATCAGGTAGCAAATCACCCGTGGTATCACTTGAGAAATATTTTATTTTCTTTAAAATATGCGCGCAAGCCTAAGGCTTGTTGAAAGGTTCTTCTTTAGTAAGCCGTTCGTTTCCTATACATTTTTTCTTTAAATATATACGGCTTCACATGAGTAAATCATAATGTTGATAACTAAGGGCTTCTATAATTTTGGAATATATTTCTTCGTTTGTGCTCTTAGAAAAACATTTTCCAGAAACCTACTAAAAGAGAAAGTTCAGGCTGCCTATCACGCACGTGGATCGCAAACTTTGTCGTCAGCATCTCATATGCAAAAAGAAAAAGATGAAAGCCTCTTCGCTAGCAACATAGCAGTCCTGGCACACACGTGTAAAGAGCATCTTTCAACAACCATGGCATACAGATTTTGTGAGACGTCATTATGATGTCAAATGTCAGGACGGTACATTTAGCGTCGGAAGTCTAGGCAGTCATTCCTTCTTGATGGATTAACCTTTAGAGTAGTCCAAGTTCTCTGAATTCGAAATAAGGCGGAATACGTAATGGCGAGAGCAGATGGAGACAGCGTGCTGTATCTAGGGGAAAAAAAGCCCGCGAGTTGAACTTGCGGGTATCAAAAGAAATGTAGCGAAGGATTGGCAAACAACAAATGTTGCGCGAAAATAAGTCAAACATAAAAAAGCTAAAGAAACGAAACTACAATGCATAAAAAGAAATAAAAGCAGGAAAAGTACCCGCGCAGAAAATTGGAGACTCAAAGGCAATAAGTAGAAGAACGGACAACTAAGGACCGTCACTACCAGATACTAAAATGAAATCGAAGTAGGTGAAGAGATACGGGAGGGCACCAAGCGAGAATTTTGCTCAAAGAAACACGCAAGTACAAAAACACCAACTAGGAACGGTCTGTGTATTAAGTAAACGCCAAAGAAAATCTTAATCTATCAGTCAAATATATGACAACAACGCCTTGTGCATTCCTTATGAGCCAGTCCTTCCACCCCCCTCGGCCAGCGCTTATCAGATTGGACAAGAAGAACCGACAGTCGTCCGTCAACGAACGGCAAAGACCATTGGCAATCATCACTGTAGCTACCACAGCTGCAGCTCAACCAAATAGAACATCCGGGGATTAATTTCTTCGTGTTCATTGCACGCGCTAAAGAATGTTGTTTTGTCGATGAGTGTAAGCCGCTGTAGGCATTCCAAATATAAGCTTAATGAAGCAGACAGTCTCTTGGAATAATGTTGCAGTGCATACACACGAAGACGGAAAAAAGCTCATGAGAGGCAATGACACGTTGCTATTTGTCTTCTATGTGTGTTTTTGCATTCCAAGTTGTAGTACTTAGATGCATAGGCGCTTCAGTAAAATTCTAGTTGCAGCTTCTTTCGGAAGCACCTCGCTTACGCCCTCAATGCCCATTTTCCCAACTTCTATATTAATGACCGAGCCTAGGTACATGACGGAAGATATATAGATGCTTACTTCGTTTCCTCTTTTCTCGAAAACCATAGCAGCCCCTGCTTGGCAGCGTAATGCTGCTTTCAAGCAGGATAGTGATAATTTAGAGCGCGAGCGCATGCGGCAAGCAGCGGCACAAATTCCACCACGTTCTCGTTTACGGAATAAAAACAGCACATGACACGATAGCAGCTCTCTACTTGGCATGTATTAGAATGAACTGTGTGAACAGTGGTTTGCTGCTTTAGCCAACACAAAGTTCAACCTCGTGGTGGTGGTGGGGGTGGCGGTGGTGAATTGTAGCAACAGGCGGCTTTAGCCTGGCTATCAAGGCCGGCAATTCCTACGCCCGAGCGTCTCTTACAATACCGCTGAACGGTTTCACCATATGTCCATCAAACCAGTCTCTCTTAAGAATTCCTGCCCAATAGACTGATGCCGCGTCTGGTCAATGAATGCTATAAACGCTGGAAAAGGGGTTTCTTTCAGATTAAGCGTAACAGAATTATGCTTTCTCGTATGATCAAATAACAACCCGACATACAATGTATAACGGTGACCGAACGAGGACGTAGAACGAAACAGATACTCAGATACAGTGCTTCACTTTTAACTACATATTTTATTTTCGCACGCATTGTAAATAAATTCCGTACGAGTGGAAACAAACGTGACATCTATAAAGGACATTCAGTGGTGCATGCGACGGACCTTACACGTGTCCAAGGCATGGTGAAAACATGCTGCAACGGTTACAAAGATAAACCGAGGAATCGTATTTGCTTTTCAGATTGCGACACTGATGGCTTGCTCACGCCCCTTTCCTCTAATTCTGTTATTTCGTAGGTCTCCACAATCTCCCTTGTCATCCTGCTATGAGCCATGTACAAAATGGAAATACTTTCAAACATGGGTTTGCAGTGTCGAATGTTGTATGAATGTTGTTGCAGGATCAATTGTTGTATCTGTATTGACGTGTCTGCATAGCTTCTGCAGACACTCAGCGGCAGAGAAAACCACGCCCACCCCCGATTTTGCCGCTATTCTTCTGAGATTATGTCAAATGCAATGAATGTATGGTACGCCGCACTTTTTTCCTCAAGCATGGCACTGCTTCCATTCGATGCGTTTTGAACACCTCCACCTTAAGCTATCCGCGACAGAGGTGAGAATGCGCATCGGGTAACCAGGATGTGCAATGCGCTTGGCCTAATCTCTGAAACTGCTTTCCACTTTGTGGTCACATGACCTCGTCAGAGAATGATTGAAACACGATGTTATCACAGGTTACTACAGGTTGGTAACCTGCAGTCGTAACGTTGTCTATGCCATTGTACTTTCGTGTGCAAAAGCCTATGTTCGTCTAACCGGCAGACGCATCAAAAAGATATTAAAAGAGCATCGACATAACATCGCTACGGCGATCTCCGGTCATTTGCGTATTCATTGCCGAGATTGTTCCTGCAAACTCATGTTTGAGAGTAATTCCGTTTTGTATAGGGCTTATAGCGGGATTACAAAGGGAGATTGTGGAGGCGTGACAATGACGACATGATGAGAATCGGGTCCCCAAAGCGAAGAGACGACTGCGGAACGAGCACGACGGCAACACCCCCACGAGCAGATATATACCAAGAGGCCCAAGATTGCGGACAACTTCGGGCACTGGGCTGGACTCAGAATCTCGACAGACAGACAGACAGACAGACAGACAGACAGACAGACAGACAGACAGACAGACAGACAGACAGACAGACAGACAGACAGACAGACAGACAGACAGACAGACAGACAGACAGACAGACAGACAGACAGACAGACAGACAGACAGACAGACAGACAGACAGACAGACAGACAGACAGACAGACAGACAGACAGACAGACAGACAGACAGACAGACAGACAGACAGACAGACAGACAGACAGACAGACAGACAGACAGACAGACAGACAGACAGACAGACAGACAGACAGACAGACAGACAGACAGACAGACAGACAGACAGACAGACAGACAGACAGACAGACAGACAGACAGACAGACAGACAGACAGACAGACAGACAGACAGACAGACAGACAGACAGACAGACAGACAGACAGACAGACAGACAGACAGACAGACAGACAGACAGACAGACAGACAGACAGACAGACAGACAGACAGACAGACAGACAGACAGACAGACAGACAGACAGACAGACAGACAGACAGACAGACAGACAGACAGACAGACAGACAGACAGACAGACAGACAGACAGACAGACAGACAGACAGACAGACAGACAGACAGACAGACAGACAGACAGACAGACAGACAGACAGACAGACAGACAGACAGACAGACAGACAGACAGACAGACAGACAGACAGACAGACAGACAGACAGACAGACAGACAGACAGACAGACAGACAGACAGACGGACAGACGGACGGACAGACGGACGGACAGACGGACAGACAGACGGACAGACAGACAGACAGACAGACAGACAGACAGACAGACAGACAGACAGACAGACGGGCAGGCAGGCAGGAAGGCAGGCAGGCAGACAGACAGACAGACAGACAGACAGACAGACAGACAGACAGACAGACAGATAGACAGACAGACACAGACAGACAGACAGACAGACAGACAGACAGACAGACAGACAGACAGACAGATTTCGAAGCGGTGGAAGTACGTCATTACTAATATGGATGAGATAGTTCAAGTGGCTGAGGAGTTCTATAGATATTTATACAGTACCAGATAATGGAAGAGAGAATAGTCTAGAGGAATTCGAAATCCCACAGGTATCATCGGAAGAAGTTAAGAAACCCTTGGGAGCTATGCAAAAGGGGAAGGCAGCTGGTGAGGATCAGGTAACAGCAGATTTGTTGAAGGATGGTGGGCAGATTGTTGAAGAGAAACTAGCCACCCTGTATACGCAATGTCTCATGACTTCGAGCGCACCGGAATCTTGGAAAAACGCTAACATAATCCTACTTCAAAAGAAAGGGGACGCCAAAGCCTTGAAAAATAATAGACCGATCAGCTTACTGTACGTTGCCTACAAACTATTTACTAAGGTAATTGGAAATAGAATCAGGAACACCTTAGACTTCCGTCAACCAAAGGACCAGGCAGGATTCCGTAAAGGCTACTCAACAATAGACCACATACACACTATCAATCAGGTGATAGAAAAATGTGCGGAATGTAACCAACCTTTATATATAGCTTTCATTGATTACGAGAAAGCGTTTGATTCAGTCGAAACCTCAGCAGTCATGGAGGCATTGCGGAATCAGGGTGTAGACGAGCCGTATCTAAAAATACTGAAAGATATCTATTGCGACTCCACAGCCACCGTAGCCCTCCATAAAGAAAGCAACAAAATCCCAATAAAGAAAGGCGTCAGGCAGGGAGCTACCATCTCTCCGATGCTATTCACAGCGTGTTTACAGGAGGTATTCAGGGACCTGGATTAGGAAGAATTGGGGATAAGAGTTAATGGAGAATACCTTAGTAACTTGCGATTCGCTGATGATATTGCCTTGCTTAGTAACTCAGGGGACCAACTGCAATGCATGCTCACCGACCTGGAGAGGCAAAGCCGAAGGGTGGGTCTAAAAATTATTCTGCAGAAAACTAAAGTAATGTTTAACAGTCTCGGAAGGGAACAGCAGTTTACAATAGGTAGTGAGGCACTGGAAGTGGTAAGGGAATACATCTACTTAGGACAGGTAGTGACTGCGGATCCGGATCATGAGACGGAAATAATCAGAAGAATAAGAATGGGATGGGGTGCGTTTGGCAGGCATTCTCAGATCATGAACAGCAGGTTGCCATTATCCCTCAAGAGAAAAGTTTATAACAGCTGTGTCTTACCAGTACTCACGTACGGGGCAGAAACCTGGAGGCTTACGAAAAGGGTTCTACTTAAATTGAGGACGACGCAACGAGCTATGGAAAGAAGAATGATAGGTGTAACGTTAAGGGATAAGAAAAGAGCAGATTGGGGAGGGAACAAACGCGAGTTAATGATATCTTAGTTGAAATCAAGAAAAAATATTGGCATGGGCAGGACACGTAATGAGGAGGGAAGATAACCGATGGTCATTAAGAGTTACGGAATGGATTCCAAGGGAAGGAAAGCGTAGCAAAGGGCGGCAGAAAGTTTGGTGGGCGGATGAGATTAAGAAGTTTGCAGGGACAACATGGCCACAATTAGTACATGACCGGGGTAGTTGGAGAAGTATGGGAGAGGCGTTTGCCCTGCACTGGGCATAACCAGGCTGATTATGATGATGATGGAAGTACGCAAACAATGCTAATCACAATAAAAGCACTCCGAAAATTGATTCTTCGTCGTTTCGCTATGAGGATAAAGCGTGGATGTTTGGAAACAATAACATTTTTTTGGAAGCGCTGAACCAGTTTTGTGTACTAAACGTTGCATGTTATTTTGTAGATACGTCACACTACCTCTGCAACGTGCGAAAGTTCTACACATATCAACTAAAAGTTGTTAGACACGTTCACATGAAGTGGTTGAAGCCGAAATTTCGACTGCTATCAAATTTTCGCGGTTACATGATATGTAGGCATAAGAGCCATTATAGTTAACGTACAGCGAACACCAAAACCTAATAGCGAATAAGAGATCTGTAAAATTTATGAGGTAGCCGAACTCATCTAATCTTAAACGATTATCTTGGAACCTCAAAACATTATCTCATCATCTAAAACATCAATTATTTGACAAATAATGTAGTGAAGTCCCTCGTTACACAGTCGCATCCTTGTCACACCATTTGTTCCACACATTCAACTTTAAATGTGCGAATGTCGTGGTTGTCCATGGTGTATTCTGGCCCTTCACTGCCGTTGTTTTCTCATATGCACCGCTGTTTCGGCTACCGAGTGTAACTAAACGTTTCCATGAGTAGCGCCCAGACCTATTCATAAAAGCCTCCCCCTATACGGGGCTAGAGGATGTGGCATCAGGTAGCAAATCCTCCATGGTATCACTTGAGAAATATATTATTTTAAATAAGGGCGTAAGCATAAGGCTTATTGAAAGCTACATTTTTAGTAAGCCGTTCTTTTCCTATACATATTTTCTTTAAATATATATACCTTCTCATGAGTACATAATCTTCCTAACTCAGCGCTTGTATAATTTTGGAATATATTTTTTCGTTTGTGCTCTTAGAAAAACACTTTCCCGATACATTTAAAAAGAGAAAGTTAAGGCTGCCTATCACGAACGTGGATCGCAAACTTTGTCGTCAGTATATCATATCCTAAAAAAAGATCAAAGCTTCTTCGCTAGCAACATAGCAGTCCTGGGAGGCACGCGTAGAGGGCATCTTTCAACAACCATCGCATGCAGATTTTGTGAGACATCATTGTGATGTCAAATGTCAGGACGGTACATTTAGCGTCGGAAGTCTAGGCAGTTTTTTCTTGTTGATGAATTAAACTTCAGAGTAGTCCAAATTCTCTGAATTCGGAATAAGGCGGAATATCTAATGTCGACAGGAAATAGAGACAGCGTACGTTCTTCCGCACGAAAGTGGAATGGCCTAATGGCAGCCGCTTTCGCATCGTTTGTCGTGGATATTTTCAGTGCCACAAGTGCATGTTTCGCTCTCAAGAGCAGAAATTGTCCCCGACTGCCTCTGCCTGCAAGGCGCTTATCCTTATCATATGAATTTTGAAGCAAAGCGTTTTATTCTGCCTTGGTGCGTTAGCATTAGCATGAATTCTCCGAAGACGGAAAAAAACACTCCAAGATTGCCCTTCGTCCGTAGCGCGGTACCTACTTGCACAGCGCTGCATGCACGCTGTTTCATGCCTTTTACTTCGCCCAGTCCCACCTGGCCACAACAACAGCCGGGAGAGCACGCTCTAGCTATAACGGTGGTACAAAACATGCAGACTACCGCAAAGCTGCACACACAACAACTTTGCCGCGGTATAAGCTCTGCGGAGCCGCACAAGCCACCATAGAAAAACCGTCATTGTACGACGGAAATATGGCCAATACAAATAGAAACTGGCGTGTGACTTCCTCTGCACTTTCGTCGTAGCGCGGGGACTGGGTAGCGTCTCACCTTAGTTTTTGTTGTTTCTAATATGATGTGTGTTTGTATGTGAATATTCCTAAATTCGTCCTTATGCCTTTCAATGGCTTCGACAGTATGCAAACAGATCATTTTCAATGAAGCACTGTTTTATTAACAAATAAATGAAAGTGAATACCGTTATTCAACTGTTGGATTTGAAAGGAGGACCTCAGCACAGAAACCCGATATTGAAACCAGTATGCTATAGAAGCATTTGTAACCAAAGGCATACCACGTCCTTTAGAATTTTTGGCGCAAAGGCCAGCGCGTAGAGACGCTAGGCATCCTTTTGATTTGACCACGTCGACATGCAGAAAAGCTGCAATATGAAGCGATTATGCTATCTACAGAGTCTTGTTGCCTTTCGTGTCTACAAACTATAGATGGTTTAGATTTTGAGGACCAAAACGTCTGGTACAGCTAAGTAAACAAAGCGACAAGAAGGCCTAAGGCCACATGGAATAGGAGCGGACAAATATATCTGCTGTCCATAATTCCCATGTTAACTGAACAACCACCAGTGCCATATTTCCCTCGTTATTCCGTCTCACAAGCTACACTCATCACACAGTATCCTTGCGCAGCAGTATATAGTACCGAGCGTAACTGGGTGGTGTATGGCTGCACTGGAGACTCTTATTTTTGCTCGCTACGTGATACTGTACAGCAATGCGTAGCGTGTTGGGACCTTTGCGCATGCACGTCGTATACCGAGACTTACTGTGGAAGTTACCGCCGGTAATCGTAATAGCCAGGGGCGTAGACAGGGAGGGGTTTATGGGGCTTCAGCCGCCCCCCCAAAAAAAATTTTTTCGTGCTGTCATGCATCGCTGATCAAACGACCCCCCACGCCGGATATCGCATTCTGTATTTTGTCTAGAATGTCTTTTTCACGCTCGAAAAGACATTTCAATGTGAACATTGCTAACTCGGGCGGTATTTCCTGGCAGCGCCCACACACCGGGAGTCACACGACGCAAAAGCCGCTACGGAGCACAAAGCTATAAGGGCAATTTGATGGCGTGCGGGGTCATCGTGGCATTTTGCGGAGGCAGCAGAATCTACGGAGCGCACGGCTTTCAAATCCGAAAATATATGGGCATAACATTCTCATAAACTTTTGATACGAAAGGTGCACTGATATTTTCAAAGTTGTGCTTCAAATTTTGAATCCTGGAACTTTGTGGGTGTAATGTTGTTATAAACATTTTACGCCAAAGGTGCATTGACTTTTCTAAAGTCGTACATCGGACCCTACAAGACAAGCCAACTCAACACACCGTCAGACAAGTTGACAAAGTACGCAGCGAGGTCCGATCAGACGAAGAGTTGTGGTGGTTAATTTGTGCCGTCGCGTCACAGAGAAGAATATACACTTTTTTTCACCTTTGCCAAAGCATACATGTCAAGGCACTAAAGCCAGGAAAGGTCTCTACGCTTTATTTGCTTTCTACTTTGTCTTCCATTCGCGAGGACACAATGAGCCTCTTCAATTTAGTTGTCCTCGCTACCCGTGGTCTGCCAGAGCCAGCCAATGCGCATGCGTTTTTCCGGTGTTGCCACGACCACCGCGCGGCGCACTTCGGTGCGCGTTCGTTTTTCTCTGGCCGAGTGAATTTTCGCCTGGCAGCGAAACAATGGTCGATCGCCGCCATCACTGCGGGGATTCGACGGACTGCAACGCGTTCGCCTGATCGTAATCTCTCCGGAAAGTCTCGTCTCGACGGTGTAGGATACCGAGCAGTATGCGTATGCTTCTCTGTAGACCAAGTGTCTCCATTTTCTTCGGTATTCCTTCCGTAGCCACATTAGTTGCCCAAAGAAGGCATTAGATTGTGGCCAACAAGCTTTCCTTTGCGCTTTTTTCATTTCCGTGCCCTGGCCCCACAAAAGAAAAAGAAGACATTGTTGCGGCGCAGCGAATTGTCCCATTGTGACAGTTCGATTTTGTTACTTCTTCTTCTGCGGAAAGTAATGGGCCATGGGACGCTTCAGTTGCCGGATACTCTTATTATATTATTGCGATAGCGATTATATGAACACTCCAGGCGCATTCCTGCCGTCCCCGTCGCCATCATAATCCGTATAATGTCCTCTGCGATAATATCGTGACTGCGTGCGCTTGCTGTATGTGCGTGGAATGAAAGCGTAGGAAGGAGAGGAGGTGGCTTGGTTTAGCCGACGACGGTGGCTCAGTCTTGTGTGCGCAAGCGAGAAAAGCTGGGAGGAAGCGGCGCGCCGTCTTCCCTCTCGCACAATACATCAGGGGGATTGGAGGTAGCGGGGCGGGCCTTATGATCCTGTGATCTGTGAACCTATGATTGCGCAACGTGTTTAGCTGCCTTGTTTGGCGCATTATATACAGTGACCTTTTCTTGGATACGTATATTTATTAGAGACTTATAGGTATATTTGGACATCTTGTTGCGATGTTTTGTCTGTACGTGCACTGAACTTTCCGGTGGCATTATTGCCCTTTATCAAGCTGTATCTTCGCATTTGCATGCTCAATTGTATCTCCGGATGTCTGATATACAAATACGAGTCAAATGAGACTGAGACAACCCACCCCGCACAATTATGGTTCAGTTCATTATGTGCGAGGCATGCGCGTACTACACAGGCATCTCTCATTTACAAAAGTGACACGCAGGCGTGACGTGAAAGGTTATTTAATGCTCTCATACAATGGGTTGGACATGGTTTAGTGACATAGTGGACACTCCAAAAGCTGAACAGCGTGGTGTCATGCGGTTTTTGGCAGCTGGAGGTGTCACCCAAAGAGAAATTAGTCGCTGTATGGCTGCCGTGCACGTTGAACATTCCATTTTATTGGCCACTGTGAAGCATTGGAGCAAACGGTTCAAAGAAGGACGTGGAAGTTGCAAAGACGATCCGAGACCGGGCCAAAGCCACCGCGCAATCACCTCCGAAACAATTGCAAAGCGTTATGAACTGATTAGACAAGAACGGAGGATAAGTATCGGTGAACTGGCAGAGCGTGTGAAAATCAGTCACGGTTCAGTTCACACCATAATTCATGAAGATTTCGGTTATCGGCTCTTGTGTGCGCAGTGGATGCCCAAGATTTTCAACCACTGCCACAAGACGGAAAGGTTTGGCACTGCCTTGACTCATCTCTTCCGCTATCACAACGAGGCTGACGACTTCTTGTCTGCAATTGGGACCGGGGACGAAGCATTGTAGCTACTACTACGAGCCTGAAACGAGACGGCGAAGCATACAAGGGAAACATTCGAATTCACCTCCCCCAAAAATCAAAGGCTGTCATTTAAGGCAGAAAGGTGTGGTTGACTTGTTTTTCGATCGTCATGGGCCATTACTGACCGCATTTGCTAAACCTAGAGCGGCTATTAATCGTTTCCGACATTGTGAAACGTCGGATCGGCTGCGTGCCGCAGTAAAGAACAAACGACGTGGAAAATTGACGAATGGGGTCATGTTGCTCCACGACAATGCCCGTCCCCACGTCGCTGATGTGGTTAACACAAAACTGGCAAGCTTCAAGTGGGACACACTGCAACATCCACTAAACAGCACAGCCCTGCCGCCTTGCGACATCCACATTTTGCGGCAATTGAAAAAAACAGCTTAACGGAACCAGATTCGTGTCGCACGATGACGTTAAAGAGTCAGTTACAGACTTTTTGAAGAAGCAGCCCAAGGAGTTTTATGAGATGGGAATCACGCGACTCGTTATTCAGTAGGACAAATGTCTAAATGCTTATGGAAACTACTTTTAAATAAATTACCTTTGTCACGGTTTGTCAGCCGTTCGCCGCCGGCGCGAAGTCGTCGATGGGATATACAAGCCGGTTTGTCCTTTTGTACTCAGGCGAACACAGCGAAGGAGTGAGAGTCGGGAGAAAGAGAGAACAAAATATTTAAAAACAGACAAGGACACACAATTTAAATGAAACACAAGAAACACAAGAACACTAACACACATCCACCTAATCTAGATCAACTATGAAGACAAAAGAAATACAACAACCATTTAACAGTAACTCTACGTTGCGGTGCGCATTTCTAGAGTTTTCTCAGTCGTCGTTGCCTTTGTCAAGAAGTCAGCTACAGTCTTCGGTGGGTTGCGAGTCAGTCCAGCGAAAAGTTCTTGTTTTACGCCTCGCATAAAGAAGCACACTTTTTCGCTTCGTACATTTTCTTGACATGTGTGCCTACTACAGCTGCTTACTTGAGGACTTTTCCCGCATCGCTGAGCCGTTTAGACCTCTAAGTAAATGTGATGTTGAATTCAAGGGGGAAGCCCTGCAGGCCGACGCATTTGAAGAACTCAAACGACGCGTGCAGTCGCCACCGGTACTTGCGCACTTCGACGAGTACGTCGGTACAGAAATCCATACTGACGCCAGTAGCCTAGGCCTCGGTGCCCTTCTAGTCAAGAGTAAAAACGGACTTGAACGGGTGATAGCTTACGCTAACCGGTCGCCGTCACAAGCGGAAGGCAACTATTCTTGCCATCGTTTGGACTTGTGGGGTTTTCGGGTCTCACAGGAGTACCGACCCCCACGAGTTTAAGCTTAGCGCGCCACAGCGGCGCGCCAGCCGTCAGCCTCTAGCGCCACTGCATGCGAGCTCAAGCCACAAATGGCTACCTACTAGTTAAGAAGAACTTCTTACCAGTCCGCGCCAACTACCTTCTTGTTGTTGCCTCAGCGCTGCGTCCAGAAGTACCGCACATCCTGCATGACGACCCTGCCGCTGGGCACCCGGGATTCTCCTGGACGCTATCGAGGATACGGAAAGGTAATACTGGCCGCGCCTGATCACCGGTGTTGCCCAGTACGTCAACACATGCCGATACTGTCAGCGACGCAAGACACCACCGACAAGGCCAGCGGGATTACTACAGCCGATCAAGCCTCCTTGCCGAGCATTTCAGCAGATCGGGATGGACTTATCGGGACCTTTTCCGACGTCAACAACCGGAAATAAGTGGATCGTCGTTGTTACGGACTACTTCACCTGCTTAGCTAAAACAAAAGCTCTACCGAAAGGTAGCGCAGGCGAAGTGGTGAAATTCTTCGTCGAGAACATTTTGTGGCGACATGGCGCCCCAGAAGTCCTCATCACCAACAGAGGAACAGCCTTTACAGCGGAGCTCACCCAAGCCATTCTGCAGTAGTCAGACAAGGCACAGGGTGACAACTGCCTACCACCCGCAGACGAATAGTCTTACGAAGCGCCTGAATAAGACCCTAGCCGACTTGCTAGCAATGTTCGTCGACATCGAACACAAGACGTGGGATGCCGTCCTCCCGTACGTAACATTCGCTTACAACACGGCGGTGCAAGCAACACAGATCATGCTCTTCAAGCTGGTTTGCGGCAGGAACCCGACAACAACACTCGACGCCATGCTGCCGCACGTCACCGGCGAAGAGAATATTGACGTCGCCACCTACCTCCAGCGCGCCGAAGAAGCCCAACAGCTCGCCCACCTACGGATCAAGAAATAGTAGCGTACCGAGAGCCGACACTAAAACTTCCGACGACGCTACGACGAGAGCCAGCCCGGGGACCGTGTTTGGGTTTGGACCCCGATACGCCGACGAGGACTCAGTGAGAAACTATTGCAAGGCTACTTTGGACCCTACAAGATCAGGTTTCTGTAATGTTATCGATGGTTCTGTCCCCTGTCTGTTGTCGCCGAACCTTGTGTTCTCTGATCGCATGTATGCGCGACGCGAATGGCGTAGAACATTGTGGAAGACGCAGGTCCGAGCGATTACTCTGGAACAATCGACGACTGATGTATCAAAGTCGAAGCGCTTTAACCGTTGATCAGATTTTCGCCGATCGCCGACTGTGTTTGCCGTTGTCGCCGTTCTTGAATTGTAGCCTTCTTTATTTTAGGGCACAAGTTCGCCCAATAAAACGCTCGTTTCGTAACTGCCAGTTTTCCTGATTTCTTCACCGTCCCTGCCACGTGACAGTATAGTCAGACATTGGCACGCCATCTATGATAGACTGAAGAGATGCTCAGTGACTTTATGAGTTAATAAAGTAAAGTAGGGACAATTGCGTTGTGGCAGTCATACGATTATTTGGAAATTTGTCGCAGAAGAGGCCTACTTGTAGGGGGGCCTATTGGGAATGCCCTAGTCGCTTATTCAATATGGGGTGTCTATAATAATGAAGATATCACAAAACAAAGTTCCTCATATGCGAAGATGATTTCACATCTAATATCTAAGCTGAAGCGATGCCAAACACGTATACGTAGAACACGTTAGGCCAGCTTTACTCACGTGAATTCTTTTTCTCTTACATCAAAGGCTGACGATGATCCCTCCGGAATCGCCATGCGTGGCATCAAGAGTGCAGTGTCGCCATCCGAAAAACACATCTCCATGCTTTTTAATCATCTCGGAAAGCTGTCGACCAACACGATTGTGAGCGCTGTGTCATAGCGTGCATCTGCGAATGCAGCGAGAGTAGGCGCATGCGCGCAGAGCATCCTCCTGTTGCACCGTCATCTGCTAAGCTATTTCATTGTGATTGGTGCAGCTAATTCTCGATTTTGAAAGCCAGCTCAAATGCAGGCAAGTTAATTGGAACAAACGCCACGTAACTGAACTCTTAAGGTGGACAGTGCGAAACAACATAGACGAAAGAAAGTACCTAATACAGCGCTTACTTTCAACTGAAAATCTGACGGGAAAAAAACAGGCAGACAAAGAAACTATATTTCTCTGTTCTTTCAGCAAAATCCTCAATTAACCCGTAGGGCTGTGTCTGTGTTTTCTTTCCTATCGTCTAAGTTGTGTCGCGCTGCCCATGTTAAGATGCATTACCAACTGGGCAAGCACGCCACCTTACTGAACCAACTTGACTATTGTATTCCGTACTTGTAATGCGCACCCAGTATGTTGCAATAAGCCGTTCACAAGAGACAGATGAGCTGTTAAGCAGCAGGGACCATTCCATGTTGAGTAGGATAATCTAGCATACGTTGTTATCGCAGGAGGACACTCTGTGCGCATGCGCCTACCAATGCTACTTTCATGGATCAACTCTGCAAGATGGCGCTTGCCATCCTGTCGGCCGACGCTCACGGAAGGGTATTAAAAACACAGAGAGCTGTGTGTCGAACAAGTTGGCAACATAGAGAGCAGAGCACGTTTAATATAGTCATATAGCACATACGAACCAGAAGGTTTGTGAAAACGAGCCTTGGTGTTCAGGGATCACTATTTTTCTTCGTCGGAGCATCATTGGCTCTACTCTCGGGGCTATATTTGTAAGTGCTTTCGCGGTTACCATTTCAGTGTTCATAGGCGAACTTGCCTACCTTGTCCCCCAGAATTCCCTCTTTGTAGCTTTTCGCGTATTGTTCTAAGGTACATCCGTGACGGGGTATTTAGCAAATGAAGCTTCTAAACAGACTACTACAGAAAAGCGTGCAGCTCTGTCATTTTGACGCAGATGGCGAATAATCCATGCGGGGTATTTAATATACAGCGAAATTCAATGTTTTGCTTAATGTATCTTGTGTTATTTCTACAACTGTTGTTCATTTTCGTCCTTACTGACCAGCCATCCATAATGTGAACATAATGAGCTGGTGACTGCTTCGCATCTCTCGTACCAGCACGATCACCACCGAAACAAAGATGAGCTTTCTTCTTTTTCCTATCTACAACCTCTGTGAATGACGAATTTGTAGACAAGACTCAAACTGTAATAATGTGTTAAAATTTTACGAGTATGTCGGCAATTGAATGGTGTTATGCGAATGCCACCAAATGTTACTCTTGTACTGCACCTGCGTTGTTCTGAAATAAATGTCAGTGGTGAAGGAACAGCAAGAAATTAAGACATGTATGCTACCTGTTCCTCGCCGCATGTTCGTTTTACTTTTTTCTTCGATAAACACCTAAAAGACTGTCAATTTTCAGTAATACTGTGTGCCCGATTGGGCACCTGAAAATCATACCCAAGAAAGCTCACATGTAAAAGTTTAGTACATTCCTTTTGACTTTCGGAGCTTCCTTGTATCTTACATTCGACGTTTAAGCTAATCACGAAATAAAGCACTATTCACCAGCCTTCGGTTAAGCTGCAGTTTTCCGCGATATCGGATTGTCGTGTACGTTACTGCTGTGAAAACTGGAATATTGTCTTCAACTACTTTAGCTGCAAAATTAACCGTTTGTGCATAATTCAGTGTGTAAAACCTGTCTTTCTTACAGGCCTCGTTGTGGGTTTCCGTCTGCCGAAGGTTTCAAATTGTCATAATTAGATGTTGCAGCTTACTTCCGAAGTTGGTAGATAGTTACATTATCATTTTCCATAAAGTCCCTGAACTTCCAGTCGTTGAGCTACCAATTCGTGGGAGGCTGCGGCTTGACTCGACCTTTTCCTTTTCTGATGTTCGCCCCCTCCCCGCTGTCTTTCCCCGGCTATTGAAAAGGCGATGTACTAAAGAACAATGCACTCTTGCCGTATATTTTGATATCTTCGAGTTGCTTACGTTATCTTTCGACTTTTCTTCAACAGTTGGAGCGCACACATAGAGCACAATATACGTCAATACTATCTTACATATAAGCAGCAGTCAAGATCCTCGAAAGCATCGTTTCAGGAACCAAGGAAACGCAATTTTAAAGATGGCAAGGGCCTTCATCTTAATTGTTTTCCTGGCGTGTTGCATATCTGCATCCTTGTAAGTATGCTGTTCAGAACGTCCACGTTGTGAGAATGTTGTTTTAGTCTTTCACCTGTCGTTAAAAACTCATGGCTTAATATTACTATTACATCCTGTCCTATCAACCTTTCCGGCCAGTAAGAGTGACATCTTATAAGTTCCCTTTGGCATATATCCTGGCATTCTGTGCCTTTAGGAAAATGCGATGTTACCCCGCTATGTCGCTGGTATGGGATCTACAATTGAATGCGGTGGTCAGACAGCGGCTGCTTAGATAGCACATTGCTCCGTACAATTACACATACCTACCCGCGATGGCAATTTCAGAAAATGTCGATGGTGGGAGGGAAATTGACTAAATAACAAATATCCACAGTAACGCTCGGTTATCGTTTGCCAACATTCCTTTACGTACAAGAGGTTCGCAATTAGTCATCACCGCAACCACCATCGCTATACTGTGCCGATGGCCGATTACCGAGGGATCTTTGTATGGCGGTCACCAAAAACAAAAAATCACACTTTATATGACTTAAGAACTCACATGAGTTTAAGAATTCATTTTCCAATGAGTTATGAGACCTAAAAGGTTCGCCATTCCAAATGCCAAATCTCCGCTACAGCAACCTTTAAAAAACACAACTGAAAAAAATAAGCAACACTGACATACGAAACTAAGACTATATTTGACGTCTTTCCGCGACCACAAGTTACCGCATTTATACACCACAGCATCGGAGTTGATGTGTTTTATTAGGAGTCGCTCTGCGAAGTATCCCCTTAAGCTTTCAAACGTCTCTCATTTTCATATGATTCTGAGTTCACTTGTAGCAATCGTTCAAAACTATGTCCGTAGGATTTACTTGCATTTAGTAAGAATGATGTCTTCTGACCACGAAATATGATCCAAACGTTTTAAACGCGAAGCAGAATATGGTCCATTACGTAGTCGTAGTTGGCGGCGTGACCGATCGATGGTTCTAAAAACGGCCGACGGCGCAAAGTAAAAGGACGTCATAAATGCTCCAGTTGGCGTCAAATTTCTCAGTGAGGTTCCTGTAAACAAAGTAAATTTTTAGCTATTGAAACGAAATTTTCAACATTTAAGATTGGGTTGGAAGCGAAGCCCAACATCCGGGGTGCGAGACAATCACACTTCCCCGCCGCCACGGTGGCTCCACTGTTCTGGCTGACTAAAGGTGCGCCTCGTGTGTACGTCATCGCACACGTCACGTCTCAGCCATCTGGTTGGCTACAGGTGTGGCTTTGCGCGTGCATCAATGGCCACTTGACCACGCCGCCAATGGAGAACAGGTGGTGCCGTCACGTGCTCTTTTTCCGATCGTATCAAATGGGCGGGCTGCCTCCCGCGCCTTAATTGCTCTTCGCACTTTATCGGTGCTGTGTCTACTGCGATGGACTCTCGACGCCACGTCATGAGTGTATAAAATGCGCCTGTCTGTGGCCAATATATACCTATACACACACGCCGAATTAGCAGAAAGAAATTTATTTCATGTCGAAAACATTAATCGAATACGCTTAACAAAAGGTACTCTAGTGCTTCCGCAATCCAAAACGTGAGCAGTCTCAGGTGTCTTTTCCGAATTCTTATCTTGTCAGTCATATGCGATTATTCCTTCTATTTCCCGAAAACAATGCAGACGGTTTCTTTCCGGTTTCTTTTGTTCATCCTTTCTCAATATAAGAGATCAAATATTTTATCATTTAAAACCCTAATCCGCTAAGCAGGAGTGAAAAATGTGTGATTTGTCTTCTCTTATGCTAGAAACTAACCTTAAGTGCGCGTAGCATAAGTAGAGGCTCTCCAATTCTTATACGTAAATCTACATTACTGCGATAAGAATTGGTGGTGCAGGTAGCAGGCTATCTTTGTAAGATCGCTTTTCCATCAAGGTTCCTGAGAACGTGACTCTTGAAACCTCGGAAACAAAAATAGATTACAGAATCTCCGCGACTTACTTGCGTCTAAACCACGAAAGAAATGGATTTAAAGCGGTATTTCTACCTGTACTCCACCACCACTTTGTATTTGTGGTGCAAACAATATAAACTGGTCTTATAGGCTTACTTTGCAACTTCACGAAATGAAAATATAGCATTTGAAAGTATGAAGTTATTAATTTCGTGTTTTAAATAGACCCCAAAGCATCCGAAGGCCAACCAACCAAGCAAAATTTCGTTTCTGCTACATTCCCCCACCCATTCGCCAACGCTAGAGACAGCCCGATTGGCTCCACGTACACAATCTCTACATGGACCAAGAATGCATTACAGTGGTCTACTCTCATGATCACCTGGCGAAGACACGCGATATTCCTAGCAATTCTTTTAACTGGGCTAGAGTACTAGCCGTTACTACTTTACAGTTGTAACGCTAAAGCAACACTGAACCGTCAAGCGCAATTCCAAAAACAAACATATCAAGCTATGTACGCGACGAAAGGATTTTGAAATCATGTACCGAGGAGAAAAATACTGTCCAAAGACATAGGCACCAAAGAAATGATTAAAAGTCGCAAAAAGAAGGAAAAAAACGAGAAGAGGAAAGGTGTGCCACGTTAAAAAAAAATTCTGGATTCCTTTTTTTTTTTTTTTGTCCTGTACGCCTTAGCTACAAATATTAGACGAAAATCTGGCACTTACGCGTCTTTTCGGCACTACTATGGCCATGTCATCAGCCTTCCTTTATTAAAGCGAAGCACTTAGCGTCTAGCTGGTCGGGATTTTTCGTGGCGACTCTTCACGGAGAAAACACACCTTCAGCGATTGAAGCGCGATGTGCATGATATATATATATATATATATATATATATATATATATATATATATATATATATATATATATATATATATATATATACGTTGGTGTCACACATACAGTATACCGCACAGCATTCGTTTCTATAAAGAACAAGCACAAGACAAGCATCCGAGCCACCTCATTGATGATAAGGCACCGACAGACAGACAGCGTTATTTAGGCTCTCAAGTACGCTACCGCTCGAGCCGGTAGAGTAGCGGGCCGCTCCCACGTGGGGTCGGGTAGGCACGCCTGATAAGCATTGAAAACACGTAGCGCTCTCCGCATACCCTGCACTAGCCTTTAATATATGAAAGAACCAGCCTAGCAACTGATTTCATTGTTCTTCTAGCATCACCAGTGGTAGGCAACACATGGTTAGGACCCCCGAGGAGCGGCGTACATACGATGGCAAAGAGAAGACAAACGCCAATACGACTAGCGGCGACGTGTTGCGAAAATTACCATCACTGTAAATTACCATTACTACCATTACTCTGAAGCAATAAAGCGTTGCATACCCCCTTCAGCAGTTGCAGTGGTGGTTTCCGAGAGCTTCGCCGAACATCCACTTTCGCCGGGCCGGCATTGCTAGTTAGTTGTTTCTTTTTCGATCTTTTAGTCACTAGGCACAATTTTGGACATGGTAGTGGCTATAGAGCAAGGGGCATTTTCCACCTTCATAGATCTTCTCTGGCCGAGTGTTACGAGTTGCTGGCGCTATGGATAGCATGGTTAGGTACAAAAATCACGGATTCACATTAGGGCTTTGAGAACTCCATATATTGTTGATATGGGTTCAAAGTATGGTTCTTCCACGACGCACGACTGTGACAGAGCTTACAGCATTGCCAGTTCTCAATGTTTCCACGATCTGTAGCCTATGCCCAACTAAGAGCGTTGGTGGTAGTAGTAGTAGTAGTATTAAACTTTTATTAAAAAAAATCACATTTAGGTCCAGTGGGTGGTCCCTCAGTCCAGGGCCCCACTGGCGATCGCGGCACGCCGGGCTTGGTCGAGAAGGGCCAATTGGTCCTCCCGCACCGTGCTGGCTAGCCACACCTCCCACTGCCTACTGTTGGAGTTTTGACCCATAAGGGGTGATTGGATTTCTTGTGCCCGACTCTGGCACGACCATGTGATATGGTCAAGAGATCGCCGCCCTTGGTGTCAAATCTCTGCCTGGCGTTGTGCACGCATGCGTTCTAAATGAGGGTAGCGTGTCCATGAAGGCGTTAATGATGCTGCCTGAATAATGGGAGTGTGATATATTGGCGTCCTCTTAAACATGCAGGATGCCCCAACTATCGTACACCAACATTTCATCATCATCATCATCATCATCATCATCATCAGCCTAGTTACGCCCACTGCAGGGCAAAGGCCTCTCCCATACTTCTCCAACTACCCCGGTCATGTACTAATTGTGGCCATGTCCCTGCAAACGTCTTAATGTCATCCGCCCACGTAACTTTCTGCCGCCCCCTACTACACTTTCCTTCCCTTGGAATCCAGTCCGTAACCCTTAATGACCATCGGTTATCTTCCCTCCTCATTACATGTCCGGCCCATGCCCATTTCTTTTTCTTGATTTCAACTAAGATGTCATTTACCCGCGTTTGTTCCCTCACCCAATCTGCTCTTTTCTTATCCCTTAACGTTACACCTATCATTCTTCTTTCCATGGCTCGTTGCATCGTTCTCAATTTCAGCAGAACCCTTTTCGTAAGCCTCCAGGTTTCTGCCCCGTAGGTGAGTACTGGTAAGACACAGCTGTTATACACTTCCCTCTTGAGGGATAGTGGCAACCTGCTGTTCATGACTTGAGAATGCCTGCCAAACGCCCCCCAGCCCATTCTTATTCTTCTGGTTATTTCAGTCTCATGATCCGGATCCGTGGTCACTACCTGCCCTAAGTAGATGTATTCCCTTACCACTTCCAGTGCCTCGCTACCTATCGTGAACTGCTGTTCTCTTCCGAGACTGCTAAACATTACTTTAGTTTTCTGTAGATTAATTTTCAGACCCACCCTTCTGCTTTGCCTCTCCAGGTCAGTGAGCATGCATTGCAATTGGTCTCCTGAGTTACTAAGCAAGGCAATATCATCAGCGAATCGCAAGTTGCTAAGGTATTCTCCATCAACTTTTAGCCCCAATTCTTCCCACTCCAGGTCTCTGAATACCTCCTGTACACACGCTGTGAATAGCATTGGAGATATCGTATCTCCCTTTCTGACGCCTTTCTTTATTGGGATTTCGTTGCTTTCTTTGTGGAGGATTACGGTGGCTGTGGAACCGCTATAGATAGCTTCCAGTATCTTTACATATGGCTCATCTACACCCTGATTCCGTAGTGCCTCCATGACTGCTGAGGTTTCGACTGAATCAAATGCTTTTTCGTAATCAATGAAGGATATATATAAGAGTTGGTTATATTCCGCACATTTCTCTATCACCTGGTTGATAGTGTGAATATGGCCTATTGTTGAGTATCCTTTACGGAATCCTGCCTGGTCCTTTGGTTGACAGAAGTCTAAGGTATTCCTGATTCTATTTGTGATTACCTTAGTAAATACTTTGTAGGCAACGGACAGTAAGCTGATCGGTCTATAATTTTTCAAGTCTTTGGCGTCCCCTTTCTTATGGATTAGGATTATGTTAGCGTTCTTCCAAGATTCCGGTACGTTCGAGGTCATGAGGCATTGTGTATATAGGGCGGCCAACCTTTCTAGGACAGTGTTCCCACCATCCTTCAAGAAATCTGCTGTTACCTGATCATCCCCAGCTGCCTTCCCCCTTTGCATAGCTCCCAAGGCGTTCTTTACCTCTTCCGGTGTTACTTGTGGGATTTCAAGTTCCTCTAGACTATTCTCTCTCACCTTATCGTCGTGGGTGTTACTGGTACTGTATAAATCTCTATAAAACTCTTCAGCCACTTGAACTATCTCATCCATATTAGTAACGATATTGCCGGCTTTGTCTCTTAACGCACACATCTGATTCTTGCCTATTCCTAGTTTCTTCTGTACTGCTTTTAGGCTTCCTCCGTTCCTGAGAGCCTGTTCAATTCTATCCATATTGTAGTTCCTTATGTCCGCTGTATGTCCGCTGTATTTAAGTATGTACAAATCCACGTAGGTCGACAGAACCAAGGTAATGTGTGTTTGCATTCGCTTGGAGATGATCAGAGCATATTTAGAGTTCCACCTACTTACATAATTAGTCTTAATTAATAATCACCTTCTCAAATATTATAATTAGATTAGAAGTGTCAATGAGAAAAGTGTGCAGCAGCATAAAAAACTCCCGATACAGCCCGATACGTATTGAGCTGTTGCTCAATATGTGCTAGATAGGTGCTTTTCCGAGCATGAAAGAAGCACACGGATACACGCAACATTCCCGCGCAACTGGTAGCGCAAGGCACCTTGCGTGTATTCGCGGGCTTCTTTCACGCTCAGAAAAACACTTCTATGTAGCATGTATTGAGCAACACAAAGCTGTATCAAGAGTTTTTCATGTTGCTCTACAATTTTCTCACCCCCCTCCCCCCCCCCTCCCCCCCCCCCCCCGCTGCGGTTGCTTAGCAGCTATGGTGTTGGGCTGCAAGGCCGCGGGATCAAACCCCGGCTGCGGCGGTCGCATTTCGATGGGAGCGAAATACAAGAAAGCCCATGTGCCCTGCAATGGCGGCACGTTAAATATCCCCCGGTGGCTAAAGCTAATCCGGAGTCCCACACTACGGCGTGCCTCATAATCAAATGGTGGTTTTCGTACCTACAACGCCGGAACTCAATTCAATTCAATTCAACAATTTTCTAATTGACATTTTTCATCTAATTATTATGTTTGAGAGGTTGATTATTAGGTCAGAATAGAATAGGTTACCTGCCAGTGTCGTCAACGTCGTGTCAAATGATGTATTTTTTGCCCTCTTGAAGTGACTCAACTAGCCCATTTCTTTTACCTTTAGATTGAATTGCCCATGTATAACTTACCGTGTTTTGAAAATTCTGTAAGTTCTGTTGAACTTTTGTTGTTGTTTTTTCTCACGTCACGAAAAAAAAAATCTTTTGTGAAAGTTTATAACTGTTCTGTAAAACCTTCCCCCCCCCCACTGTAATGCCTTCTGGCGCCTGTGGGTACTGAATAAATAAATAAATAAATAAATAAATAAATTAATTAATTAGGTAATTAATTATAATTATTTATTAATTAATTACCTAATCACTTACTTAATAATTATTTATGAATTTTGGTATCGTTTATTGTTTTATATTTTTACTTTGTTATTATTTATAACCAGTAGTGTTTCTTTAAAAAGGTGTTGAATATTAAAAGATAGAAAAAGATGAAGTAGGTTGACAACGCTATAACAAATCACAATAAGATATTACCATTCAGTAAACTTCATCTGATGATGCACTTGAAGCGGACTAAATTGATTGTTTATGCACCGCTCTGAAATCTGTCGAATATGTGTGTAAGACTGTTGCGAAACATTCGTAAAAATTGTAGCAATTTCGCGCAAGCCGTACATTCATATAATAATTAGTCCACTTTACATGGTCAACAGATGAAGTTTGAGGAACTGCCGCATCTTGATTTGTTGCTGAGAGAAGTACTTGTCAATTTCATGCCTAGAGTCTTTTTTTTCTTTTCCTTTTTTTCCATGTTATCAGAACTTTGCAAGAAATTGTCAGCTTTCCAAAACATTGTTCTTGTCAGCGTCGCTGCAATTTAGCTTTCACTGTCAAATGCAGTAAATATCATTCAAATCCGTTCAGAGGTTGCCTTATAAATAAAATTTGTGTATTAGACGCATTCTATTATGCCTGTGGGAGTTCTCGCCGACCTACAGCTTTCACTCCAATCAAATGTATGCCTGCGACGCAACTGTGATTCGAACACATTTTGGTGGGGCAGAATGTGTACTACGCAGTGAGACGCACTAAGTACTGCGCCATCACGCAATGTTTGCGATTCGCAATTTGTGGAAAGCATTGTGTGCGGCACAGACTGTGATACTTGTGGCGTCTGTGCATATATTTCGGAAGTCACAAGCAACACAGCAGGAGGGAACAATGATGCCATAAACTGCATTGAAAAAGGCGCTTTGTTCTTCTCAAGATGGTGGCGATTTTCGAGGTCCCAACAAAAACAGTATGCGTGCTTTTATCTAGGTATTGCAGCTGTCGCAATGAGTTGAGCGCTTACAAACTTATTAAAACCTGCAGATACGTTTTGTAAGGATTTCTTTTTTTGTAGTGGAGGATATTCACTCATTGGAAGAAGTGAAAGGAACTAGAGTAACTATCGTTGACTTTTGAGTATGCGACGTATCCGCTAGTTGTGAATGCACTGAATATTTACTCATGTGCGTCACCTCTTTCTTAAGCTAATTTTCAATCGAATAATATAGTGATTTTTTGTCCTTTTATACCAGGGCACTCCCACAGGGAATCGGCAATTTAATCTCACCGAGATGGAATGACGAAAATGCCTGGTGTCCAAAAGGAACAGTCAGTGATGTTTTTTTCTCCTACTGTCCAGCACCGCGCTTGCTCTTATCGTAGTCTTCTTTTTTTGGTTCTCACAACATCTTTTTACTTGCTAGGACACGCTATAAAACTAGGCTAACGCAGTAGTAGAAAATGATGTACTATTTTTGACGACATGGTGCATTGGTGATAATTTCTAACACATGACAGACAGTAAAGCCATTGCAGTGTGACTGCAAGCTTAAAGGTCGCAAACGCTTTATTTTCAGCGTTATAGTTTCTGGCATGTTATATGTTTATGTATTATGTCCTGCAAGCTGGCGCTGACCATTATCCTTAACACCAACATGCAGCCACTATTGTTTATTTATTTGTGCCTGCGAGCCTACCACATATTTGCCAAACCAAACATCGTGTTTTCCCGATCGTTATATTATGTGGTTAATTATGCGCTACCAACTGATGCGCACCTGCATTAAAATATTTCCTACAGAAGCTTTTCTCCTCGAAAGAAATTTTACTTTGTTACGCGGTTTTTCTTGTCAAACTATTATTTATATGTCACACTTCGTCCTAACAATCCTAAAGCTGCGGTCAATTTCGTGCAAAAAATATGCACCACGACTCACTTAAAACTGCAATTTTAGCAGGCGCTTCGGAGGCGCGTAGAAGAATTCAAGAAGTACGCGTACGAAGTTACTCCAGTGTAAGATTCTGAGCTGCCGTTGCGCTTTCAAACAAGCAACCTCTAATCTAACATATATTTTAAACGTATAACACACACCCTTTTCTTTAGGTTTGTTTATCGCTTTGTTTGTGCCCTAAATGCTACGCACGTGATAAAAGCTTCTAGCATCCTCGAATGCTGATCAAATAATTCTGATATGAAGCACTAAACAACAAGAAAATAACAACGCAGAATGAATCAAAGATCACAAAAATATTTCGCAAATCGGTTGCAGAAAAAAAGCGCAGAGGCGGATATGAATCCAGGAAGTTCACGTGCAAGCGACAAAATCTACCCACTTGGCAACATAGGAGACACGTTAGAGTTCCGCAAACTAGTGATATATACACGTATAATTTCTCACAAACGTTAGCGTTGTTCTATTACAACTCTTACACTGTCCAAGCCCAGCAAATATTTTGCTAATGCTAAAGTTGCACGTAAATGGTCAGAAAGGAAACGTACATTTGCTTCGAGTGACGGCAGCGGAATGACTCGATGCAACCCTGAGACATACCGTTGCCATTTATGATTTATTACTGCATTGCAGTGCTAGATCAGGGTGGGAATGTTGATGTCGCTGTTGGAAATGTATATATGCCCCTTGAAATAAAAGATAGCCTGGGACGCACGATAACTTACTCATAAAATTTATGTTCCTTATAATTTTTACTTTATCTTTAAATAGATAAACCTTTCAATCAACCTGCTCAAGTTCATTAAAAAACATACGTCTCGCATCAAGAGGGAAAACGTTAATTTTCCTCGGAACTGTCCTTTACAAACAATATACAGTTGACGGTATGGGAAGATCCTTATTATAGGCTGCTCAAGGGGCGCTGAACACCCGCTCACCACCAATATGAGCGGTAATCTTTTTTTACAGCTTTGTGATGGTCTCACCCGTACCCCTGATAGTGGACGGTATCAGCTTAATGGTGCCTAAATAAGTTTAAATAAGGGTGTAAATGCAAAATAGGCGCTTTTAAAACCCGTTAACGCTAACTTTTATTAGCCTCTAGAAAAAATATTCAACCTTTCGAGGTGTATCATGTCGCGAAGCAATAACATTCATCTTTCTAGTTTGCGTTTTGTTTTTTGAGAACTATCAGCTTGCTTCCTTACTGTCACAATCGATATGCCATGCTGATGCTTATGATGCCTGTTCGGGACCTGAAAGTACTGACTGGGCGGCGTTAAAGAGAGGCGGGCAACATGAATGACTATTATTGTTTGGAGACAAGATGAGCTCCCGAAGGTGCAAGTTTTTCATACAAAGCTTACATAACATGTCCATGTCACCACTGTAGTGCTATGCTTTTTGTAAGATTATTTTGTTGTGCGGCAGCCATTGCAACACCGCTCGTCGCGGCCGTCCCACCCAGATCGCGCCACGCAGCCACTTGCTGCAAGAGTTTCATACGATACAGGCTCTTCGCGGCCTTATTTAATTCAAACTCGTTTTATCCAAAAGCAACTCGCTACTTATGCAGCCTGAAAGTAATTACAGTTAAAGGTATACGAAGAACCACAAATTGCGCTCTCTTCCGAGAAACCTATTTTGGCGGGGGCCGGTACCATGATCGTTCGCTCTCCAATTTTGCATGTAGAGTGGCGGAACCTGCAGCCGCTGGAAAGCAAAAGTTGCCATGACTTTGTAATGCCCATAATTAATATTAAACAAGCAAAATATGTACGAAAGCAATAGCGTAACTTTTTTAACCTTTTGCATACAACTCGCCTTTGTCTCTTACAGTGTAATAGCGACTCCGACTGCACATCCTTGTGTGTATGTGCTACGGGGAACGGCGGCAGAAAATTCTGTGTATATCTTCCACAGAAAAAATAATGTATTCCAACAAAACACGCCTGCCACATTTGGGAAGCCGATCCTACGGAATGCTGAAGTTGCGCATGCTAACATAATACACCGCTATTGCAAGGACTCGACACAGCAACGTTTGTACCGCGAAACAGTCAAGGAAGTTTTAACGAAAATTTGGGCTTTTAATGCGGATAGCTCCTACGTTCGACCTAATAAAATGTGTGCACATTCGGGGTACTTCCTCTTTTATAATGATATTCTGCGTATTGACCACACCACCTCTGTTGTGAAGTCATTTCTACGAATATAACGGCTGTTTCTCCGGAGGCTTTAGGTAATATATAAAAATTATGCGTGCCAAGAAGCACAATTCCAATCCTTGCACTGTATAAGTGAAAGAGGCAGATATTATTTAAACAAGAAATAGAAATGAATAATGCAACAATGAAAAATCATCCACTAATAAAATTATTAACTGGTTACTTTACTGCGCACACTACAATTTACAAGTTGTAGCCAGCAAGACAGCAAGGCGGATTTAATTGGAACCTGTTCTCAGGATGATATCAGTTCCAGATGTTAATTCCTAAACATTGCGAAGAAATTCATTGTTGGTCCACTTCCTATCATGCTTAAATGTATGAAACCCTGTTGTCGTTTCTCTTAAGACGAAAGTTTTTTAAGCGGTTTCCATCCTCAACTTTCTGTAACGGATGTGAGCAGGGTTGCCAGATGGCCCCAGCAAGAAATAGCCAAATTATCTCCAAATGTAGCCCAGATAGCTAGACCCAATTTTTTTGTGACCGAAAAGTAGCCAAAAACATAGCCAGAACGTTTGATAATGTTCTGCAGGTGTCTTATAGATGGTGTTCAAATTTCACCGCCAACTTCCGGCTCCGAAATTCCGGCACCTACATCCAGCAAAACACTGGCCTCAAGATCCGCGTAAAGAATTTTAGTGAGAGCTGCCACTCATACGAGGATATGGATACCACTTAGGGTTACAGTGAGAGGAAGGATTTCTTTTCAGGTTTACTCATAACGTTATTGATATTTGCTGAGCCATGTTCTGGGCTAACTTTAGTTCACGCCTCGCTTCACTCGTGGTATTTTGCTATAAGAGTGGGGCAAAATATTGCCAGCTCTCACCTCGAGGATCAGCTTTGGCTGGTCACGATCGACGGCCCAAGAGGCAGTCTGCTCGAGCTCAAGACATTTTGGAAGAGGGATGCCTTTCCTAAGCTTGATTCAGGTTATTTCTCTCCCGCTCTCTCTCCGTTTTGCTATCAACTTTGTACTTTTTGCTCGAAAGCAGCTCGACACTGAGTTAGCAAATGCTGCTGCCTGGAAACACTTTGGACTCCGCAGAAAACTTGAAACCTCGCATATTCCTCGTAACAACAAGCTCCAGTTGTGACTGAAATTTGCTTTTGAGTGGGAAAAAACAAAGTGGCTTGCTGGCCCATAACATTAAAGTTTATAGTTTTAATTGCCACGGGAATTACGATGGTGGCAATAAGCCAGGTGGTAGTAGTATTGGAAGGAGCTGAACTGCGCCATATTTAAACAGTGATTCGTTGGTAAGATCTGCGCAATATGAAAACATGTACGTGAGTTTCTGTGACTGCAAGCATGAATGCGTGTGTTTCCAAATTTCTGAGGGCGGTGCTGTACCTTACTCCCCAGTGCGACCTGAAAAAAAATTAAGTGATATAATTGCACTAGGGAACATGCAGAATCGATTTTTTGGGTCGCGCACGGCTGTCATGAAGTACTAAGTAAAGCCTTTGATCTAACAAACTCAAACGCTGTACATAACAGTAGGAAGTCAGTGAATCACTATATATACCTTTACAAACTGGCAAGAACTCTTTGCCCAACCACCACTGCGGTCTGTGGAAAAATAATTAAATATGGACGCATTAACAATGCCACAAGCACCAATCATGAATCTTGAACGCAGTTTCTTTTTTCTCATCACAGCTGAAAAATAGCGTTAGCAAATACTATACGATGACTAGCAAGACGAACAAAGAGGAGTTATGATGATTATAAAGCATGTGCATATAAACAGTAAGCCATATTCGCAATTATTGTACGCAGATAGCTTAAAGGGAGAAACATTACCACAGGAGTAAGGTATGAAAACCGGCGAGTTATCGCCCTGACGGTTTTAAGGCAATCACTCACAGACCTTTGGTGAGCAATTGTATTGCCATCTTCATTGTGGGCGAACATTGTTTTTTCATATATTTAGACAGCTTATCATTCTAATAATAAGCAATGTTCAAAAGGTATTATAAATGAATCTCTGCTTTCACGTAACACAACGCTGCTTGACTCCAACAAAGAACGAAAAAAACACACTGCGCAGAGTATCATTTGATACCTCTCACACCGGGAATTTACGCAAATGGATTGAATGCACAATCTAGCCCCATATGAACCAACTTCCACCGACACTTAGACCATATAGAACTGCAGTGTTGAAACGCGACAGAAACTGTTCATCTGGCTCAAAATCTTTGTAGAAGTCCCCACTCTCTGCCAGATCAAACACAACGTTAAGGAGAGCTTTCAGTGTCTCATTTGACACGCGGTTTCTCAAATCATCCTATGTCGACGAAACCTGGCTGAACACGTGTTCGACGGCTGCGTTCGATAGAGGCAGCGCAAGTAGGGACAAAGCAAGTTCAGACAGCAGGGGGAACATTTCTCGTTTAAAGCTACTTGCGAATTTTTCCGTGAAGTTACTGCTTAAATAAATAACGCTGGGATTTGCGGCAAAACCAAGCAATAGACTTCGAGAAATCCTCAAGAAACATTCAGAGATCAGGGGCGAAAAAGACGCTCACCGACATCCGCGCGAATACTTGAGCTGTTGTGTAACAAATCCCCATAATAGTTTGCTGCATGGCAGCCGGCACGGAACACATACTCGAGAGCTATCACCTCCACCATTTTTCTTACTGAACCACGCGTGAACCGCTGCCAGATGCCATCGAAACCAAAGAAAAAGAAGGAAGCTTATTGCCGGACTGACGCATAAACATCGCAGCCATGCCACAGCGCCATCCTTCAAGCGCCGGCACTGCCTAAAAAAACACAGCCTTTATGATTGCCTATATGTCATTCTAGCAGCAATGAGCTTTGCTTTTCATAAACTGGTATTCCTGAATATTGTGAAGGTTGACGCGGACCGCGCGACTCGGAAGTCCTTAAGAGAGAAATAGCCCAAATATAGCCATCTAGGCGACTCAGAATTTTCGACGCCAACCAACATAAAAAGTAGCCCAATTTGGCTATTATTAGCCCAATCTGGCAACCCTGGATGTGAGCTCGGCGCGTGCACGTGAAATAGGCTCTCTCTTCACAGAGATGCTGCCACCTTCTAGTAGAGGTAAAGCGAAGTACCGCATCATGACAATAACCAGCGTCGACAGCGAGCGCGTCGCAGCGGAGGCTCCAACGGGGTGCAACATAGTGTAGGCAGTGCAGGCCTTCTGCTGAGGTTACTACGCAATTTCCGCACATGCTTCGTCTTTTGCGTCCGCTTAGCCTGTGCCTCGTCACCTACGAAGCGCAGCTTCAACATGCATCAGCAGTGCAGCTTCAATATGCATCAACAGTGCTTATACGCTGCCCACTGCTTCGCATGCGATGGCACGAACTATGAAAACTGCGGCTCTAAGTGGCGCACAAAGGCAATGACGTAGACGGGCGAATCTCGCTTTTGTCCGGAGCGTGGTCCGGAGAGAGACACGCCAGCGTGAAGGAGAACGCCTTCGCGCAATCGCGGCGCGCGCTGAGAACTGAGCCACTCGCATTCCTGAAGCTGAGCGCGTCGCAAATCACCTGGTTGCCCTAGACACTATGGAGCCGTACATAAATGCTCGTACCTTCGCCGAAGCGACTCGTTAGCGGCTCTCGCCAACAGGACGCCGCGCGCCGAGCAAACATGCAACGCGGTCGCCGACCCGCGAATCGTTCGCCTTTCGCTGCAGCAGGCCATAACTTTACGAAGCGAACATGCAACAGCTTCTGCGAAGACACGTTTCACTTTCGTGTTCTACCGATTCCTATGAGGCAAGGATGAACCATATTATTTTGAAGTACGTGAAACGGCAATGCATTTTTATGAAGCACTTGAAGGCAACATTTTCAATATGATATCATCCATAAAATCATTTGATGGGGATATTCTCTGCAGGTTCACCAGTTACAATTTGTTAATTGCAATATGTTCCTTATAACAAAGATATACATCATTAGTGAATATTTCCTAATATTGTCACGGTGCCACGAGATGGGCAAAGACGACGATCACCACCAAGACGAGAGCCGACGGAGTGGGGCTGACCTAACGTTCAGGTCATACTGGCTGTACCGGCCATATCTTGTGCCGAGTAAACACGGCCACATTTAACATAAATATCTGCCCGTTTCATTTTTGGTGGAGGTGCAGGGTATTGAACAAGACGGAACTCCACACAGGCTTGTCCTGGGCCGTCCTACCATGCTGACAGACGACTAGGCCGCTGTGTTAAACATGGCGCCAGCATTCGGCTCACCTGGGTCGTCAGCATCCGCGACACCGCAGCCGTCAGTCGTCTTGACCCATCCCCACGACCCCTGCACTTTCTCTGGTAACGGCACCGACAAAGCCGACGTCGAAGAATAGTTTAGCGTATACGAACGCGTCGCTACACACAACCGATGGAACCTTACAGCGATGCTCGCAAATCTTCTCTTCTACTTCCAGGGACCAACAGGCACCTGGTATGACACACACAAAGAAGAGTTGACGAGCTAGGACGTATGCAAGCAAAAACTTCGCGACCTCTTCGGCAAGCTCGCTGGTCGCAAGCGCGCCGCTGCGAAAGACCTTTCCTGTCGGGCTGAGACAGCTGCTGAGTCGTACATTGCGTGCATCCTTGATGTCTAGCTCTTTGCCGCCGCGTCAATGCCAGATGGCCGGGGCTGAGAAAGCGAGGCACATTCTGAAAGGCATCGCCGATGATGCGTTTAACTTGCTCGTTTATAAACACTGCTCGACGGTAGACGAAATTATCCGTGAGAGCAGACGTTTCGAAGACGCAAAAAGCCGTCGCATCACCGGGCAGTTCGTGTGGCTTCCCAACACCGCCACTACGTCGTCGTGCGAAAACGCTCATTCGCCCCTTTAATCGTCCACTAGAGATAGCGTTGTCCAAATTGTGCGGCTCAAAATTGAGGCTGCGTCGCCATCTTCTTTCACGCGCCTTCTGAGGATACGCAATCGACAATGTCCCTCATCCACGCAATTCTCCGCGAAGAACAGGCCAACGCAGGAATTTAACCCTCGTGCTCTATCACATGCCCTCCGGTTAGCCTTACCCCTCTTCATCGACGCTACCAAAATCCGGCTCAATGGCGAACACCAGACGACAAGCCCATAGCTTCCATTGTAGTAGCGTGGAGGACATTTCCTCCTATTGCCGTTGCCGTCAGCCCTCATTTTCACGCTCCACTTTCTCCTACCGCCACAATGACAACCAGCGCCCGCCATTTCATGCTCCGAATGACCCAACATCCCAGGACCGCGGCCCTTCTGCGTCCCTCAGATGATCGAGGTGCTCGCCGTCGCCGCGCGATCGTCGGTGCCGCTCGCCCCTGCCCCGTCGTGTTTCATCACCTCACCCTCCTGTACGCTCCTCCCCGGAGTACCGATGGATGCAGCTCCCGGAGGTGACGCTGCATTGGACTTTCGACCTGTAAATCCTCTCCTTACCTTGCGAACAGATCAGAAGCTAATCGCTGTGGAATTTCTTGCTTTACCTGTCATTGCCCTGATCGGCACTGGCGCACACATCTTGGTCATGAGCGCTAATCTCCCGAAGCGGCTCAAGATAGTGATCACTCCTGCCCAGTCCCGCGTCCTACGAGTCGCTGATGGGGGAACCTGCGCTGTGCTTGGAATGTGTGCCGTTCGTGTCAGGGTCGCTGATCGCCACACATATGTATTGTTCCATGTACTAGACCATTGCCCTCACGACGTAATCCTTGGCCTTCATTTTTTATCGGCCTACTCAGCTATAATTGACTGCTCAACTGGTGTAGTCAAACTTGATTTCCCTGATGTTACCGACCTTACTTACACCGTACCGATCCAGCTATGTTGAGCCGACTTTGTTCGTCTATCTCCGCAGGCACTGGCCTGTATCACTGCTGTGTCCAACCACTGTGTACCGCATGGAGACTATGTCGTCACTCCCTGTGTCAGCGCCTTACTTTCGCACGGAATATTCTTTCCTGACACCGTAGTGACCGTATCAGCTAACAAAACTTCATATCAATGAGTCAACCAATCAATCAATCAATCACTATATCAAGTTTTATTTTCGCCGTAGACAATACATTGTTACTGCGGAAATAGGGGGCCAGAGAAAGAAGCTGCATCTGTGCATCTTGACAAAGTCTAGCCACCCGCACAGCAGCAGTGACACGACGATTTGTTATATGGATTCACTTATATAAAAATCAGCAAATAAAGAAACGATCAGACAATTCCATCACAATTGGCAGTTACAAGAACAATTACACAGCATGCATATTGCTACGGAACAGTATTTCCAATGACGAAGAGGCGAGCCGGGAGAAGACGACGACGACGATTGGAGGCTAGCGCGGGCTGTTCCCTCTTGGCCAAGTGCGGTGTATTCCCTTGTAAATAAACTTGTATGTAGCTTTTGCTCTGCGTCTTCCAACGTAACATATCTGGTGGAGGTGGACGCTCCCTGTACCTCGTCACGGAGCTTCACAGGGGATGGTACGTCGAGCCTTTTATTCATGGCTCCCTGCAATGACAACTCGACTCAGCCGCCTCCAACACCTGCTGCCACTTCCACGACCTACATCACTCTCCCCGCTCCTCGTGACCCTGGCGTATTCTCGGGCAAAGATGGGGAAGACGTCGAGGACTGGATCAGCCTGTACGAACACGTGAGCCGAAATAACCGGTGAGACCCTACTCATGCTCGCCATCGTAGTCTTTTACCTCGGTGGCACACCTCGAGTTTTGTTTCGGACGCACGAAGATGAGCTCACCAGTTGGGATTCGCTTAAGCAAAAGCTCCGAGACTTATTCGGCAACCCATACGGTCAGCAACTTGCCGCGCATAAGGTGTTATCCATCCGTGTGCAGATATCAGCGGAGCCCTATGTCACGTAGATTGACGACGTCTTGGCTTTGTGCCGCAAAGTTGACGCACACATGACTGAGTCAGAGAAGGTTTCCCACATCCTCAAAGGCATTGCCGACGACGCCTTCAACTTGCTCGTTTTCAGCAACGTGGCGACAGTGGATGAAGTTATAAAAGAGCGCCGCCGCCTGGAACTCGCTAAAAGCCGACGTATCGACCAGCACTTTGCCCGTCTGCCCAACAGCCCCACGACATCTTCCTGTGCCGACGCTCCTCGTCCCAACAACACTGGCGATGTTACGAGGATCGTCCGGCGTGAGATCGAGGCCGCCTATCCGGCCGCCTTCGACTCCAGCTCCTCCAACGCGCCTGCAGTCACGGTTTCCCTGATCCAGGCAGTTGTCCGCCAGGAATTCGCAAACATGGGTCTTCACGGCATCTGCTCGGCCCGTCGCCATGATACCCACCCGGCTTCTTCGACTCCGCCCCATCCCGCGCCATATTACCCACCACGTTTCCGCGACCCATCTGAATGGCGCACAACTGACGACAAGCCCATTTATTTTCACTGCCGTCGAATCGGGCACATTTCTTGGCACTGTCGCAGTCGCTGGAGTTTTCCGATCCGGTCTACTTATACTGCCTACTCTCGCCCCTCAGGTGGCCCTTCTCGCCCCTATGCCGCACGCTCCGATAATGCCGCCACTGATTCTTCTGCGCAGAACCACCCCTATTCTCGTTGACCTTCGCCCCAACGACGACAATCTCGCTCTACCCAGCCCCGTCGCTCCTTTTCACCGACTCCCTTCGGACGCCGCTCCCAGTCGGAAAACTAGACGATGCAGCGCCTCGAGGTGACGCTGCATTGCTGCCTACGCCGTCAAATCCACTACTGACGTTTCCCATTCATCTGAACCTCCTTGACGCACAAATCGACAGTGTTTCTGTATCTGCTCTCATAGGCACTCGGACGCATTTGTCGATAATGAGCGCTGACCTTCGTAACCGCCTGAGGAAAGAATTCACGCCCGCCACGACGCCTCTTGTCCGTGTCGCCGATGGCGGAACAGCCCCGTAATTGGTATGTGTGCCGCCCGGGTCTCCTTCGCCGATCGCTCAACAATCGTGCTATTCACAGTCATCGCCCACTGTCCCCACGACATCATCCTCGGCTTAGACTTCCTCTCCGCACATTCTGCTCTGATCGATTGTTCCGCCAGTGCTCTCCGCCTTGACCTGCCTGTGCTGGATCGCACTGAACCACATCCCAGTCGCCTCAGTTCCGTCGACTTCGTTCGCTTGCCACCTTCGGCACTGACTTACGTTGACTTAGTGTCATCCCCACCAGTGCCTGACCATCACTACATCGCGGCTCCTATTCAACACGTCCTAGTTACACACGGGATCACAGTACCTCATACTGAATATTTTCTAGTTGCGAAGACGAGATTAGGTCCGGAGCGCGGCGGCTGAAGAGAAAGTTGAGTAGCGTCTACCCCGAGAAACACATAGGCAGAGTCGTGAAGATAGAGGAATATAAATTGTGTTTTATATTGGCAAGTTCTTCATTTATTTTTTATTCTGTATTCAGACATTTCAACGCTTCGCCCGAAGGTTTTTCAGAAGGGTGGTTTCAAGTTGAAAAATAATCGCCCTCACTCACACTGCACAGTTGCTTAGCTGACAGTCAATTCCCCTGAGCTATAGTTTTTTTTTTTCATTTATACAGATTCGTTCTCACCTGGTATTCCATAATTTTGCACACGTGATCATTACGTGGAAATGCAATTGGTTGGTGCTAAGTAACAGAATGGGTGCTATGGAAAGGGAAGCTCAGTCAAGGATAGCAGGAAATTAGGCGGACTGATGAGTGAGTGAATAAACTTTACTTCGAAGCCCAAGCTGTTGATGTCCGTAGGCGGCCACCCCATACCAGGTAGCCATGGCCCTGTGCTGATAGTCTGGCCCTGTTCACAAGCCGAAGTTGGTCCTCAGGTTTTGGGCTTGTCCGCTGTGCCTCCCACTGGTCTTCTGTAGCTTCTTGGATAGGCGTTGACCGCGGGTTCTTTTTGCATTCCCAGACCATGTGGTAAAGAGTGTTCGGCGTATTGCGAAATTGGCAGTCTGTTGTAAATGCTGTGGCGTACATTGCGTGTAGTGGAGTGCCGTGGAGGTAATTGCCCATCTGAAGTCGGCGTAGTATGAAGGCTGAATCAGTCCGATAATAGCCGGCCATGCAGCATGAACGTTGCCCGGACTTGCGACGGTGAATTTTAGGCACATTATAGTAGCCCGTCCGCAGCCAGTGGAGACCTCCGAAAGGTTGCAGCTTACAAGCACCTCGAAGAAATCGGTTGGCCCCTGCTTCGGCTTCGTTTCGCCGTTTGGTTCAACGCTTGCCAGGTGACACCTTCTAGAAACAAACCACACAAACCCAAGGCGTAACAAACAGAGAGCACTCAACTCAGCATGAGAACTGCCAGGTCCACACGTTCTTTAAAAAACACCTTATAAGAATCATATCAGCAGCCTTACTTCGAGATTCCCAAGAATTAACGTAACGAAAGAAAAACAGAATTCAATACCCATTTCAAACAGCCTGGTGCTTGATGTCTTCATTCACTTTCTAGAGAAAGTAATTGACCGTAAGAAAACTAAAAATTGGTGTCCCGCAACCCTTCCGGGCACTACTGCAAAAGTACTAAAGGGAACACATTGGAGGGCTACATGTGGGACTACATAGGGAAACTATTACGATTCCCCTTTGTTTTCGGTATCGCAGTAACCCCCGGAAGTGATGTGGGCTCCCCAGTGTTTCAAAAGAAAGACGCACATTTAGAGGCATCACAATCTCTTCATATACTCATTTGACTTACAAGGCGACGGCGCATTTGCTGGTAGTGGAGGCTCAACACCAACAATCATTATGTTATTGTCTATAAAACTGGTAGATGCATACTTTAGAAATGCGTTTGCATTGCAGCGCACGCAGAGCCGCGTTGCACTGGGCCCATGCTTCTTCTTCCGAGGCGTACTTTCGCGATCGACCACGTGGCTTCGTAGGCGCTGCCGAGGTAGATCCTTCTGCGTCCAATTTGCAACACGCAATGAAGACAAGCCAGCGCGCGCGTCTTTTTATATACAAGTGGCGAGCGCTCTCCCGCGACGTCACGAACTACTAGGTGCGCCGCGGCGCAGGTGCACTTAGCCTCCCTCTCCTTGACGTCACAAATCCGTAGGCGTATCGCGCAAAGTAGGCGTTCTTTTGTCTCCCCGATAACACCTGCTGGTGTGGAGTAGAGGCAACGCCTCTGGCCTTCGCTGCAAAGCATCCTCGATTTCACCTGTGTTCGAGTCTGCCTACGGGCAAACGTATTCCGAATATTTGTTTCAAATATCTTAGTGTACTATACCTGGATATGTCTACATATCCACCTTTCATACATTATGACCTTTTTCTATACTCTACATCGATCCCATACATACTAACCTACATTTTAGCGTTCGTACCACTAAATGTACCGCCACCGCTGGACACCAGCTAAACCCCAATTCGCCAAGTAGTGCTTTCGTACTAATAGTGCAGCTAGCGATCCGAAACAGAAGGTTAGAATCATTAAATATACGCAAATGAACACACCCGCAGTGAACACAAATAAAATACCATTGCAAGAAGCAGAGGAGAAATATGACGTCACCTTCAAATGACGTCACAGCATCTTTTCTGTACCTGAAACGGAAAACCTACGGTTTTTTCTATCCATGTGCTTATCTGCGGTAACAAACAGGGCGTCAATGAAATAACTGATCGAGCTTCAAACACTTCATCAAAAGGTTGATTACATAACTCATCGCGAATAGAAGCCAAGCCATCATTATGAGACTTTCATACTGCTATATAGCTCATACACTTTGGACATCACATTGGGCCCGATTAGAAATGGGGAAATTAAAAATAAGTACTTTGTGAAGCCTGCAATCTTAAAAATGAAAACTGAAATGGCTTACCGCGTTCAATGTAGGCTCACACAAATTGATCTAAACTGACCACATCCCTACCTATTTATCGGTTCACTGGAATCGCAGCCAAAGCTGTCGCATTTCGGAGCATATTCAAACGCGCCAGGGCCAACAAAAAACTTCATATCTGGTGTCACGTTCTACGCCGCAATAAAGCTTTCTTTTATACACTGTAAGCTTTCAACTTTACTTCCGAAATCGAGTTAGGACGCTATGGCATTCTGAAGTGAAATACTGTTTTTACCGTATGACGCCAACTGTACCAGTCGGGTCCTACTTCTATGCTCAAAATAGGCAAAAAAATTCCACGTTTCCGCACTCCTTAAATTTGAGCAACATGCATATTGTCCACTGCTCTCTGCACAGCAGGCCTTCCCATTTCGTCGCTCTCTCGATGCCGCTCATCCTCTTCGCACTTTCTGCCGTTTACTGTCGCATTCTTTGCTGAACGCTTGGCCAAATCAATATTCAATTCGAGTTCTTTTAGATTTGCTTAGTGAGCTCTCTGTTTGCTTCGTTCGTCGTCAGCGTCCTGTTCATATTTATTAGCTCTCTGCCTTTATTGCTCAGCTTTCTGCTTTCTTTCTCGGATATCTTTTTACACTTCTTCCCATGACTCAAAAATGTTATCATCCAGCGCATAACACTGTTTAATCGTCTCAACAAGCTGTGATTTTCCCTATGTTCCCCCAAGTTTAACTCTCATTTCTTCACGAAGTAATAACTCAGGCTAATTCAATTCGCTGAAAACCATGGTTATTCACAAAGGAGCAAAATCTGACTATACTGTGACATGAGCAACCTTTCAACAGGAGCCCGCACACAAAGAAACTAACTTTCCATTTTATAAAACACGCATGAGCCTGGAGAATTCTCAAAGAAAACCAAGGCTGGTTTCACCGCAGGAACGAGGAGGCGGCCACGAAGGCAGGCATGGTAATGATGAACAATGAGAAGAAATGTATTTACATCATCAGTAGAAAGGGCGATGACTCGATCAGAGTCTGGAGCGGTTCTGATTAACACGAGGGCCAAGACAGCTTTAAATTACCTTCTGCGTAAGCCGAGGATATTGACGGAAAGGTAAGCAACGGGCTTCCTTCACGCCCCTCGTGGTTTCTCGCGTTGACGGACTCATCTCAGGAAAGGGCGGTTGGTGGACCCATGGCCAATCCGTGCGTGTTCGGCACTCTTCCGTTCTCCTCTTGTCCACTAGTGATGTGAATGGCCTCCTAACTTCGTAGCTCCCTTTGTTGTCCTGGCCAGCTAAGGACATGGCCGAGGCCATAGGGTGAGGTTAGCTTGTACGTTATATTGGAAAGGCAAGCTCTATAAACGCATTCTGCAAAATCTCGAAGGACATTATTGAGATTTTCGGCAAATGACGAAGGCTGGAGAAGACGCAGCAACGACAGGGCCACGCTGAGGGTCGTTAGCTGGGTAGTGTCAGTGTGGTGAGTATTAAAATATGTAAATAGTATATAAATTATGCAATGATGTAAGACGAAAAGAAAGAAACTTAGCATAGCAGTAAATGTGGCGAGTTGGTCTTCGTTCATTGTTTCGACAGCGAAAGAAACAAACACTAGGGGATACACAAACATGACAATGCGACAGCGGGTCCTTTCTGCGTTAGTTCATAATTTGCGCTGTCAAATAAAGGAGCGATAACCAGATTTCTCACTAACCGCTCTTATTCTTTTAGTGGCATTTGGGCAAAACAAATAGACCGCCTAAACATGATGCAATTGAGGGCACTGAAAACACAAGATACTTGTTTAGCTGAACCTTCAATATACTTTACGTGGATGTCCTCATTGGCCAAAACCAACATATAGCTTCCTTTTATGTCGAAGAATACAGTCTCATTAGGTTTTTTATGACTTGTTTGGATTAGTTGTGTTTGGAGGATTGTCATGTGTTTAAAGGGACATTAAAGGCAAATACAAAGTCTACGTGAATCTTTAAGTACCTTTCCAGAAACCTCGCAACGCTTGTTCGTGCCAACAAAGACTTAGTTTACGAAAAAATTGTATCTGAAGGGTCCAAATGCCTTTTTCGAAATTCAAATCTCTCGCCACACAACCGGAGAAGGGGTGACGTCGCATACGCCCTCACCGCCCTTTGCTGCTTACGGTGAGTAAAGCGGCGCCCGACAGACGGCGGCGCCGAGCCAAGAGGGAGCGGTGGATTCGCCGCTAACTGCTTTTTCGTCTAGTGGCGTAGACCTTACAGGTATATCGCGACATCACATGGAACTTGAATTCTCTGCATCTTGCAGTTTTCGCGAGCCAGCAAACCGAGCGCAGCACTACGTGATCAGGAAAATAATGAAACGCGAAAGCGTGGGCGGCGCAGAGTCAAACGAAAACGAAACCTCTCGACTGTCCGCGTCGTTGTCAACGGTAACTTGTCTCTGTCCCATCTCCGTCCCGACTCCTTCCTTGTGTCTTGTGTGTGTTCGCGCCTAGTACCCAAGATGATTTGTCACCAACTCGCCCAACAAGACGTACTTTTAAACTTCAATGAGCTCTTTTTCCTAAACATAATATGTAACGGTACAAGCAACATTTTATTTCATGTTTCATATAGGAGCTCCGTAGCAGAGAACTCAACTTCTACGTCGCCTTTCTTGCATACCTGTTTGAGGCTATGGTAAATGGCGGGCCAGTTTGGTGCAGCTATTATTACTTTAGTGACCTTCGATGGAAGCGAAATACAACACCCGTGTACTTAAATTTAGCTGCAGGGTAAAGAACCCCAGGTGGGCAAAATCCCTGGAGTCTTCCACTACGGCAGGCTTCATAATGAGAAAGTGGTTCTGGCACGTAAAATCCCATAATTTCGCTATTTTACTGACCAGCCCGCCCCGCTTCATGCCGTACTCCAGCCATGCACCGCGTCCGGGAACACTGCACCACCGAGGTCAGTAAATGTGAAAAATAGCAAGTCCCGATTTTAGGTTCATCCTGGTCCAGCAGACTGACTTCCACCATACTCTCGAAAGTAAGTCACACTTTCACCCGAAAGGCGAAGCATTGATTGTGAAAGAAAATAATTAGCCAGCTATACGAATTAAATATAGTAGTTTTCGCGGCTGCATAACCTGCTCCAAATATTCATTTACTAACGAAATTAAAACCACGAAGACACCTCAGTCGATGACCGCGGATGCACTCATTGTCAGGGCACTGACATTATTCAGAGCGGCAGCAAGAGCGAGCAAATTGCTTTTCGTGTTGCCTATAGCTTCAAAGAGAACTAGGACCGGGAGACCATTGCGCACATTACGCCTTCAAACACACCGCGAATTTCCTTCTTTCCTTTCACCCTCTCTCTCCCTGTCATCTCTGTTTTCCCCTTTCCCATTCCCGCGGTATAGGGTAGCCAACCGAACGTCATTCTGGTTAACCTCCCTGCCTTCTGCTTTTCTCTTTCCTTCCCTTCTTAAGCAGTCAGCTCTCTTCTAGTAGCCTAGTGTTCGAGCGCACCGCATTAGCAGCATTAGCATTAGCAGACGCCCGCTAACGGTGCAACCTTGTCGCCCGGGGTGCTCACATCGCTGTTATTGCAATAAACATATCATCGGGCCTTGGTGAAACGTAACAATTGACGGCGCTTTTCCGTATTTCAGAGTGTGTGGAACTGAAACGAAGCACTGGCTTGTTGCTCTGAAGTCTACACGCCCACCAGATATGCCGTGTAGAGAATACATCTTTATAAAGATAAAATTGATGAAGCTATTAACGAGAACTTCGTGAGTCAACTATGCAGGCACGAGGCATTCCGAAAGCACCGCTGTAGGTTTCGAAATAGTTAAAAAAAAGTTACGGGTGGCAGTACTAAAACAATTAAAACTAACGAACGAATCTAAAATTCGCAACAAATTGAAAACTTCACCTATAAAATTGTACGCTTGATTTAGAACACGTCTGCTGCGGGGCTACGCCTTCCGATATACACCTCTTAGTCTCCGTGTCAGGGGCGCGGCCTTACATCTCACGGACCAATGATAAAAGCTTGCGTGCAGAATTCTCCGACTCCACCTTATTGAAGTCGTCCTAATAGACAGAAATTTGGCAGTCAGTTTGTGTATAGCAGGAATAAAATGTTGATCTTCTTGTCAAATATCTCTTGTCTCTTGTCCCTTGCCTGACCTTCTTGTCTGCTATACGAAGACATTTTTGACATTTATATATAAATATATGTGTGTGTGTATGTATATATATATATATATATATATATATATATATATATATATATATATATATATATATATATATATATATATATATATATATATATATATATATATATATAAACGGTGGAAGACTTTTTTGCAAGGATAAACAGCTTTCGTTCTTTCTCAATCTCTCGGTGAAAAAAAATTGTGGCTAAAGTACGGCTGCACGCAGGAGAAATGTGGCGCTAATAAAGACACTTTGAGATTATTCTCGCGTGTATTGTGGCTTATTTTGACATTTGAATACTCACGTAAACGCCGAAATGCAAAATGAAAGGAAGCTAAGCCTGAAGAACGAGCTAATGGTCATCTTTAAGACGTTCCCTTCCCCCGGGAAAATCAACCCTTACAAAAAAATTTTTCAAATGTTGTTGAAATGCCACTGTTCAACGTCAATCAATGTCATTGAAAGCACATTAGGTAATTGTTGAAACATTATTGAGGAAGTTGGTTAAAGTGCTGATAATTGGCCCGTGACATTGCGTCGAAACATCATTGGGGCCTTTAAATTTGAAATTTCGTTGGCGTATGGTTGAAACTATGAAGTATTTCAATGTTGAAAGCACGTTGAAGCATTGTTGAAAATGTGATTGTTGAGACTATTGAAGTTTTATTGAAATATTATGTTTGTCAGTATTGAAAGCCCTTTGAAACATTGTTGCAGATGTGCTGAGTCTCAGTATTGAAAGTACATTGAAATATTCTTAGAGCGGTGCTGAACGTCAATACTCAAATTATGTTAAAGCCCTTTATGACCCCAGTGTGTATATAGCAGTGCTTAAAGCGGCACTTTTCTGAAAATACTGCCGAGCTATGCTGTGTTGCATATAATTATGTTTGATGTCATGTTTATATGGTTGCTGTGAGAGCATAGGGGCAAATTTAAATATATGTGCTTCTGTATTGCTGTCCTCAGTCTCCCTGGGCTCAAACGCATGCTCCTAGATGCCGGTAATAAGCCATATTGTAAAGCTGCTAGCAGCACTGCTAGGCCAGTTCTTCAATTGTCATAATGATGGTCTTTCACGAATCTGAGAGTGGTGAAGTGATGCAGACAAAAACATTTTTTTTCTAGGCGAACTGTTTATTTGTAGCCAAACATCTGTGTAAATGTACAACCATTTACAGTTTGAGAACATCAGAAACTTCTTAAACACTATTGCTAAGCAAAACTTTCTGCAGCAGGACACCATACCGAAATTAAATACTGCCCGATGTAGTCTGTATGGCGCTCAAGTAAACACATTTTCCAAAAGAAATACATCTTTAAAAAAATACGTAAATATGTAAATCTACAAGCAGACTGACATAACAGCAAATAAGAACACTCAAAAAAGATATTTTCTTTCTTTATTAGGTAGCCATTGGTACTATAACCATGGTACGATTCGCTTGAGCCTACAGCAGTCACTTAGACACTCATATACAGGGTGGTTATGGAATTTATGGAATTATGGAATTTTTGAGACTGGCTGTTGCAGCTAACATAATTCTAGATATAGATTGCCAGACATTACATGCAAGAGAAATCAACACATATTGAGCGAATTAGCGAAAACTCACTTTCTAATTAAATTTTGACGAAATCTACCCGTTAATTTTACAAGGTATATGCTTTTAGAACGAATTTCCAGAATGACACCAGTGACGAGACACATGCCATCAAACCGGCCGTTAAAATTCCCTGTTGTTCAACTTACTTTTTTAACAAAATGCATTGTTATGCATTGAAGCAGAAAAGTAACAGCAAGGCCCATGTAATCTGTCTCACATTTATGGAAAATACGAAATATGGTGTCATCCTCGAAATGAATTTCAAGTGAATACGTCTTTCAAGCTCACTGGCTACAACTTGTAAGCTGCAATATAGGCCGTAATGTTATAAGTGAATTAGTAAATTTGTGAGAATCAGTTGAACGTGTTTCCATTTCTTGTGCTAGTAATGTCCACCTCTGAATAGTCCAGCTCAAGGACGAGAATAATGCTACCTGGCACAGGCTACTTAAAAAAAAATCCGTAAAACTCAAAAAGGATCACTCTGTAGAATCCTTACTTGTTGGTTGAATGGTGCGTGCCAATTTCAGTAAACATTATCAACTTTTGAAGCATGGCTATAGCAATAAGTGATACCATGGAAGCAGTTAATTATGCTGCATCGCTCGATGCATGATCCTGTTGTGTTTTCTGCCGTGATAACGTTCCTGCACAGGTCAATCCATATCAAGCGTTTTGTTCATATTGACTACTTCAGATTTTTAGATGAAATAGAAATGGCTATTAGTGACGTGGTGGAAGACTTTAAAAAATTATTCCTCGTGTGAGTTGCATTTCAATTTTGTTCAGTGCCAGAAAAAATTACAAAAAGATTCACAAAGAAAATCTGGTTTGATGGAAACAAAAGGTACAACACTCCCATGACCGGACAGCTTTTGTTGCACTTTAAATTTAAGCTAGCTTATACTAATTAATTCTTACTCATGTATTTAACTCGCAAAATTTTTACTCAACAGAACTACTCTGACAAGGGTACAGTGCTCTTGCAGGTTTGCCATTTTATGCCGAATCGACCACCGTTTTTTGGACACCACAAGTATAGCTTTAAACATTACCAAATGATTACTGGAGTTCGAAGCTCCTTCCCCACATTTATTTATTTTTCAAAAAAAGGTTGTAGCATTTTAGTGACAGTTTATTTTTCCTCCTCAGCTGACCTCGACAACGTCAATCAACATTTGTTTTCAAACGAACATTGTATGGATAGAGCCTTCAAATGGTGTGCGTGGAAATAAGGTGAAGTGATGCAACTGCCCAAATAGCCAATTTTTCAAATATTCGAATACTTCGAGTGCTTTTGGCACTGGTAAAAGTGAGTAAAATTTCACTGCGTTAATTGTATTCACAAGAAAAAATTCAGAACACAGAAATGAAATACAGAATGGTAGCCCAGGTGACATAGTATAGTAGAAAAATATTTGAAACCCTGAAGGTTAAGCCTATCACCTGTAAAGAACCTGTAAAATTCTAATCTTTTGCAAGAAGCTTCATGTTCAAGGTGAAAACAGCTTTGGTGGTTGGCGAAAAAAAAAATAAACTTGATACAGTCTTATATAGCTCTACATGTCTGCTATGGACGTGTGAAGTTAAAAAAGAAGGCATTATTTTTAAATGTGAATAATTCTCTTTTGAAGATTTGTCAACACTGGCTTTTCTCCGATGTGCGCACAAGCTTGCTGGCTGGGAATGCAGACAACAAAGCTGGCTTCATCAGCAATACAGATTACAGAAAAGCGGTGTAGGGTCTGAATTTTATTGCAAGGAGACACATGCCCTAACGCAATAAGGCTTGTATTTGGTGTGGGTCAGGTAAACCATACAGCGATTGCGCATAATATATCAATACGTGTTAAATTCGTGAGGGGGTCCTGCAGCGCTAAAAGATAGGTTTCATGCAGTTTACAAAAAGAAATATTTTCTATTACATACCAGTAAATCGAGAATGAGTGCTGATATTGTTCATGCAAAGCATTTTAAAGGACATGTCACAGTGCAATGCAATTTATCAACATACATTGCGGCATACAGGGAGCATGACACCTTGGGACCTGCTCCCTGGAACCCAGGGACGATGCAAGAAGAAAACACCTTCAGCATTAAAACTGAAAACCTACAAGAGTATGAACAAATTCTTGTGCTGTTGCGTCTTGCCACTGTTTGAGAGCTGGAACATACGCATCTAAAAAAGTCGTATGTGCCGTGTTCAGTCTGATATGGTCAGATATCGTTGGCGACCATTTTTTGAGTTCATGTTAGAAAAATATGAGTTGAGACTACGGCGCTTCATGCCACCTGCCTTCGTATTGATAAAAAAGGCATTGAAAGTTTGTTGAACACTTATTGTGGCTAACTATATTAACAATCTCTCTTTGCCAGATTACAAGGCTTCCTATATTTATGCTGTATGAGTGATCCACAAATGAAAATTAACAAAATAATTTATCGCACTTAAAGAATACACCTTTTAGTAACTTGTCCCATGCATAGCAGACATGTAGAGCTACGTAATCATGGGTCACATATAGTTTTGCGCCGGACACAAAAGCTAATATTTTTACCTTCAACACGAAGCTTTTTGTGAAACATTCGAACTTTACAGTTTTTCTAGGGGGTCAACTGAACCTCGAAGGCTTCAAATATTTTCCAGCTATCCAAGTCAGCCAGGCTGCGATACTGTATTCATTTTGTGCCTTCTATATCGCCCTGCATTTGAAGAAAAAAATTCTAACTTCGCAATTTTGGAAGTCACACCACTTCATTCTCTTGACATTCTCTTGAACACCATCTGAATATATGGATCGTACAATTTTCCTTTGAAAAGAAACATGGATCAGTGCCTTCTAGCTTAGCTGAGCAAGAACATTCAATTTTTGCCAAAATTCTAGAAAATTTTCGCGAAGAAAAATGGGCAGAAAGAGTTCGGAGCTTCAAAAAACATATTGAAAATTTTCCAACTATATCTTTGATGGTGAAAAAACGCTGGCTGGTTGACGTAGATCGACTCAGGTGTATGTATGAAAGACATTTTTTTCAAAAAATTTCTCATTGTACCTACATTTGCATGCCAAGCAGCAAACTTGAAATGGTTTGCCATAATAAAACAGTTCTTGACAACACTGGGTGGTTTGACATGATACTACTGAATATACTTAAAAAATATAATAATAAGTCAACATTATCCTTGCTGGAGGTATATCAGGAACTAACATAAAAACGTAGTGAAATACCACAAAGCACAACACTTGCATGCTGGATTGACCCGTTGAATGTGGGCTTTTAAGGAGACTACCATAATTAACATAAATAAATGTCAAGGCCTAACAAAAGTAGAACATTTGTACGTTCGTTTGAGAAATCCGAACTGGGCTCTTCAGGAGACTAACCTAAACATAAACCAACATAAAAAGGTCGAGTTACAAAAAGACAACACTTGTGTTTTGGTTTGAGCTGTCAAACTTGGGCTCTTGAGAGGCTTTTTGTTCCATGCGAGAAGCAAGGCCAAAGTGTTCTTTAGATAGGGCATCTTAGTACCAGGAAATTTGCAACACGTGAAGCCTATAAAAACAAATAGCCAGAAGAAGTATTAAAAAGAAACTTCCACATGCAAGAGTGTGGCACACAGTATGTCCTCGTTATAATGAAATTGATTTATGTATTTGCCTCCCTTTATTCCAACTTATCGCGGGTACAGCTTCACAGCATGACCACTTACATTTATTCAAAGTGGCGCAGGAGTCCACTTAGTATCAATTGCAGAAAAGCGTAGAGAGGAACGACACACTGCAGCAAAAGAGCTTTATGAATATCCTCAATGTCGCAGATGTGAACTTTCTTGCTTAGAAACAAAATGATGAAAAAAAACTTCATATAATTCATGAAAAAACCTAAACTACTGACAACTAAAATTATTTCTTGTAACTTTCATAATTAAAACGTCCAGCAGTTCACTGGCTTTGCAAAGCCGTAAAGCCGATCCAAGCCCACGCCAAAGCCACAGCGCAATCACATCCAACACAATCGCAAAGGTTGATGAGCGGATTAGACAAGAACAGAGGATACGCATCGATGATTTTGTAGAGCGTCTGGACATCAGTCATGGTTATATTCACACCATAATTCATGAACATCTCGGTTATTAGCTCTTGTCTGCGCAATGACTGCCCGAGATTTTGAACCACCGCCGTAAAAGACGAAGAGGTTCGGCGCCCCCTTGACTCATCTGATCCGGTATCCCAATGAGGGTGACGACTTCTTGTCTACTATTGTGAGGGGGGACGTTCATGGTGCCAATACTACGAGCCTGAAACACGACTGCAAAACTTACAGTGGAAATATTCGAATTTGCCACGCCCAAAAAACCAAAGGTGGTCATTTCCGCCGGGAACCTGTTGCTGACTTTTTTTTTGACCATCAGGGGTCATACTGATCGAATATGTTAAGCCTGGATAAACTTGCAATCGTTTACGATATTGTTAAACGCCGCACCAGCTGCATGTCGCAATCAAGAACAAACGATATGGAAAATTTACGAAGGGGGTCATCTTGCTTCATGACAATTCCAGCCCCCACGTCGCTAATGTGGTTAACACAATACTGGCAAAGCTGAAGTAGGAAACGCTGCAAAATCCGCCATACAGGCCAAGCCTGTCGCCTTGTGACCACCACATTTTGAGGCAATTGAAGAAACAGCTCAAGGGAACCAGATTTGCGTCGGACGATGACGTGAAAGAGTCAGTTACACACGTTTTAAAGAAGCAACATAAGGAGATTTATGTGACGTAAATGACGTAACTCACTAGTCCGTGGGCAAAAGTCTAAATCCTCCTGGAGACTACTTTAAAATAAGGTACTTTGCTTGTCATATATTCGAATTCGCTCATTTTCATTCGACTCGCCCTCGGGTATTTTACAGAACTCCTGCTTTTTATATGTGCTCTCTATTGAGACTATAATTTCGGTGCGGTTACTCACAATACACGACCGGTGACAGCTGCTCCTGCGCAATACATTGAAGCAACGGACAGCGCCATTGAGACTTTTTCCTGGTGGTTGCATGTGTGCATAAACGTAAACAAAGTTCTTGATCGACAAAGTTTCATTAAAATGTTTCCCCTCAACTCATTCATTTCGTCGTCTTTACATTTTTATATCAGCAACATGCGATGATATGCTGGTTTTGGATTGATATCGTTCTAAAGTTCCTGGAATATCTTCCTTACCTAATAAACAGAGAAAAACATGATAGCATTCATATAAGTTATTTGGCACAATTTGTCAGACATACGAGTTTATTCTATTATGAAAATACATATTTTCCTTGTCTTGACAGCGCGTCACGTTTAACAATTCGTTTGCAGCATATTTGGCAATGCCACTGCAGTGGTGATTCATGTATGTAATAATTTGACAAAGTTTATAAAAAGGAGGCCGAGCTGCGACCCCCCACCCTCGTCTGACCCCCATGTCTCTCACGCTACAGGACATGCCACGCTGCAGGCCCGCGTTCCTCGCTAGTGCACGTGTGATTCAACTGCGTCCACCAGCTCACCCTTGCACGCTTTCAGTGGCACATACACCGTACGACGCGCGGCGACGGTTTTATCGCCCTGGGACTTGATACGAAACCTCACGGCGACGTCGACGGGGATACCGACGGCACAAATGCGAATGTAGTGTACAGATTATTGCCGCACGATAAAATGCTCGAGGCAGTTGGCGTGTATTCAGGGGCTTCTTTCACGCTCGGAAAAACACTTTTATGCAGCAAGTATTGAGCAACAGAAAGCTGACTCGGGAGTGTTTAATGTTGTTCTACAATATCCTCATTGACAGTTTTCGTTCAACTATAATAATTTAGACATTCATTATTAATTAGCACAATATATCCAATTAGGCGGAATGCTCAAGAAGGCATGCCAATATCCACTGCTCTGACCTGGGGTTTCTGCCCTTGACAGAAAATGAGTTCTCGTGGACAAGGTACCCGTGAGAGCGGAAGGAGCGTGCGGTTCACGAAGTTAAACTTGGCTATTTTTCGCAGTGGAACTACAGCTGTTTCAAATCAATGGATATTTTAAGCGAGCTCTCGAGGGTGCAGAAACACATTGATCATTGAATTGTAGAAAATAATTTATTCATTGAAAACAGGACGTTTGACATCTTGAGCATCTCGCAAGTACACTCACTCCTGACCTCCAACGATGGCCGTTGAACTACAGAGACAAACGACATTCTGCTACGCGCACATTCCAAGACCGTACGCTTCAACTCAGAGCTGCAACGAAGTCATCCTGCATCAGTCTTTGTATTTTGGCTCCTGACATTGGTACGCTCGAAAAGGGGTCGTTAAATTAACATATACGAAAAAAATATGGTTGCTTGGTAATATGGTTATACGCTTATATGTTTTTATGGTTATATGGCATGGTTGCTTACGCGAGACGTCTGGCGCTAACAAAAGACTTACAGATGATTGCCGCCTGGACTGTGACTTCTGACAATCGGATACTCACGTACATGAGGAAATACAAAATGAAAGAAAGGTAAGCCTGAAGAACTAGCTAATAGTCATTTTTGAAACTTTCTCTTCCTTCAAGCGACATCCAAGATTCCTTTATTTCCCTAATATACGGGTAGCAGGTTGCCTGCAATCTGCACAGTGAGGCATGAAGAAGGTATCAACACTCTTAATTTACTTAAATAAAATCGAAGATGCATGACAAAGGCCATTGCTGTGACCTGGCGTTTCTGCACTTGACAAAAAGGTGAGTTCTCGTGGACAAGGTACCCATGTAAGCGGAAAGAAGGTGAAGTTCACACAGTTAAGCTTGGTTGTTTTTCGCAGTAGAACTACATCTGTTTCAAATCAATGGATATTTTAAGTGAGCTCTCGAGGATGGTGGAGCATATGATTCATTGAATTGTAGAAAACAGTAAATTCATTGAAAACAGAACGTGTGACATCTTGAACATCTCGTAAGTACAATAACTTCTGAACTCTACCGACGGCCGTTGAGCTACAGAGACAAACGACATTTGGTACGCACGCATTCAAAGACCGTACGCGTGAACCCTGAGCTGTACCGAAGCCATCCTGCATTTGTCTTTGTATTTTGCCTGCTGACATTGGCACGCTCGAAAAGGAGTCGTTAAATTAACATAAACAACAAAAAATATATAGTTGCTTTGTGATTGTCATACGCTTATATGTTTATATTGTTGCAGGAGGAAAGCAGGCCCACGAGTGTAAAATAATGTATATTTACAACTGGTGTATATGGCATTCAGGCAACGGCCAGTCTTCGTCTTCCTCTAGTTCATGTCACCTTCTTCTTCCCCTTCACCGTAACATCAGCCTCACGGCGGGGTCAGCTCCGTCCCGGTGCAAGTTATAGAGCCTCACTTAATGAGGGACAAAGGGCTTGAACCTGGCGACGTGAACAACATCGCTGGTGGTATTGGGAGGCACTGAAGGCTGACCGACTGGAGCGATCTCGTATGTCACGTGGACATAAGATCTGGTAGGGACGACAATAGGGGAAAACTAGTTTTTCTGAAAAGCCGACACGACGTGAAGGCGTTAAGAGAAGGACAATGGAGCCAGGTGAAAATGGTGGTCTCGGTGCCGAAGGTCGTAGCGTCGCTTTTGAGAACCTTGCGAGATTCTGAGGCGATGACGGGTGACCTCTCGTGCCTTGGCGGCTAAGGCAATAGCATCGCGAGCGTAACCAGTGCAGGGGGGTTGTACTGCGGAAGGCAGCAACGTGTCGAAGGGCAAGCTGGGGTCGCTGCCGTACAAAACGTAACATGGGGAAAATCCGGTAGTGTAGTGACGGGACGAGTTATATGCGAACGTGATACATGGTAAAGCGACGTCCCACTCACGCTGATCGTCGGAAACATACATGGCCAGCATTTCGGTTAGTGTGCGGTTGAGTCGCTCGTTGAGGCCGTTCGTTTGAGGGTGGTACGCGGTAGCAAGCTGGTGTTCTGTAGAACAGGAGCAGAGCAGATCGATGACCATCGATAGAAAGTAGCAGCCGCGATCCGCGAGTAACCTGCGAGGGGCTCCGTGCTGCAGGATGACGTAATATGGTAAAAAGTCGGCGACATCTATAGCGCAGCTGCTTGGCAGCGCTCGTGCTATGGCATATCTCGTGGCATAATCTATAGCTACAGCAATCAATTTGTTTCCTTTATTGGAAATTAGGAAGGGACCAAGGAGGTTGAGGCCTACACGGAAGAAGGGCTCTGTAGGGATATCAAATGTTTGAAGCAGACCAGCAGGAGGCATAGCAGACGTCTTCCAGCGCTGACACATTTCGAAAGAAGCGACATAACGGCGCACCGAGCGGTAAATGCCGGGTCAGAAGTACCGGCGCCGCAGGCGGTCGTAAGTACGCGTGATGCCCAGATGTCTAGTAGTAGGAGCGTCGTGAAGTTGCTGGAGCACGGCCAGTCGAAGGTGCTTGGGAACAACTAGGAGGAGCTGCAGGCCATCAGGACGAATGCTACCACGGTATAAAGTTCCATCGCGCAAGGTGAACATCCGGAGGGACGGGTCATTGGACGAGGAGCTTAGGCGTTCGACAAGTCTTCGGAGAACAGGATCTTCGCCTTGCTTGTCGCCAATATGGAGGAAGCCGGAGAGGGATAGAATACTGGTGTCCAAGTCTGCATCGGTGTCGTCCGGTTTATCCACGGGATTGCGGGACAGGCAGTCAGCGTCTTTATGCAGGCGCCCTGACTCATACATAATAGAAAATGTATATTCTTGTAGACGTAATGCCCAACGTGCAAGTCGTCCAGTTGGGTCCCTCAAAAAGGAGAGCCAGTAGAGGGTGTGAAGGTCGGTTATGAAGCAGATGCTTCGACCGAAAACATATGGTCTAAATTTCATGACCGCCCATATGAGCGCGAGACATTCCCTCTCAGTAATCGAGTAATTTCGCTCAGACGTCGAAAAAAGGCAGCTGCCGTAAGCGATGACACGGTCTTGGGCCTGTGGACATTGAGCGAGGACAGCGCCCATGCCATGACCACTCGAGTCATTTCGTACTTCAGTGGGCGCAGCAGGGTCAAAGTGTGACAGAATCGGGGAAGTTGTAAGCCGCTTAATCAGGGTAGAGAAGGCCTTCTCCTCTGTTCTCCCCAAGAGAAAGAGACTTCTTTCTTAAGAAGGTCAGTGAGAGGGTGAGCAACGTCGCCAAACTTTTCACAAATCGCCGGAAATGAGAGCATAAGCCCAGAAAACTACGGACGTTGGTTGTTGAACATGGTACAGGAAAATTTTGCATGGCGTGAACTTTCAGTGGATCAGGTTGGATTCCGGCGGCGTTTACGAGATGGCCGAGCACGGTAATTTCACGGTGACGGAAATGGCACTTCGACGAGTTTAGCTGAAGGCCAGCTCTTATAAACACGGAGAGTATGGTTGTGAGGCGCCGCAGGTGGCTCTCAAACTTCGGCGAAAACACAATCACATCGTCAAGGTAACAGAGGCATTATTAAGAGGCATGTAGACCATTTCAAGCCGCGCAAGAGCGAGTCCATCATGCGCTCGAATGTAGCTGGCGCATTGCGTAATCCAAAGGGCATGACTTTAAATTGCTACAGACCGTCCGGTGTGACGAAGGCGGTTTTCTCGCGGTCCATCTCATCGACGCTAATCTGCCAATAGCCGGAGCGGAGGTCAATTTATGAGAAGTATTGGGATCCGTGAAGGCAGTCAAGAGCGTCATCAATGCGAGGTAGCGGATAAACATCCTTCTTTGTTATCCTGTTGAGAAGCACCACGAGTTGTATTTTTTCTTTACTAATACAAGCGGTGATACCTACGGGCTACTGGAAGGTTCGATGATGTCCTTGTCCATCATCATGCCCACCTCTTCTTGTATCATGGCACTTTCTGTTGCGGAGACACGATATGGCCGCCTATGAATGGGGCCGGCGTCACCGGTGTTGATGCGATGCCTGACAACAGATGTTTCGCCCAGTGGACAGTCGTCCAAATCAGATATCCCAATAAGAGGACAGGAGGTGACGAAGAGCTGTTTGCTGGGAAGGAAGGTCAGGGGCAACCATCTTACAAACATCGTCCGCAGGCGTCGAGTACGAAGGAGTTGGTGACAAAGGTCCGTTGGTACTGAGGAAGGATTCATAAGTCAAGTAAAGATCCCCAAATTCTTCCAAAAGGAGTGATAGGTGTTATGGCGATACCGTGTGGCAGCACATGCGACGAAAATCCAAAATTGAGGGTGGGCACGCGAGTGCAGTTCTCGCGGATCTGCATTAAGGAGCTCGGTAGGGCAGTATTGCGCGATAAAACCACGTCAGTAAGCGGCGACACGCCGTACTCGCCATCAGGTACGGGATGACAGGGCATCAGGAGGAGATTTGTAGCCGCTTGTGGAGACAGCCTTGCAAACTCAGCAGAACATAAGTGGTGTGAAGCACAAGTTGTTGCGTCGGCAGGAAGCGGCGGATCCAACGGTACAACACCTGGGGAGCAGTCAATTTCGACTGAGTGTTTCGAAAGGAAGTCAAGGCCAAGAATTAGTTCGTGCGGACAATGCCCAACAACGATAAATAAAACAATAGTATAATGGCCCTCAATGGTCATACGTGCAGTGCACATTCCAAGGACAGGTGAAGTACTCCCTTCGGTGACTCGCACAGTGCGCGGTACGGCGAGTGTCAGAACCTCTTTGAGCCTTCGACGGAGAGCAGCGCTCATAACTGAAAGTTGCACTCCTATATCAAATCAACGAGATCTAACAGGAACGCCATAAACTTCAATGTCCCGTAGGTTTCCACGTGTAGGCAGGGTCAACAGAGGATTTGTGGGCAGGGTCGGAGGTGCAGCTTCATCTCCGGGAGCTGCACCGCCTAGTTTCCCCAAGTGAAGCGACCGGCTGGAGAGGGGCACGAAGAGCGGTGGACGAGAGGCGAACGGGACCTATGACCTTGCGGAGGCGGGGAGCAGCTGGGTCTTGGTGGAGCACTGTCGGCATTGATGTTCCTAGTCGGCGTATAGGGCGAGAAAGTACGGTTGTCTGGCACTTGGCGGTGGTGACTCGCAAGACGACCATCGCGGCGGCGACGACCAGTGTTTGCGGCAATGGCGGGCGATGTGTCCAATACCGGAACAATTAAACAGATGGGTTTATCATCCGCTGTGCGCCAGTCAGCTGGGTTGCGACGGAGTGGCGGAAAGCTTTGTGTCTGGGAGCCAGCAGCCGGAGAAATCTGGTAGGTGCTTGTATAACGCACCGAGCAGTGAGATGGAATGCCCAAACTTGGTATTTCCTCCCGAAAGACCGCTTGTATTAGGGAGATAGAGGGTACGTTTTCCGGACACTCGGATTGAACTGTAGCCGTAGCCATAGCCTCAAGCTCACGGTGAACGACGCGCGTGATATCTTCCGGCGCTGTGGGCAGAACGAACCGTGGCGGGTCTTCGCAAGAAGATGTCGCGGCGGTATTGGGCAATCGGTCCAAAGTTTGAGCGACGCGGCGGCCCTTCGCTTGTTCGAAGCGCCGGCACTCTTTTAAAATTGCATCCACAATGGCACAATCCTTACACATCAGGAGATTGAAGGCATCATCTGCAATACCGTTTACTATGTGAGCAAACTTGTCTGCCTCGGTCATGTTGTTATCAGCCTTGCGACAGAGGACCAGCACATCCTGTATGTACATGGCATAGGATTCTGTGGATGTCTGAGCGCGGCACGCAAGTTCTTCTTTTGCTGCCAGCTGACGACCGACAGGTCTCCCAAACAGGTCTCGCATTTTTCCTTTGAAGACATCCCAGCTCGTTAGATCACCTTCATGTGAGTCGTACCATTGCTTCGCAGTTGCTCTCAGATAAAATATCACATTTGCTAGCATCATTGTGGGATCCCACCTGTTGTTGCCAAACACTCGCTCGCACATCATAAGGCAGCCTTCGACGTCGCCATTGTCCGTGCCACAAAATGTATCCGGGTCCCGCGGATGAGTGAGGATGACTGTTTGCACGGGCTGCTGAGGCGTTGTCGCTTAGGTCGGTTGATTTGCCATTGTGGCGGCAGGTAGATCCCGTCCGCTGCGAAATTCAGCGATTGTACCCTGCACCTTCCACCAAAATGTTGCAGGAAGAAAGCAGGCCAACAAGTAAGATAATCAATATTTACAACTGGTGTATATGGCGTTCAGGCAGCGGCCAGTCTTCGCCTTCCTTTAGTTCATGCCACCTTCTTCTTTCCCTTCACCATAGCAATATGGTCATATGGCATGGTTGCTTACGCGAGATGTTTGGCGATAACAAATCACTTACAGATAATTGACGCGCGGATTGAGGCTTACGACAGTCGAATACTGACGTAGACGAGGAAATACAAAAATTATGCGTTCTATTCATTCAAGCAACGTCCAAGATTCCTGTCTTTCCCAATATACGGGTAGCAGCTGGCCTGCAGTGTGTGCGGCGAAGTGTCGCATGAAGAAGGTACCAACATTCTTAATTTATTTGAAGATCAAGAAGGCACGACAAAGTCCATTGTTCTGACCTGACATTTCTGCACTTGACAAAAAGTTGAGTTCTCGTGGACAAGGCACTCATGAAAGCGGAAGGAGCGTGATGTTCACGCAGCTAAGCTTTGTTGTTTTTCGCGGTGGAAGCAAACCTGTTTCAATTGAATGGGGATATTAAGCGAGGTCTCGACGCTGCATGAACATATGATTCACTGAATTGTAGAAAACAATAAATTCATCGAAAAGAGAACGCGTGACATCTTGAGCATCTCGTAAGTACAACTTCTCAACTCTACCGACGGCCGTTTAACTAAATACAAACGACATTTTGTTACACATTTATTCTAAGATCGTACGGGTCAACCCAGAGCTTTAACCAAGCCATGCTGCATCAGTCTTTGTATTTTGACTTCTGACATTGGTACGCTCGAAAAGGAATGGTTAAATTACCATAACAAAAAATTTGGTTGGTTGGTGATATGGTTACACGCTTATTTGTTTAAATGGTTGAATGGCATGATTGCTTATACGAGACGTCAGGCGCTGACAAAGCACTAACAGATAACTAACTGCAGCGTGGATTGTGGCTTGTGACAGTCGAATACTCACGTAGAGGAGGAAATGCAAAATGAAACTTAGCTAAGCCTGAAGAACAAGCTAATAGTCATTTTTAAAACTTTCTCTTCCGTCAAGCAACATCCAAGATTTCTTTATTTCCTAATATACGGGTAGCACGTTGCCTGCACTCTGCTCAGTGAAGTGCCGCATGAAGAATGTATCAACACTCCTAATTTATTTAAAGAAAATCACGAAGGCATGTCAAAGTTCATTGCTCTGATATGGGGTTCTTGCACTTGACAAAAAGGTGACTTCTTGTGTACGAGGTACCCATGAACGCGAAAGGAGCGTGAAGTTGACGCAGTTAAGCTTGATTTTCTTTCGCGGTAGAACTACAGCTATTTCAAATCCGTGGATATATTAAGTAATCCCTGTAGGCTACTGACGCATATGAATCATTGAACTGTAGCAAACAAAAACGCATTGAAAACAGAACAGCTGACATGTTGAGCATGTCGTAAGTACAATAACTTATGAACTCTACCGACGGCCGTTGAACTAAAGACAAACAACATGTTGCTAAGCGTATATTCCAAGACAGTACGCGTGAACCCAGAGCTTTAACGAAGCCATGCTGCATCAGTCTTTGTATTTTGGCTGCTGGCATTGGTACGCTCGAAAAGGAGTCGTTAAATTAACATATACGATAAGATATATGATTGTTGCCTTATGTGGGTATACGCTGATATGTTTATATGGTTTTATGGCATGGTTGCTTAAACGATACGTATGGAGCTAACAAAAGACTTACGATAATTGCAGCGTGGATTATCCTTGTGACAGTATTTTGTATTTTCCCGTCATGTAGAATCCTTGTGACAGTATTTTGTATTTTCCCGTCATGTAGACGGTAAAATACAAAATGAAAGTAAGCTAAGCCTGAATACCAAGCCAATAGTCTTCTTCAACTGTTTCTCTTCATTCAAGCACCGTCCAAGATTCCTGTTTTCCCAATATGCGGGTAGCAGCTGGCCTGCAGTGTGTGCAGCGAGGTGTCGCATAAAGAAGGTATCAGCATTCTTAATTAAATTGATGATCAAGAAAACACGTCAAAGTCCATTGCTCTGACCTGGCGTTTCTGCACTTGATAAAAGATGCGTTCCCGTGGACAAGGCACCCACTAAAGCGGAAGAAGCGTGAAGTTCACGTAGTTAAGCTTTGTTGTTTTTCGCGGTGGAACAACACCTTTTTTCAAAATCAATAGATATTTTAGGCGAGTTCTCGAGGCTGCTGAAGCACATGAATCATTCAATTACAGAAAACATTAAACACATTGAAAACAGAACGTGTGACATTTGGAGCATCTCGTAAGCGCAATAACTTCTGAACTCTACCGACGGCCGTTGAACTAAAGACTAACGACATTTTGTTATGCGCATCTTCCAAGACATCACGCGTGAGCCCAGAGCTTTAGCGAAGCCATGCTGCATCAGTATTTGTATTTTGGCTGCCGACATCTGTACGCTAAAAAAGGTGTCGTTAAATTAACAGATACGATAAAGTATATGGTTGTTTGGTTATATGGTTATACGCTTATATATTTATAGGAGGGGCGTAGCCAGGGGGGGGGGGGCTTATGGGGCTTTAGCCCCCCCCCGAAATTGTTTTCGAGCTGTCAATGCACCGCCGATCAAAGTAACCCCCGGCGCCGGAAATCATTCTGGATTTTATCTAGAATGTGTTTTTCATGCTCGAAAAGACATTTCACTGCGAAAATTGCAAACTCGGGCTGGATTTCGTGGCAACGCCCATGCATCGGGAGTCGCATAACGCAAGCAGCCCCATCCGAACACAAATTTCAATGGCGTTTTGATGACAAATGGGCGCACCGCGGCATCTCGCGGAGGCCGCGGAATCTGCGGAGCGCATGGATGTCAATTCCTAAACTTTATACGTGTAAATCTCATAAACATTTGATGTGAAAGGTGCATTGACATTCCCATTTCCAAATCAGACAAGTTGACAAAGCACGCAGTGAGGTCCAATGATCCGAAGCTTTGCAGTGGTTCATTTGTGCCGTCATGTCACTTAAAAAAATATCAACATTTTTTTTTTTCACCTATGCCAAAGCATCCATGTCAACAGGCCAAAGCCAGTCAAAGTAATTACGTTCTTACTTATTTTTTCTACTTTGGCTTTTATTGGCGAGGACACACTGAGCCTCTTAATTTTTTTGTTCTCGCTACCCTACCCGCGGGTTGCCAGAGCCAACCAGAGCGCATGCGTTTTCCTCGTGTTCCCCGACCACCGCGCGGAGCAGTTCGGTGCGCGTTCGGTTTTCTCTGGCCGAGTGGCTTTTTGCGTGGAAGAGTTTTAGTCTCTTTCTTGCTAGCAGACGAGAAAAAGGAACAATGGTCGCTCGCCGCCATCACTATGGGGACTCAGCGGATTGCACAACGTTCGCTTAAGGGAAACCTTTCCGGAAAGTATTGGCTCGCCGGTGCAGGATACCGAGCCGTATGCGTATGGTTCTCTGTGGACCAAGCGTCTCACGTTTTTTTTTCCGATATTTCTTCGGTAGGCAAATTAGGTGCGCAAAGTAGGCATTCAATTGTGGCCAACATATTTTCCTTGGGTTTCTTTAATTTCGGTGCCCCCGCCCCACAAAAGGAAAAAAATACGTTGTTGCGGCGCAGCGAATTGTTGCATGGTGAAAGTTCGATTTTGTTACTTCTTTGGGGAAAATAATGGGCCACGGGACGCTTCATTTGCCGGATACTCTTATTATATTATTGCGATGGTAATTATATGGACACTCCAAGCGCATTCCTGCGGGGACCGTCACCCTCATGTTTCGTATAAAGTCCAAGGGCGATAACATCGTTACCGAGCGCCGCATGCTGTATGTGCGAGTGAAAGCGTACGGGAAAGGGGGGCTGGAGTGCTGACGATGGTGACTCAGTCTTGTGTGCGCAAAGGAGAAAAGCGGAGAGGAAGCTAGTCCTCTTCCGTCACTCGCGATACATCGGGGGAAGTGGATGGTAAGGGGGCGCTATCGAGGATTCTATGAATCTGTGATTGCGCAATAAGTTTATTTGCTTCGTTTGACGCATTATACACAGTGACGTTTTCTTAGATACGTACATTTATTGGAGACTTATACGTATATTGAAATATTTTGTTGGGAGATCTTGTGTATACGTGCAGTGAACTTTGTTGCCAGTGATACTTTTTTGCCCTTTATCAAGCTCTATCTTCGTATTTGTATATTCCATTGTATGTTCGCATTTTTAATCTACGAGGGTGAGTCAAATGAAAGTGAGCCTACCCACCCCGCGCAATGATGGTTCGGTTCATTATCTGCGAGGCCTGTGCGTAGAAGAGAGGGATGTCTCATTTACAAAAGTGACACGCAGGTGTGAGGATAAAGGTTCTGGAATGCTCTTATACATTCGGTTGAACATGGTTGCTTGACATATTGGAAACTCCAAAAGTTGAACAGTGTGGTACCGTGAAGTTTTTGACTGCTGAAGGTATTTCGTAAAAAGAAATTAGTTGCCGTATGGCTGCCATGTACGTTGAATATCGCATTTCATTGGCCACTGTGAAGCGTTGGAGCAAACAGTTCAAAGGAGACCGTTAAAGTTGCAAAGATGATCCAAGACGGGACTAAAGCAAACGTGAAATCACTATTAACGAAATTGCAAAAGTTGATGAAGTGATGAGACAAGAACGGCAGAGGGTAGAGGGTCTGGCAGAACTGGCAGAGGGTCTGAACATCAGTCACGATTCGGTTCGCGCCATAATTCATGAACATGTCTTTCATCGGCTTTTGTGTGCGCAATGGATGACCAAGATTTTGAACCACCGCCAGTAGACGGAGAAGTTCGGCGCTGCCTTGACTGATCTGATCCGGTATCACAATGAGGGTGACGACTTCTTGTCTGCAATTGTGATTGGGGATGAACCCTGGTGCCACTACTACGAGCCTGAAACACGACGGCAAAGCTTACAGTGGAAGCATTCGAATTCACCACGCCCAAAGAAAGGAAAGGCCATCATTTGCGACACGAAGGTGTTGTTGACTTATTTTTTAATCGTCACGGACCATTACGGATAGAATTTGCTAAATATTGAGAGACTATCAATTGTTTCTGATACTGTGAAACGCCGGATCGGCTGCAAGTTGATATCATGAAGAAACAAAGAAATGTGGAAAATTGACGTATGGGGTCATCTTGTTCCACTACAATGGCCGTCGCCACATCGCTGATGTATTTAATACAAAACTGGCAATGTTCAAGTGGGAAACGCTGCAACATCCGCCACACAGCCCAGACCTGTCGCCTTGCGACATCCACATTATGGGGCAACCGAAAAAAAACAGCTCAAGGGAACCACTTTCGTGTCGGACGATGACGTGAAAGAGTCAGTTGCAGACTTTGCGAAGCAGCAACCCAAGGAATTTTATGAGACGGTAATCACGCGACTCCTTAGTCAATGGGACAAATGTCTAGATGCTCATGGAGACTACCTTTAAATCAAGTACCCCGTTTGTCATATATTCGCATTCGTTCACTTTCATTTGACCCATTTGATATTTTGTAGAACTGCTTTTTATACGTGCTCTCTGTTGCGACTATAATTTCGGTGCAATTACTCACGATACGCGACCGGTGACAGCTGCTCCTGCGTAATGCATTAGAACAAATGCCAGCGTCATTGATATATTGCACTGGCCGTTGCATACGTACATGAATATAAACACGGTTCTTGAATGACAAAGTTTCATTAACATGTTTGCCCTCAACTTGTTCATTTAATGGCCTTTACATTTTTCATATCAACGGCATGCACTGCTTTGCTGGTTTCGAAGTGTTATAGTTCTAAAGTTCGTGTGATATTTTCTTTACTTATTATATAGACAAAAACATGGAAGCATTGGTAGTTATATTGGACACAATTTCTGACACATACGGGTATATTCTTTTGTGAAGAATGATATATTTTACTTGTTTTTACGGTGCGTAGAGTTCAAGAATCCGTTTGCGGCATCTTTGGCAATGGCAATGCAATTATTATTCATGTATTTAATCCCTCGACAAATTGCTTGAGGAATATTTAGCTCGGGCCCCACTCCGACGCGGCCTATTCAAATACATGTAAAACGCAGAAACGCTTTTCTGAGATAACACCTGGATCGCTTTTAATAAAAACTTGTTGCATTTGAGAGAGAAAGCTAAATTGTAGTGTCTGTTGGGAGCGGAATTTCGATTTAGGGCCTGAATTTTGTTTAAAATGTTTTGAAAAATTTGAAAGTTAGAAAAAAATAGGAGCACGACGTTTACAAACTAACAGCGCTGCGTCAAGAACAGATATCGCGGTTTTGTCAACGGTATCGACTAAAACAGTCAAAGCGGACAAATTTGGTATGTCAATTTGCATCTTACGTGAATTGATTACGTTGTGCACAAGGGTTCTGCAGAGGCCGTGTTTCCATAATGCTAATTTTTTTTAGATTCATGTGTAACATATCAATTTTGTCCGTTGTAGATGTGCTATTAGATGAAATTCACAGAATTGTTACATCATTTTTCATTGTTGAGTTACAGTTTCAAACTTGATAGTTTCGTTTTGTGAAAATATGCGATTTTGGCCAATTTTTAATAAAAAATTTACGACCTAAATGAAAAATTCGAAACCACAAGTCACTAGAACCCCCCCCCCCCCCCCCCCCCAAGTTTTTCTGTTAAATGCAACAAACTTCGTCAAATTTGGCGCAGTGGTTGCCGAGAAAAATGAATTCCCCTTCTACATGTATTTAGATAGGAGCACCCGAGCTAAAGCTTCCTCTTAATGAGGATGCCGAGCTGCAACGTAAGCCCCCCCCCCCCCCCCCCCGAACGAAATTTCTGGCTACGCCACTGATTTATATGGTAATATGGCATGGTTGCTTACGCATGGCGTCTGGCGCTAACAAAATACTTACATATAATTGCCGCGTGTATTGAGGCTTGTGACTGTCGATTGCTCAGTAGACGGGGAAATACAAAATGAAAGTAGGGTAAGCCTTAAGAGAAAGCTTTAGCTCGGGTCCAACGCCGACGCGGCCTAGTCAAATACATGTAAGATGCAAAAACGCTTTTCTGAGATAACCCCCGGACCGATTTTAATGAAACTTGTTCCACTTGAGAGAGAAAGTTAAATTCCAGTCACTGCTGGATGCGCAATTTCGATTTAGGGCTTGAATTTTGTTAAAAAGATATTCAAATATACGACCGTTTGAAGAAATATGGAAGCACGAAGTTTGAAAATTCATAGCTCTGCATCAAAAACAGATATCGCAGTTCTGAAACAGCATCCATTAGATCATTTAAAGCGGGCAAATTCCATATGTCATTTAACATCTCACGTGAATTTGATACGTTGTTTACAAGGGTTCTGCAAAAGCTGTATTTCCATATTACTAAATTTTTTTCCATTCATGTGTAACATATCAATTTCGTCCGCTTTAGATGTACTATTATATGCAATTCACAGGATTGTATTATAATTTCTTGTTGTTGACTTACGGAGTTGTAAACATTTGGTGAGGGAACAAACGCGAGTTAATGACATCTTAGTTGAAATCAAGAAAAAGAAATGGGCATGGGGAGGACATGTAATGAGGCGGGAAGATAACCGATGGTCATTAAGTGTTACGGACTGGATTCCAAGGGAAGGGATGCGTAGCATGGGACGGCAGCAAGTTAGGTGGGCGGATGAGATTAAGAAGTTTGCAGGGACAACATGGCCACAATTGGTACATGACCGGGGTAGTTGGAGAAATACGGGAGAGGCCTTTGCCCTGCAGTGGGCGTAACCAGGGTGGTGGTGGTGGTGGTGGTAATGGTGGTGGTGGTGATGATGATGATGATGATGAAACAGTTGTTTGTTTTCAAAATTTTTTATTTTGCCAATTTTAATAAATATTGACACCTTAACTCAAAAATTCGCAGTCAACAGTCACTAGATATTGTTTTTCTTTTAAATGCAACCAACTTCCTCAAATTTGGTGCAGTGGTTGCCGAGAAAAATCAATTCTCCTTTTACATGTATTTAGATAGGAGCTCCCGAGCTAAAGCTTCCTCTTAAGAACGAGCTATTAGTCGTCTTTAAAACTTTCTCTTCCTTCAAGCAACGTCCAAGGTTCCTGTCTTTCCCAATAAACGGGTAGCAGCTGGTCTGCTGTGTGCGTACTGAGTTGTCGAAAAAAGAACGTATCAACATTCGTAACTTATTTGAAAAAAAATCAAGAAGGCATGTCAAAGTCCATTGCTCTAACCTAGTGCTTCTGGATTTGCCGAAAGTTGAGTTCTCGTGGACAGGGTACACACGAATGCGGAAGGAGCGTGAAGTTCATGCACTTAAGCTTGGTGGTTTACGCAGTGGAGCTACAGCTGTTTCAGATCAATGGATATTTGAAGCACGCTCTCGAGGCTGCTAAAGCATATTAATCATTTATTTGTAGAAAAAAATGAATGATTGTTTACGCAGTGGAAATGCAGCTGTTTCAAATGAATGCATATTTTAAGCGGGCTCTCGAGGCTGCTAAAGCAGGTGTATTATTGAACTGTAGAAAATAATAAATTTATTGTAAACAGAATGTGTGACCTCTTGGCCATCTCATAAACACAATAATTTCTGAACTCTACTGATGGCCGTTGAACTACAGACAAACGTCATTTTCCTGACCCTAAGCTTTAACCAAGCCATCCTGCAACAATCTTTGTACTTTGGCTGTTGATCTTTGTACACTCGAAAAGGAATCGTTAACGTAACATGTACGATAAAATATAAAACATTTCCGTGTTCTTCTTTCGCCGAACGAGGAAGGAAGTTAGTAACGCGTATTGCTTATTGTAAAACATTGTATTCGCAACCATTGATTTACTCATGTGATTTGATGTTGCGGTTTGGAAGACAAAATGAACAGCATTTGTTTGCGGTCACCCACAAAGAAAGAAATAAGCCATTACCCAGGCAGAATAAGAGCATTGGACCAAACATAACTCAAATCTGGCAGCAAATGGTGCCATTCTGGCGATGTGTAACCCAATCGAAAGCTGGCCCAGAGTTGCAGTCACGATTTGACGAAAATTAGGCAAGTGCAGCTAACAATGTGTTACTAACATGCGACCAGAGCCGGGCTATATTTCTGACATTATCAGTGCCAGATCTCGGCCAGTACACGTGTTACCACTAACTTTGTAAATACGCTGGCTTTATATACAGTACGCACCCTTTATTACCGTGAACCTTCGGCCTGTGACAATTTTCATAGCACTTGCCCCATAGTGTCTACATAAGTTATTCGCTAAAAAGATGTGATACAAATATAACATTGGAAAAGTGAAAATCCTACATTCGTGCAAATCAAAGGGGAGAAACGGACCCTGGCAACATGTAACACACGAACTCTCTTAAGTGAAGCTACTTAACAGGCCTTTTGAGTAACTTTCAGGCATCTTTTAGGACATCATTCGCGTAGTGAGGTAAGAAAAACTGGTGAGGCTTATATAGTGCTCGCTAATGGCCATGTCCTCTGCTATGATGGACTTCGAGATAAGAAGCAGTACGGAGTAGGGTTCCTAATCCATAAGGACATAGCCGCCAACATTGACGAATTCTGCAGCAATAATGAGAGGGTAGCAGTAGTCGTAATGAAACTTAACAAGAGGTATATAATAAAGGTAGTACAAGCCATGCTCCAGCCTCTAGTCATTGCGATGATGAAGTAGACCAGTTTTATGAAGATGTGGAAATGTGTGCTGTAGTAATAAGCGAATTCTGGCCAAAAGTGAGGAATAAGCAGGCTGGTGAACAAGCAATTGGCAATAACGGCGTCGATTCTAGAAATACTAGAGAGATGCCGGTAGGATTTGCGGAAAGGAATAAGCTGCGTATAATTAACACCTTCTTCGGAAAGCATAGAAACAAAAAGTAGACCCGTAAAATCCCTAGAGATGAAACAAGAAATGAAATTGGTTTCATACTGTCTGCCGATCCCAGCACACTGCAATGTGTTGAAGTGTTAGGTAGGGTAAAGTGCAGTGATCATGGGTTAGTGAGGTCTAAGGTTCACCTCAATTTAAAGAAAGTGCAAAAGTGGTCAAGAGGAAAAAGGCCAACCAAGACGAAGTAAGGTTAAAAGCAGACCAATACAGGCTGGTGCTTGCAAACAAATATGCAGCCTCAGAACAGAGAGATGCCGATGATATAGAGGTAATGAATAAAACCGCTACCAGGTTGGCTTCAGAAGCAGTAATAGAAATGGTAGATTGACCTCCGTGCACCTCTCGCTTCACCGCGAATGAAAGACTGAAAGCGCAGCTCACACGAAGCTAACGCACATTCTGCAAACATCGCAGATTGCTTTGAAGATAACGCCAGCGTGGGCACTCAGTTTGTTCACGTCGCAGATCGCTTTCAAAACACACGAGCGGCGCGTTCCCACCGTGTCCGCCGAAGGCATCTACTATGCTGTCCGCCATTCGCGTGCCCGACGCAATAGTAAATGCAATGGATGTCTCCACTCTGTGCAGAGTGGCGGGCGGGGAGGAGACCGAGGCACCCTATACTCCATTTCATACATTAGCTGCAACGCTGTGGAAGCTACGCAAGTAGTGCGGTCTCCATATTTTATCACTCCGCGGGTGTTTGCTAACGGCGTTTGGTTGCGCGAGCATGCACGTGAGGCTGCCGCGACGGGAGGCAAATAAAAATAACGCAAAGAAAACTGATATAAAACAACGTGTTATCAGCCGAATGAACGTATGATTTATTTGCTTCTAAGGGTAAATTCTTATTTTCATTCAGAACTCACCTTATGTAGAGAATATTTTCACAAAAATCCGCCAAAGACACCGAGCTGTTTATAAGTGCGAACGCAGCCACTGTAAAATGAATTTCTAGCCTACACAGCGTTTCACCTGATGTATGAAACGGAGTATAACAGTCGCCTGGAGAAGAACCTCTCCCTGCCTCGCCTGACCCCTTGCCTCGCACCTGATAGGAGAGGCCACACTTCCGGCCCGCGTTCCTCGCTCACGAGCACCTTTGCTTTCTCTAGATCACTATCATCGCAGGCTCACCCTCGCACGCTTTCACTCGCACATACAGCATACGGCGCGCGGCGATGGTTTTTTTTTTTGCCCTTGGACTAGATATAAAACCTCACAGCGTCAGCGACGGGGATGCCGATGGCAGAGATGCGCTTGGAATGTCCATATGCATGCTATGGCAACATTTTGCATAGCAATATTACCACGAGAACGAAATATAGGGGCGCTGCGAGCGCCGCTCGCGTGACGTCAGGGCACGGACTCGCACTGTTGTCTGCTGATGTTCTAGCGGTGTCCGGGGTGGCATGTTTAGAATTGCCAATGGGTACAGCGGGGCGTCGCGTTTCTCCCGGCGCTCGACGTTTCAGCTCAGGCACGAGTAAGAGCGGGTGGGAGCGAGAAAGTCTGGGGACCTTTGCTCCTTGAATATGTGACTCTGCCTGACTAAGGAGGTTTCTTGGCGCGTATTGTATGTGTTTGTCCCCTAGACATGCTGACATTGCGGAGTGCGGTCGAGTTTGTTTACGCTCCACCACTGGCTGCCCGAGCGGTGAGAAAGTGGGCACGGACGCCCCATTTGGTGATCGCTGTGTCTGAAGGGGCAAGGTTCTGACTGGTGTTGTATAAGTTGTGGGTCGCTTTTGTTCGACCCGAAGATAGACTGGATTTTTTACAAACACTGCTCCAGGAGGGCCCGTTTAACCCGCAAACGAAAGCCTCGGGAAAGCACATGAGGTTATAACAAAGCAGGCAGCGCAGGATCTCCATGGCACCCAAGGGGTAGCGGGGGGATCAAAGCTGGAAGCAGGGCGACCCATGGGCTGGGGCCGTGGAGGCCGAAGCGTGCCAGGGGGTATTCGCATAAAAAATTGGCTGTCCGCTAAGGCTGACAGCCGATATTATACACCTGGCACGCGCAGGCCTCGGCAAGCCCCAACCCATGGACGTACTAGCTTTTCTGGACACGTGGGTTTAGTTCGCGTGAATGCCACCACGTGGCGTACTCACCTTAGACTTTTCAAACTTCATGCGGTGACGCGTGATGCCGCCAACAAAAAATAAATAACTGAGAGCTATCTCTGCGTAATGAACTTCGCCCTAATGCTTGGCCCGCCGGCGTTATCTGAGTTCTTAATGAAGCATAGCCGCTCGTGGCCAGGAAATGAGTTATCATCCTAAGAGCGTTTAGCCGCGATGAGCGATGATTGATTCTGTGCTTTTTATACGGTTCTTCTTTTTCTTTTACTTCGTCTTTTTTATTTTTGATGCTACGGAATAAACAAGCTAGGGTAAACGTCAGGAGCACTCCGAGGCAGCCTTACTTCAGTTGGCATACATTCTTAGCGTCCAAACATCGCAAAGCGTCTACGAGAGAGGCCGTTGAGGACGGCTTTTGATTTCGAATATATCAATTTCGCTACGATACCCCCAGTTATTTCGTTAGAGACTTTGCTATCCGCACTCACTGGCTACTACATGGAAATGTTTATTTGGCCCCTTGACACAAAAGTCACCACACAAGAATTGAGAGAACTGTCTCTTTGTCATCGTCCGTTAGCATGCTATCGCCGAAGCTGCTCGCAATATTACTTCACACTTACTGGCCACCAGGACTTGGATGGCCAGTAAATGTGACGTAATATGACGTGTACAGTACTTGCAGTTAGTTCCCAAAGTAGTCTCCTGTAACGGTAATCCACGTGCGTGAAGGAACAAGCTATTTAAGATTATTGTGCAGTAATATATGCAGGATTTGTATGTTCTCCATACTGTCTACCATGTTGCCGTTCCACCTTTATTATATAGTCGCAATGCAGTCTAGCAGGTATCAAACGCCATAAAGGCTACCCACATACTGAAAGACCTCGCGCACAACTCCTGACACTTCCTTGTATTCAAGAGTTGTGCGACTGCCAAGTACATCCTTAACCAATGTTACACATTACATCATGGAGTTTTACGTGCCAAAACCACGATCTCATTATGAGACACGCCGTAGAGGGGTATTTCGCAATAACTTGAACAACTTGGGATTCTTTAACATGCGCCTAACTTTAAGTACACGGGTCTTTTCGCCTTTCACATACATCGAAATACAGAGTCCGTCACTAGGATTCGATCCCGCGACTTCGTAATTAGCAGCCGAACCCAATAAAAACTAAGCAACTACGGAGGAAAAGGAATGATGGCAGTTCGAGGGAGGTGACAGTCCGCACGTGAGAAAATTTGTTCCCATCCTCACTGCGCGGGAATCGGTACCAGCCGTCGAAGAATGACACCGTCGAGTGCAATGTATTTAATGTGGTTGAGTCTGCGTCCAATATTTCAGACACGAATCACATTGCATCGACTGAAGACCAGGCATCTCGCTTATACGTGCAGTCGCCTGACAGCTGCCGGGCGCTGGTGTCGACCACAGGACCTACGTAGTTGACCTCTCTTCAACACTTGCCGACATTCTAACCTTACTTCTCACCATCGCAATCCAGCTGAGCTCCTTCAGCAGCCAAATTATTCATGCCAAAACATGGCCACCCTACAACGTTAGGGTTTCTATTTTTAGGTCATCTTGTATATTTAGGCTAATGCTGTCCTGAGATTTCCAGCGGTTTCACCTTTGCCATAATGCCGGCATTTTCGTCGACTTCTGCTCATATTTAGGAGGATTTTTAATTGACGTTGAAATCGTAGCGCGGCCCCCTGACCACGCTGCTCAAAAAGTCATATTATTTCCCCGAGGTCTTGCGCAAGCTTCTATCTTCTTGCCGTTCATCGCCGTTCATCAACCTCCTACTTTCCCTGTAACGTGTATCCCATTTTGACGACTACAATTCAACGGAAATCGGCAATGATATAATGTCCATTCGATTGAAGCCGTTCAAACCAATTCTACCGTGCACAGAACAGCCGCTTTCGCTCACTGCAAATGCAAATATTGCATAAATTACCGCCATACTTGAGTATTCAAATTCATAGTCTAAACAATTATGCGGATCCCACGCATTGTGCGAATGTGAAGTGTCTGTGTTTGTTTTTATGGACGATAATTAGCGACACTGCTGACGGTGGACGCATGATTTCTTCAGCGTATGGTGCAATACAAGAGCAGTGAGTTAATAGCAAATGTTACCTTGCTTGCACTACTGCTCTTTGTCTGCGTAGCATACAACACGCAGCGCATTGTCTTTGCTTGAAGCGTTGTTGTGCGCCATTGCTTTAGTAACCTGTGAGAGGGTTGAGCATTGTCATTGTTTCACATGGCACATCGCATCGAGGCAGATGTGTTGGCAGAATTATGGTGCTCCACGTGCGAAAACACTATCGAATTGTGAGGCACGCCGTAGTGGCGTACTCCGGTTTAATTTTGATACCCTGGTGCTCTTTAACGTACTCCGAACCCAAAGTGTACGACCGCTTTTACGTTTCGCTCCCGTCGATATCCGGCTCCCCCGGCGGCGATCGAACCCGCGACCTCGAGCAACGCCGTCGCCCTCAAGTTACCGCGGTGGGCACATAAATGTTGATTGGACGTGTGACCAATTTCTTGCGGTAATTATTACGGTAATTATCAATTACGCTAATGATTTGCGGCTTTGCACCTGCAAGCCCTGCGTCAGTTGTCCACTGGACAAGTTTGCATGTTTATTTTTTATACATAGCAGAAACGTACAGTACCGGGCCTTCAGTTTGCCCGCAACTGCTGCCCTTTCTATACTAGTAGAGTTTCGTTATCTTCTCACATCTTCTTTTCCCTGTCCCGTCCATCCCCACTTTATGAGAACTGCGAGCGAAGAATGGCAATGGTGTTATTCACTCGTTATGCGAATACCTCGGTTCTACTCATTCTCCGCCTCTTCTCCCTGCCCCCTCTCTACCATTCTATCTACCTCTCATCAGGACTTGCATGTTAGGACAAGCGTAAACGCTGCAATGTCTGCAATGGTTTTTCCGCGGGGTCGCGGATAATTACAGCTGTCAAGAGGCAAATGCGACATCGCCCAGGGAGCTCCAGAGCGCACTATGCTCATGTGACGCGATGAAAAGATCCAAGCTAGTTTCTTGCGCCGCCTTTCTTCTTTTCCACGCTCCTTCCATGTATAGGTATGCTCTGAACTTACCTCGGACACGGCGTGCAAGACAGCAACACCATTAGTGAAAAATTCGAAGGAATAAGCTGTGAGGGTACCTGGCCGACGGCAGGTGGCCTAGAGTCGCAGACAGGGGAACATGGAGGAAGGAAACTGAGGAGAGGCCCTACCCCCTCTGCGCGCTAGGCGAAAAGGCAACAACGGTGGCTTTGTTTTGCTTCTGTGCGCTCACACGTGTTGCTCAGTAGATTTCTTACCATGGCAAAGGCGCCGTGCCGGCAGGTTTGCGTTGGTCTTCGTGTTTTGTTGCGCAGCGTTATCTGGACCGTGCTCTCCCGGATGTTGCTGTGGCCAGGTGGGACAGGAGGAACTAAAATTCGTGAAATGAACGCACATGCAACGCTGTACGCAATGTACCGCGCCACGGCGATGGCTACGGACGAAGGAATATCCGCGGGAAATTTTGCCCTTTTCGCAGAATCATGCTAACGTGCTAATGATTGCTTAGTATTGCTGCGGAGCGTGCGGGTCCGAGCATCACGGTTGCGCGCAGCGCGGTGTGGTTTCGCGAGAAAAGTAAACAAGAGAGGAGAGCTGGCCCGATAGGCGGAGCAACGCCATGAGCAACGCCAACTTCCGGCTTCACTTTAGCTTCACAAAGAGTAACGTCAGGGCCTCTCCTTAGTTTCCTTCCTCCGTGCACGGGACGTTAGGCAACGGTGTGTGGCGGGGAGGGAGAACATGGAAGGCGTGTGTGCGTGGTCGGCATGCGGGGGGCATGCGGCAGCGAACTGAGTGAGTGAAGTAATCGGCGGAGCAAGCCGCATGCGGTACGGCGGCACAGAACGCAGACTGCGTGTGCGTGCTTGCGCCGAGGATTTCCCGAAATAAAGAACGTACTTCAGAAGGGGGGCTCGACCGACAAGACCTAACATGGAGGACCAGGAGTTGTCTAGTGCCACCCAGCCCGTTGCGCAGCCTCTCTTGCCTTCTTCAATCGTCCAAGGACTGTTGGCTTCGACCTCCAGGACTGCAATGGAATGGGAGAGAGTCGCGGCCTAAATAGCTCAAGTTCTCCGCACCACGCCGCTCAACGACATGGTTAGGCCTGACGAGACAACCGGCATGCCTAGGCCCGACGAGACAACCAGCGTGGGGCCAGCGCTCAACATCAAAGGTGCGCTCGTCCCACTGACGCAATGCAGCGGCTACCGGGACCGACACTCGCCACAAGATTTTCTGGAGAATTACTCAGAGTACAGCGATATTGTGGGGATCCCCCCGCCCCCCCCCCCCCCCCGATGGCGGTTTGCGGTTGCTTCCAGCAGCGTTGGAGGTGTCAGCCAAAGAATGGTGGCACTTCTCAGGTCAGCACCCGACTAGCAGTCCTTCGCGTGGGAATTTATGGCGGAGTTTACCACAGTTGACTACAAGTTTAAACTAAAACCAGAGCTAGATCAACGCACTCAACATCCGGCAAAAAACATCTAGCAGTTTATTCCCGTCATTTCCGAATACTATGACCGTATAGCGGAGCCTCTTTCAGATGCCGAAAAGGTGGAACGCAGGCGCAGACAAATGCATCCGACATTCTGAGACCTAACAGCCAGCGTGAGCTTCGCAAACCTGCAAGAAATGGCGAAGGCGGCCGCTGCTCTCATGGAATGCGCTTGGCATCGGCTGCGCTACGTGCCACAGCCGCCACCGCGTATTGCACAAGCAGCAGATGATTTGGACTTTGTCTCTTCATATCCGCACACTACTGCGACGCCCAATCCAAACCTCCCGCCCCAGCAACGAGAGTGGCAGCTGCAGCCTGCGGCCGTTTCGGCTTCTGAGTCAGCTGTTGTAATCGCACCACTGGCACGAGTTGTTGGAACCTCAGTGCTGACGCCCGTTGTTGCAAATGGGTCGCAAGCCCCAAGGGTAGCGTTGGCCTGGCGGCCTGGGGCACTGGAAGCATCCGAAGGTCCCGGCAAAGCATGAGTCGACTGGTAACAGAACAACTGGTTTATTCTAACATCGCAAAAGAGCGGGCGGTCAGGTCGACCGAAGTGAGAGACGGGAGAGCACGTAACTCGACAGAAGAAATCGGAGCCTCTCTCTCGGCGTCCGGGGGCAGCTGCTCTTATAGTCTCGCAGCTGAGGGCAAGGAGGAACGTCTCGGGGTGAGACCACGTGACTCTGGGCCCGGACAGGCTGAGAGACATGTTGAGACGAGTGTAGTGACGCATCGCCAACCCGGCGCCGATCAGACCTCCTCGCTTCACACTTGGGGAGCTCCTCTCCCCGGCTGCCGCGCTTTGACAAGCGTGGGCACACACACACACACGCACACACGAAGACACGTGGCACTGAAACACGCCTGGACGCGCTTGGCGGGGAGGCGTATCGGCGGCGCTGAACGGGCCAAAATGTCCGCCGCTTTGAACGAAGCCCCGGCGTCCGTTGCATCCGCGCCGGCTATACCGCGCGTCGTAGGCGAAACGTAACAGACCGCCCCGCCGGGGGAAGGAGATCCCGATGGTCAGGGGACTGCATCCGCTGTCCGGAGGGATGTCGCTTGATGATGCTCATAACCGAAGTCGGTCGTCCTTCGGCGTTTCCTGAGCGCAGCGCACAGAGAAGGCCTCGTTCTCTCGTTCAGGTTCACACAGGACACTGCAAAGTGACTTCGGGAGAGTTGACATTTTTGTTCTCGTTCCCGGCAAGCGTTAGAACTACGCCGAAGTCAACCGCTCAGTCAGCAAGCACGGCACAACCCTCACTAAGCCCTGCCAGGCTCTTTCCCCTTTTATACTACTGCCTAGTTCCTTACAGTAGTTTAGCAGCACTCAGAACGCGTCCACAAATCGGAAAATTGCACTAGAAAGCACATCATCACTTTGAAACACTACACAAAAGCAATAGGTTAAAAATCCTGCCTCAGGAAGAAAAACATCAGTAACAAACAATTTTGAGGCTGATTCCCACGTTAGGGGCTTCGACTTAAGCCATCGGCGTTACCGTTGAGACTCCCCTTTTTGTAACGCACCTCAAAGGAATATTGTTGCAAAGCGAGGCTCCAGCGCAGGAGGCGGCCATTTGTGGAAGAGATGGTCTGCAGCCATTGGAGAGGGCAGTGATCCGTCTCGAAGCATGCGAAGCGGAGAACGCAGCGAGCGACCGTACACTAGCTCAGCTGGCGAAAACCCCGTAGCCGCATGCGGCGCGGTCTTTAATGCCAACGTCACCCCAGGCAGACACAGCTCCCAGTCAGTTTGTTGTTCAAACCACAATGCTCTCAACACGCACTTCATGACGGAGTGGAGCTTCTCAACGGAATTCGACTGGGGGTGGTGCACTGAGCTGCGTAACAGCTTTACCCCGCACCTTTCGAGAAAGGCTGTCGTCAAAGCGCTAGTAAACACTGTGTCCTGATCTGATTGGATTTCCGCAGGAAAACCAACTCGCGCAAATATGGACAGTAGTGCATTGACTATCTCAACTGAGCTGAGTTCTTTAAGCGGCACTGCTTCAGGGAACTTTGTCGCTGGGCAGATCACAGTCAAAATGTGTCTGTACCCCGTGGCTGTTACCGGCAGAGGTCCCACTGTATCAATAACGAGCCGTCTAAAAGGCTCCGTAATGATAGGTACCAGCTTCAACGGCGCCCTCGATTTGTCCCCTGGTTTGCCCACCCGCTGACAGGTGTCACATGTCTTCACAAAGTGGTCTGCGTCCCGAAAACACCCTGGCCAATAGTACTCTTGCAAGAGACGGTCCTTAGTTTTCTTAACTCCTAGGTGTCCGGACCACGAACCCCCATGCGACAAGCGCAACAGATCCTGACGATAGCACTGAGGCACGATCAGCTGATCGAACTCCACTCCTCTGCGGTCTAGATACTTTCGGTACAGGACCCCACCTCTTTCCACAAAGCGAGCATTTTTCTTGGCGATACCTTCCTTGACAATGCAGCGGATGTTTTCTAGGCTGCCATCCTTCTGTTGCTCGGCTATCAAAGCCGCCCGGCTGACTTTTAGCAACCTATTAAGTCCGTCTGACGTAGGCGCGATGAGCAAATCTGCAGATAGCTCTTCTAACTTTCCCGCATCGGGAATTTCCTCTCCAGTAGCTGGTGCCTTTAACGCTACAGGCTCAATTTTATTCAGTTCGGGCGTGCTCTGAATATCAGCTTGCTGCACCTCTGACCCTTTCTCATTGTTCGACAACGTCGGTCCCGCAACTACCGCCTTTGCAGCGAGCTCCCGAACCTTCGATCTGGTTAAGGCCTGAACGCTAGCCTCACCAAACAAAAGCCCCTTCTCGCGCAGGAGGTGATCGGACCTGTTCGAAAATAGGTACGGGTACTGGGGGGGCAGCATAGATGACACTGCGGCCTCCGTCTCAAGTGCTCCGAAAGGTCCTTCAATAAGCACTTTTGCTACGGGCAGACACACACTATGAGCTTCCACGGCTTGCTTGATCCATGCGCACTCGCCCGTGAACATATCGGGTTCTACGTATGAGGGGTGAACTACATCCATTGTAGCTGCGGAATCGCGAAGCACTCGGCACTCTTTCCCGTTCACGAGGAGGTCTCGCATGTAAGGCTCGAGAAGCTTCATGTTCTCGTCAGTGCTGCATAATGACAAAAACACGACTTTTGTTTTTGTTTCTGGACACTGCGCCGAAAAGTGACCCGGCTTCTGGCACGCATAACAAACGCGCGCTTGCCTCGTCTCGAACCTCTTTCTGCGTTCGGCTTCGGTTGCCGCCGTCTCCTTACGTTCGGTCGGACTGCTTTCACTCGCATCCGCACTACGTGTGTCCCCCTTTGCTCTCATGGGCGTGAACTTCGGCCTCTCAAACTTGGAGCCAAATTCACCCTTTTGACCGTCCTTAGCTCCGCGAGCCCGACGCGTCACAAACTCCTCGGCTAGCTCAGCGGCTCTAGCCACCGTACTAACGTCTGGCCTATCCAAGACCCAGTACCGCACGTTCTCAGGTAACCGACTATAAAACTGTTCTAGCCCGAAACACTGCAGAACTTTCTCGTGGTCACCAAACGCTTTCTCTTCTTTGAGCCACTCCTGCATGTTTGACATAAGCCTGTACGCAAACTCTGTATATGACTCACTTTTGCCTTTCTCATTTTCCCGAAACTTCCGACGGAACGCCTCCGCTGACAGCCTGTACTTTTTTAGCAGACTCGATTTCACTTTGTCGAAATCCTCTGCCTCCTCTCTCTCCAAGCGAGCGACTACGTCGGCCGCCTCGCCGGGTAACAAAGTGAGCAAGCGCTGTGGCCACGTTTCCCGAGAGAACCCCTGCTTCTCGCACGTTCGCTCAAAGTTAACCAGGAACAAACCAATGTCCTCTCCAAGCTTAAACGGCCGCATCAGGTCAGTCATCTTGAACGATACTCGTTCTCCTGCACCGTGTGCCTGACTTCCATTACGAGCGCGTTCCATCGCTACCTCGAGACGCTTCATTTCCAAAGCGTGTTCGCGCTCTTCTTTTTCTTTCTGTTCTTTTCGTTCACGCTCATCTTTCTCTTTCTGTTCTTTAAGTTCACGCTCCTGTCTCTCTTTCTGTTCTTTAAGTTCGCGCTCCTGTCTTTTTGCCGTCTCCCTCTCCTCAATGGTCTCAAGGCATTCCGACAGCTCGTCATCCTCAGCTTCTAACTCAAGAATAGCCCTTAGCAGTTCTGGTTTTCTGAGTTTGTCTGAGACATCCAGACCCAACTCTCTTGCAAGCTCCGGCAATTTCGGTTTGCGCAACGACTTCAAATCCATGGCTGCTCTGAATGCTGCTTTCTCTACTGCCTACTATTGACTTGCCGCAAACTAACCCGGCAGCAACGACAACCACAATTACCAGCTCTGTTTCTGACACTAACAAAAGCCTGGCAAAACTCAGAAGAAGAAAGTCCCGCACTCACCAAACCTCGCAGCCAAGAATTCAGCGCAGTCGTTCCGCTGCAGGCAACCAGTCATCACACAGGGCTCGTTGCACTGCTCCCGGATGGTCGTTGTGCTGCTCAGCATACAGTCAACCGCATATCTTCGCTGCTGGCCTCCGTTGTCGCGATCCCACCGCTGCCACCAGCTGTTGTAATCGCACCGCTGGCACGAGTTGTTGGAACCTCAGTGCTGACGCCCGTTGTTGCAAATGGGTCGCAAGCCCCAAGGGTAGCGTTGGCCTGGCGGCCTGGGGCACTGGAAGCATCCGAAGGTCCCGGCAAAGCATGAGTCGACTGGTAACAGAACAACTGGTTTATTCTAACATCGCAAAAGAGCGGGCGGTCAGGTCGACCGAAGTGAGAGACGGGAGAGCACGTAACTCGACAGAAGAAATCGGAGCCTCTCTCTCGGCGTCCGGGGGCAGCTGCTCTTATAGTCTCGCAGCTGAGGGCAAGGAGGAACGTCTCGGGGTGAGACCACGTGACTCTGGGCCCGGACAGGCTGAGAGACATGTTGAGACGAGTGTAGTGACGCATCGCCAACCCGGCGCCGATCAGACCTCCTCGCTTCACACTTGGGGAGCTCCTCTCCCCGGCTGCCGCGCTTTGACAAGCGTGGGCACACACACACACACGCACACACGAAGACACGTGGCACTGAAACACGCCTGGACGCGCTTGGCGGGGAGGCGTATCGGCGGCGCTGAACGGGCCAAAATGTCCGCCGCTTTGAACGAAGCCCCGGCGTCCGTTGCATCCGCGCCGGCTATACCGCGCGTCGTAGGCGAAACGTAACACCGCTGTCAACGATGCTTCACGCTAGAGCCCCGGAGTGAAACCACTCAGCTGTGCCGTTCGCTCACGCGCTGAACACACGGAGAACTACATTTCGGCACCGCAGACACTCGCGAGAGCGCCTCAGAATTTCGGGCTTCAAGCGACGCATACTATCCCGCGAATCGAGGCGCCAAACCGCAGTATCACGTGTCGGCAGTGTGGTGGGTTTGGCCACATTGCACGCAAATGTGCTACTGCTAGCCCACGGAGCAAATCCCGCTGTTTTTACTGCAATTCCCCAGAACAGCTACAAGCAGATTACCCGGGTAATGGACGAGTGTAGCCGCTTCTGCAGCCGACGGCGACGCGACGTCCCTGCAAGTGCTCGCAACAGCAGGAAATAAAGAACCACTGCTTGGACTTGATTGGTAGCAGTGTGTTTTATGCGCTCATGGACAGTGGGGCAAGCGTGAGTTTAATAGGTAGCCGTGCAATCGCAGAGGCCAATTGCGCGGGAGCCACCTTCAGGGAAGGAGCAGGAACCCTGAGGCTTGTTCAGGGCTGGTCACAAACTACACAATCGGTACGCATTCGTATTGGTTGGTAAGGTGGGTCCAGGAAGCATCGTTTTCTTCTTTTGCCAGAGCTGTGTCACGATGTTGTTCTCGGGCGGGATTTACTTGAGGTGGCAAGTATTTCTCTTCACGTGGCCCTTCACGGATGGTCACTGCACTGTGACCCATATGGGCTCATCAAACTTAAGAAGGCACTGAAGCTGCCACGTGCGTCTGATGCTGGACACCGACACATGTCAGTCTGAAAGACATCGCTTCAATCCGATAACCAAGGTCAAGAGCCTGATGAAAATGTGGCCAGCTCTCAACAGGCACTTTTTGCAGATGTGCAATATGTATGCCACAATACCACTGAGAGTGGCGAGTGTAGTCTAAAGAACCTTCGGTAGGAGCATAAGCAGAAACTCCCTGCAGACCATAACCATATTTTTACCGCTCTGCCAGGTTGCATGTCCCTGGTGGTTCACAAAATAGACACAGGCAGCCACCCATCAGTTAGATGCAAGCGGCGCCCGTTAACAGCCAAAAGAGAGGAATTATTGATTGGTGTATCCAAGATCTGCTGGAACAAGACCTCATTGAGCCCTACTCCAGTTCCTGGGCCAGGGCCACTGTGTTAATCAAGAAGAAAACTGGAGTATAACGCCTTGCGGTCCACTAAATACAATGCTTAAATGCAATCACAACTGTGCCAGTATACCCTATGCTCCACACTGGCTGGGTACTGGCTCAGCTCAGCCGCGCTAGGTGGTTCACGAGCCTCGACCTTTTTCAGGGCTTCATTCAAGTGTCGGTTGGTCCTGCAGATATGCCGAAGACTGCATTCCTGTGCCATAGAGGAGTGTTTCAATTGAAGCGAATGCCGTTTGAGGTAGCAGGTGGGCCAGCCACATTTAAGTCTCTCAAGGACAAAGTATTAGAAGATGTAAGACAACTACTGCATGGCATGTCCTGATGATATGCTGTCCTGTCTGTCCTGTAATTTATCCAGAAACTTTTCATGACCACCTACAACATATCGATGAGGTACTGCGACGAATTGGCTCTTTAGTATATATGCGTGTTACTCAATATAAAAATCAGTTGGAAATCACACAATCGCTTCTCTTGGTCGTTCTTTTGGTTCCTGTCTATGTACACGCTGTAAGTCATGTTTCAAACAACTGACAATCAATCCCAGCAAAGTTACATGTTGCGAACTGGCATTAAAGTATCTTGGACATGTAACCTCGCCAGACATATGTCAACCTGACCTGACAAGGTACGAGTTGTTCCGGAGTTCCCATGCCCTAAAACAGTCAAGGAGCTTCACATGTTTTCCGGGCTTTTGGGATACTACAGAAATTTTAACCTCTGGTTTTCTTACAAGGCAAGACCCCTGAAAGCAATCATCAGGAAAGAAGCTCGTCAGGATTGGGTTGCCGAGGAACAGACAGCATTCGAGACTATGAGGCTCGCTGAGCCATTGAGACCTCTAGCTAAATGTGATGTTGAATTCAAGGGGGAAACCCCGAGAGCCAACGCATTTGTAGAACTCAAACGACGCATACAGTCGCCACCAGTACTTGCGCACTTCGACGAGTACGTCGATACAGAAATCCATACTGACGCCAGTAGCCTAGGCCTCGGTGCCGTTCTAGTCAAGAGGAAAAAGGGACTTGAACGGGCGATAGCTTACGCTGACCGGTTGCTGTGACAAGCGGAAGGCAACTATTCTACGACAGAAAAGGAATGCCTTGCCATCGTTTGGGCTTCTGGGGTTTTCGGGTCTCACAGGATTACTTACCCCCACGGGTTTGAGCTTAGCGCGCCACAGCGGAGCGTCAGCCGTCAGCGTCTAGCGCTGCTGCCCGTGAGCTGAGGGCACTAGCGGCTACCCATGGACGCACGCAAGAACACAGTATTGCCCTGAGTTGACGGAAACCGTTTATTGTATCCGACGGCACCTGACACCTCAAAAACGCGCAGTCCCTGGCGGCAGGGAACCAAAGGGGTCCCGCACCACGGGCGGAAAATAGAGTCAGTGGCGCCTAAAGCACGTCGCTGCCAGAGCACAGGCTCAAGCTGGGATACGCCGGTAGGTAAAGTCCCGGCGGCTATGCTACGTGCTCTCGCAATAACCAATGGGCCAACTCGCGAGAGCTCGGGCAATCTCCTTCAACTTGGGCCTCCGATGAGTGCTGCTCGGCGTGGTACGACCTCGCGCGAGCACTAGGCACCAGTTCTTTGGCTTAACGTCCACAGAGTACCAACACGAGGTACGCGCTCACCACATGGGCAAAGGCACCGTGCGTGAGCTCAGTCCTAGTCACAAAATTGTCGGCAGACGAGCGGAAGCATGTGCGTGCCCAGCGCAGTCCCAAGTAGAAAGAGACACGCTAACGCCATGAGAGTAGCCACCAGGGCCACTTGGTCATATCGGAGCTCCGCCTTTTTCGCGAACTATCGCGAGTGGAGCGCTACCGCTGACAAATGGTTCGGAGCAATGAGGGAGTGAGGCATAGGCATTGCAGAAACAGGTGAAATGTGCCCGCGCAACGGCACGTCGAATTCCCCAAATCGCCACAGGCTACAGCAAAATTTCGCCCTTACCTATATGGCACGTCATTCAAAACCGTCAGTGACCGTCATGCGTTGGCTAGTGAAATTAAAGGATCATTCAGGACGGCTGGCGCCGTGGAGACTCAGACTAAAAGAATACGACATCACTGTAATCTACAAGCCTGGACAAAAACACTCCGATGCCGATTGCCTATCACGCGCCCCATTGACCCGCCGCCACAAGAGGACGAGAACGACGACGCCTTTCTTGGAATAATAAGCGCGGAAGACTTCGCTGAACAGCAACGAGCAGACCAGGAGTTAAAAGGCTCATTGAGTATTTGGAAAGGCACACCAACATTCTCTCTAGGGCATTTAAGTACGGATTGCCTTCATTCACGCTTCAACATAACCTAATTTTGAAGAAGAACTTTTCACCAGTCCGCGAAACAGCCTTCTTGTTGTTCCCTCAACGCTGCGTCCAGAACTACTGCACACCCTGCATGACGACCCTGCCACTGGGCACCTCGGATTCTCGCGGACGCTATCGAGGATACAGAAAAGGTATTACTGGCCACGCCTGATTGCCGATGTTCCCGATTACGTCAAGACATGCCGAGACTGTCAGCGACGCAAGACACCACCGACAAGGCCAGCGGGATTACTACAGCCGATCGAGCCTCCTTGCCGACCATTTCAGCAGATAGGGATGGTCTTGCTGGGGACCCTTTCCGACATCAACAAACGGAAATGTGTGGATCCTCGTGATGACGGACTACTTCACCCGCTTCGCTAAGACGAAAGCTCTACCGAAAGGTAGCGCAGGAGAAGTGGTGAAATTCTTCGTCTAGAACATCCTGCGGTGACTTCCTCATCACCGACAGAGGAACGGCCTCTACAGCGGAGCTCACCCAAGCCATTCTGCAGTACAGCCAGACAAGGCACAGGAGGACAACTGCCTGCCACCCGCAGACAAATGGTCTTATGCAGCGCCTGAATAAAACCGCAGCCGACATATTAGCATTCAATGTACGTCGACATCGAACACAAGACGTGGGATGCCATCCTGCCGTACATAACGTTCGCTTACAACACGGCGGTGCAAGAAAAAACACAGATCATGCCGTTCCAGCTGGTTTACGGCAGGAACCCGACGAAGACACTCGACGCCATGCTGCCGCACGTCACCGATGAAAAGAATCTGGACGTCGCCACCTATCTCCAGCGCGCCGAAGAAGCCCGACAGCTCGCCCCCCTGCAGATCAAGAACTAGCAGCGTACCGACAGCCGACACTACAGCCTCCCACGACGCTACGTCGAGTACCAGCCCCGAGACCGTATTTGGATTGGGACCCCGATGCACCGACAAGGACTCATTGAGAAACTATTGCGAAGCTATGTTGGACCAAACAAGATCAAGTTTTTGAATGTTATCGATGGTTCTATCCACTGTCTGTTGTCACCGAACCTTGTGTAATCTTATTGCATGTATGCGAGACGCGAATGGTGTAGAACACTGTGGAAGACACGCGGGTCCCAGCTATTACTTAGGAGCATTCCACGACTGATGTATGAAAGCCGACGTGCTTGAGCCGTTGATCAGATTTACGGCGATCGCCGACTGTGTTTGCCGTTGTCGCCGGTCTTGAATTGTAGCCTGTATTGAGGGCACAAGTTCGCCCAATAAAACGCCAGTTTCTTAACTGCCAGTTTGGGGCTTTCTTCACCGTCACTACCACGTGACAGTATAGTCAGGCAATGGCACGCCATCTCAGATAGAATTAAGGGATGCTCAGTAACTTTGTGAGTTAATAGAGGAAAGTAAGTACAATTGCATTGTGGCAGTCATACGATAATTTGGAAATTTGTCGCAGAAGAGGCGTACTTGTAGAGGGTGTATTGGGAATGCCCTATTCGCTTCTTCATTATTGGGTGCCTATAATATTGAAGATATTAGAAAACAATGTTTCTCATAAGTGAAGACGATTTCACATCTAATATAAAGAGATTATGGAGTTTTATGTGCCAAAACCACTTTCTGACTATGAGGCGCGCCATAGTGGAGGACACCGGAAATTGCAATTTTCGGAGTCCTCCACTGCAATTTTCCAAGTAGTCTAGAATGATCAAGGCAGTCAAACGCCTTCCTAAAATCCACAAGTTGAGTAAGCGTAAACATGTTCTTTTCTATGTTTTGTAGGATGTATTCCTTTAATGAAAGTAGAGCTGTTTCTGTTGATCTCCCCTTTCTGAAGCCGAACTGTGCATTTGTTAAAACATCATACTTGTCGACAAATTTTGTCATGTGAGAGAATAACATTTTTTCGAGACCCTTAGAAAAAACAGGCAATACAGATATTGGCCTACAGTTACTCCGTGCATTGTGATCACCACCTTTAAAGATTGCTGAAACCCTGGCACATTTAATACGATCTGGGAAGTTTCCTGATTGCAACACTCAGTTGAATATATGTGCCAGTAAATTAGAAATGTTACATAAAGAGTATCTTACGTGCTTTACCTGCACACTTGCAATATCGACTGCTTTGCTATTTTTTAGGCTAGCGAAGGTACTGTAAACTTCATGTTCATCGATGGGCTGCATAAGAATGGTTTGCTGAACAGTGTTAAGTATACCTTTGGTGGTAGAGGGTGTATTTGTGGGATCGCCGTATACGAGGGCGGTGTTAACAAAGTGCTCGTTGAAAAAATCTGCAAGTGATTTATCGCCGAGCACGGAACTGTTGTGTATTATTCTATTCGGGACACTGGTTTTGTCCTTATGACCCAGTAAAGTATTCATTATTTTCCACGTTACATCCGGCTGCTGTCGACTGACATCCGCAAAAATACTTTGATAATATGTATTTTTTGCTTGCTTGAGCTCAGCATTCAACCAATTCCTATAAATTTTAAATTATTTTAATGCGATCTCAGAACGTGTCCGTAAAAATGAATGGTACTTGCGATGCTTTTCTTTATTCATCTTCAGATGTTGTTTAGTGATCCATGGTTTTCTACCTTTTCTTAGAGATTTTATAAAGTTATAAGGGAAATGCTTATGGTAAATTCTTTTAAAGCTGTCAATGAAAATATTGTATGCGCATTGTATTGTATATCGGTTTTCTAACACTGATGACCAGTCCCAACTAGCGATCTCCTTTTTTAAAAGACTCAAGGCTATCTTGGTGATAAGCTGTATCTTAAATTCAGTAGTCGAGTTTCTACACGTGTTGGATTCATTGCGGTACATCAGAAAAACTGGACAGTGATCACTAAGGTCTGATGCAATCGTACCAGCACTATAGACTGCAGTGTCTGTATTTGTCACAATAAGGTCAAGGGCAGATAAGGAGGAATGCGTGATTCTTGTTGGCGTACAGATGTAATTTTAAAAACCCGATGATGATAGTACAGAAAAGAAATCTTGCGAGCATTTATCATCTAAAACATTGATATTGAAATAACCACCGCATATAAGCCTATAGTTTTCATTATGAACATAATGTAAGAAAGCCTCATGGAACTCAATGAAGTGCGCTAAATTTCCGCTTGGAGGATGATAAACAACAGAAATGATTTGATCTTTATGCTTCAGTGTTACAGTTTCATAGTCAACAGTTGAACGGCTGTACTCAGATAGTATTTCACGATTTTTATGTCTAGTCACAAGAAGCGGTTTAGAAAAAAGTTATGGTAACCTTGCGGGTGGCACATTTTGCACCCAGAGGTGTACCATGTTTCAGAAAACATTATAATATCGAATCTGAAAGGAAATTTATCGAGAAAAAGTGAGATATTGTCTTCTTTGTTTAAAACAGAGCGCAGGTTGATGTGTAGGACAGATTCACATGATGAATTGCAGTATTTGATTTTTTTTTGGTAGAATTCTTTGTATTGCATGTTTGCGTACATCGTTTTCCAACCCTGCGACGAGGGGGACAATTCAGTGATGACAGCTATGTCACGGTCATCCCTTATTTTGTACACTCTGCTGTTTGCAGTCGTTCTAACTTTGGTACGGCAGTTATCGGCCCAGATGAACTTCCATTTCATTTCTTTTTTGAGTGCGAGTGCTTGTGCAAAGAGGCGTTTATTTTCAGTGGTGAGGCGCTCGTTTACAAAAACCTTATTTTCCTGAGAAAAGCCAAGTGCTGTCGTTGTCAGACGAGCCCTTCTAGCCTTCCTCAGAAGGTCGGATTTTTCAACCACGAGCAAAAACGAACGATTACATTCTTGCCGTGCTTTGAATTAACAGGGTGGGCGATGTCAACATCACTCGGCGTAACAGGACTGCCAACTTTTTCTGCAAAGGTCCGAATTACTGCGACAAGTCCTCATCATCAGTGCAAGGTACACCTTTAATTTCAATATTATTCTGTCCAGAATATTGCTCAAGGTCTGCCACCCTCTTTGAGAGCTGTTCGTTTGATTTCTTCGACGTCATATTCTCAGAAACTAGCGTCTCCTGGTTCTTTTTCATTTCCTCGTACAGAGTCTTAAACAATGAAACACTCTGGCAGTCCCTCAACCTCAGAGCGCAATTGTTCTAGTTCACGAGACAGTTCAGCATTCGAAGGCATGGTAGCAAGCAAAGAAAAAAATTACAACTTCACAACTTGGCAGTGACGACGACAAACCAAGAAAAAAAGAAGAAAAAAATTACAAATTTGTTTAAACACTAACCTGTGGCAAAAGGGCAACAAGAATCAGGCGATATCGAAGTGTCATCGTCACCACTGCCAAGTGAAACAAGCCGTAGTCGACGTCCCCTTTTATGGATGCCTCCAATATCCCATGATGCTGCAGTGCCACCGGAACAGCCGACAATAGCACCTCCTGGTCGCAGTTTGGCTCAGGTAGTCGAACACGTAGGCACGTGCGATGATCTGCGTGGATTTCGTGCAAAGTACAGCCGCGCAGAAGCAGCGATCTGCAGCAAAAGGGCAACGAAGAATAGGCGATATCGAAGTGTCGTCGACACTACTCCCATGTGCCAAGTGCCATAGCTGCTTGCACGGATGAATTTTGCAAGATGGCGCTTGCCATGCTGTCGACCGACGCTCACGGAAGATTATTAAAAAACGTAGACAGCCGTATGTCGAACAAGTCGGTAACATAGAGAGCAGAGCACGTTCAATATAGTCAAAGAACACGTACGAACCAGAACGTTTGTGCACAGGGGCCTTCGTCTTCAGGGATTACTATTTTTTTAGTGGGAGCATCATTCGGTCTGCTCTCGGGGCTATAATTGTAAGTGCTTTCGCAATTACCATTTCAGAGTTCATAGATAGACTTGCCTACCTTGGCACCCCAGAATTCCCTCTTTGATGCTTTCCGCGTACTGTTCGAAGGTACGTCTGTGAAGAGCTATTTAGCAAACGAAGCTTCTAGAGAGACTACTCTACAAAAGCGTGTAGCTCCATCAGTTTGACGCAGAGGGCGAATAATTCGGGCCGAGCATTTAATACACACCGAAATACAATGTTTTGCTTTATGTATCTCGTGATATTTCTACAACTGTTGCCTAATTTCGTCCTTACTGACCAGTCATCAGTAATGTGAACATGATGAGCAGGTGACTGCTTCGCATCTCTCGTACCACCACCATCACCACCGAGACAAAGATGAGCTTTCTTCTATGTCCTATCATCAAATTCTGTAAATGTCGAATTTGTAGACAACACTCAAACTGTAATAATATGCTAAAATTTCAGGAGTATGTCGGCAATTGAATGGTGTGACGGGACTGCCTCCAACTGTTACTCTTGTATTGCACCTCGGTTGTCCTCAAATATATATCAGTGGTGCAGGAACAGCAAGAACTTGGGATGCGTAAAAAACCTATCTTTCGCCGCATGTTCATTTTACTCTTTTCTTCGATAAATACCTAAGAGCTTGTCAATTTTCAGTCTTAGTATGTATCTACTTTGGCACCTGAAAAGCACACCCAAGAAACCTCATACGTAAAAGTTTAGTACACTCTCTTTAATTTTGGGAACTTTCTTGTATTTTACGTTCAAAGTTTAAGCTGCTCAGGAAATAATAAAGCACTATTCAGCAGCCTTCGGTTAAGCGGAGGTTTCCCGCTATATCTCATGGTCGTGTACGTTAATGCTGCGAAAACTATATTTTCTTCTACTACTTTAGCAGCAAAGTTAGCTGTTTGTGCATAATTCAGCGTGTAAAATTTTTAATTCTTGCAGGCCTCGTGGCGGGTTCCCGTGTGCAGATGGTTTCAAAGTGTCATATTTAGATGTTGCATCTTACTTTCGAAGTTGATAGATGGTTATATTATCCCTTTCCGCGAAGTCACTGAGCTTCCAATTCGTGGAAGGCTGCGGCTTGTCTCGACCTTTTCCTTTCCTGGAGTTCACCCCCTTCCCGCTGTTTTTCCTCGGCTCTTCAAAATGCGATGTACTAAAGAGCAATGCACTCCTGCCGTATATTTCGATATCTTCGAGTTGCTTATGTTATCTTTCTAGTTTTCTTCAACACGTGGAGCGCACACGTAGAGCACGGTATACGTCACTACTATCCTACATATAAGCAACATTCAAGTTCCTCGAAAGCATCGTTTTAGGAATCAAGGAAACACATTTTCGAAGATGGGAAGGGCCTTCATCTTAATTGTTTTCCTGGCGTGCTGCATATCGGCATCTTTGTAAGTACACTGTTCAAAACGCCCACGTTGTGAGAATGTTGTTTTAGTCTTTCAGCTGTCGTTTAAAACTCATGGCTTAATATTACTATTAGAAGCTTCAGAAATAATCAGCCTGTCCTGCCAGGAAGAGTGACATCTTATAAGTTCCCTTTCGCATATATCGTGGCATTCTGTGCCTTTAGAAAAAAGCGATCTGACCCCGCTATATCGCAGGTATGGGATCTACAATTGAAATTTGTGGTCAAACATCGGCTGCTTAAATAGCACATTGCTCCGTACAATTACACATATCTAGCCGCGATGGCAATTTGAGAAAATTTCGAAAGCGGGACGGAAATCGACAAAATAACAAATAGCCGCAGTAACGCTCGGTAGCGGTTTGCCAAGACTCGTTTACGCAAAAGACTTTCGCAATTACTCATCGCCGCATGGACCATCGAAATACTGTGCCGATAGCCAATTTCCGAGGGATGCTTGTATGGTGGTCAACAAAAACGAAAAAAAGCAATCTATACGAATTATGAACCGACGCGTTTAGAAGAATGAATTAGCAAATGCATTAAAAGAGCTAAAAGGTTCGCCATTCCGAATGCCGAATCCCCGCTGCAGGAATCTTTAAAAAACACAACATAAATAATGAGCAACGCTGACATACGGAAAAAGTTACCGTCTTTTACACCAAAGCATGGGAGTTGAATTGTTTCATGAGGAGTGTTCTGCGAAATGACCTATTGTGCTTTCAAAAGTCTTTCATGTAATTCTCAGTTCACTTATAGCAATTGTTTTGAAAATCCTTGGGATTTACTTGCATTTAGTAAGAAATATGTATTGTGACCACGCAATATGGTCCAAAAGTTTTAAATGCGAAAGCATTATGTGGACCACTAGGTATACGTAGTCGGCGGGGGGACCTATCGATGGTACCAAAAATGACCGACGGTGCAGAGTAAAAACACGTCATAAATGCTCTGTTTGGCGTCAAATTTCTCAGGGAGGATCCTGTCTACAAATTCAATTAGTAGATATCGAAAGGACAATTTTTTTAATATTTGTTGTGCTTGGCCATGCCGAGAAGCTTGTCGGTCGAAGAATGCTTCGGAATGCCCAGCGCCCTCTTGGTTGCCTTGCGTATAATGACGTTCAACTAGTCTCTGCGTTTCTTCATTAATTTGAGGTACGGCGCTGCGGAAACGATGCGTGACGTCACGAAGGCCTGGACGAGCGTCAGTGCATCGTCTTCATTCAATCCCCTTTGTCTGTTTCTGACTGTTCTGATCATGTACGAAATTTGTTCCGTTGAAACCTTGATTTTGTCGGCCTACGCCCCCCCCTTGCCATTGTTCTGGAAGATGACACAAAGGATACATGCTTGCCCAGTTGGCGTTATGGTCGGCCCGTGGATGGTGATGCGGACGTTCTCTTGGTCTTCTTTCTTTCTTCTTGGCTTGATGACGAGTAACTCTGACTTCTGTGGCGAGGAACTGATGCCGCACAATTTAACGAACTCGTGCACGGTCTTTGCCACTCTCTGTTCTCCTCCATCCAACTCTCCGACCCTGCCCTCGACGTCCACAGAAAGATAGCGTCTGCATAGAGAGCGTGATCTATGCCCTCTATATCTTGAAGCAAAGCCAGGACAAGGAGGAGTGCCAGGTTGAAGAGAAGCGGCGAAAGAAGTGATCCTTGCTTGGTGCCTCTATCTCCCAGGGCTATCGGTTTCGACTTCTCCTCTCCAATTTGGATCGTTGCCGTTCTATTGCTTAAGAAATCCTGCACATATTTGAATGTTCGCTTTCCACATCCCGTTTGGTGCAGGATACGGAGAATGCTTTCGTGTGTGACGTTATCGAAGGCCCCTTTGAGATCGAGTGCCAGGATACCTCCTGGTATAAGAGCCTTCTCTTGCTTCATGACCAGCTCGTGTAGTTGCACCAAGACGTCTTGCGTTCTCAGGTGCCTCCGGAATCCGTACATGGTCAGTGGCATCTGATAAGTGACGTCCAAATATCTCTGTAGTCTCTTGAAAACCACACGCTCGACCACCTTCCGCACACACGACATGAGGGAGATGGGGAGCAGATTGTTGACGTGGGGTGGTTTCCCCGGCTTGGGAATGAAATGTACCTCTGCTTCTTTCCATTCTTTTGGTAACGAACCCTTCTCCCAGGATGCGTTGGCGAGGTTTAGCAATTCAGCTCGGCTTTTGTAGCTCATATTTTTTAGCATCTTGTATGTAACGCCGTCAATTCCCGGTGCGCTGCCTTGATTACACTCATCGATGGCCGCAACCAGCTCCAGTTCGCTGAAGGCTTAGTCCATCTCGACGTTGTTATCCCCTTCATACTCGTGAGTCGGGTTACCGCTCCTTTCGGTCTTGAGGTATTTACTTGTGAGTTCACAAATGAGCTTCTCTCCGGCCCCGTCGTAACTGTTGATCGTTCGTGTGAGGTCTCGAGCGCATGCGCTCTTGCTTTTTAACAGATTTATCAGGTGCCGCAACAGCTTCCAAGTCTTCTTCGTAGACATTGTGCCTTGCAGGTCGTCACACATCTTCATCCAATTTTCCCTGCACAGTTGCTTCATATACTCGGTCACCTGCTTGTTGAGCGCGTCTATACGTCTTCGAAGCTCCCTGTTATGTCTTTGCCTCTTCCACCTTCGAGTAAAACCGTGCCTGGCCGCCCACATGTGACTAAACCTGCTGTCTTCGAAGGGACTTTGCGTGGTCGTAGTAATCTTCTGCGTAAAGTTCTTTACAAATTCGCGTTGCTTTTTGGCCCACGCCTCATACGTCTTGGTCTTGGTCCTCGTCCTCGCCTTCGCTGTCTGCACTTCTACGTAACCGGTCCCAGTCTGTAATGTTGGCTTGACCCAGTTTCGCCTTGATGTCGGTCCCCCCGAGGGTTACACAAATTATATCGTGATCCGAGCCAAGATTTTTCCCCGTGTTACGCCAAGTTACGTAGAGGTTCCCCCGAACTAGCGTCAGATCAGAAGTGGTGTCTGACCATGCTAGTGCCTGTCCTGGTCGTTACGCCCGGTTCGTTGACCACCTCCACGTCGTGATCCTCTATAGCTTTAACCATTTGGTTTCCTCTTTTGGACGAATATTGGTAACCCCACATCGTGTGGGCGGCGTTGAAATCTCCAAGCCCTAAAATCGGTCTTGTTCTTGCTTCTTTAACGCAGTCCAATATGGTGCCCCCCGCCACTCTTCTGATGTGAATTTCGACGCAGCCTCGCTGAGCGGTCACGTGCTCTGTGGCCGCCACGTTGCTGCGGACCAAGATCGCAGTACCATTTTCGCTAGGGTCCGTATACGTTATGTATCCCGCGAGCTTAGCCCGGCCGTTGGTCTCTTGTAACGCTATGATATTGGGTTTCTGGTCCAATTTATCAACGTATAGTTGTAACTCCCCTATTTTGTTTTTAATACTCCTACAGTTCCACTGAAATAACATCGCAGTCTCTTTCTGCTTTCCTTCGGTCTTTTCTACCTTATTTTCTACTTCTCATTTTCGTCATCTACGTCATTTCGTCATTTACGTCATTTACGTCATTTACGTCATTTTCTACTTTATGAGCGGTAGATTTGCGCACAGAACCAACTTTTCGCGGCTTGACCCGTAGATTAAGTCGTGATTACTTCATCTTAACAACAGTGAGATGCTTATTTTTCGCATCCAACGTCATGACTCTAACGGAAAGTTGGCTGCATTTGGCCTCCACATTATCCATTCTTACTGTTAGACTGTTCACTTGCGCAGACATTTGGGAAACTTGGCTGGAGATTTGCGTAAGCATGCTCATGAACGACTCCATTGTCGGAGGAACGGCGGCCTCGGCCTTCTCTTCCTCCATGGCAACCACTGCCGTTTCTGTCTGTGGAGTTTGCGTCACTGACTGCCTCAACGCAGGTGACGTGATCAGCGCCGGTGGCGTGATCAGCTTCGTCGCCGCTGGAGCAGCGCTGGTGGTGTCTCTCTTGGGTACTGTTCACTGTTCTTTGTTCTACTGAGCGTCTCGATACGCTCCATCATTGCTTTTATCTGATTGTTTTGGCTCTTCATTTGATTGTTCTGCCTCGCCATTATCTCCTTGAGTTCCAACGAGTGTCTACACTCGTTGTCTTTGGAAGGGCGGAAGGAGGGGTGGGGAGGGAAATTGCTATTGTCAAGAGCGACGGGAGACCCCGCTGCCCAGCCCACCTGCTTCTCGGCGCCATTGCTCCACCGGGTCTTCGACTTGGACCTCGAACGAGATTCGCGCCTACGAGGCCCAGCTGCCCATGGTGACCTGGTGTAGCTCGTGCTTCTCCCTCGCCTTGTCGGGGACCGGCTGCGAAGGCCGCCGGGCGCCTGCCACGCAGTCTGCTGCCACGCTGGCCCCCTCGGTTGCTGTCGCCGCTGCTGCACCTGTTCTCGTTGCTGACGTTCCCAACGCCGTTTAGGAACGACGTATGGCGTCTTGAATTTCGCTGTACACTCCTTGTCCGCGGTGAGGTGGTTGCCCCCCTGGAGGCTGCACTTGGGGTTACTGCAAACGCGGCTTTCTTCGGGATTCTTCATGCCGCAACCACGGCATATATTGTCTTCTGGGTTAGGACAAACGTCCATCTGGTGACCGAGGCAACCACACCGGTAGCACATATGGATCTGCTTGCAATACCGCGGACACTCGACCAGCAGTTTGCCGTATCTGATGTAGTTCGGGACGTAGTCGCCGTCGAATGCGATGGCCACCGTCGTCGTCTTGCCGATGCGGTTGGCTTGAAGCGCGGTGGGATTATACTCTTGAACGATGTAGTGGTTGATTTTTTTAATAGTGTCCGTCATCGGGACATCCCTGATGACGCCCGTAACGGTGCCCGGGGGGGGGGTCTCGCAGGCGATGACTTCGTGTGCCGTGCCGTTGATAGTGAGGCTTCTGACTGCCGAGTAGCGGTCTGCGTTCTGTCGTTTAGGTGTACTGATAACGACTATGTTTTGCAGTTTCTTCGCGCACACATTTTGCGTCACCTCCTCGCCACTCACGTTCGCAGCTTCGACGATGGCTCGGTTGATCTCGAATCCAGATAATTCCCCAAGGTTCAGACCTCCCCTGGGACGCCTGACGATCTTGATATCTTGCCTCGGCAACACAGGCATCTTCGCTGTCTTGGATAGCTTGCTCTTGAAATTTTTCCGCGGCGGGCGACAATTCCCGGCAGCCGCCGGCCCCCCGTTGACCGGCGTTAGACTTAGCTTGCTCTCTTGCTCCTGGGCCTTCTCCCCGGCGACGCGCCAGCCAAACTTCTTGGAAACTTCCTTCGGCATTATTTCTTCACCCTCCACTTCTACATGCATAGCGGACGCCATTTCCTTGAAGCACTTCTCCTCCAGGTCCCCGGCAAGGTCGATGGCCCCGCCGGAGCACGCCTAAGCACGGCCGCTAGGCCCTGCTTTCTTGAGGCTTAGCTCGCAGCGACACTGTGCTCGTAGAAAAAATGCTCCTAAATCGGAGAAAAATGGTTTCCCACCTCAAATTTTGGTATCCACACGGTCCTTGTAACTTCTCGGATGCCGTTGTGTGAGAACTTGCACGAGCTGGGGTGAATTACCGGGCCTTTTGCCGAAAAGTCGAGGAGCAAACGTGAGACGCGTCAGCTCATACCATGGTTCATACCCGCCACAAAAAGAAAACACATATAGACAACACGAGCGGTCGCCCGTGTTGTCTATATAAGTCTTCTTTTTTTGTGTGTTAAATTGCGGCAAAAAGCGTGTCTTTTAGCAAGCACCAGCTAGGCCAACAAGCAGTTCTGTTGCAACATGTTTCTAGGCCACCCGTGTTGTGTATATATTTATTCCTTTTGTGTGTGTTAAATTGCGGCAAATACATGCCTTTTAACAAGCACCAACTAGCCAAAACAAGCAGTTCTGTTTCAAAAAGATTGTTCGTCACAGCGTCCCTACAACTTAGCTTTCGCTGTCAAATGCAGCAAATGTCATTCAAATCCGCTCAGCGGTTGCCTCATAAATCAAAGTTGTGTATTAGACGCATTTATTATGCCTATGGGAATTCTCGCCGAGCTACAGCTTTCTCTCCTATCAAAAGTATGCCAGAGACGCAACTGTGATTCGAGCACATTTGGGTGAGGCAAAATGTGTACTATGCAGTGAGGCGCACTAAGCACTAAGCAGATTTGAGGAAAGCATTGTGGCCGGCACATACTGCGATACTTGTGGCGTCTGTGCATATATTTAGGAAGTCACAAGCAACACAAGAGTGAACAATTAAGGAAAAAACTGCATCGAAAAAGGCACCACGTTCTTCTCAGATGGTGGTGATTCTCCAGGCAACAACAAAAAACAGTATGAGCGCTTTTATCTAGATATTGTGGCTGTCGCAAGGATAAGTTGAGCGCTTACAAACTTAATAAAACCTGCAGATGTCGTTTGTTTGGAGTTTATTTTGCAGTGGAGGATATTCACTGATTGGAAGAACTGAAAGGAACTAGAGGAACTCTCGTTGACTTTTGAGTATGTGACGTGTCGCTAGTTGTAAATGCACTGAATACTTTATTGATATGCGTCACCTTTTTCTTCACTCAATTTTCTAACAAATAATATAAGTAACTTTTGTCCTTTCATTCCAGTTCACTCCCACAGGGAATCGGCAATCTCTCAGCGAGATGGAATGACGAAAATCACTGGTGTCCAAGCGGAATGGTCAGTGACGTTTTTTCCACCTGCTGTCCAGCCCGGTGCTTGCCCTTATCGTATAGCCTTTCTTTTTCTTCGTTTCTCACAGCTTCTTTTTACTTTGTAGGACACGCTATAAAACCATGCTGCTGCACTAGTAGAGAACGACGTAACGATTTTGACGACATCGTGCACTGGTGGCAATTTCTATTAACACATGAGAGACAGCAAAGTGATAGCACTGTGACGGCAAGCTTACACGTCGCAAATGCTTTATTTTCAGCGTTAATATTTCTTGCATTTTATATGTTTCATGTATTATGTCCAGCAAAGTGGCACTGACGATTATCCTCAACACCAACCTGGATCCAGCATTATTTATTAATTTTGCTTACGTCCATACCACACATTTGTCAAACCAAATATCGTGTTTTCGGGACCTTTATATTATGTAGTTAATTATGCGCCACGAACTGATGCGCACCTGCATGAAAATATTTCCTACAGAAGCGTTTCTCCGCGAAAGAAGTGTCAATTTGTTACGTAGTTTAATTGTAAAATTATTAATTTTCTACATTTCACGCTTTGCCCTAGTATTCCTAAAGCTGCGGTCAATTTTATTTTAAAAATTTGCACCGCGACTCAATGAAAACTACAATTTCAACAGGCACTTCAGGGAGCGCCTAACAGAATTCGAGCAGTAGACATGTCGAAGTACACCAGTATAAGATTATGAGCTACCGTTGCGCTTTCAAACTAGAAACCTCTAATCCAACATTTTTTTATCTAAACTTACACCCCTCTTTACTTTTGTTTATCGCTTTTCTTATGCAATAAATGTTACACACGCGACAAAAGCTTGTAGCATCCTCAAATCGCGATCAGATAATTTTGGAACGAAGCACTAAACATCAAGGAAATAACAAAGCAGAATGAATCAAAGATCACATAAATATTTCGCATATAGGTTGTGGAAACAACGCGTAGAGGCGGATATGAATTCAGGAAATTCACGTGAAAGCTACGAACTCTACCCACTGGGCCACATAGAAAACACATTGCAGTTCCGCAAACTAGTGATATATACACGTGTAATTTCTCACAAACGTTCGCTTTGTTCTATTAGGACTTTTACACTGTCCAAGCCCAGAAAATATTTTGCTAATGCTAAAGTTGCACGTAAATAGTCAGAAAGGAAACGTAGATTTGCTTCGAGTGACGGCAGCGGAATGACTCGATGCAACCCTGAGACATACCGTTGCCATTTATGATTTATTACTGCATTCCAGTGCTAGATCAGGGTGGGAGTGTTTATGTCGCTGTTTGAACTGTTTATATACCCCTTGAAATAAAAGATAGCCTGGGACGCAAAATAATTTACAGATAAAATTGCTATTCATTGTAATTTTTACGTTATCTTTATATTGATTTTATATTCATTAAAAAACATACGTCTCGCATCAAGAGAGAAAATGTTAATTTTGCTCGGAACTCTCCTTTACACTCGCTCACCACCCGCTCACCACCAATACGAGCGGTAATCTTATTTTACAGCTTTGTGATGGCTCACCCGTACCCCTAATAGGTGACGGTATCAGCTTTATGGTGGCTAAACAAGTTTAAGTAAGGGTGTAAAGGCAAAAGAAACGCTTTTGAAACCAGTTAAGGGTAACTATTACTAGCCTCTGGAAAAAAATTCAACCTTTTGAGGTGTATCGTGTCGCGAAGCAATAACATTCATCTGTCTAGTTTGCGTTTTGTTTTTTTTTGATAACTATCAGCTTGCTTCCTTACTGTCACAATTGATATGCCATGCTGATCCTTATGATGCCTGTTCGTGACCTGAAAGTACCGCGCGGGCAGCGTTAAAGAGAGACAAGCAAGATAAATAACTACTATTGTTTGGCGACAAGATTAGTTCCAAAACGTGCGATTTCTTTATACAAAGCTTGCATAACAACATGTCCATGTCACCACTGTGGTGCTTTGCTTATGATAAGTATATCTTGTTCTGCGGCCGCCGTTGCAACACCGCTTTTCGCGGCTGTCGTACACAAATCGCGCCACGCAGCCACTTGCTGCATGCGTTTCACATGATACAGGCTTGAAGCGGCCTTATATAATTCAAACTGGTTTTATCCGCGAGCAACTTAAAACTAATGCAGCTTAAAAGTAATTTCAGTTAAAGGTATGCCAAGAACCATAAATTGCGCTCTCATCCGAGAAGCCTATTTCTGTAGGGGCCGGTGCCATGATCGTTCGCTCTCCAAGTTTCGCTCTACCAGCACCGGGAGCAAGGCAGAAGTTGCCATGATTTCGTAATGCCCAATAACATCTAATAAACAAGCAAAAAAATGTAATTAAACAATAGGGTAACTTTTTTTGCCTTTGGCATACAGATCGCCTTTGTCTCTTACAGTGTCAGAGCGACAGCGACTGCGGCGACTTGTGTGTGTGTGCTACGCAGACCAACACAAACAGAAAATTCTGCGTATATCTACCAAGCGGAAAATAATGTATTACAACAAAAGAAGCCTGCCACTTGTCTGAAGCCTATCCTGTGGAGTGCTAAAATTTCGCATGCTAATATAATACGTTGCTATTGCTAAGGCTCGACAGAGCTCGTCTTGTACCGAGCAACGGTGAAGAAAGTTTTAACGAAAATTGGGGCTTTTAATGCGGATAACTTCTACGTTCGGCTTAAATAAAATGTGTGCGCACTCGTGGTACTTCCTGTTTTATAGTGACATTCTGTGTATTAACTACTACACCTCTGTTGTGAAATCATTTCTACGAACATAACGGGTGTTTCTCCGAAGGCTTTAGGTAATATAAAGAAATGACGCGTGGCACGAAGCCCAATTCGAATCCTCGAACTGTATTAGTCGAACAGGCAGGTAATATTTAAACCAGAAATTGTAATGGTTAATACAACAATGAACAAGCATGTACTAATTAATTGTGAACTGGTTACCTTACTGCGCACACTGCAATTCACAAATTGTAGCCAGGGAGACAGCAAGGCGGATTCAATTAGAACCTATTCCCAGGATGACATGAGTTCTAGATGTTAATTCCTTAACAATGCGAAAGAAATACATTGGTGGCCCCAGTTGATATCGTGCTTTGATGCATACAGCGATGTTTTTTTTAAGACGGAAGTGTTAAGGGCCATGGTCGAGCATCAACTCCCTGTAGTGGATGTGACGTCAGTGCGAACGCGTAAAATATGCTCTCTTCACCGCGATGGTGCCCCCATCTAGTAGCGGTAAAGCCACGTACTGCACTATCACACCAACGAGCGCCGACACTGAGCGCTTCAGTAGTCTCAGTGCACAAAGGCTCCAACGCGGTGTAGCCAGGGGTAGGCAGTCTAGGCCTTGTGGTGTGCTTACGACGCAGTTTCCGCAGATTGTTTGGCTTTCGCGTCCGATTAGCCTGTGATGACTTCTTTGAACATGCATATGGAGATCTTATACGCCACCTACTGCTTCGCATGCGGTGGCACGAACTATGAGGACTGCGGCTCTAAGCTGCGCAGAAATGCAATGACGTAGATGGGCGAATCTCGCTTTAGTCCGGCGAGAGACACGCCAGTGTGAAGGAGAACGCCTTCGCGTGTTCGCGGCGCACGCAGCGAACTGGGCCACTCGCATTCGTGACGCTGAGTGCGTCGCAACTAAACTGACTTGCCCTAGACACTACGGAGCCGTAATAAAATGCTAGTGCCTTCGCCGAAGCGGCTCGTTAGCAGGATGCCACTCGCCAACAGGACGCCGCACCCGAAGGAAACCTGCAACACGGTCACTGACTCGAAAATCGTTCGCAATTCGCAGCAGTGGGCCGTGAGTTCACGAAGCAAACATGCAACGGCTTCTGTGAAGACATGTTTCACTTTCGTGTTTGTCATATGTAAGAGGCATGCAGCGCAGAAAGGAAAAAGAGGACGATGTGCACGTATCGGTCCGAACGGCACGAGCCCTTCAGGCCCGTGACCCGAGCTGTGATCGAGAGAGAAGCGGCGCCGAGCTGGGATTATCGACGTGGCTCTGGGCCACAAAAGGTGTAGCGTCAGCATCGCACTGGCAGCGGGAGCCATGGAAGTTAGATCAAGTCCGTGACGCTGGCGGTCCAGTGTGTGGCCGTCGACTTCGGCGACGTTCGAGCGAGTCTTCTTGGGCCTGCTGCGGCCTTTCACGGCAACGTCGGGCACTGCAAGAAGGATCCCCCTTCAGAGGCAGACCAGCACGTACGACAGTCCCCGGGGCGTCTCGTCGGCGCTAGAAGAAGAAGCAGCGGCCTAACCCGGATTTAGGCCTAACCGTTGGCAAATATCGGGGAACCCAGGATGAACTCAAGCTCCAGCAAACATACACGGGAATCCGGACCGGGCATCCGAAACCATAACCTCAATATACGGGACCTCCGAACGATAGACTTGATGCACCCATCCCGTGTGCGAAGGTATACGCGGCAGCACAGAGCTTCAAGAAAAACAAGGCACCAGGCCGCGACGGGATCACCAACGCCATCTTGAGAAACCTAAGCAATGAAACCCTCCGAGTTTTTACACCGCAGCTTAAAGAAGAAATCTGGACACCCGGCGAAACATTACCCGAGGATCAGACTACCACTCACATAGTCCTTATATCGAAACAGGGAAAACCGCGCACGCTCAATCAACTACGAGCGATCTCGCTCACGTATTGCCTGGGCAAACTTTTTGAATGAATCCTACTGACTCGAATAGAACAACACATGGAGGAACATGGACTAGACCCCAATTCCATATACGGATTCCGGAAAGGCATCTATTCCTCCTCCTCAGGAATGTCTTCCTGCTCCTCAAGGAAGAAGTCCTAAACGCACAACCGTGCAGCAACAACATACTCCTAGCCCTCGACATGAAAAAGCCTTGGATAATATAGCACACGAAACCATCCTAGATGGCCTCGCCGCCATAGGATGCGGAGAGCGAGTATATCAGTACACCGTGGCTTTTCTCAGACACCGCAAAGTCCGCATCGGCATAGCAGGCATACAATCAGACATATACGATCTACCGCAGAAAAGTACTCCGCAAGGATAAATGAAATATCCTTCCCTCTTCACCACCGGACTTAGAAAACGTGCATTACAACTGCAAAACTTCCCAAAACTCGTATATGCCTTCTATGCCGACGATATCACCCTATGCGCAACCAAGGGTTCATACTTCTACAGAGACAACACATTACTGACAGCTATCGAGCACACCGAGCCATACCTAACCGCAGCATGAATCGGATGTACCTCGCACAAGTCGCAGTACCTTCAAGTCCGGCCCAAGCGAGCTAAGAGACATCGAGCCCCACCAATACACCTTGCGATTGCCGGGCAACCTATAAGTCGCGTCCCGACAACACACTTAATAGGTATGCGCGACCAGAACAACGGCATAAATGGAGCGTCAGAGAAATTAAATCAGGTTATAAGAAGCCTCGCATCACTCGTCGCCAGAGTAGCTCACAGAAAAGATGGTTTCACAGAGGACGAAACCTTAAAACTGGTACAAGCCCTCGTCATGCCGTGTCACGTTCGCACTCCCGTATCAGGTCAAGCGCAAAAGCGAGACTGAGCGCATGGACACTCTTATAAGAATGGCATGCATAAGGGCCTCACAGGTACTGTCAAGCACAAGCACAAATAAATTACTAGCGCTAGGAGTATACAACACCTTTTTCTAGCAAGTACCACGCTCATAGCGCAGATGGAGCGCCTCAACAAGAGACAACAGGGAAAGCACCTTCTTCAATTGCTAGGGTACCCGCTGACACCCCATTACTGCGAAGAAGAAGCACAACTCCTGCCTAGAGAGGACATTTTAGTAGACTCTATCCCCGAGAACATGAACCCCACCCACAATCAAGAAAGGAAAGCAGCGCGCGCCCGCATGTTGTACAAACGATGTTTGAGAGACCCAGATACATACTACACGGACGCTAGCCCGTATCTCTCGCGCCACGTCGCGAGACGTAATACACAATCGCAGTCGTCAATCAGGCGAACCTCGTAGCCTCTGCCTCCATCCGCGCCCCGTGCAGCACAGTAGCAGAAGCAACAGCAATCGCTCTCACACTTCGCGACGCCAACAGCAAGCGAAGATCCGCCTGTGTCCTTACGGACTCACAAGCGGCATGTCGTTTATACATGAAGCGGTCTGCACTGGACGCATGACAGAAGACGAAGAAGTGAGCTAGGGGAGAAGTGAGAACGAAGAAGTTGGAATAAAATGGCGCACGTCACCCGTCTCACTGAGGTTATGTCATTTCTGCAGCCGTTCTAGTTAGAAACGCTATATTTTGGCTCAGCCAACAGTTTTCGAAGACCAGCCTTGCGGGTGACATTTTTCGTCGACCAGGCGTCATCGGAGTCGGTTGTGTTCACCCGATACCAAGTTCACGGTGAGTCAGCAACAGACTTTCCTTTCGAAGTTAGTTCTACCGCGCTGATCAACGTGGGGGTGCAACAAACTGCAATCAGCCGCCAAGCCCTCGTGCCAACAGGATTGGTGACAGTGAATCTACAACTGCAGACAATGAGCGAACTCGTTTTGGAACCCATACGACGTGGCACCCTCAAAGAGGAAACGCCTGCCGGGAAAGTGAGCCTATACATGACTGTTATGGAACTGAAAAGGCACATTATGGAACAGATTGAAATAATGAGAACTTTCGTCCAAGCGCGAAATCGAGAGTAATCAGCATGAGGCATTGTTGAACTGGATGTTTTTGAAAGAAACTGGCAAAGTGTGCACTACTAGCTGTGGTTTTTCGAGTATGCCTGTGACAAGAATACGTGGCACTCCGACAACACAAAGATTTTGAACGTGCGCCGCTATTTGAGCGGTATAGCCAGAAAATGGTATCATGTGCAACTCATCGATCACGGAACATGTCGGAGCTGTGGAAAAGCAACTTTTTAGCGGCTTTCGAAGGCAACGCAGTAGAAAGATAGGATGCGGCACTACGGTTCAGGTTACAGGTGGCTCTCTGCTTGAGTACCATCTTGAGAAGCGTCGGCTATTGTATTCTGCAGAACCGAAGCTGTCGTCTTCTGCTGTTGCAGCTTTGATAACGCAAGTGTTGTGTATCGAGATCCGTAGTCCTCTCCAGCCCAAAGGACAAAGAAAATTTGATGACCATCTGAACTTCTACAGACCTCAGTGCCAAGAATTACATTGAGAAGACAGCCAGGTGGTAAAACAGAGCAACTTGATTCTCGTTAGCTGAGTGAGCATCTAGAGTCGTTGCCGTCATCTGAATGTGAAGATAGCTTCATAAACAAATCACTGGGAAGCGTCAATCATGACTGTGAGGATGGGGAAAAACCAATCACCACAGGTCACGGCAACCTACTTCCACATAATCTGTCTACCGTGTATCACAAGCCCCAGAAAAAGAGCTTCAGTGAGACAGCGTATTTGGTGTCGTCAAGCTTATTGTACGCCCCCATTAAGGTAGACGGCATTGAAGTGAAGGCTCTCATTGACAGTGGAGCTTCGGTATCAATTATCAACGAGACTCGAGTAGATGCCGATCGTCTGCACGCTGGTAGAGAATAGCGTGTCCAAGCCTACGATGGGTAAGTGACCATGCACAGTTAATGGCTAACCCTGGCTATTGAACTTCAAGGACATGCTATTACCAGTGACGTATTGCCAATTTCCAATGTCATCTACAATTTTATTTTGTCCAGCCCAGACATGAAAAAACTTAAGATAAACCTCTATTGGGACGACAAAGTAATGGCCGAAGACACGATAAGAACAGAAGATCCTGGTGAAGAACCTGGTGTATCAAGGCTAATTTTTCACCCGGAAGACATCAAGACTAAGTGCCCAGAGCTTACATGCATGGGTAGCTACCCTCCAGCAATAAAATTACATGTCGTTCCTTTCGAGCTCGCAGATAAAACAGTGGTTCGTAGAAACCCCTATAATATGTCCAGAGATAAAAAGGTGTGGCTGAAGAAGGAGTTGCAAGAAATGTTGGACGCAGGTATCATCCGGCCTTCTGTATCCACATTTGCTTCTCCTATAACTATTTCACCAAAAGAAGACGGGACATTCTGCCTCTTCACAGATTACCGGGCTGTCAATCGTCAAACTCAACTGATACCTTATCCAATGCCGAGAATCGACATCAGTGAAGAAACTGGTGGTTGCCGTTGTTTTTCACGAATAGACCTCTGCAAGGGCTTTTGGCAGATTCCACTAAGTGAAGAAACGACGTACACCGCGGTCATAACCCCATTTGACATATTTGAGTACAACCACCTACAATTTAGTTGGAAAAACTCCTCTGCGTGGTTTCCGAAGATTATGACGGACACTCTGGAACCTTACCTGCGCATATTTTGCAATGTGTACATCGACGACATCATCATCTACTCAAAGACAAAGACAAAGAGATCTATTACGCAAACAGCGTAATAGATCTCCTCAAGGCTGAATGTTTTAAACACACAAAGACGCTCGTCTGCGACAACGGGTCGGCTTTCCGGAGTGCCAAATTATCAAAGTGGGCACAGGAGCACGGCATAATGATCAAGTATTCTTCTCCATGCCACCCGGCAGCAAACGGCCTAGCGGAACGTTCCATACGAGACATCAGAGAATATCTGAAGATGTATCCAGACTTTGCCGGTGGCTGGAAGTGCTCTCTCAAGGCCGCTGTGAAAGATCACAACAGATTGTACACCACTGGTTTAGACTGCAGCCTTCATTTTGCAACTTTTGGTATAGCGCGCATACTTCCAGCAGATCGTGAGCTAGGCCTCTTAGAGAACCTCGAAATCGCAGAAGTAAGGAAAACTCTCAAAGAACAGGAGGTCTACAAGCGCCGCATGAAGCGAAACTTTAATAAAAGCCACAGTAGCGAGATACCGGACATACAACCTGGAGACTATATCCTTCTAAGTAAAGGAGCTGTGCCTTCAAATTCTAAATTTAGCGGACCATTTCAAGTGATTAAGACTACATACCAGTATGGAATATTCAAGAATGCCTGGTGCACCGGGGCCTAGGGTCAAACTGAGTGCGCCTCTATTGGAAACATAATAAAGTATTACCCCACGAGGTGTAATTAAAAGAAGTGCGGAAGAGTGAAGTAGTCTGCGCTGGACGCATGAAAGAAGACGAAGAAATGAGCTAGGGGAGAAGTGAGAACAACGAAGTTGGAATAAAATGGCGGACGACACCCGTCTCACTGAGATTATGTCATTTCTGCTGCCGTTCTAGTTGAAACGCTACAATACATGCATGGAATACTCCCTATACAAGCCATGCGAATCCTCGGTCACTCACTAGAATGGACCCACGGTATCGTCTGGTGCCCCGGGCACGAAGGCCTGCGGGCAACGAAGAGGCGGACGGCGCAACTCGAGGTCTCACTAGCCGAGCGGCAGACCACAGCGTTGTTCAGCCCCCGACGGACCAACGAGCGCCCCACGAGTTATTAAACACAAGTCAACAGGTACTGCATGAACAACGTCTCGAAAGAATACATATGCTCCCCCACACAACGCTCTCAATAAACTCTAGGCTAGGGACTGGCACTGCCTGCAGACAAACACATACCCATATTGTCTCGTCTACACGCCATCTCCTCAGACAGATATACGTCCCGGACATGTCCCTGGTGTAGCAATAACACAGCGACACTCGCGCACAAAGCAGACGAATGCATCGACCATCCGGGCGACACGATTTCGCCCGGAGTCCCAGAAAGCACAATCACTACGTGGTCTTGGGAGGCGAGACTCTCCGAACTGCACCTGGAATGCCAACTGGCGACCCTCGACCAGACATGGTTAGCCGCGATAGCCACTGGAGCTCTGTCAGAGGGAACCACCCGGGAAGAAACCGCGCAATGATTTATATAATAATAAAGTTTCACCATCGCCACCCCCACCACCAAGGCAGCAACGCTTATGGAGTCGGCGAGAACACCGACTATGACGAAGATCCGACACGCTTCGAACTCGGAAGATATCATCATCATCATCATCAGCCTAGTTACGCCCACTGCAGGGCAAAGGCCTCTCCCATACTTCTCCAACTACCCCGGTCATGTACTAATTGTGGCCATGTTGTCCCTGCAAACGTCTTAATGTCATCTGCCCACCTAACTCTCTGCCGCCCCCTGCTACGCTTCCCTTCTCTTGGAATCCAGTCCGTAGCTCTTAGTGACCATCGGTTATCTTCCCTCCTCATTACATGTCCGGCCCATGCCCATTTCTTTTTCTTGATTTCAACTAAGATGTCGTTTACCCGCGTTTGTTGCCTCACCCAATCTGCTCTTTTCTTATCCCTTAACGTTACACCCATCATTCTTCTTTCCATAGCTCGTTGCGTCGTTCTCAATTTCAGCAGAACCCTTTTCGTAAGCCTCCAGGTTTCTGCCCCATATGTGAGTACTGGTAACACACAGCTGTTGTACACTTTCCTTTTGAGGGATAGTGGCAACCTACTGTTCATGATTTGAGAATGCCTGCCAAACGCACCCCAACCCATTCTTATTCTTCTGGTTATTTCAGTCTCATGATCCGGATCCGTGGTCACTACCTGCCCTAAGTAGATGTATTCCCTTACCACTTCCAGTGTTTCGCTACCTATCGTAAACTGCTGTTCTCTTCCGAGACTGTTAAACAGTACTTTAGTTTTCTGCAGATTAATTTTCAGACCCACCCTTCTGCTTTGCCTCTCCAGGTCAGTGAGCATGCATTGCAATTGGTCTCCTGAGTTACTAAGCAAGGCAATATCATCAGCGAATCGCAAGTTGCTAAGGTATTCTCCATCGACTTTTATCCCCAATTCTTCCCACTCCGGGCCTCTGAATACCTCCTGTAAACATGCTGTGAATAGCATTGGAGATATCGTATCTCCCTGTCTGACGCCTTTCTTTATAGGGATTTTGTTGCTTTCTTTGTGGAGGACTACGGTGGCTGTGGAGCCGCTATAGATATCTTCCAGTATTTTTACATATGGCTCATCTACACCCTGATTCCGTAATGCCTCCATGACTGCTGAGGTTTCGACTGAATCAAACGCTTTCTCGTAATCAATGAAAGCTATATATAAGGGTTGGTTATATTCTGCACATTTCTCTATCACTTGATTGATAGTGTGAATATGGTCTATTGTTGAGTAGCCTTTACGGAATCCTGCCTGGTCCTTTGGCTGACCGAAGTCTAAGGTGTTCCTGATTCTATTTGCGATTACCTTAGTAAATACTTTGTAGGCAACGGACAGTAAGCTGATCGGTCTATAATTTTTCAAGTCTTTGGCGTCCCCTTTCTTATGGATTAGGATTATGTTAGCGTTCTTCCAAGATTCCGGTACGCTCGAGGTTATGAGGCATTGCGTATACAGGGTGGCCAGTTTCTCTAGAACAATCTGACCACCATCCTTCAACAAATCTGCTGTTACCTGATCCTCCCCAGCTGCCTTCCCCTTTTGCATAGCTCCTAAGGCTTTCTTTACTTCTTCTGGCGTTACCTGTGGGATTTCGAATTCCTCTAGGCTATTCTCTCTTCCACTATCGTCGTGGGTGCCACTGGTACTGTATAAATCTCTATAGAACTCCTCAGCCACTTGAACTATCTCGTCCATATTAGTAACGATATTGCCGGCTTTGTCTCTTAACGCTCACATCTGATTCTTGCCTATTCCTAGTTTCTTCTTCACTGTTTTTAGGCTTCCTCCGTTCCTGAGAGCCTGTTCAATTCTATCCATATTATAGTTCCTGATGTCCGCTGTCTTACGCTTGTTGATTAACTTAGAAAGTTCTGCCAGTTCTATTCTAGCTGTAGGATTAGAGGCTTTCATACATTGGCGTTTCTTGATCAGATCTTTCGTCTCCTGCGATAGCTTACTGGTTTCCTGTCTAACGGCGTTACCACCGACTTCTATTGCGCACTCCTTAATGATGCCCATGAGATTGTCGTTCATTGCTTCAACACTAAGGTCCTCTTCCTGAGTTAAAGCCGAATACCTGTTCTGTAGTTTGATCCGGAATTCCCCTAGTTTCCCTCTTACCGCTAACTCATTGATTGGCTTCTTGTGTACCAGTTTCTTTCGTTCCCTCCTCAAGTCTAGGCTAATTCGAGTTCTTACCATCCTGTGGTCACTGCAGCGTACCTTGCCGAGCACGTCTACATCTTGAATGATGCCAGGGTTCGCGCAGAGTATGAAGTCGATTTCATTTCTAGTCTCACCATTCGGGCTCCTCCACGTCCACTTTCGGCTAACCCGCTTGCGGAAAAAGGTATTCATTATACGCATATTATTCTGTTCTGCAAACTCTACTAATAATTCTCCTCTGCTATTCCTAGAGCCTATGCCATATTCCCCCACTGACTTGTCTCCAGCCTGCTTCTTGCCTACCCTGGCATTGAAGTCGCCCATCAGTATAGTGTATTTTGTTTTGACTTTACCCATCGCCGATTCTACGTCTTCATAAAAGCTTTCGACTTCCTGGTCATCATGACTAGATGTAGGAGCGTAGACCTGAACAACCTTCATTTTGTACCTCTTATTAAGTTTCACAACAAGACATGCCACCCTCTCGTTAATGCTATAGAATTCCTGTATGTTACCAGCTATTTCCTTATTAATCAGGAATCCGACTCCTAGTTCTCGTCTCTCCGCTAGGCCCCGGTAGCACAGTACATGCCCGCTTTTTAGCACTGTATATGCTTCTTTTGTCCTCCTAACCTCACTGAGCCCTATTATATCCCATTTACTACCCTCTAATTCCTCCAATAACACTGCTAGACTCGCCTCACTAGATAGCGTTCTAACGTTAAACGTTGCCAGGTTCAGATTCCAATGGCGGCCTGTCCGGAGCCAGGTATTCTTAGCACCCTCTGCAGCGTCACAGATCTATATGTGCAACGACAAAACTCAGTAAGAACGGTCCTGTCTAGTAGCGTGGCAGCCGTAGGCTAGGGTGGCGTGACTTTCGAGGAGCAAATGGCAAGGACTAACGTAGCCGGTAATAAGGACAAGTTTAGTGATTATTACGTATGCTGCATAAATGTTAGTATTTCTCCATTGAGTTTTAGTTTGAGTGAGCTTGATTTTGAGTTTGGGGTAGAGTGTAACTAAAATCTGTTAACGGGCTGCTCTGCATCTGTATTTACAAGAACGCCTCTAGGGCCCTGAGGACAGCAGCCACCCTTTACATGGGCTTCTGCTTTATTCGAGCATGAATGTGAAAAAGGCCATTCATTAATGAATGGCCCGGCACTAACTACCTCATCAAAACCAGCAAGTAAAATGGTCCACGAGGGCGTGAAAAGGCAACGAGACATCAGAACACCTGTGAGTGAATTTTTACCTTTCTCTGTCAAGGAAACTACCTTGAAACCACAGACGCCTCGCTAGGCCTAACGACGAAAAGCTCTATGCCACCATGGCCAGCAGGGGAGGACACCACCACCTCTGCTTTTTTGGAGGTTTTGGTCCTCCTTAGCTGAGCAGAATCTCCGGCATGTGTGATGACCGAGTCCCTCGAAGGCGCAGTTGCGTCTATTCCAGACTCTACTGCAAGATAAAGAAAATTGTAACTGTAAAAGCTTCCTTATTGAGCATCTGCAGCAAAGGCCGCAAGAAACATAATAACGCCAGAATAATAACGCCGGAGACTGGCTCATCCACAGCAGCCTGCGTTGCACCGGCCCTACGAAAGAGCAAGCTGCGCCGTCTCCCGGGGCACGCAAGTTCTACCGCAGCAGAGTTAGCAGGACTCCACCTTGCTGTGGACCTACTTGCAGAGGAGCTACCAGCGACCCCGGCAGCCATCTTCTGCGACTCCCAGGCGGCGGTGTTCTGCCTGCAGAACCCTGACAGGGCTAGCCTTGGGGTAGCGCTACTCTCTTCAAGACTGACGGCCCTTCAGGACGCAGGATGCTCAGTATCTCTGCATTGGCTACCGGCACACATGGGGATCCCGGGCAATGAAGAGGCGGACACTCTGGCAAAAAGTGCCCACCACTCAAGCGTCCCCCTCAGCCCTGCTGTAACGGCCGCAGACTTCTCGAGGCACAGGCTGCATCGGCACATCATCGCCTGCCACCCGGAGAAACGGGTATCCCTGGGCCGGCCTCCACGGCCTCTTCCACAGCATGGCCTCCTACGAAGGGATGCCTCGTTGCTGCTCCAACTGCGAGTTGGCTGCTACTGGACGGCAGCCCGCCGGCACCGCCTTGAGAAAGCCACCTCGCCAGCCTTTGCCTCCTGTTGTGAACCAGAAACTCGCGAGCACCTCCTGCTGGCCTGCCCTGCTCACCTGGAGCATCGCGGTCGACTTCTGCAAGAAGTCGACCGCGATGGGGCTCCTATGTTCACGACAGGAAGATATCCTTTTCCCCTGTCGTAATCAGCTACCAGCCTTGCTAAGTGTCGTCGAGTACCTTGACTCGTCGGGGCTCTCGGCGAGACTATAGGACATTTCCACAAAGACGGATGGCCTAACGGCCATCCCACCACCTCGGGCTTCCTGATCGGCCACTACTTCGCTTCCATCTCTACGACCCTATACCTTTCTCCCTCCTACCCTCTCTCTCTTTTAACCCCATCCCCTCCACCCTGCTGGTGCTGAGCCGTGCTCCCGCAGGGGTTGCAGAAAATAGCGCTAGCCTTTTCTCCTTCCCCACAAGAACCACTTCTCATGTGGAGGGAAGTCCTCCCAGCGCATAGTCTTTCAGCACCTCACAAGCCAGTTGTAAGATTAAGGGCACATCGCAAATACACTCTACGGCTTGTGACAACACCTGTCCACTCAACATATCCTCGTACAGCCTAAAGAGGACCTCGTTCACCGCGTTGGCCAACAGAGGAAGAGCGCCATCCGGGAGTTAATGACAAGGAGGCATTTGACAATGACCCACGCGCCGCTGTTCTCCGGAAGCTATGAGACGCTAATTGCTAGGAATGAATATATGACTTCCAAATATTCTTGGAGCTCTGTACGGCCACCATCGACCCGGCAAATTTCAAGACGATCAAATTTTTTGAATAGCGGAATAGGCACTTTGAAAGATTCAGTTCTATCGGCCCTCCGGTTTAATATTGCTACGCGATAACTCTGGAAGACTCTCGATGAAATCGGCGGCATACGACGCGCCTTATATGTCGACAATATATCAATTTGGATTCGAAGCGCCTCCCCAGGACCGCAACAAGACGCCATTCAGGAAGCCGTAGACTACTCCAACACTACCCTAATAAAGCGCGGTTTCGTCAGTGCCCCAACGAAATGTGTACTCCGGGTACTTAAAAGTGGGACACGAGAAATACTCCCAAGAGATGAAATTCCAAATAGGGAAAACTGTCTTGACAATGTACCTGTCCCTCGAGTTCACCCCCTCCGCATGTTTGACCTATACATCCCAAAAGACGGCACAGGGGCCACAACACCACCGAAACTTAGGCTACCGTGATCCAAGTGGCGCAACTCGTACGCCCCATGGCCAGCAGAAGACACGCCATGGCATAGCAAGATATTACCTTCATCATCCAGACCTTCGTCATAAGCCGCATAATATACGGGACAACATATCTGGATCTCAACAAAGCCCGAATAAAAAATATGTTCAGATCCGCAAAGCCGTGAGAATCGCTACTAGTATATTCAAACACTCCTCGGCGCAATGTCTCCTCCACATGGGTATTCGCAACACTTGGGAGGAGCTTGCCGAGGCACACAGTGTCAATCATTTGGAACGCTAAAGCTAACCGAAACAGGTTGTGCAACACTTTAGAAGCTGGAGTATACCCAAGGCTTAGAACCAAAAGACACCAAGCACAGAATCCCGGAAGACAGTCTCGGATACACCACTGTGGCCCCAGACCGAAAAAAATGCAGTATCTACTTACCTCAAAAACTGGCGCCTGGCAAGAGTCCGGGCCCTAACCAAGGTGCATGTAGTAAACCCAGACCCCAAATACCGGCAACATTCCTGGAAAGACAAGCATCAGTGTCTTGGACTCAACTTTTAGCGAAAAGACCTGCTCTAATATTACAACACATGTCATAGACATGCAGAAGAGCCTGCAATCACCTTAGCCATCTCGACGTGCAAGGAAGGTGCCATCATCTTCACCGAGTCACAATCGGCATGCAGAAACTCGCAAACAATGTTGAGTGGGGTTGAGCCCTTGAGTACGTGCTCTAGCAGCACTTTAGGCATGGCCCGTAACCCCTACTTCTCTCCTTTGTCGGCTGCGATCGTACTACTGTTTGCGTTACCGACGGACACATACACCGACTTGGGATGGGTTTCCGCGCGTTTGCCTGGTGCAAGATTTGTGTGCACCGCTGTCGACGCGCATTTACCTGCCGTGGTGTCATCAGCAAGGCTCCTTTTCCATGCGCCAGCAGCATGGACGGCTGCATTGTCCATCAAGGCAGATTTAACCGCCTTCCTTGTGAACTTCAGCTTCGGCGGGCACTCTAGCAGCACTTTCGCATGGCCCGTAACGCCTTCTTTTGTCCTGTGCATGTATGTACAAAAATTTTCTTGTACGCTATAAAAAGTGATGACCACTTCTTAGGGCCCAAACAATCAAATCTTCCTTGCCTCGGTAAGGAAGCCTTCATTGCGGTGAGGCTACCTTATGTCACTCTGAAAGCTTCCTTACTGAGTGGCTTTCGGTGAAGGCTTACTTAGGGCTTACTCAGCATAAGGTATCTCCAAAGCTACCTTCATGCGTCCTTACGCCGCTCCTGGCCCTGAACGAGCGCTTCACCTCACTGCTTAACCACGTGACATTTGCTTGCGCATGCGCGCTGTCGCCCACCTGCGGAGAAGTGCGAGCATGGTACGTCTTGCCAGGCATGTTCGTTTCAGTCACGCGTGCGGCATAAAAGCGTTGCTAGGCGTTGCACGACGCCGGCATGCCCGCGTTGATGGAGCACATCAAGTTTTGCACTGTAATGCGCTACTTCTTTAAGTTTAGTAAACAAAACTAGAAGAAAGCATCCATGCTTCTCTATATTAGCTATTCAATTTAAAGATTGTGCGACGATACAACATCTTTTATTGAATAATGGTGTTCGCGTAAAGCTTTTAAGAGATAATCTCGAACCCAGGCATGCGGCAACCGCTCCTTACGTGAGGACTGGTGAAGGGAGCTGTCAGAGGACGCTTGCCTCCTCCATCGGTCCTTCGCTGTAAAGAGGCCTCACGTAAGGTTAGGAAACGCTCAAAGGAAGAGGAACGTTTCATTGTTTGAGCCTTAGTGTTGTTCCCGTGCCCAAGGGCCCTGTGTGCATTTATTGGGAATGCTTGACTTCGTTCTGTGCTTTATTGTTGATCTACTTAAGGATTCTGTCAAGGGCGGGTTTACTTTGGGATATTGAAACATCATCTGATGACCCTGCAGAACAATCGAAGATGATGTCTCACTTTATTAAGGTTATGCACGCCCACTCATTTCAGTCCTCGAAAACTTTAGCTGAACAAGCCACCTATGTTGAAGGTATTTTATTTTTTGTTATTTTATTTATTAATACTGTCAAACCACAATGGGTCATTACAGGAGTGGAAGAAGTACAGAAAGCACATACAAAGTGTTACATTCCTTAGCAGGTAGTGGAGCATCATAAATCAATGTTGATTTTCTAGGTACAAGAATATTCTTGTATACAAGTTATACAAGATCAAGAAACAGTGTTGTACTCAAAGGCACTCAAAGTGGCATACAAAGGTGATGCATAAAAAGAAATACAAAGAGTGTCCAGACCCTAGTAAGAGTAACATACGGTATGATCGGAACATTGCACTTCTAATACTGTCTTCATAGTTGAGCAAATATTCTAATGAACGAACACTTTCTGGAAGACGTATTATAGAGGTGTACTCATGAACAAATAAAGGTCGCAGAAGACAAATTATGTAAAATATGTAGACTTATCGTTTTCCTGAAATTCACCTATTGATGATAGTTTCACTTTAGTGTCTGGTAGCCCGTTCCATTCACTGATAGCTCTAGGGAAAAACCTAAATTTAAAGGAATCAATAAAGACAGATGGAGGGGGAATCTACATACTGTGTCTATGCCTAAAATAGGTGTCTGATTCGATGATAAAGTAATCGTTTTTATTTATGCTGACGAGATCATGAATAACAAGAAAGAGAAATTTTAGTCTTCCGAGGGAAGTTCTAGATTCTAGAGATGGTAGATTGGTAATATTGTCAAGTTCTGAGGGGGAGTCATGCCGCCGATACTTATTGTAAAAAACCTTAAAGCGAGGCGTTGAATTTCATCAAGTTTAGATTTATTCGTTGCCGCGTAAGGGACCCATGTTATTTTGGCGTACTCCAAGGTTGGTCTACTTAACGTTTTTCATGCCAGAATTTTTAGTTCAGGAGCTGCGCTGTGAATGCGTCTTCTTAAAGACCATAGTGCATTGCGTGACATGGTACACACGTCATCGATGTGAACATTCCATCTTAAGTCGGACGCAACAGTAACACCAAGATATTTATGAGCGGAAACCCTTGTTAAGGAAGTGTTCTCAATGGAGTACGTATAAAACAGAGGTTCCTTTTTTCTCGTAACCATCATGACAACAGTTTTATTTGTGTTTAATACCATTTGCCATGTGTCACACCAGGTTTTAATCTGTTGCAAGTTTAATTCAAAAATAGTCTGTTCCTCGGGTTTTTCTACCTTATTATACAAGACACAATCGTCTGCGAACAGCCGAATGGGTACTGTAATATTATTGGGCATATCATTAATGAAAATTAAAGAAAGGAGCGGACCTAAAACGCTGCCCTGGGGTACACCGGATAGTACCCCTGAGGGATCAGAGCGACAGTTTTCAAGCACAACGTACTGTTCTCTTTTGGAGAGATAGGATAAAAACCATATAGTGATCATCAGATTTTTGAAAATTTTATCAATATTTAAGAGCAGTTTAGGGTGGAAAACTTCATCAAAAGTTTTGGCAAGGTCAAAGAATATTATGTCTACTTGTTTGCGTTCGTTCAAGGCACTTGCGAGATCATGTGTTAATTCAACCAACTGAGTTATTGTCGAGTGTTGCTTACGGAAACCATGTTGGCAGGGATTTAGGATATTGAAATCAGCGAGGTATATGGATAATTGTTTGGAGAGAATATGTTCGAGTATTTTGGCACATGTACTAATTAATGAAATATGTCTATAGTTATTAACATCCAATTTATTACCGCTTTTATGAATCGGAACAACTTTCGCACTCTTCCAAGCAGACGGGAAGCAGCCAGTAGAAATTGAGGACTGATAGATAACTGTAAGGTATTTAGCGGTCCACTCTGCATATCTATAACAAACTCATTAGCAATGTTATTGGGTCCTGGGCTCTTTTTGCTATCTATGTTCAATATGAGATTTAATACACGCTGTTCATTTATTTCAATGTCATTCATAGGGGGTTGATTCAAAACTTCGTCAAAATTAGGTGTGGAGCAATCGTCTTTAGTATAAACGGTAGAAAAAGAAACTGTTATGAGACTGAGCTCTGTCTAAAGTATTATCCTTACAGTCAATGCGAGGCGAGGGGTTTACATATCTCCAGAATTTACTCGGAGCATTTTTGAGGAATGATACCAGCGTAGTGTTGAATAAGTTAGTTTTTGAATCTTTAATAAGTTCCTTAAGTTCCTGACTCATATTCTTGATAACATTAATGGAATGTGGGCTACCAGACTGTCCAAGCATCTGACGCCTTCGCTTTAATCTTCTTTTTGCAAGTATAATGTCTCTGGTTATACATGGATTTCTTTCTGTAGTGGTCTTAAGACGGTGCGGAACATAGCACTTTATGCAGCGTTGAACCACGTTGAAAAAATGATCCCAGAGTTTGTCAACGCTCTCACCAGAACGGTGCATAGTAATGAAGTCTTCAAATGATAAGGCAAGGGGATCTAATATGCATACATCATTAGCATCTTTAAAATTCGGGATCACTCTTCGCAAGCGGTCCTCCGCTTGCGAAGACACTCGATAACCGCACTCGATAACCGCAAACACTCGTGGTGAAGCGCTGACATGAGCAAGCGCGGAAGCAGCAGCAAACGAAGTGACCTTCGTGCTGTCTATGGCTTCAACGCAAACTGAGCGCCGAGAACATACAACGCACAAAGCTACGACGCGTCGACGCACCTAGACTCTGCCCCCAACGCAGATCGCTCTCAAGATACTGCCAAACGACCGCGCGCAGCAGCTACATACGCAGTACGCCGAAACCTCCGGTACCTTGCAACGTTGGGTGCCTCGCACCGACTGAAGACGGTGCGCTTCCTTCCCACTCCCCTCCCTTTCGGTCCCGATGGCAGACTCCCCTAGCGCGCTTTCACTCGCACATACAGCCTAGTGCGCACGGAAACGGTGTTATCACCCTTGGACTTTATACGGCATATTCTGGCGACGGCAGAAATGCACATGGGGTGTCCTATAATCGCTGCTGCAATAGTACAACTGTGAGCGGAACTGTTCTTTAACAACTTAGTTCTAATTGAGGCGAACTAGGTGACGAAAAATAGTTGAGTTTGTGAATAAGTAAGCAACACCAGATGTATCGAATATCACTTGGAACAGTACTTCATAATCATAGCTACGTAACTTAGGAACTTGCTTATCGTGAGCTCCGTAAAATATTTTTTACAGTCTTTCTTATGCAGTTGCAGAACCATCTTAAATAAATGCGGCCAATTAGAGTTTTGTAATAAGGTTTTCATCAGAAAATGTTCTAATTACCTTAAAAGTTTTTTTAAATGCTAGTTTTGAGCACGGATGGAACAGTTGGAGTAAGAACAGTATGTTTTCCATATTTTAACGCTTGAATATATTCCTAGGAGCCGCCGTGTATGCCGTCTAACGTGGAGGACTCGAAGACAACTCAGCGGAGCTGTAGACGCTCTTTGTAAGGTTAGAGAGTCTTTTAATATGAGTGTTATACCAGGGGGCTTGTGGGTTAGAAGTTATGCTACGGCTGGGAAGTTTGATCATTTGCTCATTTACTTTCTCATGAAACATGTCCCAGCTATACGTACGTAACTCGGGGGGCCATTGAAGGCCTCGAAGCTTGCTTTCGTATAGTCGGGTATAGTTTTATTTTTCCTGGCATTTTAAGGATTGTTCGCATTGATCCTAAAATGCACGCCAGAATGGTCAATGAATGGCGGAACGAAGGTAACGTTACAAGTTTGTTTGTGTTCAGTAGTAAGCACTAGATCGGCAGCCTGAGATATTAGCAGTATCTCTAGCAGGTTGCGTTACCACTTGCGAAAAAGAAAATCGAAGTATAAATGTGAAATTTCTTCTGCCTTAGATGAAAACGGTAGTAATGAAGGAGGTGGAGTGTTCCATGTGATGTTAGGAAGGTTATAATCACCTATTAACGAAAGGGGCGAAGATTGAAAGCTTGATTTGTTAGTACCTACATGATGCAATTCGCTAAGGAACGTGGGTGAGGAAGAAGGAAATCGGTAGCACACTCTTATAAATGCCATCTGTCGATGCATGTTAAACGAAGCCCAGATGATTTCGAAGTCACTGGCAACACGAATCCTCGAGTAAGGAAGCTGGTTAGAAATGACGAATGCAACGCCACCTCCACGAAGTGAGCACATCCCTTACTATGAATTGGAAAGCGAGAGGTGTCCTTAAAGATTCCGGAATCAAAAGCATCATTCAAAACCACGTTTTTATAGGCGATATTGTGTCAAGAGCAACTGTTAATCGCTCAGGACAATGAAAAAAAAATTGTTCAGCCCCCTTCTATTGTTAGTAAAAACGTAACTCAGGGCGTTGCGAAAACTGTCCACTTCCCCTCTCGCTTCGCTAAGTTAAATTAGCTACAGGAAGTATGTTTTCTGCTTGTTGGTGCCATGACTGGTTTTCTGTCACGCACTTAATTTCATCACCAGAAACGTAGCACTTGTCGTTCATGAACGGTTTATTGCATGCTAGTTCAAACGCGTGTGCACTGTGTTTATTTTTCTCAGCTCGTTAAGATTCCAACGAGCGATACCAATTGTGGCTGACTAATCTTCAGTAAGAGCGATACTACTTCGTTCGAGATTATTACGCAGTAAAATACGGTTTCGTTGATTTTCAAGCGAAAAAAATTGAGAACTAAGGGTCGGCATATTCCCGGTAAACAAAGGCCTGAGCGGTGAGCCCTTAGAATTGAGTGTAATGAAAAAGATGGAAGTGTGGTTTTTCACAGCAGATATGACCTTGTTGTAGGTTTGTTCCCATCTTTCTTTAGCATCTGGAATGTTGCTTAACGATAAGGTTGTTGCGCCGTGATATGGCTTCAACTCCATTGGCGCAGTACCGCTGAATTCCGTTTTTTCTCTAAGGGCTCGGTCAGTGCTCTTCGTACTAGCGAAGTTTACGCCGGGTACGTCAATATGGGGCCGCATAACGTACAACTATTCCAATATGTTTTTATTCCAATCTCCTGACGTCAAATTTGCGTAAGCGCCGACGCAAGCATCGGGTGGTCACCCGCAGGGTTGTTTGAACAAATCAATCAAATGCTTCCCTCGTTCATAGGAGGTCCCTTCTTTGCTTGAAAAACGAATAACATTGTCTGCAATGAGCGGCTTGTCCTATCTAATTGGCTCACGAGAGGCGAGGAGCATGCTCAAGTGCAGAGGGATTCGATGGGGCCGAGCCACTGCAGTGAATATCGATAACCGCATGAAGAGAGTGGCGCTGGCGTCTGCGATTGGTCCGCTTTCTCTTACTTAGCTTGCAGTGCCTCGTCGACAATCGCGGTGGCATGCAACGGAAGCTTAAGAATGACGCTAAAACTGATCCTCAGCAAAGGGGAGTTGGCAGAACGAGGTCGTAAGCGTGCCGAAAGTTCTCGAAAACATTACACGGCCACGCAAAAAGTTTTATTACACGCAAATAAACCATTAACCACTCTCCGGCAGGGGCGAGTAGCCAGTGCCGGAGTCATCGGCGGCAGCCATCTTTTATTCCTTTCGGAACAGGGCAGCCTGCGGCTATTCACAAGAAAATTCAGTTTTGTTCGGCATACTAATGCATTTTAACGCGTACGCGCCATTTTGACGCGGTAAGGTCTTGCGGTTTTGGGACGTCGTGACGTCGCGTGAGAGCCAGATGAAGTAGGTGCAGTCCGAAAACTTTTGACCAATAGCCGAGGGCTAATTTCAAAAAGGCGTTGAATCAGAAATATATATTTTTGTGTTGTTCGGTCAAATTATGCATAATCAGTGTGCACGTCATATCAGATGGGGAGCTATCGCGATTTTCGTGACGTCGCATGAGACAGGAGAAGTGGGGGTGGTCTAAAAATTTTTGACCAATCGCGGTGGGCTGATTGCAGAATTGGAATAGAAAACTTTGGAATAGTTTTACGTTATAGCGCCCATGCTTACATTTTTCTTATGTACAGCCCACGAGTTTGCTCAATCCTGTGAATTTTGTTTCCATACTTTTTTGGCTATTCCTGGCGCTCTTTGGCCATACTTGGCCCTTGCGCCATAAAACATCAAATATCATCATCATCATTTTTTGGCTATCCGTGATAGCTTTAATATCGGTAACTTGTTCGGTTAATGCTTTCGAGGTATAAACTGAGGCGCAAGAAGAAGAAGATGGAGGGAGTGGACGCTCATCATGTTGGCTCCGTATTGCGCGAATATTTTTGCAGCGCAAATCACCATAACAACCCCCGCAACTGCATGCCAACGGACTCAGCTCGTTTCTAGTAGCCAACAGATACCGAAAAGCGAATGGGATTCACATTTTACAAGCCTCTACGACAATTTTTCGCCCGACTTTGTAGCAGGAGAGCCGCGAGGCTGCGGCTCAACTAGCGCCAAGATAACCCCAGGAAAGGCAGGCAAGAGCAAATACGCAAGGCAAGGAGAATGCTACACTTTCCAAGAGGGGATTATAATATTGTGAGAAAATCACGTGAACTCAAAATATCCAAACATGGTTCACGTAACAGTGGCGGTACAAGATGCGGCCGGCATTCCTAGAGACGATATGGAGGAGGATATTGCCTGCCCCAACAAATGTCAAAATATCCTGATCGTCAGTACATCGGATGAAGAGCATGCAAACAAATATCAGGAAGTAGCACGTATCATCATCCAAGACAAGTTTTACAAGACCAATGCTTACTAGACAGTGCCGGACGTGACGGTCAAAGGCGTCGTCACTGAAATCCCCCTCGACGATGGCCCAAGAGACATCACATCAGCGGTGTTTACAAGCAAAACACAGCTGAGATAGCAGCAAAGCGACTCAGTAACACTACTATAGTAGTTGGGCTCTTTGAAGGAGATAAAGTACCCACGCACGTCCGATACAGTGCAGCGCTACACGGATGCTCCCTGTACAGGAAACAAATTTATTTCTGTCCCCAGTGAAACACACGTGGACCGAGAGGAGCTGTATGTCCCAATCCCGACAACAAGATACGTGCGAGTTGTGGAACTGCAAATCCAAATAGCAACCATAGGTGCCAACATAAATGCCAGTTAGGCGGCGAGGACCATCCTACTGCAGATAAGACGGTGCAAAGCCAAATTTAAGAAGCCCTTCATCGGTAAACAAAGACAATGCACAGACTGCAGCGAGAAAGACAAGGCGAACATAAAGACGCTATCTCAAAAGAAGACGGGGCAGAGTCTCGCCAAGGAAAGGCCAAGGAACGAAGCTTCAGATCGAGAACAAGCTCCGCATCCAGCACCAGCTCCTTATACCGGTCCGACTCCAGGAAACCAGGGACAGGACCCAGATCCAGATCCAGGTCCAGAATAGGCCATCCTCTTCAGCAAACCAGACGTGGTCGATGGTGTGCGGTGAGAGGCTGGCGGGGACACTGCCTTTAATAACGAGATAAAGGAACTAAACCCGATAACGCCCAGTTGAGGATTACGCAATAAAAGTCACAAGGAAGGAAAAAGCCAAATAAATCAGTCAACTCCCGCTCCACACGCGAGCATTAAAGAAGCAACTGAAATCCCGGACAATTAGATGGACGAATGGGATAACCCCCCTCCACTCAAACCAAAGTTCCAAGCCAGAAGTGATAAACAAGATAACACGGCAATAGATAAAGCATTAGCCCATATCCAAAAGAGCCGGCCTAGAATATATATAAATAAGGCAAATGAAAAACCGGACGACATGATGAACCAAATGGCTAAGGCAATTATGAGTAAATTAGACATCCTAGAAATTAACCAGTCACCAGGTAATGAACTCTTTCTGGTTCATGAGAAGCGCCACAATTCTTACCCACTTCTCAACTACATGATTATAAAGGGTCAGCTTGCCTCCAACCTCTTGTCTCTTTCCCATGGTCACACCCGAAATGAAGCACGCTAAAGAAAGGTTCGGGTACGGCAATGGAACTGTAGAAGTTACGAAAGCAAAAGTAAATTTTGCAGCAGTATTTCAAGGACTAGTATACACCAGACTTCATAATTCTGCAGGTAACACGTGGGATCGCAAAGCTTACAAGATACAGATCTTTTAGCTATGACGAAGGAGAGACCAGAGCGTAAACCACGTAGGCAAAAAGAAACATAATGTACGTGCAACACAACAGAAGCATAGCGCACATTGATAATATTCAATTGGAACTCATCCCGCAAAAGAAGACAGGATGTAGCTTATTTATTCTCAGTGTTTATAGAAACCCCACGCTACATAAACAGAAGTTCGAGAACCTATTCCAGGAAACACTTAGTCTAGCGGGAGAAAATTCGGTAGACTTTAATGCTCCACACACCACGCGAGGATATCTATATAGCAGACCAAAAGGGTGGGTCTTATGGAATGACTTGCAAGAATTAGGCCTCACGCTCATCACAGACCCCGGCACTCCAACCAGAGTAGGCACGGCGCTAAACAGGGACACAATCGGAGATGTAACCTTTAACGAGAATATTGAAAAGGCGACATGACGGAGCACATTGGAAGATTTTGGTAGCCACCAATACCTAGGTAGCACTACCATATAGCTGGCATCAGCACCATGAACAACGCGTTGCTGGTGACCGGTTGGCGGTGTCGCGTAGTAGAGATAAGGCAGACGATGCCGCTCTAGCGATGTAGAATGGCTGACACACAGCCACAGAAACATTGAGTCCCTTTGTAATTATATATGTGTTTCGTAACCGCGTGAGTTGTAGCACAATTTCATCATTAAAATACCCGTTTCAGACTACATTTTTCAATTTATTTTACCTAAAGCGGCCGTGATCAACCGTAGACATTGAGCAGATCCTTTACTGCGGCCATTACATTACAAAAATAACACACCCAAGCCACTCTGCACTAGCACGCTGCGCTCTATCGTGCGTTGTAAAGAGTCCGAGAATGCCTGTTGGCAGTGTATGCTGACGTCACGGGTAAACAATCGATTGATTAATTGAACTTAGCGATCGCGAAATGATAGCATTGCTGAAAGTGATCCTTTCAGAATACGCCCCTCGGACTTAAACGTGCACGTTGTCAAAGAAGTCACGCTGGTTAAGGGCGCTAGCTTTTCTAATAGCGTATGTGATTGCAAGTTGGATCCACTTGGGCCGCTGTAGCCTGGCTTGCGCTTTGTATACGATGTTGGCGTCTTCGATCGGAAGGGGCGAGCAAGTGGGCTTCCTGTGATATGCCATTGTCACGCTCGCTGAGCCAGTTTGCTGGGAGGATTGCGTTGTCGTCTTGCGGCTCCTTGCTTTTCCAGTCAGATTTTCCTTCTTGCCCTTTCTTACCACTGTTGCCATTTCTGTGAATATTCATTGTTCTACGGTTATTAGCGGAATATATTCATGTTTCTGATTGCGTAACTTGCAAATGTTCAATAAGCAAGGCTTCATAGTTGCAGCTTTTCTTCTCTTGCTGTATCTGGACAAACGCAACTGCGCCTTCGAGGGACTCGGCCATCACACATGCCGGAGATTCTGCTCACCTAAGGAGGACCAAAACCTCCAAAAAAGCAGAGGTGGTGGTGTCCTCCCCTCCTTGCCACGGTGGCATAGAGTCTTTTCGTCTTTAGGCCTAGCTAGGTACCTGCGGTATCAAGGTAGTTTCCTTGACAGAGAAGGGTAAAAATTCACTCACGGATGTCCTGATGTCTCGTTGCCCCTTCATGTCCTCGTGAACCATTTTACTTGCTGGTTTTGATGAGGTAGTTGGTGTTGGGGTTAATGGCCTTTTCGCATTCGTGTTCGATAAAGCAGGAGCCCATGTAAAAGGTGACTGCTGTCCTCAGGGCCCTAGCGGCGTTCTTGCAAATGAATATTTTGGAAATAACTCCACATACCCCAAATAGCTTACTACAATGCGTTACAATCCGCTTGCGGATTAGTTGGGCTTGGAGGACTGTCATGCGTTTAAAGGGATACTAAAGGCATATAATAAGTCTACGTGGGGCTTTTAAATACCTTTCCAGAAACCTCGCAACGCTTGTTCGTGCCAACAAAAGACTTAGTTTACGAGAAAATTGTATCTGAAGGGTCCGAATGCCCTTTTCGAAATTCAAATCTCCCGCAGTACAACCAGAGTAGTGGTGACGTCGCATACGCCATCACCGCCCTTTGCTGCTTACGGTGAGGAACGCGGCGCCCGATAGATGGCGGCGCCGAACCAAAACAGAGCGGTGGATTCGCCGGTGCAGCTGCTTTTTGGTCTAGTGCCGTAGACCTTTCAGGCATATCGCGACATCATATGAAAGTCGAATACTCCGCATCTTGCAGTTTTCGCGAGCCAGCAAAACCAGCGCAGCACAACGCGTTCAGGAAAGTAATGAAACGCGAAAGCGTGGGCTGCGCCGAGTCGAGCGAAAACGAAACCTCTCGATAGCCCGCGTCGTTGTCAACGGCAACTTCAATGAGTTCTTTTCTCAAAACATGAAATGTAACGTGACAAGTAGCATTTTATTTCATCTTATGACAATATAAGAGGATGTTTTTGCAACGAGTAGTTGAGTATTAGAGACAGAATTTAACTCAAGAGTGCTTTCGTCATCGGGCAAGTGCTTGAATGTCGTCGGGGAGTCCAGTCATGTCCTGCATTTACCTCAATTTCTCGATTATTAAGGCTCCGTTCACGATAATATTGACGCTTTAGACATTCTCGAGCACTAATCTACCGCTTTAGCTTGACTTAGTATTTGCCTTTGGTGTCCCTTTAACATAGCGAACAGATGAAGGACAAGGCCAGAAGGTAATACACACTGGCGCTGATATTTATGTACATTTACTTCCTCAAGCACTCAAACTGCGTGCTACAAATTGAACACGTAAAAAGAGTGAAAGAAAAAAATACAACAATCGCATAAATGCGGTCGTTAATCAATGACGACTGCTTTTTTTCTCTTATACGTAAACAGCCAGAAAGTGCTGCGCATTTCATGTTCATTTTAGGCACGCCATGCTTACAGATCTCTCATCCAGCATATGTGTTTCCGCTAACTCAATTATTATTCTAGTCATATTCTCAATTGAGAAGCTGAGCATGACTGCATTGTCAACCGTGGCGTGTACCCATGCTCTCGGCAACGTTTGCCCAAATTACCGGAAGTCGCAGTGGTAATGTTGCGCTAGTAATGTTGCCCGCGTATACCATAAAGCGCCTGCGATACAAAGTATAAGAAACGTCCAACGCCTTTTTCTACTTTTTTAACACACTCGAAAGCCCTATGTAGGAGCTGCGTAGCAGGGAATTGCAGTTCTACGCCGCCTTTCTTGCGTACCTGTTTGAGGCTATGGGAAATGGCGGGCAACTTTGGTGCAGCTATTATTACTTTAGCGATCTTCGATGGAGGCGAAATGCCAAAACACCCGTGTACTGAAATTTAGTTGCAAGGTAAAGAACCCCAGGTGGGCAAAATCTCCGGAGCCTTCCACTACGGCAGGCTTCATAATGAGAAAGTGGTTCTGGCACGTAAAACCCCATAATTTCATTATTTTGCTACCCAGCCCGTGCGGCCTCATGCCGTACTCCCGCCATGCACCGCGTCCAGGAACACTGTACCATCGAGGCCAGTAAAAGTGAAAAATAGTTAGTCCCGACTTACGTTCATCCTGGTCCAGCAGACTGACTTCCACCGCACTCCCGAAAGCAAGTCACAGTTTCATCCGAAAGGCGAAGCGTTGATTCTGAAATAAAATTAGCCAGCTATACGAATTAAGAATAGTAATTTTCGCAGCTGCATAACCTGCTGTAAACATTCGTTCACTAACGAAATTAGGGAGGACAGTTTACGCAACCACGAAGGCATCTTACTCGATTTCCGCGGAAGCACTCATTGTCAGGGCACTGACCTGATGCAGAGCGCCAGCAACAGCGAGCAAATTGCCCTTCATGCTGCCTCTAGCTTCAAAGAGAACTAGGATTGGGAGACGACAGCGCACATGAAGCCGCCAGCTATCTTCTCGTAGCCTAGCGTTCGAGCGCACCGCAGCAGTAGAATAGCTTAAAGGTAGGACGCCTACAGCCGCGGTTCGAGTAGAACGGGAGACGCGCGCTAACGTGCACCATTGTCGCCTGAAGGGCTCATATCGTTGTTATTGCACTAAGTATATCGTAAGGCAATGGTAAAACGATACAAATGACGGCACTTTTCCGTATTTCGGAGTGTGTGGAACTGAAGCGAAGCGCTGGCTTGTTGCTCCGAGGTTCACACGCCCACCAGATATGCAGAGATGCACCAGTAGAGAATGCATCTTTAAATAGACAAAATTAATGAAGCCATTAACACGAACTTCATGAGTCAACTCTGCGGGCGCGAGGCATTCAAAAAACACCGCCATAGTTTTCGAAATAATTAAAAACAATTACAGGTGACAGTGCTCAGAATAATTAAACTAATCAACAAATATAAAACTCGCAACAAGTTGAAACATTACTTATAAAATTGTACGCTTGACTAGGAGCACGTATGCAGCCGGTCTGTGCCTTTCGATGTACACGTCTGAGTCTCCATCTCAAGGCAGCGGACTTGCATTTTCCGGACCAACGATAAAAGTGTGGGTGCCAATTACTCCGACTCCACCTTATCGAAGTTGCCCTAATAGTCAGAAATTTTGCAGTCAGCTTATGCATAGCAGCAAATAAAATGTAGATCTTCTTTTAAAATAGAACTCTTGACTACTTCTTATTTCTTATATATATATATATATATATATATATATATGAACTTTTGTATATATATATATATATATATATATATATATATATATATATATATATATATATATATATATATAAACGGCAGAGGTCTTTTCTTGTATTTCATTAAAAGCTTAAACAGCTTTCGTTCTCTCTCTATCTCTCTGAAAAACAAATCGTGGCAAAAGTACGGCTGCTTACAGAAAACCTGTGATGCTAATAAAGAACTTTGAGATTACTGTCAGCTTATTCTGACAATTGAAGACGTGGAAATACAAAACGAAAGCAAGCTAAGCCTGAAGAACGAGCTAATGGTCATCTTCAAAACTGTCTCTTGCTGCGAGAAAGGCAATGTCCAATATCCCCGTCTTACCTCATATACAGGTGGCAGCTTGCACACAATGTGCGCAGGGACGTTTTGTATGAAGAAGATATGAGCATAACAATTCAATTGAAGAAAATTGAAGACGCACGTCAAAGTTCATTGCTCTGGCCTAGGGTTTCTGCACTTGACGCCGAGGTGAGTTCTCGGAGACAAGGTACGCACAAAGCGGAAGGTTCATGTGCCTTCCGCTTAACCGAGTTAAACTCGGTTGCTTACGCAGTGGAACCGCAGCTGCTTCAAGTTAATGGATATTGTAAGCGTGCTGTCGAGCGTGTAGAAGCGTATTAAACAGTAAATTGTAGAACATAATAAAATTGTTGAAAACTGAACGTGTGACACTTTGAGCTTTTCGTAAGTACAATAACTTCTCAAGTTAACCGACGAGGGTTCAACTACACGGACAAACGACATTTTGCTAACTGTACATTCCAAGACCGTACGCGTGAACCCTGAACTTTAACCAAACCATGCTGCGTCAATCAATCTACCTCTGCAAAAGTCTTTACATTTACATATACGATAAAATATAAAGCATTTCCGTGTTCGTCTTTCGCTGAACCAGGAAGTTATTAACGCGTATTGTTTGCTGTAAAATATGATATTCGCAAGCATTTATTTACACTTGTTATTTTATGGCACGTTAATATTGGTGAAATTAATCGCATTTAATTGCAGTTACACAAAAATTAAAAAATAAACCATTGCCCAGGCAGCATAGGAACGTAGCACCAAACATCGCTCAAATCTGGTTTCAAATGGTGCCAACCCTCGCCCAGCGCTGGTATTTGAGCCAAATGAAACACAATCCGATGCGGGCCCAGAGTTGGAGCCAACATTGGACGAAAATTGCGCCAGTGCCGTTAACAATGTATCGGTAAAAATGGACAGGCGCAGGGCGCTACCGCGGACCTAATCACTGCCAACTATGGGTCTATGCCCGCTGTATGACGAGCGCTGAAATACGCTAGCAACAGAGCACGCACCCTTTATAACCGCGAGCCTTCTGCTAGTCACATTTTCGATAGCAGTTGTCCCCATAGTGTCTACATCAATGAGTCGGAAAAAATGCGTGATAGAAATATATCAATCTAAAAGCGAGAGTTCTACATGAAAATAGCAAGAGAAGAATACTGAACAACATTTCATTACAGCTTATTTGCAAATAAGTACCTTCCAAACGGACACTTTGTAATAAGCTATTTGGCGTATGCGGAGTTATTTCCAAAATATTTATTTACAAGAACGCCGCTAGGGCCCTGAGGAAAGCAGTTACCTTTTACATGGACTCCTGCTTTATTCGAACATGAATGCAAAAAGGCCATTAACCCCGACACCAACTACCTCATCAAAACCAGCAAGTAAAACGGTTCACGAGGACATGAAGGGGCAACGAGACATCAGGACATCCATGAGTGAATTTTTACCCTTCTCTGTCAAAGAAACTACCTTGATACCACAGACGCCTCGCGAGACCTAAGGACGAAAAGACTCTATGCCACCGTGGCAAGGAGGGGAGAACACCATCACCTCTGCATTTTTGGAGGTTTTGAATCTCCTTAGCTGTGCAGAATCACCAGCATGTGTGATGGCCGAGTCCCTCGAAGGCGCAGTTGCGTTTGTCCAGATACAGCAAGATAAGAAAAACTGCAACTATCAAGCCTTGCTTGTTGAACATTTGCAAGTTACGCAATCAGAAACATGAATATATGCCGCTAATAACGGTAGAACAATCAATATTCACAGAAATGGCAGCAGTGGTAAGAAAGGGCAAGAAGGAGAATCTGACTGGAAAAAGCAAGGAGCCCCAAGACCACAACGCAATCCTCAGCAAACTGGCTCAGCGAGCGTGACAATGGCATATCACAGGAAGCCCACTTACTCGCCCCCCCCCCCCCCCCCCCCGCTCGAAGACGCCAACATTATATACCAAACGCAAGCCAGGCTACAGCGGCCTAAGTGGATTCAACTTGCGATCACATACGCTATTAGAAAAGCCAGCGCCCTTAACCAGCGTGACTTCCTTGACAACGTGCGCGTTTAAGTCCAAGGGCCGTATTCTGAAAGGATCACTTTCAGCGATGCTATCGTTTCGCGATCGTCAAATTCAATAATTCAATCGATTGTTTACCCGTGATGTCAGCATACACTGCCTACAGGCATTCTCGAACGCTTCATAACACATGATAGAGCGCACCGTAAGAGTGCATAGTGGCTTGGGAATGTTGTTTTCTAACGTAATGGGCCGCAGTAAGGGTTCTGAGCACTGAGTACGGTTGACCACGACCGCTTTAGGCAAGATGAATTGAAAAATTGAATTAGAAAGGGGTATTTTATTGATGAAATTGTGCTACAACTCACGAGGTTACGAAACAAATTTATGATTAGAAAGCGACCCACTGTTTCTGCGTCTGTGTGTCAGCCATTCTGCATCGCTAGAGCGGCAGCGTCTGACTTATCTCTACTACGCGTCACCCCCAAGCAGTCACCACCAACCACACCAGCAACGCGTTGTTCATGGTGCTGATGCCAGCTATATGGTAGTGTTACCTAGGTAGTGGTCGCTACCGAAATCTAACAATGTGTTCCGTCATGTCGCATTTTCAATATTCTTGGTAAAGGCTAGGTCTCCGGGTTGTCTCCCCGTTTAGCGCCGTGCCTACTCTGGTTAGAGTGTCGAGGTCTGTGATGAGCGTGAGGCCTAATTCTTGCGATTTGTTCCATAACACCCATCCTTTTGGTCTGTTATATGGCTATCGTGGCGTGGTGTGTGGAGCATTAAAGTCTACCGAATGTTCTCCAGCTAGACTGTGTGTTTCCTGGAATAGGTTCTTTATTTTTTGTGTTTACGTAGTGTGGGGTTTCTATAAAGGTTGGGAATAAATAGGCTACGTCCAGTCTTCTTTTACGGGATGAGTTCCAATTGAATAATATGAATGTGCGCTATACTTGTGTTGTGTTGCACGCACGTTATGTTCTTTTTGCCTGGACAGACACAACTATTCCTTCGAGAGACTCGGCCATCAAGCACGCCGGAGATTCTTCTCAGCTAAGGAGGACCAACACCTCAAAAAAAGCAGAGGTGGTGGTGTCCTCCCCTCATTGCCACGGTGGCATAGGGTCTGTCTTCGTTATGCCTAGCGAGGTGTCTGTGGTATCAACGTAGTTTTCTTAGTGCAGAAGGGTAAAAATTCACTCACAGATGGCTTAATGTCTGGATGCTTTATGTCCTCGTGGACATGCAGTTTCACATGCTGATTCCTTTGACGGAGTTCGTGTCGGAGTCAATAGCCTTTTTCGCATATAAGTTCACCTACAGCAGCAGTCCATGTAAAGGGTGACTGCGCTCCACAGTGCCCTAGCAGCATTTTTGCAAAAAAGCCTTCTTGAAATGCCCCGCGTACCCCGATAGCACTATAGAACATGCTTCTTTGGTAATTAGTTATTTGCAGATAAGCTGTCTTAAAATGTAATTCAGTATTATTTTCGTATTATTTGTATAATTGTAGCACATTCGCTTTTCCGTTAACCCATTTCTATCACGTATCTTTACCGACTAATTGATGTAGACACTATGGGGACAACTGCTGCCAAATATGTCACTGGCAGAAGGTTCGCCGTAATAAGGGGTGCGTACTCTATTGCCGGCGTATTTCAGTGCTCGTCATACAGCGGGCACAGACAGATAGTTGGCACTAATCATGTCAGCGGTAGAGCCCTGCGCCTGTCCATTTTTACCAATACCTGGTTAGCTGCACTGGCCTAATTTTCTCCCAATGTTGGCTCCAACTCTGGGCCCGCGTCGGATTGGGTTACATATGCTCAAATACCAGCGTTAGTTGACGGTTGGCACCATTTTAAACCAGATATGAGCTATGTTTGGTGCTGCGCTCCTATGCTCCCCGGGTAATGGTTAATTTTTTATTTTTCTGTAAATCTAAATAAATGTTTTCCATTTAGCTGACCTGAAGTCACCGTAAAATTACAAGCGTAAATAAATGCTTGCGAGTACCATATTTTACAATAAACAATAGGCGTTAGTAAATTCCTTCCCGATTTGGCGAGATACCAACACGGCAATGTTTTGTCTTTTATCGTATATGTTAATTTACCGACTGCTTTCCGAGCGTAGAAATGTCAGCAGCCGAACTACCATGATTAAGGCAGTACGGCTTGGTTAAAGCTCGGGGTTCACCTCTACGGTCTTCGAATGTACGGTTAGCAAAATGTCAATTCTCTTTGTACTTCAACCGTCGCCGGCAAACTAGAGAAGTCGTTGTACTTACAACATGCTAAAAATGTCATACTTTCAGCTTTGAATGAATTAATTAGGTGTCATAATTCAATGATTAATACGCTTCGGGAGGCTCGAGAGCGCGCTTAGAATATACGTTAATTAGAAACGGCTGTAGTTCCAATGCGTAAACAACCGAGTTTAACTACACGACCTTCATGCTCCTTCCGCTTTCGTGAGTACTTTGTCCACGAGTACTCACCTGTTCGTTAAGTGCAGAAACCCTAGGTCACAGCAACAGACTTTGACGTGCGTTCATGATTTTTTTTTAATGTAAGGGTATTCGTACCTTCTTGCTACGCCTCACTACTCACACTGTGTACAACCTGCTACCTGTATATAAGGACAGAGAGGAATGTTGGACATTGCTCATCTCGAGGCAAGAGGACGTTTTGACGATGACTATCAGCTCGTTCTTCGTACTTTGCTTGCTTTCATTTTGTATCTCCGCATCTATGTGAGTATTGTACACTTACAAGCCACAATCCATGCGACATTAATCTGCATGTGGATATTGCGTATATATATATATATATATATATATATCTATATATATATATATATATATATATATATTCACATATGTGTATATTCACAGAAATGCATTTGTACGTGTACTAAAAAGGAGTAAAGTGTTGTATTTTAAAACATCATCACATTTTTATTTGTTGCTATAATAACCTAACTACCAAATGTCTATCGATTAGGGCAACTTCAATACAGTGGAGTCAGAGAAGTTTGCATCCAAACTTTTATCGCTGGTCCAGGAAATAACAGGCCGCGCCCCTGATATGGAGACTGAGTGGTGTATTTGTGAGGCGTAGACCCACTACAGGCGTGTTCGTAGTCAACCGCACAATATTATACGTGAAGTTGGTAATTTGTTGTGAATTTTAGATTTGTTGATTAGCTTAATTGTTTAAGGTAGTGTGACCCGTAATGTTATTTTATCGATTTGGAAATCTATGGTCGTGTTTTCTGAACGCCTTCCACCTGCAGAGTTGACTTACGAAGTTGCTGCTAACGGCTTCATCAATTATATTTTTTATTTGAATCTGTATTCTCTACGCGGCGTATCTGTGGGGATTATTAGCCACGGAGCAACAAGCCAGTGCTTCGTTGCAGTTCCACACATCCGTAATACGGAAAAGCGCCGTCATTTGTGACGTTTTATCAATGCCCTAAAGTAGTTCATTGCTAATAGCAACGATATAAGCACCCCAGGCGAATATCCGCCGTCGCTGTTACCGTGAGGTTCCAAGAGATATATGATCGCGGCCACAGGCAGTGTGTTCTTGGTGCAAAGATAAACGTGTGGGAGTGAGCCAAGAAGGATAGTGGGTAGATCTGGCGTGCGCAAAGCAGGAAAGCAGACAGGGTCCGTGCCGTCTACTCGAGAACGGGGAGATGTGCGCCCGCTAGCATGGCGGGGGGTAGGGGGGGATGAGACAGGAGAGACGTACAGATTAACGTACTTCTCGCCTTCTACTCGGACGGCGGTTGCGCGCACCCTACCTTGGAAGTAACTTTGGGTTGCTGTGGGTTGGAATGCTAGCCTACTAGAAGAAAGCTAACGACTTCATGTGCGCTCTTGTCTGCCGGTCCTAGTGCGCGTTGAAGTGAGAGGCAGCATGAAGGGCCATTCGGTCGGTGCTATTGCCGCTCTACATCGTGCCCGTGACCTGGCAATGAGTACTTCCGCACCCATTGTATGAGATGCCTTCGTGCTTGCGTAAAACTATCCTTCTAAATTTAATTAGTAAGCGAATATTTACAGCAAGTTATGCATCCGATACACACTACTCTCCTTAATTCGTATAACTGCGTAATAATAACAATCAATGCTCCGCCTTTCGGATGAAACTGTGACTCTTTTTCGTGGGCGCGGTGGAAGTCAGCCTGCTGGACCAGGATGAACGTATGGTTGGGGCTGGCTGTTTTTCAGTTCTGCAGACCTCTGTGGTGCATTGTTCTCGGACGAGGTACATGGTGGCAGTACAGCATGAATCGGCATGGGCTGGTCAGTGAAATAATAATGGATGCACCAACCTTCCACACAATTTCCCGTAACGTGAAAGAGATATGCAAAAAAGCCTGCGACGAGGCGGTGCTCTCTGCTGCTGAGCCCCTATGTAGTGCTTGCAAGCGTGTAAAAGAGTAGAAAAGATTGCTTGCTCTCCCGTAATCGAGAGTAGATGCAAGCATGAAATGGCTACCGGCAAAGCAGATTGGTTGGAGATGATACTAGCCACAATTTTTATACTAGCCACCATATCACACCGCCGCGCCACGCCATACTGTTCACTGGTCCCTATGGACGCGACAGTTTGCTGTCACATACAGATCCCCGTTGCAAGTACCGTCTCGGTCAAACAGTCAATCGTGGCGCGCCGGACGCGCCGGGCGCGCCGTGGACCTCACCGGCAGCTGGCGTTGCATAGAGCACAGGAAACTCTGTCTCAGCGCCAAAACATGACAATCAAGTGTATAGTGCCCTGTATCTGCCTTTTGAACGTTGCTATTGGAAACGACAAATAAAACGTCATCGTACTAGAAGTTACACCTATCTTTTTGTAACTTACACAATATTTTTGTAACTTGTTTGGAAAATACCTGGCGTATGGAATGCGGTCTTGGCTGGTTCCCCCAGATTTTCTCGTATGAGTACCCGGATAACGGTTCTGGCTTTTAGCACTTGAACGTCGACGGCAACGCGACCTAAAAGCATTTAATGCATACCAGTCACCGCCCCTTCCAGTTCGCGAAGATGATCGAACGGCGAAGCTGCGTTAATTACACCGCGTATTACGCCATGCTAGTCAAACTTCGCAAGCAGTCTATATAGTAACTCTCTTGTTTCACTATTCTTTCGCCGTATTTTCCCTTTTAAGTGCTTCGCGTGGTGAGCAAGTTTTAGGAGTGCTTGTTTTGTGGTTCTCCCAGTGTCTTTTTTGTGCGCGTGAGGTATGTGTCTGAGCAAATTGCCCCAAGCCATGGTCTTCGCATAGTTGTAGCTGGGCTGGAATGTGGGGAACGACTAATCCAACGCTCCGTATATTGGCCTATATTGGGCGCTAGGTCCACCACTGTAGATGCGGGCGCTGCAATCGTTTTGACGATTGCTTCGGTTGGTTTCACGATTAAAGTCTTTGTGTTTCTTAATGAGGCTACACACACGTTCGGCTGCAACGGAGTGAACGGCGTCAGTCGCGGTATGCCCGCAGTCCGCCGTTGTCACTTGCGTTCGATGTCTCGAGTTTGCTCGGTGATGTGGTTAGCGGTATCCGCCCAGCACCGCGATTTGCGATTCTTCAAAACTAAATTGCTTCAAAATTGTATCCATCCGTCACCTAAGACAATGAATGGTTCATACCCCCTTGAGTAATGGCTCATACCCCCGTAAACGCGGCCTCCCCATTACGACAACAAAAGAGAAATGAAATTCTAGGCTGGAAAGACGAGCGGCAAATGAGCCAGCTGTGGAAAAATATGACACCGACGTCGAACACGGGAGCAGTGGCACGAGCGCGTTCGCGCCAGCCAGCTGCGGAAAAGTCGAAGACGCTCGGGACATTGCTGATGATGATAGTTTTAACCAACTCTGACAACGATGGCCCAGGGTCCGCATAAACAGCTTCACTGTAAAAGGGCGTCGGACGTTTCTTCTACAGCCAATCGCAGGCGATTTATGGCATAGACCGTTTTCGTCAACGCTGTGGCAGCAGTGCATTCATGACCCCAGGAAACTTAACTTACGGTCATGTATTTTGTGCAGTCAAGTTAGCAAAAGAAAAGGAAGCATTTAGTTGCAGTGTATACTGTAGGTACAGTAGGTCAAGACAGGAAGCCCGTTATATCATTGCGGAGCGATCTCGCGGATATGCCGGTGCAATAAATCGACTATCTCATGCAGTTGGCTCATCACTTCCTGATATCATAGCTTCGGTAGTAGAGAGGGCAACGCACAAGGCAATGGAAAATCTGTTTGTAAGCCTATCAGAGTCATAAGCACAAATGGCTACCACCCAAATGACTCAACTCCTTCAGGTGGTTGCTCACCCAACCATGGTCCATAAACCTCCAGTGCCTTCAAATGCCAATGTTGCAGAAACATCCAACCTAGGTCCCTCTAAACTTCAACCTAACGCGACCTCTCGTGTCTATCATGTAGAACAAGAATCATATTGGAGCTCAGACTGTGGGTTGCAAGAAACGCACATGGAGATAGACTCCCGTGCTCTTAAACGCCGTACATCTCCTGCTGCGCAAGAATTCACAATAAAACCTAACATGAAGACTAAAAAGTTCCATGAATAGCATTTTTCTAAAACAGGCTTTTTGAAGAATAGCATCCTCGACAAGGCAGTTGCTGCTGCCGATTTTAGCAAAACATAGGTATGTTTAAAGTATTAAAGTGGAATTGTTGTTCCATTTATTCCGCTGCAATTGACTTATATTACTTGTGTAGCCAACACTCACCTGATATCATTGCACTGAAAAAAACTTGGTTGTCAACAGACAAAGCATTTCATTAAAAAAATTACCGCACATTTCGCTTGGACAGTTCCTCTCATGGTTGCGGCTAAGCTATCATTACGTTTTCAAAAATTGCAGACCGGGCTAAAATTCCTTACCAGCTTATGTCTTTAGAAAGCGAAATTCTACCTATAGACAATTCTATTCCAGGCCTCATCCCACTCACATTAGTTAATGTTTATTTCCCCGGAAGTATTGTGAATTTTAGTGTCCAAGATACAGCAATTATGTCCTACAGAAAAGTCATCATTTTTGCCGGAGACTTTAACTCCCACCATACTTCGGGGGGGTACAAGACCGACTCGAGTGGTAAACGTCTGTGAGATTTCGCTGCTAACAATAATTTATCATGGATTAACGCACGAACACCGACATTTATTAGTAGTAAGTAGCTTTTGGCAAGACAGCTCGCCTTCTCTAGTGCTTATCTGTATATCTCCTCTTGGTCTGCTATAAACTCGGGTACCAGTACTGACCACCCTCCTATTCTTCTTCAGCTTGTATTCCCGTTTACTCAAGGTATTACGCATTGAAATACTTTGTTAATTTCACCACATTCGAAAAGGTAATACTTATGACTTTATCGAATCAGCAATTAGATAATGAAAAAGAAAAAGCCATAAATTGTATTTAGTGTTTTAAAGATTCCGTAAAAAAATTTCAATTTGCTGTGCACTCCACTCAAAGTGGGTCTTCTAACTCCTGGCGAAACGCAGAGTACTCACGCCAGTACAAGATAACAAAAGCAGCGTTGCAAAGACTACTTCATAACCAGTGTCCTAGCAATTGGAGAGACTATAAGTTCGCGGTGGCAACATTTATAAAAACAGTTGCAAATACGAAAGACAACTTTGATTCGGAGCACTTCGAATTTATTTCAAAGGTCACCAACAAAAAAATCCCTTTTTCGATTTCTGAGGAAGAAAAAGGTCCTTCCGGCACAAATAAACATCACCTCTGTGGTGCCAATAGGCTGCGAATTGACCAAATTACTGGAAGATACTGCTAAAGGTCTATAAAGTCGCTTTAAGTCGATTTTGCCCAATCACGCTACGCCGCCTACACATGATGACGATTTCGAAGAAGTTACGATTTTTGAACTGGAAATTGTACTAAGCCAACTGCCTAATTCAGCGCTAGGCCCCGATGATATTACTGCGGCAGTAACAAAAGCTTTATTTAAGGTCACGCCACACGCATTACTTACCATGGTAAACAATTCTATTAAAAATTCGTGGAATCCCCCGAAATGGAGACTTGCAAAAGTTATCCCATTATTGAAAAACCAAGATGCCGGTTATGAATTAGATAACGTTAGGCCAATATCTCTTACATCTAATGTAGTAAAACTCGTCAAAAAAATCTTACACGACCGGTTAGATAATTGGCTGAGAGAGAACATCATTTTGAGCCCATGCAAAAGTGGCTTGAGACGTGGGTGCTGGATTTGGTGTACCCACGTCGACCTAGAAAGTTGTATTCAACTAGGTTGATGTCAGAAAAAATACGCAGCCTTAGTCACCTCGGATGTCACTAAGGCGTATAACAGCGTAGAACATGTGAGCCTAATAAACGCGCTCCTGAATCCTGGTCTGCCAAAATATTTTGTCGCGTGGGTTTATGAATTTTTGAACGGCAGGTAATTTTAATGCTCTCTGCGCAGATTGTCTTCATCAACCTATCAACAGTCAAGAGGTCTGCCAGAGGGATCACTCCTATCTCCATTACTGTTTATTGTTTAAATGAGTACCACACCTTTGCAATAGCATCTGCATGTGTACATATACGCCCACGACATTGCATTTTTTGCTGTATCGGTAGCCTTACATGGTTTATACCAAAGTCTACAGTCTTATATTAACCGCCTAGAAATCTGGCCTGATGGAATTAACCTCTCACTGAACGTCAGAAAAATCACCGTCCTAGTTTTCCCCCAAAGCGTTCCTGTGCAAACTTCGATTCTTTATCGTCAAGACAGTCTCCCACGGGTGAATTCCCTTAAATATCTGGGAGTAATGTACACCGAAAAACTTAATTGGGGTCCACATATAGAGCATATTACCTCAAAAGGAGCACGCTAAGTAGGAATGCTGCGTAGACTCAGCAGCAATCGATCAGGGTTGCGTCGACATGTTCTAATTATGATCTATTGCATGTATGTTCTCCCGATAATGGAGTTTGGCTGCTTTTTGTTTTCTGGCGGACCTGCATACAACATTCCGCCTCTGATTCTATTAGAACGAGAGGCATTACGTGTATGTCTTCGGCTTCCTAAATTTGTCGCTAAGAATATCTTATATCAAGAAGCACGCCTGCCTTCTCTTCTCATGCGATTTCATATCAAATCAGTACAAACTTTTCTAAAGATACACAAATCACCACAAAGGAGATCACAATATGCTTTTTTGAATGCACCAACCTCATCTTTTTTTACTGTCAGTGGAATCGCTCACGTGGCCCTCAAGTTGTTTTCGCTCAAAAACTATTGGACCCTTTAAATGTTCACCTAGGCGAGTTGGTCTTACTAAATTCCTTAGTTCCAGATGCTCAAATTCAATTTGATGATATTTTTCCAAAGAATGATAAACATATTCCCTATCAATATCTGAATAGTATTCTGGAAGATCACCTTGCACACCTGGATACAAAGACCGTTATAGCAACTGATACTTCCGTCTTTGAAGAAAAGGCAGGGGTGGGCACTGTATCACATCTAAATTGGTCTTTTTCGATTCGGTCACCTGACTTCACGCCTATCTTTCAGGCGGAATTATTGGTAATTGTTCTAGCTTTAGACAAATAACCACAGTCTCTGTCATCAGCCAATAATCTTACCTAATCGCATATCTGTCTGTTCATCAGTAATTGTCAGATTCATTAAACATTTTCTATTCTGTTTTCCAAAGACACTTACATCTCGTTCGTTTAGTGGGGGTGCCAGAGGCCCTATAACGTAAAGCTATTCCAATATGGTTTCATTCCAATCTCCTAACGTCAAAGTTGCGTAACCGCCGACGCAAGCATCGGGCGGTCATCTGCAGGGTTGTCTGAACTGACCCATCAAACGCTCCCCTCGTTCATAGGAGGTCACATTTGGTAGCTTGAAAAACGAATAACATTGCCTACACTGAGCGGTTTGTTTATCTAATTGGATGACAAGAGGCGAGGAGCACGCTCAAGTGGAGAGAGATTCGCTGGGGCCAAGCCACTGCACCGAAAATCGATAATCGCACGAAGAGGGTGTTGCTGCCGCCTGCGATTCGTCCGCTTTTCCTTACTTAACTCACAGTGGCTGGTCGAAAATCGCGGCGGCATGCAACGGAAGCTTAAGAATGACGCTAAAACGGATCCTCAGCAAAGAATAGTTGGCAGAACGAGGTCATGAACGTTCCTAAAGTGCTCGAAAACTTTACACGGCCACACAAAAGATTTATTATACGCAAATAAATCCATGCTCTCCGGCAGGTGCGAGTAGCCAATGCCTGAACTATCCGCGGCAGCCATCTTTTATTCCTTTCGGAGCGGGGCAGCCTGCGGCTATTCAGAAGTAGTAGTAAGAGACTTTATTGGGGTCTTGAGGAGCTAAGCATGGGCCTGCAGGTCCCTACCCAGCCGTTGGCTAGTCCCATGTCGGAAAAGAGAGGCCATGCCTCTCCGCTCGTTCACGGGCCCTCTGGACAACCAGGAGCTGGACTTCTTGTTTCGGGTCTGTGATGGCCTTCGTCCAGTATTCTTCTCTGTTAAAATCCTGTAACACAGGGCACTGCCAGAGCATGTGATTTAATGAGCTAAATTCAGTGCCACAATCTGGGCAGAGTGGATCAATGTCCGGGTGGAGCATGTTCAGAAAGCCCCTAGAGGGCTAGGACCCCGTCTGCAGCAGGCGGAGCGTGCTAGCTTGTGGCCTGTTGAGCTTATGTTGGGGGAAAGGAAAACTCTGCCTATTCCCTCTCTAATAAGAGATAATTTCATGAAAATTAACTAGTGGATCACTGTGGACGAGCTCTCCCGAACTCACCCGAGGTGACCCGGTAATACGTCTGGTCTCATGTGAGCTGGGAAGCAGACTATGTGGTGAACAATGTCAGAGGGGTGATTGTCGTTTAGAATCCTGGCTGCTTCTTTGGCTATCAATCCCGATGCGAACGCTCTAACGACTGCTCGGGAGTCCGTGTACACCGTACTGCGTTTCGAGTCCAGTAATGCGAGAGCTATAGCAGCCTGTTCCGCCACATCAACCGAGGAGGTCTTCTGCGAGGCTGCCGAGAGGAGTTCTCCCCTGTCATTGACTATGGCTACGGAGAACTTGTCGGCGCTAGCGTGTCGCGCCGCGTCAACAAAGGTCTCTGTTCCGAATGTGTTCTTTAATAAATTTCTAGCCCTCGCCAACCTTCAACCTTTATTGTGTTGGGGGTGGACATTTCTTGGAAAAGGGTCTACAATAAAGGAGTTCCATGTTTGAATATCAAGTTGCGTGTTATTTCCCTGATTGAAGCTAGGACGGAGGCCTGTCGCATCCAGAAGTCTTCTGCCTGCTTTGGAGTTTTATAATCTAATCATTTGTGCTGATGTTTGTGCTTCTATTAATTCCGAAGTTGTGTTGTGTACACCCAATGTCATGAGTTTCTCTGTGCTAGCCATGATTGGCACGCCGATCACCCTTTTGATACTTTTGCGCATAAGCATGTCTAATTTATCCATTTTCGTTTTCGTCCAATTGAGGGCCACGACTATGTAAATGACATGGCTGATGAGGAAAGCATGGTGAGCCCTAAGGAATATACCCTCGCCTATGCCGCCTTTCTTCTTGGACACTCTCATAATTAATCTAATAATGTTGTCAGTTTTCGTAGTGAGTTGGGCTATAGTCTTAGCGTTGCATCCCTTTGAGTTTATTGAAAGCCCTAGTATTTTGATAGAGCCTACTCTCGGGATGGTGTGCCCATCTCTGGTACGGACGCTAATGGGGACCTGATCGAGTGGGGTGAGTCCCCTAGCACCTTGTCTAGCCTGTCTACAGCAGGAGTTCCGACTTTCCAGGTGAGAGTGCCAGTCCCGTACCTTCCAAGAAAGACTCTGTAACATCCAGAGCCTCCCGTAGAGCTTGTTCGACCATAGCCTCCGATCCTCCAGGACACCAGGTTGTAATATCGTCAGCATATAATGCATGACCTACGTAAGGAATTGCTCCAAGGCTTTCCGACAACTTGCGCATTGCTATATTAAACAGAAGGGGTGAGATAACTGCCCCTTGGGGAGTACCTCTTTTGCCGAGTGTGAAATATTCCGAGACTGATTGCCTGAACTTTATGGCCACCGTCCTGCTCTCCATGAAGGATGCGACGAAAGAGAAGAATTTAACTCCTAAGTTCAAGGCGGATATCTTCTGAAGGATATAGTCATGTGCAATTGTATCGAATGCCTTGGATAGATCCACTGCGAGGACCCCTTTTACATCTTTGCTTTGAGAGTCGATTGTCTGTGTTTTGAGCAGGAGCATTACATCCTGCGTAGAAAGCAAGGGCCTGAAACCAACCATATTATATGTGAACAGTTGGTTGCGCTCGATATGCTCTAGTTATCCTGTTATGCACTGCATGTTCCGCTACTTTGCTAATGCAAGAAGTAAGGGAGATAGGACGGAGGTTCTCCAAGCTGGGTGATTTACCTGGCTTGAGGATTACGACCACTGTGGCCTTCATCCAACTCTCCGGTACAACGCCCTCCTCCCATAGCTCATTTATCTCCTTCACGAAAGCTTGAATTGCTATGTCGTCCAAATTTCTTAAGAGCCGGTTTGTAACTCCGTCGGTGCCTGGGGCAGACCTTCCGTTTAAATTGTGCAGCACTTCCCTCATCTCAGCTTCCGAGAAGGGGACGTCCAAATCTGGGGCAGGCGCGCCCTCATACTGAGGGAGGGGAGAACCTGGGCTTTGGCCATCATCATCATCATCAGCCTGGTTATGCCCACTGCAGGGCAAAGGCCTCTCCCATACTTCTCCAACTACCCCGGTCATGTACTATTTGTGGTCATGTTGTCCCTGCAAACTTCTTAATCTCGTCCGCCCACCTAACTTTCTACCGCCCTCTGCTACGCTTCCCTTCCATTGGAATGCATTCCGTAACTCTTAATGACCATCGGTTATCTTCCCTCCTCATTACGTGTCCTGCCCATGTCCATTTCGTTTTCTTGATTTCAACTAAGATACCATTAATTGGCGTTAATTCTCCATTAACTCTTATCCCCAATTCTTTCCAATCCAGGTCTCTGAATACCTCCTGTAAACACGCTGTGAATAGCATTGGAGAGATCGTACCTCCCTGCCTGACGCCTTTCTTTATTGGGATTTTGTTGCTTTCTTTATGGAGGACTACGGTGGCTGTAGAGCCGCTATAGATATCTTTCAGTGTTTTTACATACGGCTCGTCTACACCCTCATTCCGCAATGCCTCCATGACTGCTGAGGTTTCGACTGAACCAAACGCTTTCTCGTAATCAATGAAAGCTATATATAAAGGTTGGTTATATTGCGCACATTTTTCTATCACCAAATTGATTGTGATTGATAGGGCTTTGGCCAATTGGAAGGTGTTTGTTCTATAGTTTCCTAAATATGGAGGCCTCTGAGATGCCTTCCATTTTTTCCTTATTAATTAATTGGTCTATGATAGTCTCTGATTACATTCGGATTGTCCATCGTCTAAGAGATGTTTGAAGAGGGTTCATTTGCCTCCTTTGCGCATTTTTCCATCCATTGCCGAGCAGGCGTCTCTCCATTGCTGTTTATTAAGTTCGGAGCAATGCTCCTCAATGAATTTATTAAGCTCCGTGATCTTTTTCCGTAGCATGCGACTGAGCCTTTGTGTCTTCCATCTCTCGAGGAGAGAGCGTGTGGCTTCCAGGAGGTGCGCTAACCTTGCGTCCATCCCTGGGGCAGCAAAATCTGTAACTATTTTCTTGGTGGCCTTCTCGACATCCATCTGAATCTGTACAAGCAGTTCACTGAACGTGTCGTATACTGCCTCATCTTCACCTCTTATTTCCCTAAAGAGGTCCCAGTCTGTGTATTTATAGGTATTGGGAGAAGCTGCTATTATTTCCGTCCTGAATTATATTATGTAGTGGTCGCTGCCCAAGTTCTCCTGTAAGTGGGACCACGTGGCCACCGCATTTCTAGTGAAGCTGAGATTAGGCGTCGTGTCTCTGGCGACCGACTTTCCCAGCCTCGTGGGGAAACGTGTGTCTGACACCAGCGTTAGGTTTAGGTCTGTACTCGCTGCAACTAGGTTGGCCCCTTTCTTTGTTCGTGTTACATAACCCCCAGCCGGGTGGGGAGCGTTGAAATCTCCTGCGACTATTAAGGGCTGGGATTTCGCAGTGGTTTCGACCCTATTTAGTAGTGAGCGGAGATTATGCTTATAAGCGGAAGGAGAGGTGTTCAAGTTGAGAATGAAAATGTTACGTCGGATTTTTCCGTGGGGGATAATTTCAAGTAAGTGTGCCTCGAGACCAGATTTCTTATCCGGGCTACAAATTTTGACTTCGTGCTCCTGAAAAGAGGTGTCTTTCCTGACGAATGTGGCGATACCTCTGCCATTTTCTCCTTTTTGGCTAACCGAACGGTAGTCCGATAAAGTTACCTTCTCAGTAAGTGTTTCCTGCAAGAGCAGGACGTGCGGCATTATCGCTTGTGCTTTGATGAGCCGCAATAGAGCAGCCTTGCGCCTTAAGAAGCTGGCACAATTCCATTGCCAGATAATTAGGCTTCCGGTTTGTCCCGCTATTTTGATTTTTATGGAACTAGCAGAGCCTGCAGCGAACACGTGTTATCGGGATCCTGCTGTACTTTCTTAGCTTTTGCAATGGTGCCAGTGGTGATGCTTTTGATTTTGCTAGAGTCTATCATTTTCATTTTAGACTCGAGGATGCCAACTCTACGTGTTAGGTGGGAGATGTTACTGTCCATATGCTCTACAGTGCTACATTGAATGGCTAATGCCTCTCATCTGCGTGAGCGATTCCTCAATTACCTTCAAAGACGCGAGTAGGTTTGGCTCTGGCTTAGGGTCCTGAGCGGGTGACTCGTTAGTTTGTATGTGCTCTCTTACTGTGGTCGCGGGGGGGGGGGGGGGGGGGGGGAATAGCTTTGCGCGTATTCGACCCTTCTGCTTGAACTGGGAGGGGTAAGGCTACTTCGCGGAGTTCACGCGAGTTACGGAAGAGCTCGAACTCAGACCTCAGCGTTCGTAGTGCCTCTTTTAGCTCTGCATTTTCCTTCTTAAGCATTAAAATCTCAGATTGCTCTCGTTTATGCTCCGGCGATATGTCCTATGCTACCTTTTTGCCGCTTGGGATGTTCATCATGACCTTGTCCGCCCAGAACATTGGTTCCTGGATTCGGACCCTGGAACCCCATCGTCCTCTCGAACGGGAGCATCTGCTGCTATTGTCGCGCCCTCTGGAGCGAGAGCGCGATCTGCTGCCGGGGCGCCCTCTGTATCGGGAGCGGGAGCGTCCTCTCGATGCCGATATGTTGCGGGGGGGGGGGGGGGGTGGAGTAGATGGGTTTCTCTCTCGACATTGCTTCTCCGCCGCTAGCTGTGTCGAAGCCACGCGGTCCTGCCACCAGCTGCGCGTGCTGTGCGAGCCTGCGGCGCCGCCGTCTTTGGCGCACGATGTATGGCACCTGGAAGCGTTGTTTGCACTTGCGGTTGCGGTCTGCCGTTTCGTGTGCCCCACCATAGGTGGCGCACTTGGGATCACATTGATGATCCTCTGATGGTGTGAGCATGCCACATCCGCGGCATTTTTTCTGGTCTTCGCCCTTCGGGCAAACGTCGGACCTGTGGCCCAATTCTCCACACGCATAACAAACGTCTACTTGCCTGCGAAACAAGGAACAAGGGTAGCGAACACCATCACATACGACGTTTAGGGGCACCTTGTATTCTTGATTCTTTGAGCTCCCAGAGCACCGGGATTTCTCCGGTTGACGATCATCTCCGTCAATTCTGCGTCACTGATGTCCACGTTGATTCCGCGGATCACTCCTTTACATGTGTCGTCCGACGCAGCCACGTAGGCCGCCACTTCTATGACGACACTTGCCATACAAATCAGCTGAACCTTGGCGTAGGCGTGCGCGTTCCCCTCGAACGGCCTGGCAACCACGAGAATGTTATGGAAGGGGTTCGTGCACAACGTGTCGTCGAACACCTGCTCCGCTGTTAGGGAAGCCGCTTTGGCGAGCGCACGCTTGAAAATAATAAGGTCCGTCTTCTTAACATCCAGCTCTCCACGAGGCCTTATAATGGTATTAAAGTGATTCCTAGGAAGGTTCGCGATTCTGGAAGCTTACACGACTCGTCTCAATACCTTCTGTGGTGCGGCAGTGCGGGCGCCGCCATTACCGCTTCCTTTCGCTGACGTGGGCGCGTTAGGATCACACCGCTCGGCAAGTTTCTTCTTTTTGCTCATGAATTCGATCAAGCCTGAACACTCCGCTTCGTCCGGATTGATTCCCATGCCTTCTACAACCGAGGTATTGGTGTTGGAGGCCATTTTTTAGTTTCGACGACGTGTCGGGCCGAGGCTCGACGCCTGCACGACCGCCCCGTATGGTTTAGCTCGTTAGGCGTAGCTGCGCACCAACGTGGCGTGTAGTGGAAAAGTCTCGGAAAAGTCCGGAAAATCCACCCAGCGGTAAGATTTCGGTAGCCGCTTGTTCCTTGGAGCAAGCTGCGTCGATTGATGCACAGTTCCTGTGGGTTGAGGCAAGAAATCTGGTCCAAAAGGTTTGTGGAAACGGGAGCCGACGCGCTCGCAAATGTGCGTTCGAAATCGTCCATTCAGAAGAAAATTCAGTTTCGTTCAGCATATTAATGCATCTCTAACGCGTACACGTCACTCTGACGTAGTGAGTTTTAGCGGTTTTGTGCCGTCGCGTGACAAGCAGGTAAAGTGGGTGCAGCCCGAAAACATTTGAACAATAGCCGAGGGCTAATGGCGAAAAGGCGTCGAATCAAAACTAACCACTTCTCTTTTCTTTGGTCAAATCATGCATAATCAGTGTGTGCACGTCATATCCGATGGGAAGCTATCGCCTTTTTCGTGACGTCGCGTCACACAAGTGAAGTGGGGGTGCTCCAAAGAAGTTTTTGAACAATCGCGGAAGGCTGATTGCAGAATTAAAATGGAAAAGTTCGGAATAGTTATACGTTATAGCGCCCAAGGGCGCAAACGCCTAGCATTAAACGAATATGCAGATACACTTGCAGTAGCATTCCACGATGGTCCTATAATCCCCGTTTTACATTCGTCAGCTTCTACCACGGCGGCGCTATTCAGAAAATATACTACTATAAATAGGTTCGCGCAATCATCATTGGCAACATCTCATTTCATCTGACATATGAGTTTTGTTTGAATAACAAATGATGCTCCTCTAGAAAAATTAAAGTAATGATTACAAGACTATGGTACAGATCCCCCCCCCCCTGAACTTTTACCTCCACAGGTCTGGTCTGGCTATATCACCCTTGTTCCCTTTAAGCAATGAGAGTGAATCTCTGGAACGCTTCTTTTTGACATGCCGCCGTTTCACTATTCAACGGAAAAGATTTTTAGACGAACCCTTCAAAAAAATTGGCTTGAATTTGACTCGTCCTATAATTCTTTCCTTTGGGGCTACCGCACTGGGTTACAGCCACAGGAACGTTTGTGAAGCCTTCTGTATCTCTCTGTGTGAGAGAAAACGAATTGCATGTTAGAGTTCTTCGAAATTCTTATAATGTTCACAACATTCACAAGAATATCTAGACAATTCATTATTCATACATCTAGCAAAACACACTTTAAATCCCAATTACAAGATTCATATTTCATTTCACCCTAATTTATTCAGAAAAAACAAGAATGCTAATAGTTCCTTCACCGCTCGATTCATGGCTGATCCCCCAGAGTAGGTTGCGCCATTTCGCTAAGGAACAAGAACAAGGTACATATTGATGTGTTCAGATATAAAGAACGTGTGCATTGCGTTCAGCTCATGTATGGGCGTTTCTTGTAGTTGTTGCTGTTGCACTTACCATAAAATTCACTTGTCGAACACTCCCACTCTATAGCAGAAGTAGGGAGAGCTTCACTGTTCTTTAAATTTATAGGCTATTGCTACTTGCATTGTTCGAGAGGGCTTAACCGGAAGTCTTCTAGGAAGTCTGCTTGTGAGCATAAAAAGTCTCTATATGCAGAAAAACTGGGAAGAATCTTAAGCTTCGCCTTCAAGATTGGAACTCGAAAGCGTTAAAAGATTCCTGACGGCTTCTCACGCTTCCGCCAACTGCAGATTATGTAGCCGTAATGCTTACTGAGAAACGCTGGCACCGAATATTATGCTTGAAGGCAAGCTTTCTGGTAGAAACAGCAAGGCGATGGCTGGATGCTATGAGCGTCCGCTTTGGAAAGGGGTGGGAGGTTGCGCCGCCAAGCTCTCGTTATTATATTGCCTAATGTCCGACGAAGTTAAAGACGACAGAACAAAAGGAAAAATACACGATCAATTCCCATAACCAGACTTTCTGAAGCCCCATAACGAACTTTGTTTTTGCACGCCTCCGTTGTTTGTCGTTTCCCTACTTTTCTTCCACTAATATTCCAATCGCCTCTTACTAATGTCTATTGCGTACATATATCCTTGCCTCCTGCTCTCATTAAACCCAGATGCTTCAAGGAGGCCAGAGGTGCCCAAATTGACCACCCGGCAGATATCTTCACATTGTGATAAAAAATGCTGCATCGTTTCCTTAGCTTTGCCTCAGCAAGCACATGCTTCTTATTCCTTGTTTCTCGCTTTATAAGTGCGTGTTCTAAGGCATCCTGATCTTGCTTCGAAAAGTGAAGAGTTTCCGTTTGAGCTATCAAGAATTATTTCTTTCCTGTTTCCGCTTTTCCCTCTTAAGTAGTTACTCAGCGGTTTCTTTTCTACTGCCGCCGCCCATGAGATTATGTCAGCCTCTCTGATTTTCCGCTTGACCTTCGTTGCGGCCATGCTGCTCATCATACAGGGCGTATACTTGCTGGTAAGCATCCTAGTTCTTTTAGTCTAGTTTGAATCAATGTTTTTTTTTTGTACAAATACCTCAACACTCTCACAGCCCACTTCCTTTATTCCATATTTCTCAGTCGTTCAGCATCAATTTTACTGTGAGCTTCCCTCACTTCAAAACTTGTCCAATCTGATATCACCCTGCACAACTTCATGTGTAGCCTTCCCGTGATCGCCCAATACGAGGCGTCGCGCTGACCTTTGGTTGCCATCGAGTCCTGATCGTACCCCGTATTTCAAGCAAACAACCGCATTTACACATGTAAACCCTGGAACCATTCCACCTTTCCACATACCCAGGAGCACCTCGTACCTATTGTATCCCCATTGCGCTCTGTTTTTCATTATGGCTGCATTTCTCTTCTCCTCCACTGTTATTGTTCTTTTCTGGGTTTCCATATATCTATTGCCTTCGTTTATCCATATACCAGGGTATTTACTTTATTTCACGCGAAGTATTTACTGATACTGAATTCACACTGTCTGTTCACTGTCTTCATTGAGTATCATAACACCTAGTGTTTTAACACGAAGTTTCAGACCTAAATTCCCCTGTTACTTTTCTATCTGGTTCACTTTCATGCTGTCCTTTTCCTCAAATACATCCTCGTCATCGCCTTGGAAAGATTTGACTGTTATTTGTCGGATGTAATCTATTGCCGCGTCCCTTTCCAGCTTGTTTCTGTCTTACTCTAGGATATGTTGTATTGTGCCAGACTTTCTGCCTAATACGTTTATGTGGTTCCAAAATACCCTATGGGCGTATTTTTTTTCTGACGTATTTTCGTCAACCAACGTTCACTTTCACCTTTATATTTGCCTGAACCTGTATTTTAACCATAAATGTTTTCCCCCGGTATAGTTCCCATTTACAGGCTACTTCATCCTGCGAGAACTGCGCTTTTTTTTGCCTACCTGTGCTCTCGAGAGGCTTTCTGTCGTTCGGCGATCGCTTTTCGTATCTCCCTGTTCCACCAGCTTTTCGGTTTCTTTTTTCCTTTCAAACGAGCACCGTATTTGGTCGTTATTACACTTAGAAGCTTACTGTATTCCCACTCCTTGTTTGGTTATTTGCCAAGTTCTTCCTCGGCACTTGTGACTGTATTTGTTATTTGTTCAGCGTTCAAATTTAGACTAGCCCTTCTGCCCTCCTTGCTCTCTTTTCGAAGTAAATATCCCATTTTAGAAATGATGCGCTATGATCACTTCCTATGCTTTGCCCTTCGTCGTGAATGACCATTTCTCTCAACTTATCATAAATTATTTTTGTCATCATACAGTAATCAATGGTCGATTGTTGGTTTCCCACTTCCCACATGGTCTGCCCGTCAAACTTGCTCACGATAGCGAGATTATTTTGCTCACAAAAATGTAGCATTGACTTCCCGTTGCTGTCGGTATGCCACCTAGATCCTGCAGGTTGGCATTTATATCACCTAATATGATAATTAGGGCATCATTCCCGGAATCCTTAATATCAGCTTTTAGGCATTTCACTAACTCTTGATTCTTCTCTCTGCAATTATTTCCAGTACAATAATACGTTACACCATGCCAAGTTTTCGTTCCACTCAATGTACAGGATAACCAATGATGCTCTTCACATATTGAATTTACTCTTTTCGATTTGGCTCCCTGATGGATGAGCATTCCGACTTCCCTTCGCTTCCTTTCTGATTTCGTTCTGTTGCACCCTTCTGAAACATAATTCTCAATCACTGGCGGCTCTATCAAGTTTCTAAGGTGCGTTTTTGTAACTGCACATACCCTTGTTTGTTCTCTATTTAATTGCTCCACAATTTCTGCCCACTTTTCCTTTCGTCTACCGCTCTACATGTTTATGTCGCCTATTGCATGGTGAGGTCTCTCTCTCTTGTTTTCCTCCCATTTCTGTTATTGACGGCGATGCTATTCTGAGGTTCCCCTGAGGTGGCGCTCGTCTCCACAGCATCGCGGGGAGACGAGTGTCATCTGGAGGTTTTGCAAGGAAACTGGCGCGCCGCCTCATGAATGGTAGAAATGCTGGAAAAGGGGTTTGTCTTTGAGTTTTTATATCACAGAGATGTTTTCTCGTAATCTTAAATCACAATCCTACGCTATCCTGTCAGCAGGTTGTGATTGTACCTCACGATTTTTCTGACGCATGTTACTTTGAGGAATTCAATTAGTTCAGTAGCGCCTCTACGCCTCTCGGATTTGCCAGCGTGGTGGCGGTTCGGAATGATTTTTCGCAAAGCGATGTCCGACACTGACATCAGATCTTTTGCGACACGGGGCGCTTAACCGTATCGCGTTGAAACATAGCTTCTTGTTTTCCGTGCCCTGTTGCGTAAATGAAAGTTTCCTAGAGTCACTAAGGCCATTTCCGGTAATTGGGGCATACGTTGCCGAGAGTGTGGGTGCGCGCCACACTTTGACAATGTAGGTTTCGCTGTCAAATCCAGCAAATGTCACTCATCTTTTCAGCGGTTGCCTCATAAATGAAATCGCTGTTCTAGTTGCCTTTTATTATGGGAGTTCTCGCCGAGCTACAGCTTCCTACCCAAGCGATAGTGTGCCACTAATTCGTTCACTGAGATTCGAGCACATTTTGCTGGGGCGAAATGTGTACTATGCAGTGGGACGCACTAAGGTCTGCGCCATCGAGCAACGTTCGCACTACGCAATTTGTGGAAAGCATTGAGTGCGGCACAGACTCTGACAGTTGTGCCATCGGTACATGTATATTTCGGAAGTCACCAGGAACAAAGCAGGAGTGAATAATGATGGCAATAACTGCATTGAAAATGGCGCTATATTCTTCTCAAGGTGGTGCTTATTTTCGAGGCCACACAAAAAAAAAGAAACAGTATGCTTGCTTTTATCTAGATATGTCGGCTGTCGCAATGAATGAGTTGAGCGTTTACAAACTTAATAAATACTGCACACATACCTTGTTTAGATCTTTTTCTTTTGTAATAGAGGATATTCAATGATTGGAGGAACTGAAAGGAACTAGAGGAACCATCGCTGACTTTTGAGTATGTGATGTGTTGCTAGTTGTAAATGCACTGAATATTTTATTGATGCACGTCACCTCTTTCTTCACTTAATTTTCGCTCAAATAATATACTAACTTTTTGTCCTTTCATTCCAGGGCACTCCCACAAGGAATCAACAATGTATCTCTGTCAGCGAGATGGATTGTTGACGATAATCACTGGTGTCCAAGCGGAACAGTTAGTGATGTTTTTTTTTTTTCTCCTGCTGTCCAGCACAGGGCTTGCTCTTATCGTACAGCCTTTTATTTTTCTCACAGCTGCTTCTTACTCGCAAGCACACGCTATAAAACCACGCTGACGCAGTAGTAGAGAACGGTGTAATAATTTTGATGACATGGTGCACTGGGGATAAAATCTATTAACACATGACAGACAGCAAAGTGATAGCACTGTGACTGCAAGCTTATAGGTCGCGGACGCTTTATTTTCAGCGTTAATCGTTTCTTGCATTCGATTTGTTTTACGTATTATGTCCTGCAAACTGGCACTGGCGATTATCCTTAACACGAACATGGATCCACTATTATTTAATAACTTTGCCTGCGTCCATACCACACATTTGCCAAGCCAAAGATCGTGGTTTCGCGATCGTTATAATATGCGGTTAATTATACGCCACCAAAAGAGAACCATCTGATGCGCATCTGCACGAAAACGTTTGCTAGAGATGATTTTCTTCTCAAAACAAGTGCTACTTTGTTACATGGTATATTGGCCAAAACTAGTAATTTTCTACATGTTACACTGCCTCCTAATATTCATAAAACAGCGGTAAATATTGTTTTAAAAATCTGCACTTCTACTCAGTTACAGTTTTGCTCATCGCATTGACCTGCCTGCCTTTCCTCTCCTTGCTTTCTCTCCCCTGTCTCAATTTCTGCAGGCGCTTCGGAGGCGCCTAAGAGAATTCGAGCGGTAGGCATATCAAGGACCTCCAGTGTAAAATTATGAGCTACCGCTACGCTTTCAAACTAGCAAACTCTAATCAGACATTTTTAAAATGTCTAACACAACCCCATTTCTTTGCTTTTCTTTGTCGCTTTGTTTATAGAATAAATGCTACCCAAGTGGCAAATAGTTGTAGCGTCCATGAATTATAGTAAATGAATTCGTAAATGAGGCACTAACATAGCGAGAAAATAACTAAGCAAACTGAATTATAAAGCGCATAAATAATTCGCAAATAGTTTGCAGGAAGAATGCACAGTGGCGGATTTGAATCCGGGAAATTCCCGTGGACGCGACACTCTCCATCCACTGGGCAACGTAGGAGACACGTTGGAGTTCCGCAATCTATTTATGACTATACGTATAATTTCTCGAGATATGTTCGTGATGTTCTATTGCAAATCCTACACTGTTCAAACCCAGCGAATATATTGCTAATACTGAAGTTGCTCATAAATGATCAGAAAGGAAACGTACATATGTTTTGTGTGACCGCAGCGGAATAACTCGATACTATCTTGAGACCTATCATGGTCATTTATGATTTATTACTCCATTGCAGTGTTATATCAGAGCTGCAACATTAATGTCGCTGTTAGAAGAATATATACACCCCTTGAAATAAGAAGATAGGTTGAGACGCAAAATGATTTACAAATAAACTTGCTATTCATTACATTTTAGGTTATTCTCATATTGATGCACTTCTCAATCAACCTTTTTGAGTTCATTAAAAAATATTATACCATTTTGTCTTGCATCACAGCGAAAATGCTTATTTTGCTCGGAACTCTTCTTGACACACAATATGCCGTTGATGGTATAGGAAGATCATTCACGTAGGGTACTCTAGGGACACTGAACACCCCCTAACCACTATTATGAGTGGTAATCTTTTTTACTGTTTCATGATGGTCTCGCTCACACCCAAACTACCGGACGGTTTCAGCTTAATGGTGGCTAAAGAGATTTGAGAGAGGGTGTCAATGCAGAAGGCACCCTTTTAAGATTCCTCAAGGGTAATTTTTACTAGCCTCTAGAAAAATGTTGCACCCTTCATGCTAAAATGTTGCATCCTGTCGTATCATGTCACCAAACAATTATATTCATCTCTCTATGTTGCGTTTTCTATTTTGAAAACACTCAGCTTGCATTATTTCTGTCAAGATTGATATGTCATGCTTATAATTATGATGCCGTTCCTTAAAGAGAGGCGCGCAAGATAAATGACTATTCTTGGATGGAGACAAGGTCCAGAAGGTACATTTCTTTTTCTTACAAAGCTTGCATAACTAAACATCAATATCATCACTGTGGTGCTGTGCTTTCGGCAAGATTATTTTGTTGCGCGGCAGCCTTCGCAACACCGCTCGACGTGGCTGTCCCAGATATATCGTGCTGCGGAATCACTTGCTACGTGCAGGACTTGAATGCATCGTGTCAAGGATGCGTTTCATATGGTACACGCTTAACGCGGCCTTATATACCTTAAATTATGTTTTTATCCACGAAAAACTCACTGCTTCTTCAGCTAAAAAATAATTTCAGAAACAGGAATACGTTTACAGTTTCAAGATGCCTATTTCCGCTGCTGCCGGTGCCATGATTTTTCGCTCTCAAATTTTGCATGTAGAGCCGCGGCACCTGCACCGGTTGGTAGGTAGAAATAGCCATGATATCGTTTTGCATGATAATATATGTCAAATAAGTAGAAGATGTATTAAAATATTAACGTCGTTTTTAAACATTGGGCCTACTATACTTGCATTTGTCTCTTACAGTGTCGGAATGACGACGACTGCAGACCCATGTGTGTGTGTGGCACGCAGTTGAACACAGGCATAAAATTCTGCGTGAATCCTTCAAGCGGAAAATAATGTATTGCAACACAACAAGCCTGCCACATTTGAGAAGCCGATCCTATAATGCTGAGTTTGTGCATGTTAATACATCGTTACTACAGACTCGACACAGCCAGTTTTGTACCTAGAAATGGTCAAGAAAGTTTTAACGAAAATTTTAGCTTTGTATTACTGGTAGCTCATATGTTCTACTTGAATAAAATGTGTGCCCCATCGATGTACTTGCTCTTTTATAGTCAGATTTTGTGTATTGACCACAACGCGTCTGTATTGAGTCCATTTCTGTGTATATTACGGGTGTTTCTACGAAGATCTTAACTAATATGTAAAGATCACGCGTGACACGTAGCGCAATACTAATCCTTGAGTTGTATTACTCAAAGAGACAGACGTTATTTGCACGAGAAATCGGAATTAATAATATATTAATTAATGAGCATGTAACAATTACTTGAGGAAATTATTGCTGCGCAGATTCCAGTATACATATTGTAGCCAGGGAGGCCACAAAACGGATTCAATTGGAACCTATACTCATTATTACATCAGTTCTATGTACATTTTACTTCATTAACATAGTGAAGAGCGGCCGCATTTCGATGGGGGCGAAATGCGAAAACACCCGTGTACTTAGGTTTAGGTGCACGGTAAAGAACCCCAGGTGGTCGAAATTTCCGGAATCCTCCACTACGGCGTGCCTCATAATCAGAAAGTGGTTTTGGCACGTTAAACCCCATAATAATAAATAAACATAGTGAAGAAATAGATTGGCGGTCCAGTTACTATTGGACCTGAGTGCATAAAACATTGCTGTTTTTTTTCTGGTAGTAAGTTCAACAGCCGTAATTTTACGGCAAGTTTGAAGGCAACATAATAGAAATAACGTCATCCATAAAATAATTTGAAACGCATCTTCTTTGCAGGGTCACCGGCTACAATTTCTTAATTGCAGTATGATTCTTAAGATAATTATAAGCTTTTCAACTTTTGGTAATTTCGGAACTTGTGAACTTTTGTGAATAATCGATTAGGCATTTCGGTTGCTTGTGCAAGTAGTGCCCGGCTCATCGAGTAGTCCAGCTCAAGGACTATAATTGCGCTATTGCCACAGGCACTTCTTAAAGTGTATATATATTGTAAGATGGTTTACTTACAAGCAGGGCTACACAACGCGGGGACTGGTCGCCTTTATGGAATTGGTGGGGACCAAATGGTTCCCGACGCAGAAGAATAAGTTTGTTGAAAAGACGACTCGGCAGCGACGACTTGCGCGTTCGGCAAAGGCGCACACTCCAGAGGTGGCGGACGAGCGAAAGGCAAAGCGTCAGTGATATTTTCCTATACCACTTGTCGCATGACTGGAGCCAAATGTTGTGCCTGTGCTGGCTCGAGCATGCTCGACAAAATGTAGAACTGTCGGGCGATCTCCTCACACATGAACTACTTGATATGAATCAAGAGGGTATTCTGGTCGCCCAGAGTCAAGGCCATGATTGAGTCGTTCTGTTCCAGAATTCCAGAAAGCGCCCAATGTGGGCGTGCTGCTCGTGCAATTCGTCGAAGCTCTGGCGAAAGCCCCTGCGACGGTTTGTGAGTATTTGACCAATTACATTTGAAATGCGTCACGGGCTGTTCCTTCGAGGATGTACTAGATCTTATCTGGCTCGTTCATCGACGGATATATACGCTGACACAAGTTGACAACGTCTTCAATATGTCTCGCGAAATTCTCACCGGGTTGTTGAGCGCGTTCACGAAGTCGTTGCTTAGCGCGGAGCTTGCGTACCATGGGGCGGTCGAAGATTTCGGAAAAAGTCGTCTCGAACGACGCCCAGTTATTAATCTTCGCTTCGTGATTTAGGAACCAGAGACTGGCGACGCCGGTCAAGTAAAATATTACATTGGTAAACCTAGTCGCATCGTCCAGCTATTTCACTGCGCTCACCCTCTGGTAAGTTGCCAACCAGTTCTCGGCGTCTTGGTCGCCAGTCCCGCTGAATATCGGTGGGTGACGCTGAGGCGGCACGCCGGAACAGATGGTGGCTTGAGTCAAGCTTTGCGTGGCGGTTTCTTCCGGCATCGCTGAGGCTGAAGGTCAGGTACGGCTTCGTCGTTCCAGGTTGGGAGACTGGGAGATTACCCAGTATCTTCACCAAACTGTAAGGGGGTTTATTTAGAAGCAGTACTACACAACAACAGCCTTGGCCCAAGAGCGTCGGTCGCTAACTTGCGCTCTCCGGGCTGTTGGACTGTTGTCTTCTCTCATTGGTTCCTGACTCTTCCTCACTGCAATATACATACATATATATAGTCATATAATAAGAAGCCAGCAAACATTGTCAGAAAAGACAGCATAGGGGTAATTAACTGTGGTTGTTAACTTAACTAAAGACACCTTAAATAAATAAAAATTAATGTGGATGAAAGAACAACTGGCCGCCGGTGGAGCATGAACCTACGTTTACGCATTACACGTGCGATGCTTTTACCAAATGAGCTACCACGGCGCCATTTTCCCATCCACTTTCTGAGGTATTTATGTTTAATGTTGGCCAGCACCACCGCTCACAAGCCTTGGCGGCGGATGTGGAACACCCTGTCTTCCGCAGGAGTCATGAACACGTGGTCTTTTTTGCTGAAGGCAACTGGTCAATAAACCCACGCGTACTACCTGAAGGCATCAATGCTGCCGGATTGGAGAGCCTTGTTATATAGTGAACAAGAAGAAATGGCGTTAACCGAGGGCTACCAATCTTTATGAATAGTATCATAAGAAGCCAACAAAGGCACCAAGGACAAAATAGGGAAGTTTACTTGTACTTATTATGGGAATTAAATAAATGATAAATTATTGGAAATGAAAGTGGATAAAAAAAAACAACTTGCCGAAGGTAGGAAACGATCCCACGTCTTCGCATTACGCGTGCGATGCCCTTGCAAATAAAGTTACCGCGGCGCCTTCTCCCCATCCGCTTTCTGTGGTGGGTATATTCTTGCGTGGATGTATTGACCAGTTTCCGTCACCCAAAAAGATCACGTACTCGTGACGCCTGCGCCAGAAAGGATGTTGCACATCCGCCGCCAGTGTTTGTGAGTAGTGGCACTGGCTAACACTGTCGGGGTTAGTTCTAGTAGTGAAACAATATTTATGCCTACAGTAATGATAATTTCAGGTAGCGCCAATCAGCGTAACACACGGCCAGAGCGGCGACAAGTAATCCTCAATCTAACTAAAAATGCTAAAATCTATATTTATTATCCGAAGTTTAGCAAGCATCAAGGGATGAGAAACAGTGTGAAATGCTTTACGGAAGCAAAAAAAAAACATGTATTGCATATTTGCACAGCCCAATGAATTTCGTATGATAATTCATAATAGCGCTACGGAAAGTTGTGTCGCACATCAAAACCCTCATGTGAAAACCGTGTTCACTGCTCGTTAGCAACGTGTCGCTCATTTTTTGCTTCAATTTGTATTTATTAGATACGGCCAGCCAAGCGCCCGCTGCCGCTGCTTCATGCACAAATCACCCGCCGCCACAACCAGATTACAAAGCTTTAGTGCAAAACAGCGGGGATTGTTTACGAAATGACGTCTCACTGTGCATCATTCATCTTCAGTAATCTATGCATATGTGCATGAAAAGTGTGGGTGTGTGGATTATCGGTTTCGCGTGCCACTAAGTGCCCACGTCATTTGACGAGTGGCCAGAATCTTGACCACAATACGCTGTCATTCTAGACGAGTTCATCGGTATCATTCCAGAGAATCATCTCTGGAGAACTAATCGTAGAGGACCCCAAGAAAAACCGGTTGTCACTGTGACAGCAGGGCTGACGTCACGTGCGGGAGACAGGACGCCGTGCGGGTAAGAACCGAAAGAAAAGCCCCTTGTCATTACCGCTAGTAAAACGTGCCTAAAAGCAGCAGGGCGGATGTTGAACATAGATTCCTGAGACTTTCACGAGCACCGCTCGTTTCAGTATCGTGGCTCCCCCAAGAACAATTCACATTTTTCTTTGCATTTTCCTCTTGTTGACGTAATGCTGGCAGAAATGCAGAGTAAGCTCAAGTATAATATGTCCTCCTCGAGCGCCTGGTTCCCTTCGGCACGATTCAACATCCCTACCTGAGAGCCTTGGAGGTTTGCGGACACCGATATGGTAGGCAGGGATGCCAGGGGTTCAGGAAGAAACTCTGTAACCTCTCTGTAAACCCAATATATATTAATTTGCGTGCTCTATAGCTTTCCAAAAAATGTTGTAAGTCAACTAGGTATGTTGCTAACAATGCATTCTTTTTCGAACCTCCTCTGTGAATTGCGACATTATCTATTTTCCACTCCTGCGGCAGCTGACCAGTAGATAACGCTTTTTCAGATATTAGGTAATGACAGAGATAAATTGGATGACCACACTGTTTTATTACAACAGAGCCGGTAGAGTTACTTTAATCGATATTACTTGGCAAAGCTTGAATGTCACTAACACTAAGTTCAGTTCACTGTATAAGTGGAATGCTGCTATTTGATGGAATTTGGCTGTGTGCGCGGTTAGACACGAAGGCTGATTGAAAGTAACTGTTCAAGCAGTTTGTATATCCTGCGTTATATAAAAAAATTGTGTTTCTTGTAGATAATTTCAGCTATCCCAACACGATGAGACCTGCATCCCTTCAAAAGAGAGAGAAAGCATGCATAGAAAGACAAGGAGGTTAACCAGAGGAAGTTATGGCTGGCTCCCTTGCACGGTAGGAAGAAGTAGGGGGATAGAATGTGTAAGCGAGAGAGAGAAAAAAAGGGAGACGAGCGGTACGAGCAAAAGGGATTGAACGGTAGGGGGCGGCGTTCTCTATCGTGAAGGCCTCGTAGACCGCAGGAATCATTGTAACGTTACTAAGGGCTTCTATACATATGACCTTTGGGAACGCTGGCCTAGTGCTTTTAGTTCTGATAGCCAATGACTGTCCAATGGGTCCAGCACTCCCACACATCACTTGCCGCTCGGGGCTACAGTGCGTGCAGACACAAATGATGTGTGCGAGTGTCTCTTCACAGCCGCACGTGTTGCAAGTTCATGAAATCATTGCAAATTCTTGAAATCAAGTGCAGCATGAAGTGCCGCAAGCACTGCACCCGTCGATCCCACACATGAAGTTTATAGCTTGATTCCTTCATATTTTGAGGAGATGATGACTGCAGCAGCCGAGCTGGTGAGTTTTTACCAAACCATCTACGTAAACATGTTGCTGGAATCTGTGGACGGTGTAAATGTGTTCCAGAGTTGCTTGCTTCAAAGATGGCAACGGCGCTCCAGCTTTCTTTTTGATGCCCTTAATTTTCCATAGTACTTGCGGCCGGTGCAGTACAATTGTACAAAGTACAAAGTACCAAAATAGGGCTGATAATCGTGTAGCAGGTGGGAACTGTGCTGGCAAGTGAGACTGATGTATTACAATACTTGTGGCAAATGTTCAATGTGGCCTCTTTTTTGGCAAACAAGCAAAATAGTCTGGGAGAATGCGAGTCGGGTGTTGCATGCGTGCTCTCAGTACATCTGTAGCAATGCAGACTGTCATAGAAGAATCTCTGGCAATGGCCACTGTCGTAATCGCTGTTGTCTTTTTTTGGCAGACCAAGACCTATTCTCAGTGCTTGGGCTTGCACACTCAAGTCTGTGAATATTCGTAGTGCAAGTATGTCCTAGTACATGCCAGCTCTACCGCAGGAAGCCAAAATATATTGTTTTGTACAATTCCAGCATTGCTGATACTGTAGTGCCCGAGGAGTTCCCGCCGAGAAACGTGAAAAGGTCCACAATGGCGGCCAAAGTTTTGCCATGTACGAGAAGGTGAAAGCTCCAATAAAAGTCTCGATCAATAATGACGCCGAAAAATCGATGCTTCGCCTGTTTGGTGCGTTTTGGCCATTAATACGAGAAGCATTCGGCGTCATCACTTTGCGAGTAAAAGCAACGAGTGCTCACTATTCAGGTGATGGCTCCAGGCCCTGCCCTCTTAGGTATGTGGACACGGCTGTTGAAGCCGTCTGAGGTCGAGCGCCGACATATGCACGTTTCACTCCTGAATCTCATATGCAAAGGTCGTCGACATATACTGAGATCTGTATGGTTTGCAGTAACGAATCGGCGAGACCAACGAGCACCAGGTTGAACCGGGCAGGGCTAAGTACTCCGCTTTGCAGTACACCACGACTGGTATAGCTATACCGCGTTGGTGCGTCTTCAGTCAAAATAAAGAAAGATCTTCCATTCAAATTGCTACGTATCAAGCGAAAGACATGCTCAACAGTCCCTACAGCTTATAACGCATCCAGAATTGCATGATGGTCCACGTTGTTACAGGTACCTCTAACATCAAGAAATAAGGCCGAAGTGATTCGTTTCAGGAGTTCCTGGTGTTGTGCGTACTTTGCGAGGCCACTAATGGTCTCTACGGACGAGCATTCGCGTCAAAAGCCAGCCATTGCATCTGTATAGAATATTGTAAAAGTCTAAATACTATTCTAACCGTGTAAGGATAATTCTGTTCATTACCTTGCCGACACAGCTGGCCCGTACTACTGGACGGTAAGAAGATAATTCCAATGGAGATTTGCCAAGCTTGAGGAGTTGAAAAAGGCGACAAGATTTCCACGTGGTAGAGACCGAGCCGTGACACCATGATGCGTTGAATAGGCCAAGAAGTGCATATCTGGCCTCTTTACCAAGGGCTGCAAGCGCAGAGAATGTAAGCGCAGAGTCCTGGTGTCGAACATCACCTGCACTCAGCCAGTGCGGACTCCAATTCTCGGATAGAGATAGGACCGTCCATACGAGCATCTCGCGAGCCAGAGGTAACAGGAATAGGTGTGCAAGGCTAGAGCGTCGGGCTTGCGATCATTGCACAGTGATCTGCTACGTCGACTTCTCGGTGACCTTGATGGAGGGCTAGAGATTTAAATAGACATCGCTCTTGAGGAGCTGTTCGAAGTCTACGGACTGCTCTCAAAACAGCCGATAGAGGTTTACACGGTTCGAGAGACTCGCAAAACGATTTGCACCGCCAATGTTATAGCACAGGAATGCTACGCTGAATTTTCTTTTGAAAGCGTCTGGCCTCTCTAAGGTCGTAAACTGATTTAGTCGTTCTGTACCGTCTCTCCTCTCGCCGGTGGATTGCATGGAGGCATTTTAATTCCACCGCAAGATCCGTGTATTTCTCGAATGTCCGAAATGAACGCATGGCATTCTTGGCAACCTCAATTTGTGGTGTGGACGAAAAGCCTTCATGCATTGCGTCTCACATAGGTGATTTAAACAATGACCAACCTATTTTTTGCGAAGGTTTGATGAAGTCGACCTTGCTAGGCCCTTTATCGTCAGGTAGGTAGGAATGTGACCGATTCCGCGGGTTTCTATATCTGCGAACCAATGGGCGCTGCCATTGAGACGTCGCGAGACAAAAGGTAAGTATAAACAACTGCAAATAGCTTGCTTGAAATATTTCCAAGATTTGGGTGTACTTTCTCTTTCTCGTTTAGTCACTTAAGATACTGCTGTTTCCCATTTTTAAAAAGTTTATGGTACTCACATGCTACCTCTTGCAGCTTTTTAAGGTGCACTTGTCCTTTAATTCTTTCATACCTTTCAAACGAGCACCTTCCTTGTTTAAATAACCTCAATATAAGGAACGTCATCCAAGGTTTCTTTTTATCCGTTGCTAAATAAGAACACGGAAATAAATAATCGGCGCACGTATGGGGCGTGCTTAACGCCTACTTCACCTCCGCCGCGGCCGGCCTGGTATGCACTATCTTCAGGAACAGCCTACATACGGAGAGTGATTAACGCCTGCTTCAGCTATGCCGCGGGTTGGCCCGGCATTGCACTATCTTTGAGATCGGCCCCCGTATGTGGAGTTTTGTAACCACACGGACATGATCCTGGGGGAACTAGCCCTTAACAGCTTCGCTGTAATTTTCGCTGTAAAATTCGTTACATTCTCGTGTTTTCTAATTAATTATATAGTTACATAGCTAATTAATTGATTAATTCATTCATTGTTGGCGACTACTAACGCGGAAGCAGTGGCACGAGCGCCTTCGCACGATAGTGCCGTGGGGCGCCAACGAGCCCTCTGTGGAATAAGACGCTGGAGCCAATCCTCATGATGATAGTTTTGTGCCTACACGCGGATATGCTCCTAGGGGAACAAGCCCTTAACAGCTTCGCTGTAAAAATAAAAGGGTCTTAATTTTGGCTTCATTGTGTGCAACCGAATAGATGCGTTGCGGTAAGCTGTCTATATGCCTCGGTGAATACGTATATGGGTGTATATACACGGGAGCATGTTGAGGCTCGTTGAAATTATCCGGCAGGTTTTACGGGTGATAGTGTTTTTATTAAAACTTCGAGGCGCACACTGCGACTTCGAAAAAATACGGTAGATCTTTTCAGCGCCAGCCTTAAACGTTAATACTCCGGAATCCACCGTTGTCTTTTACGCACATGCATGATGCGCAGTTTGGGTCGTCTTCGAAGGAACACTGCAGGATATAATATTATTTGCAGTTAGTTTAATACAGGAACATCTACGTGAGTTTTACGGAGAGTATTGAATATAAGAAATAAAGAAATTAAAAGACCGACGTTTTTTTTCGGTCTCTTAGTACTGTTTCGCAAAGATGCAAATATATTTTGACCACAAAACGACAGGAGCACGATAGTACATCAAAACTTCACCCATTTTAGATCGCACTGGTCGGACTGTTCTGTCATATCGGTTTTTTTTTTTGTGTGTGAAGTGCGAAACTTGTGAAATAGAGTGCACCTTAGCAACGCGATGTCATTTTACGACTGCACCTATTTAGCTAAAACATCACTAAGAAGTTGTGTCAGGCGGCTTGCTTGCGTCACGTTGGTGCTTCACCTATTCATTTGAGTGCATATCGTTCAGCTGTATCGTTGTGTTTTTATGTATAAAGCGTTCTGATGCTCTTATGAGGCACCGGTAAGGCAAGGTCATAAGAGTTCAGAACACATGGATATGTTGTTAGAACATACATACAAACTGCCGTTTAAGTGACTTGTGGATTTCGTGTGAACACGACAATTGCATCAAAATATTTCTTTCCACGCCGAATTCATGTAGCCATAGTCAGAATTGAAGGATACATTCAAGAAGTAGTATAATTAAGCTGAATACTCACGATAGTTCGCGATAATTTGCTACTAGCGCCATCTGCCGGGTGTTTCATTTCATTGAGTAGCCTTAGAGCTTACAAGTGCGAGTCATGCATCCTGTACGTTCCCCCAGGCCCACGTTCACGCCGATATATTGCTCGATATTTTAGTACGTAGTAGCACCATGTGCGAAGTATGCGCTAACTTACGCGCGCACGCACCGTGGTTGCTCAGTGGCTATGGTGTTGGGCTGCTGAGCACGAGGTCGCGGGATTGAATCCAGGCCACGGCGGCCGCATTTCGATGGGGGCGAAATGCGAGAACACCCGTGTACTTAGATTTAGGAGCACATTAAAGAACAACCCAGGTGGTCTAAATTTCCGGAGTCCTCCGCTACGGTGTGCCTCCTAATCAGAAAGTGGTTTTGGCACGTAAAACCCCATAGTTTAATTTTTTTAACTTACGCGCGCGGGCTGTCCTGTATGATCCCGCTCACCCCACGCTGTCGCTGCACACGCGCGTTGTTTTGAAGGCAAACGACTTCCTTTCTGACTTCACACGGTTGGCATATCTGCGATCTGGCTATCTTCTAACTACTTCCAGAAAAAAAAGGTTAAATGAGCGTTCACGCTTAAAACGACAATGAATGTGCGATTTTGCGTGGAATACGACACGAATAAGACGCGAAGGGAGTGAATAAAGAACATGACTAAAGAGAGGAAAGTACACAATAAAAAGATGTAATCAACATGAAATCATCGAATCACTTAAACCACAATGAGGGTTCAGGTTGTCGTCTTTAGCGTCGCCATTTGGTGCACCCTTTGTTTTTTTATGTTGCGAGAAGGTACATAATTTTTTTACGAAACTTGTCGGTTAAATTAGGCTCCAATATATAATTATTTCATGAATATAACGTGCAGTGTTTTGTGATTGCTGAGAGCAACGTGGACTTATGTCGCCGCGGAACATACCACCGAAAAAATTATATATGCAGTGGGGTCTACCGCATAAAGAAAACCAAACCTTGCGGCATATTATGTCTCCACTCGACACACAAGTTGATTAGGGGTCCATGCGAGGGGCACATTTATTTTTGCCATAGTGCAATGATAGCAGACTTTCTCGAAGGCCGTAATAAAAAATTGATGAGCCATTCCAATCTGTGAAGATGGATGACCAGCGAAGCTGCTTAGCGCACGACACAGAGTTGACGCAGAATTTCGAACAAAGGTGCGAACACATTATTGACCTGATTTGTGGTCATCGTGACAATATAGGTGCGCACAGACATTCGCGTATCACCTCTGGTATTAAATGTATCCGCCACGTGAGATAATGAATGGCTCATACCCTCGTAAACGCTGCCTCCTCATTACGGCAGCACAAGTTGAATTCTACGCTGGAATAATAAGCGGAAACGGAGCCAGGCTGTGGAAGACGACGACTATGACGAACGCGCGAGCCGTGGCACGAGCACATTGGAGCGGTTGGCGGCACGCATTTTTTAATCCTTTTTGCAACGTTGCAGATAACTTTTTTTTTTTCATAAAGCATCTGTTCTTACCCTTTTGTGTGGGAGTTCTCTGGGTTCCAGGTGTAACAAGGGTAATTCAAGTGCTTGTTACAGGTCCCCGGGCCAACAGGGGTATCTGCCATTGAGCTTGCACCCTTTCTGCACAATCGCAAGGATCGGCTTACATTACGATAATTTCTCGCCACGAAACCCCGGATATGAGCCACATAAAGCTTCGCTGTAAACAAGAACTCACTAAACCACCTGCAGTGCCATATTTATTAGTGGTCGTGTCGCTGATGTAAGGCAGCGTGTGCAAAAAAATTTGCGAACGCAGTCACTGATCTTGAGGAAGCTATGCACAATTTTTTTTTGAAAAGTGGCGATTTGTATTACGCGATCGCTACGCAATAGCCTGATCAAGCGTGGTCTTCCTGAACCGCCTGTCCGTAACGTTGATCAACTACCTATAGCAGCAAGATATCTTTTCACAACTCATCTAGCAGGTATGCTGCGTGGTCAGAAGATCTGCTACGTGCTGTTTTTTGTCTCTAGAGTGTTCATCTTTTTATTGCACGTCGGACTACAAGTTAGCTCGGGCCCCAACAGGCCCGAATATCTCCTATAAAGATAAAAAAAAGAAATCAGATCCTGCCTTATACTTCGAGCACGAAAGTCTAAAAAAAATAAAGCCTGCTATATTACGTCGATAGAATACAAGATACAAATCTTAATAAAAAGGGCTGCCTTGAAGTAGTAGAATACAAGGTTTTAATTAGCAAGGATTTCTGTTTATATAAGTGCGCGAGGCACGTAGTAGCTATTAAAACACTCAGCAGAACTTTAAACATAAAATAACAACAGGCTTCTGCGACCTCGCAGAATCACGTTTGAATTTTCAGCGAAGCTGTTCTGTCTGAGCACTCGTAAGAAAACTTAATTTGCATGTAATTACATCACATTCTTCAAAACATTGCTGGTATATGACTAGTTCATATTTAACAATGTAAGATAGGTTGCTCTGTTCGCGAAACGAAATCATATACGCTCTGGAGCTCGAGAAAATATCGAACAGACCTTAATGAATACAACCAATTTGCATTTCGTCTACGCATAACTTATACCGTTCCCCTGATTTCCGTCGAATATAAACGTCGTGTAACATATAGCTCTCTCGAGACAGTGTAAAACCTAGCGTGAATTGGGAATATGACGCCTTCGACAAGTCGTTAAATAATCTTCTCGCGGGGACTATGTTTGATACACATACATTTAACTTTGCACGCGCATTTGCATCAACCTTGCTCCCATTTTCGCTAAATTCGATTTCGGTGGCCTCTGTAGTTTTGTCTCAGGGAAATGCAACTTAAGAAATAATTAGTGGAGTTTTACGGGCCAAAAACCACGACCTGGTAATGAGGCACGCTGTAGTGGGGTGGACTCCTGGTTAATTTAGACAGCGAGAGGTGCTTTAATGCGCACCCAAGGCATGGCACACGCGCGTTCTTGCATTTTCGCCCTGATCGATACGCAGCCGAGGCGGTCGCAATTCGATTCCGCGATGTCGTGCGTAGCAGCGCAACGCCATAGCCGCTAAGCCACTGCGGCGAGTTAAATGCAATGCACTACAAAGCAGGCAATCGAGCCACTGACATTAAACGTCGCCTAAGCAGCACCCATTACATCGCGCTTGCTTTCATCAAATGTAAACATGGTGCGTCCTTTAATTCACTGAGGACATTGGGCGAACCTTGCATGGCCCACGGAAATACCGATAAATAGGTGGTTCAATAATTATTTACAATGCTCGAATCAGGAACGAAACTTTCAAATTGCACAGCACACTGAGCGTCAGATGACTTCCATTTCTACTAAGTATAAATTTTCTGTAACGCACGGCTTTCTCTAGACCACATGCCATATTAGGCCAATTAGGCCACATGCTACGAACTTTGCAAAAGTAACGTATGACAAGCCCCTCATTTTCCCCCAAAATAAACTTTGTGTAACATAGCGTTTCCCCCGGGACTCTTGGGATAATAGCGCAATATGCTAATATATTATTTAGAGCACGATTGTGGGAACGCTTTGTTGCTGTGGTTGTTAAAAACTTTATTCAAACAAAGGTGTTCGGGGCATGCAGACCCCGGGGCCCCTGCACGACTGTACTCCATTCAAGTGTTTATGTTCCGTAGGTCCATAACACTGGCAGCCCGGCTGGTCGGGGTGGTGTGCGTTGCCAGGTCCTCAGAGCGGAGCATGGTCGCCCAGTCCTCCCACGATGTCCGGTGCGCCAAGCCCCACGGGAGAGGGTCCGCCGGGCAAAGCGAGATTATGTGGATGGCGGATGCGAACGGTTCGGGAGCGAGGGCGCAGGCGGGGGGTGGGGATAGAGGGATGGTAATGGGATAGGGTGACAGGGGAGGGGAGTGTGTGGATCTGGGGTCGCCTCCAAAGTGTCGCATGTCTGTTGTCTAGGGATGGGTGAGGGGGGGGGGGGGGGGTAGGTCTGACGTGCGGCTCTATAAGCCTGCGTCAGATCGCTGAAAGAGTGCTTGCGCTCCTTCGTGAATCCCGGATCGGAAGCCACCTGAGCCCGGTTAATAGAACCTCGGGCTAAAAGGTTGGCAGCCTCGTTTACGGGATTCCCGGAGTGCGCAGGCACCCATATCAGCTCCACATGGCGGGGTGCAGGTCCAACGGGCGAGTCCAGTATGCAAAAAGCAGGAACATGGACCCGGCCTCGTGAAAAATTTAGTATAGCTGCTTTTGAATATGTTTTTATGTACCGGGCTTCTGTATGGGTGATGGAAATGGCAATCGCAGCTTCCTCTGCAGCTTCTGGAGAAGTGTGTGGGGGAAGGGGTAGTGTGATGAGTGGGGAGAGGGAGGAGTACACGACGGCGGCAACCGCTTGCTCTCCGATGCATGCGGCGTCCACCCATACGGCTTCCGGTTCGGGATCGTAATAGAGATGGAGCGCCTTAGCTCGAGCTCGGCGGCGCTCCTCGTAGTGTTGTGGGAGCATGTTCCTCGGGAGCGGCTTAAGAAGCAGCTCCCGGTGGATGTGGCGTGGGCTGGCGAGTAGTGTAGGGTCGTTGGCCGGTATCCGGATCCCGAGGGAGTCCAGGATGTGCCGCCCAGTGGATGTCGACGCTTTGTAAAAGATCAATTTTTCGCGCATTCATTTAGGTGTGCACACATATTTGCAATATTTGTGCACCCGCTCGTAAAAAAACAAAAATCACGTTCCAGGTCACTTGCATATGTAATTTATTGCACATGCCAAAATCCAAACGCGCACTTTCAACTTTGACTACTGATTACCCATAACGTGCCCCTTCATTAAGTCAAATATAAACAGGCTGTCTTGGTTAGTTCTTCTAAGACGATGGATAAACCAACCACAAACATCGTATGACGCATGAAAATAGAGAAAGAAGGTTTCGGAATTACATGCAGCTTTCCCAATTGACCCAAGAACTTCAACGTTTCACCGCATATTACACTGAACATTCTTCCTATTTTTGTCGGGTTTGAAGTTGGTGCCTTGTCCAGTTACTTTATGACAATGAGAAATGTTGTAAATAATGACACAATGGCTCACTGGAACGCTTGAAAGCTAACTTTCTGTAAAGGCTGCAAATAACCTGCAAAGGCTAAACGTTTACAGTTCATCAATAACAACATACTTACTACTTTAATGAACAATAAAAAACTTCCCTTGCACAGTTCACTGAGGAAAGCGCGAACAGAACTGTGTGACTCCTGTAACACTTAAGGAGATGGATATTCAATGATTATGATTCAATGGTGAGCAATTCGTATACGCTAACTCACAGTCTTCATCCTTAACACCCGTGCTTTCAGGCGTACCTCAAGGTACCGTTCTTGGTCCCCTCCTTTTCTTAATATACATCAATGACCTACCTTGTAATATTTCTTCTCATATCCGACTCTTCGCTGATGATTGTGTGATTTACCGAGCAGTTACTAACCCCAGCGACCATTTGGCGTTACAAAATGACCTATCGCTCATACAAAACTGGTGTACCACTTGGCTCATGTCATTAAATGTAGCTAAAACCGTGTTAATGTCTATTCATCGTCGTCGTAATTACGATATCCCTAATTATAGCATCAATAACACGTAGATTGCAACAACGGATTCATTCAAATATCTTGGTGTGTACATCTCGCGTGACTTAACTTGGACCTGTCATGTTAACCACATAATAAACTCTGCTAATCGTACTCTAGGTTATCTACGCCGTAACCTTTACCTCGCTCCTCCCTCTATTAAACAACTTGCTTTTCTAACCTTTGTGCGGCCCAAGCTTGAGTATGCCGAAGCTATTTTTGACCCCCACCACAATAACCTTATTAATGCCCTCGAGTCGGTTCAGAACCGCGCGACACGATTTATCCTGTCAACTTATTCATATAATTCAAGTATCTCGGCACTAAAAGCCCAAATAAACCTACCCTCTCTAGCCTCACGCCGTAGAATAGCCCGTCTTAAGCTTTTTCATAAATTCTTTCATTCCTTGCCTTTTGACAACCCGTACATAAAAAGAGCACATCGCATTGCCCGCACCAGTCACTCTAATACAGTATATCCCCCACAAGCCCATACCGTTACTTTTCAGCAATCATTTTTTCTGCGCACAACACGAGACTGGAATGGCCTGCCTGCCGAAGTTGCCACTATCATCGACCCACTTGCATTCAAGCGACTCATCGAAAATATCCCTTTGTAATTTGTAGTATCTACCTTTGTCACTAACTCCCCACTCCCTCATGTAATGTCTCAACAGAGACCTTTGAGGAAATGAATAAATAAATAAATAAATTATGTTCAGAGCAAATTATTAACGCGCAGTTGGAACTTCCAGCACACGCCACCAAAAAAGGAATGCTCTTTTATTTTATGTATGAAATTTCTGCCGCTTTTGGTGCCACCAGGAGAGCTGGGAAACTGCATAAGGCTTTCTCATAATTCCTAAAACCAGCCGAAAACGAACACTTAGCAAAGTTTATTTTACCCCTATTTGACACATACGATTCACTGTTGGCCTGGATATAACCCCTAATATTCTGTACACTTATAAAATCTACGTATAAACCTTGTGACCAATTATGTTTTAAAACCCTTAAAACAGGCATAAAACGTTTTTTTTTTTTTTGCACTTCTAGTCACAAGTTTGCTGCAAAAGTCTAATACGGCACAACTGTGTGGAGATTCGCTTATCATGAATAATTTTCACTGCTTTTAGAAAGATGCTACGAAATCGATTGTACTATTACTGAGAAGTCGCACTAATGCAAGTACCAAATGAATGCGTTTGAGTATCTGGAAGATATCCGCACATATAATGTGGTGTCCACTGACGCTACACAGAATGGTGAGAAATTAAAAAATTAAATTAAATTATGGGGTTTTACATGCCAAAACCACTTTCTGATTATGAGGCACGCCGTAGTGGGGGACTCCGGAAATTTCGACCACCTGGGGTTCTTTGACGTGCACCTAAATCTAAGTACACGGGTGTTTTCGCATTTCGCCCCCATCGAAATGCGGCCGCCGTGGCCAGGATTCGATCCCTCGACCTCGTGCTTAGCAGCTGGTGAGAAATCGGCGATAGGCATTTGCTTTGAAACAATATTATGTAGCTTTGCTACCCGTCTTTCAGATCATACAACAATTTATGTAGCCGAATTCATGGCCATAACCTAGGCCTTATACAAAATTCCGAAAAATGTTACACCCATAACATTGTTCGCATTCTCTCTGTCATTTCTTATGTTGCTAGAAAGCACATATGTTTCACTATTGCACCAGTCGCTACAGTTTTTCATTCCACATCATGGTAAATAAATTCGCTTTTTGTGAACACTAGGACATTGTGGACTACCACCTAATGAGATTGCAGACAGCTAGGCAAAAACAGCGGTTGGTGGGCCAGTATATGTTTTTTTATACCCAACTTTACTCTGCTGGCGACCAGTCCTAGGTATAAAACAATGAGGTACTCCACGCTGTATCAGATTACGGACATTTAGCCTTCTCCTGAAATGTCCGCTCGTGTCCCATTCGGCGATGCGAAGTTTCCATTGCCCTGTTACGATGTCGAATACCGCAATTAAATCTGTATATGAGAAGGTGTGGGTTCGCACCATCGAATCCTGGTGCCTCTTGTGGGGATACAGAAACACTGGACAATTTCCTCCGCTATTACCGAAAACATAATTCCGAAAAAAAAACTGATTAGGGCAGTCACTATTGCGTATGGGCCATTGTCTATCACTCATGAATATTTTATCTTTTGGTGCAAGTATATTTGGTTGAGCCTGGAAGGAAGTTTTCTAATTGAGCATACGTACGTCATTTCTACATGAAGACTGTCATGTTAAGCACATTTAACTCATTATTAATACTGAATAGCATTATCTTAACAATCTGGCATCTTCGTCTGAACTGGCATGACCACTATTTAAGAAAAGAAAAGAAAAAACGTTATAATCACTCTAAATTAAATATAGGAAGCATTCATCAATAAGTTAAGAGAAAGCAAAAACTTGATATCATGTTTCTATTGCAAAATACAGCTGATTGACCCCCCCCCCCCCTATTCGCGGGTACGTGCCGTAAGGCGAAGTAAGAGGAACAACGCAGGCCCAGAGCACGCTGAAATAATGGTCACCTTGTATCGCTGAGGGTTTACATGGCCGCCTAAATGCTTTGCCGCATGGGGGAAGTCGACGCTTCCATTTATCTTAATCAGTGCACACGCGTTCACTTAAGCGGATAATTTGAACATAGCCGCGCAAATCTTGTTACAAGACAACTCAGAATGCCGGCGTCAGAGATGCTGCTCCTGTGTTGGCATCACAAACGGCAATCGCAGAGTAGATATTCGAAATTACTTTTCCGAGGGTATGAATCAGGGCGTCTTTAAAACTCCTTTCATCAAAAATAATCGCACCTTCGACCAAAACGTGAAACACTGATAGCGATAGCAAAGTATTAATCAACTACATGAGGCAAGGTTAATAGTTTATCGGCCTTATGACTGGCAGTAAACATTCGCTTACTCGATAAATTAAAAAGCACGCAGTGGCCCACCCCGTATGTGGAACAGGAACAGATCTGAAATAGATCTCACTCGATTGCCGGGAACAGTAAATATATTTGACGAAAAAACAACCATGAACACCAAACCCAGAAGAAGAGTCAAAGAAAGATGTTCGACCAATTCCAGAAGGTCCCTCCACTGAACATTCCACCTCGACTTATGTAAGTTAGAGAAGCACTGCTATTCGATATCTCTGGTCACATCGTTTTCTTAACAGTCTGCGGCAATTGTTAGGAACAGGGTGCATTAATACCATCGCTCTCTGAGTGTCCGCACTGGCATTCAGGCAACCGACTTCAGAAGCGTAGTTTCTTCAGCCGAAAGGCGACGCTGGCCTCAACTCGTTAATGCACAGCTAGGATCTGCTGCATAGTCGAGGGTCCTTTCAGCACAGCGGGGCTAGTCGGGCCATTATGCTCACTTCAACACCGTGTCCGCCATAATGCAAACTTCAATGAGATCCGCAAGCCCAAACAATTGCCACAATTGCTTTTCAAGAGTGAAAGAACTGCAATGAATACCATCGATTTGCGTATGCTGAACCGCAAGCCTTTTTCTTCTTAAGATATTTTCTCTAATGAATATGTTTCTTTCATGCGCATTTCCGCAATGCATATATCTGAACATCGTCATTTCGTAGTGAATGTAAAGTCAGTTCGGCGGAAGCCCGCAAGGTGCAAGAAAATACATGAAAGGGACAAACAGGCACCTGCCCCAATTGTAGCACGAAGCTAAACCGGAAATCCAGACAGATTTCTACATACAGAGGAAAAAAGAATGCTCAACCAAACCTTCGTATAGAATGCTTCATCAGAATGCCTCAGACAACACAATATCGGAATATCAAGTAAACGAAGGCAGCCTCATTATAGAAGAAGAAATGACGTGAAAATTTGTGACGGCTACAGCTCACCCCTATTTTCATATTTATTCTTGTAATGCGAGTGTAATTTTCGAACCCCCATTGCTGCATAAAAAATACAAGAATGCTGAGCAATGCTGCCATTTGAAATGTTGTGGAAAATAGATACGGTACTTTCCCGCTAGAACTTACCTTGCATAGTAAGTTGTAAGGCGTTCACCTTGTGAATAGCCCCATACTAAATAACACATGACAACGAAAGCAGAACCTTCTTGACGCTCACGCTTTTTCGCACCTTGACTTTCCAAACGAATTCTTCACGTGAAAAGTTTATAGAACTAGTCACTATGCTTATTTCGTTCCTACGGTAACCTAATGCGTGGTTCTAAGCCAGACAACAAAACCTATTCACGAGTAAATGTCAGCACTTAGCTATTAAAACCTCTCCTCCTTGCAGTCAAACTGGACCATTTCCGCCATGAATACCACGATAAAATACTACGTGTCAGTACTGTCAAAGCTACTGTAAATACTCTTCAAAAGTTGCTAGGGAAGATAAAGAAAGCAAATAGTGTATTCATCGTCAACGCCGCCATCAGGTCATCGTCTAAACCGTTGCTACCTTAGTTGTTAGGATCGGTACAGAGCGCTCTTTTCGGGGCATGAAATGCGGTGGCATTATTGATGAAATGAAAGATTAGGTGCGCTGCTTACTGGCGGCACTGTCTTCTTGACCACATGCCAAAAAGTGGGCTTGCATACTACTAATCGAAGAAATCTACTGGTGTTTTTGTTTAATTTGTACACGTTGTTTTTATGTCTGTCAACAAGATGTGTCCCTCGCTAATAATCCGTGGTTACAGAGCGACAGTTCTAAGCATGGCCACAGCCGTCTCACAAAGACATTGAAGCGGTGCTTTTCAAGTGTTAGATTGGCTTCTCATTACAGCGGTTTTCGGCCTGTCTAGCGCACCGGCATTCTTCAATGATGCCTTTGACGGGTGTACAGTTTTCGCTCATGAGCAGGTTGAACACGTTGTCCCCTATACTGTTCAACGCGTGTACGACCTTGTCGGACACGGAGATGCCATGATCAATCTCAACACACGGCGCCAACGCGCCCTGAATATAAGATATCTACGGTTCGGTAGAATCCGAGTGTTGGTGGCTAGCTTTCTTAATGGCAGCGTCCCTTCGATCGACGGAGTTCATGAACAATTTCCGACTTTTTTTTATCTTGCAGGCGTTCCGGCTTCCCAGTGCTGCTTTCATCATGATCATCAGCCTTGTTATTTATGCCCACTACAGGGCCAAGACCTCTCCCATACTTCTCCAACTACCCCGTTGATTGTTGTGTTCATATAAGAAGTTGTGGCCACGTACTGCACAAGGGTGGCCAATCCTGCTCTGGTGAGGGAGTGCGTTACCGGTTCTGGTCACCGGGATCCGGCCACACTCCAGGCCTCTTTATGCAATTTTATCAACACGCGGATTTTTTTTTTATCCGGTGGAATATTGCGCGGCACGGGGATTCGAACCACGGACCTCTTGCACGCGAGGCGGGCGTTCTACCTCTACGCCACCGCTGCTTATGGTTGTTAAAATATGCCTATGCCGTTCCTTTATTCGTGAGCGTGACATACCCCTTCATAATAGTCCAAATTCAAATGTCAACGTCACTTGTACCGCAGAATGTACAGAGTGGCGAGCACGTCCAAGTACAAAAGTTAATGTTTCCGGTGTCATTGATTGTTAGCTCTTCGATTCGTCCTCCATCGGGAAAATACCGAAGTGATGACTGCCGCGCAGTTCTTATGTGACGTGTCCGAAGCACCACACCTACAACAAGCTACCACGGGGTTTATGAGCGCGTAAGGGAAAAGCAAGTGTGCATTTATACAATGCAAACAATGGCATTAAGCAGCAAGCTCGACCGCCAGCTTCTCCACCTCTTCTTCGACCTCAAGGAACCGTGGTAGCGATCATGCGCAAGCCTGGCGCAACGTTATCAAATGAAAGTAATTGTTAACCTAATCGAAAATAGACATCGGTGAATGAACACTAAAATCAGGGCTATTAAGCGCAAATAAGTCACATGTTTTCAATATTCCGAACAGCGCAACGTATGTGCAGTAGTGCACCGATCACACTACGCCTTCTGCCATCTCTCAAGTTGCGCATTGTATAGTTTGTGCAAGGATGTAGTCTCCTTCTGTAAATATGATTTAGCTTCACGGCATTTCGCGTAACATATTTGAAAACGAAGGAAAGAGACGTACTTCTCTTATTCGACTCCCACTTAATTAGCCGTCGCATGGTGATGCCACAATCTGGCAAATATAAAGAGTTTTGTCTTGTCGTGTTCTCAACTCATCGCGCAACGACAAAAGACAAGTTCGGCGAACCAAGTTGCCCTTCCTACGGTCACCAACACCGTAAGTGAACCAGCTAAATCACTAAAAACAGCATTGTTTGCGAAATAATAATTGCGCAAGGTTAAAATTAATTTAGTAAATGCTGGAGGCATTACGGGCCAGAACCCCCATCTGGTTATGAGGAAATTCCTAGTGAGGCACAATATAATACCTTTCGGCCATCTGGTTACATCTAACGTGCACACCATCTACAACACACTTTTTTTTTCGCAGTTTTGTCCCATTGTAGAAGCAGGGGATATTTTGAGACAATAAACGCAAGCAGTAGGCGATATCTAATTTAATTTCAACAATACGCTGTCATCGGTATGAATTATTTACGACTAAATATAATAGAACGGCATTGCGAAAGAATCAGCTACGTGTTGTTTTGCAGTTGCCATGAACTAACCTGCTCATATCAAATATATCAAAAGATTGAATTTCTCTGTTATGTCCGCACGGTTGCATGAAACTGTGGCGCCAGATATGAAAGTGTAGGATCGTAAACTTTGTGCCGAGCACAATTAGGATGAATGCCGCTCGCTTGCTGCGCTGCAAAATTATGTACAATTTGCCAATTTTTCGAGCGCTTAAGATATACTGGACCACTGCAGATTACTTTTTTTGCAAGCACTTCCTGGTGAATCTCAGCTTGCATGGCATACCAATTCGGACAGAGAAAGCTTTCACTTTTTCAAAACCAATTTTTAATACATTTTTCTGGTTTGGAAGCCACTTCCTTTTCAAGAGCATCCTTGATTGATACGGAGGACACGACACGGGTCAGTCTGGACGTTCATTTCGGCGTCGCGTTAGAGGCGCTGTAGATGCCAGCCTCGAAGCTTGCAGGTGCTGTGCGAAGCAGAAATTGATTCAGACCACTCAGACGGAGAACCTGAGTTATGTGATTCTTTCTCAGACCTTTTGCCGTCCTCAGCGCATGTTTCAGTGGCGTGCACGCCCCAGCATGAACTTGGTACATGTTTATCGCCTGGTGCTCTTCAACGCTCTCGCGTGCTGCCGCTGGTGATGGTTGAGTGTAGTGTAAGCGACAGGAAAACAGGGTGCCTTAAAGACCGTTTGAAGTCTTGGGCAGTTAAACTCAATGTTTCACACCGCTGCCTCACAGCGCTTCTGAAAGACCTTCGAAATTCATCTCCAGCTGTACTTACTGAACTGCCAAGGTCTGTTGTGTCGTTGCTAGGAACGCCCAGGCGAACTGAAGGACTAGTCAGTATTGGAAACGAACAGTACTACCATTTTGGTCTCGTGGCTGGCCTACAACATGCTTTGAGGGAAACGTGCACCATACCTCAACTTCTAGAACTCATTGTTAACATAGATGGCTTGCCTCTCACCAAGAGCACCAAGGCGAAGTTTTGGCCCGTACTGTGTCTATTGAAGAACGTTGAAAGTAGTGAACCTTTTCCCATTGGTGTGTACTTTGGGCACAGCAAACCTGCAAATAGCAATGAGTTCTTGAAGGAGTTTGTTTCAGAACTCAGTGAAGCACAAGAACAAAGGTATTTTTTAGGGGAAGAGTCGTCGAAGTACAAATCCTTGCTGTAGTTTGTGATGCCCCTGCCCATGCATTTGGGCTGTCAGTAAAAGGACACAGTGGATACAGCAGCTGTACAAAGTGTGTAACAGGGGGCAGGTGTTTTAATGGCCGAATGTGCTTCCCAGAACTGAACGCGGCCCATAGAACAGACGTCAGCTCTAGGGAGCACACTGATGAGGACCACCATACTGGGGCATCAATTCTTGAGAACCTCTCATTTGACTTAGTTAAACAGGTTCCTCTTGACTACATGCGCTTGGCGTGCATATGAGTTATGCATAAGCTGCTGCGGCTTTAGTGTCAAGGTCAAAATTCATTCAGAATGGCCGCTCAAGTAAAAGATGAGATTTATAAAAGAATTGAAAAGCTTGCAGCCTCTATCCCATGTGAGTTTAACCTCAGACCAAGGCCACTGAGTGAGCTAGACAGGCGGAAGGCCACAGAGTTTCGACTCCTTTTGCTTTACCTGGGGCCTGTAACTTTTTATGACCTTGTACGAAGTGATTTGCATGGGAACTTCATGCTTTTACATTGTGCAATTACAATCCTAGCTTCCCCTAGATTTTGTGTACAGTTTGTAGACTATGGTCAACAGTTGCTTCAGCACTTTGTGACCACCTTTAAGGGCATATGCGGGATAGATTTTGTGTCTCATACTGTCCACGGTCTTATGCACCTCGCAGAAGATGTTAGAAACTTGGGGCATCTAGACAGTTGGAGTGCCTTCCCGTTTGAGAATTTTATGCAGAGATTAAAGAGGCTTCACCGTAAGCCCGGTAAGGCACTAGAGCAGCTCTTCAGGAGAGTTTATGAGGAGAGGGCTGCATCGAGCAGTGCACAGGCAAGAAGAAAGCAGGTAGAGCCAACATTGCTTTTCCCTCATGATGACGGTCCTTTAAAAGATCATTTTGAGGGCCAACAGTACCGTAAGCTTGTAACACACCAATGTTTCACTTTGACTGTGGCATGCCGTAACAACACGTGTCTCCTTTTGGATAGAACAGTGATTGATGTTGTGATCATTGTGGTGGAGTATCACTCTAGAGATGTGCTTCTTGTTGGTCATAAGTTTTCTGTTAAACGTGACGTTTGTGACTACCCTTGCTTGTCATCACTTCTCAGTGTGTTCTTTTTCTCTAACCCCTCTCCTCTTCATCTGTGGCCATTTTCTGAAGTATTGTGCAAGAGTGTGAAGCTTCCATTTGGCAATGGTGTTGCCATTTTTTCCTCTTTTACACGTTCAGTAATGTTGCCCTGGTGTTTCACTCAGCATTCTTTGCTTTTCTGGATATGCCTCTTTTTGGGAGATAAGTCAGCGCAGTCATGTTCAGTAATACTGGCAAATCTCTCCTGGCAGTGAAGCTTATACATAGGGTTTAGACTTTCCTCTTTCTATGATAATTTTGGTTTTTATTCCACAACATTTTTCGGCTAATATTATTTTCTAGGGATGAATTGCTGTTTTTTTTCAGTGATATGTGTTATTCTAACAGATACTTGGAGTATATCCCGGCATATATGTGAGCCTGTACAGTTGCTATACCAATAATTAATGTACCATATGGTTGTCTTACTCTAAACTATGCTTGTAAAAGGATTAGCTATTTTCATTAAAAAAGAAGGGAACTGAAACTAAATGATTGGGTTGCTCGACTGCAATTAAAGTAGTCTAAAAATAGAGTGGTTGTATTATGAGTTTGGTTGCACGGACTTGAGCAAGTGGGCAATGAATGATGTGTGAAGTCAGCAAAGGCTACGTGAATGTTTGTAGTGTCATGTGGCAACCATAACCAGTAGTTCTCCCATTTTGCCTAAGCGAGGCTCTGTTTCTTATTCTAGTTAAATATACCACCGCACAATTTATTTCTTGCAGTTGCTTGTATGTTGAATTTTCACATCCTGTTCCATAATGCATTAATTTCATTGGTTCAGAAAGGTGACAGTCTTTTCATGTGAATGACTGCTATCAGACTACTATGCATTTTTAATTATCAGCGTAATTTGTTCCACTTGCCACTGAGCGCATATCATTTGTAAAAAGGTGAATCATGAGTTTCGCCAAGGTTTATTCATTTTCTTCAAATTTCTTCTAATTTTCTTCAAAGACGGAGATTTTGCCATTGTCAAGTTTCCTGACGAAGGAGATGCTGTTGCTGCAGTACGATGCAGCTGGATACGTGGTTGAATGTGTATGTGGCCACAAAAAGCTACAAATGTGCAAGAGATGGTGAGAAGCTGTACTGAGCCAGGTTCAGGATGGATTCAAACCACATGTGTGGTTCTTGGTATGTATGGTAAGTTGTGCATTTTTATTAAGGAAATGTGTACCAGTTTCTTCATCACTTTAAGCTTTGCTTTTTTATAGACAATTATATGTATTTTTTCTAGATAATCATAAGGAAGCAAGAAATAAGCTCACCAAAGCAGAGCTCACGTCAAACTTGGATACAGACCCTGACGAGCCAAGGAGGAGGAAGAAAAAGCGGCAGTTCGATAGCAGCTCAGATGAGTCTGTTGAGCCATACCGTCTTCCAACTCCACCAACACCTCCCAGAATGCATTTTGCAGCCTGTGAACTGCTAAATGGTAAGGATCTGCAATTTCAGTGCAGCTAAAGCAATTAAAATAATGTAAAAATGTAGTAATAGTGGTGTACACACAATATATTATTGCGTGAACCTTTGCATACCAGCTGTTCAACTAAGCTGAACCAAGGTTTTAGAAAGGACGTGTTCTAGGTGACGGCAACCAACTCAAAATTGTTGGGAGGGAGGTGTGTATTTAGTATTGCAAAGTTTTTTAATCAGGATGAATTAATTTTCCCACTTTTTGTTTCATGAATACAAAGTTGGGGATCACATTAAAAACGTTGCGTGTAAATCTTTTTAACAAGGTTTCCATTACTCGTCTGTTTGCAGCATACAAAAACAGTTGCTTGACAGTGGCAATGGCAGCTGCAGAAAGGTCGCTGGAGAAAGGTCGCGACGTCAAGATTCTCTTCGTCGGTGACGTGCGGCAGCATGGCGTCGAGCGTCGCCGTCGGGTTCCTGCCGTAAACCAGCTTAAACGGCGTGATCTGTCTTGTTTCTTGCACCGCCGTGTTGTAAGCACAGGTTACCTACGGCAGGAAAGCGTCCCACGTCTTGTGCTCGACGTCGACGTACATTGCTAGCATGTCGGCGAGGGTCTTGTTCAGGCACTCCGTGAGACCATTTGTCTGCGGGTGATAGGCAGTTGTCCTCCTTTGGCTTGTATGGCTGTACTGCAGAATGGCTTGGGTGAGCTCTGCTGTAAACGCTGTTCCTCTGTCGGTGACGAGGACTTCTGGGGCACCATGTCGCAGCAGAATGTTCTCGACGAAAAATTTCGCCACTTCGGCTGCGCTGCCCTTCGGTAGAGCTTTAGTTTGAGCAAAGCGCGTGAGATAGTCCGTCGCCAGGACGATCCAATTATTTCCGGATGTTGACGCCGGAAACGGTCCTAACAAATCCATCCCGATCTGCAGAAATGGTCGGCAAGGAGGTTTGATCGGCTGTAGTAATCCTGCTGGCCTTGTCGGTGGTGTCTTGCGTCGCTGACAGTCTCGGCATGTCTTGACGTAACAAGCGACGTCGGCGGTCAGACGCGGCCAGTAATACCTTTCCTGTATCCTCGACAGCATTCGGGAGAATCCGAGATGCCCAGCGGTTAGATCGTCATCTAGAGCGTACAGTACTTCTGGACGCAGCGCTGACGGAACAACAAGAAGATAGCTGGCGCGGACTGGTGAGAAGTTCTTTTTTAGGAGCAGGTTATTTTGTAATGTGAACGAAGACAATCCGCGCTTAAATGCCCTAGGTACTACATCGGTGTTCCCTTCTAAATACTCGACCAGGCCTTTTAGCTCGGGGTCTGCTGGTTGCTGTTTAGTGAAGTCTTCTGCGCTTATTATTCCGAGGAAGGCGTCATCATCTTCGTCGTCTTCCGGCGGGGGATCGATGGGGGCGCGTGATCAGCAGTTGGCGTCTGAGTGTTTTCGTCCGGACTTGTAGATCACCGTGACGTCATATTCTTGCAGTCTGAGGCTCCACCTCGCCAGCCGTCCTAAAGAGTCCTTTAAGTTAGCTAGCGTGATGGTCGCTGACGACTTTAAATGACCTGCCATATAGGTAAGGGTGGAATTTTGTTGTAGCCCAAATGATGGCGAGGCATTCCTTTTCAGTTGTAGAATAATTGCCTTCCGCTTTTGACAGCGACCGGCTAGCATAAGATATCACCCTTTTATGTCGGTCTTTCTTCTGAACAAGGACGGCACCGAGGCCTAGGCTACTGGCATCAGTGTGGATTTCGGAAATCGGCGTCTTCGTCGAAATGTGCAAGTACGGGCGGTGACTGCATGCGTCGTTTTAGTTATTGAAATGCGTCGGCCTGCGGCATTTGCCATTTGAACTCGACATCAGATATGGTTAGATGCGTTAGCGGCTCAGCGATGCGTGAAAAGTCCTCCACTAAGCGCCTGTAGTAGGCACACATGTCAAGGAATCTACGCACTGCCTTCTTGTCGATGGGCTGCGGGAACTTTGCGATGGCAGCTGTTTTCTGCGGGTCGGGGCGTACTCCGGATTTGCTGATGACGTGGCCTAGGAACAGAAACTCGTCGTAAGCGAAGCGGCACTTTTCTGGCTTCAGAGTGAGCCCTGATGATATGATGGCCTCTAGTACTGTTGCAAGCCGCCTAAGGTGATCGTCGAAATTTCCGGCGAAGACGACGACGTCATCCAAGTAAACGAGACAGGTCTGCCACTGCAATCCTGCTAAAAACGTGTCCAGGACGCGCTGGAACGTTGCAGGCGCCGAGCGCAGTCCGAATGGCATAACCTTGAACTCGTAGAGGCCGTCTGGGGTGATGAAGGTGGTCTTTTCGCGATCTCTTTCGTCGACTTCTATTTGCCAGTAGCCAGACTTGAGGTCCATCGACGAGAAGTATTTAGCGTTGCAGAGCCGCTCCAATGCATCGTCTATTCGTGGGAGGGGGTATACGTCCTTCTTCGTGATCTTGTTCAGACGGTAATCGACGCAGAAACGTAGGGTTCCGTCCTTTTTCTTCACCAGGACAACAGGAGATGCCCACGGGCTTTTCGACATCTGGATGATGTCGTCGCGGAGCATTTCGTCGACTTGTTGCCTAATAGCTTCACGTTCCCGCGTCGAAATTCGGTAAGGGCTCTGGCGGAATGGTTGAGCGCATGCTTCGGTTATTATGCGATGCTTTGCAACTGGTGTTTGGGGAATCTTCGATGAAGTTGAAAAGCACTCTTTGTATCGTCGGAGAAGACTTCTGAGTTTTTGCGGCTTGCTCATGGGGAGACTTGCATTTACGTCGAAGCCTGGTTTGGGGACTATGGTCGGCGGGGTAAATGCGGCAGAATCTGAGAGGACAAAGGCCTTGCTCGTTTCCACAATTTCCTCGATGTACGCGATTGTCGTGCCCTTGCTGATGTGCTTGAACTCTTGGCTGAAGTTTGTTACCATCACTTCCGTTTTCCCTCCGTGGACCCGAGCGATCCCTCTTGCGACGCAAATTTCACGGTCTAGCAGTAGACGTTGGTCAGCCTCGATGACGCCTTCTACGTCCGCAGGTGTCTCGGTGCCGACCGAAACAACAATGCTGGAGCGCGGCGGGATGCTCACTTGATCTTCGAGCACACTCAAGGTGTGGTGACCACGAGAGCTCTGCGATGGTAACGCTTGATCTTGCGAAAGCGTTACCGATTTCGACTTCAGGTCGATGATTGCGCCGTGTTGGTTTAGAAAGTCCATGCCGAAAATGACGTCGCGTGAACACTGTTGGAGGATAACGAAGGTGGCAGGGTAAGTCCGGTCATGAACGGTAATTCTTACCGTGCAGATTCCAGTCGGCGTAATCAGGTGTCCTCCAGCGGTCCGAATTTGAGGGCCTTCCCATGCAGCCTTAACATTCTTCAACTAGGCTGCGATGTGTCCACTCATGATGGAGTAATCGGTGCCTGTGTCGACCAAGGCGCTGACTGCGTGGCCGTCGAGAAGCATGTCGAGGTCGGTGGTTCTTTGTCTTGCGTTACAGTTAGGTCTTGGCGTCGGATCACGACTGTGTCGCGTTTACCTGTGGCTGGTATGGGACGTCGTCAGGTCGCCTTTCGTCGTCGTATCGTTTATTTTCACACTTCGTCGGGACGGCGGCGTGTCGTTATGTCATCGAGGTAGGTTCTTCGGCGTCTTCGTCGGCGGCGGAGGATCTTCGTCAGTTCGATGAACAGTAACCGCTCCTCCATCGGTTGCTGCTTTTAGTTTTCCGGATATGGGCTCGCTGACCGGCCCCGGGTTGGGCCAGTGTATGGACGGTCGTCGAGAGTTGCACTGAGTGGCGGCTATGTAATCGGCGATGTCACGTGGGTGCTCCCCAAGCTGAGGACGCGGCGCGTTGACGGCGAACCCTCTAAGTCCCAAGTCGCGGTATGGGAATCGGCGGTACACATGGCCGGCTTCGCCGCAGGGATAGCAGAGCGGGTGGTGGTCGGGGGCTCGCCAAGTGTCCGTCTTCCTCGCGTGGGTGCGCTAGGCGACGGGTGGGGGTGCTGGCGGCGGCGGCGGCGGACGACGGAATTGCGGCGTTACAGGGCCCTGGCGCGGTCGCGGAGGGGGGCCTTGACGGCGTGAGACGGCGGCGTAGGTTATCGCTTCTGGCTGGGGCTACGGTAATTGAGGTTGCACCTCAGGAACCCCAAGCGATCGCTGAACCTCATCTTTCACGATGTCAGCGATCGAAGCTACTTGAGGCTGCGACGAAGGCAGGACCTTGCGCAGTTCTTCACGCACAATGGCCCTGATGGTCTCTTGAAGGTCGTCCGAACCCAGTCCTTGGATGGCGTACTGCGGCGTGGGCCCCTGGTGGTTATATTGCCGGGTGCGCATCTACAGAGTTTTCTCGATCATCGATGCCTCTGCAGAAAACTCAGCCACAGTCTTCGGTGGGTTACGAATAAGTCCGGCGAAAAGCTCTTGCTTGACACCCCGCATCAGGAAGCGGACTTTTTTCTCCTCTGACATTTCCGGGTCGGCGTGCCGGAAAAGACGGGCCATCTCCTCCGTGAAGATCGCTATCGTCTCATTTGGCAGCTGCGCTCTGGTTTCTAGTAGAGCTTGGGCTCGCTCTTTTCGCACCACGCTGGTAAATGTTTACAAGAAGCCGCTTCGGAACAAGTCCCACGTCGTTAAGTGGCTTCTCGATTCTTGAACCACGTCCTGGCAGCGTCTTCCGATGCGAAGAAGACATGTCGCAGTTTGTCGTCGCTGTTCCAGCTGTTAAATGCAGCGACCCTCTCATACGTCTCGAGCCAGGTTTCCGGGTCCTCGAATGTTGAACCGCGGAACGTCGGAGGTTCCATGGGCTGCTGCAGCACAATGGTGGGGCTATGGTGGGGCTGCCATTGGGGTTGCCTTGGCCACAATCTTCCTGGTCTTCTCAGGTAGACGTCCGTGCTCCAGGGGCAGCTCTTGAAGACGGCGGCTTGCTCGATGCTCCGAAACTACGTTGGTGTTCTCGTTGCGGTCCGGGCTTGGATCACGGCTTGTCGGGAGCGTCCGGTACATGAACGAAAAGCACATCCACCAGATGTCACGTGGTGGTGACATTGAAGAACACAGTAGCAATACTGCGGAAGACAAAACTAATTTATAGGCTACACTGATAGCACTATGATAGCGGCGAACACGGTCGGCGATCGTCGAAAATCTGATCAGCCGGTCAAGCGTGTCGGCTTTTATACAGCAGTCGTCGAATGTTCCAGACTAATCGTTCGGAACCGCGTGCCTTCCACAAAGTTCTACACCATTCGCGTCACGCGATGAAATCAGATAACGCATGGTTCGGCGACAACAGACAGCCGGATAGAAGCATCGATAACTTTCCAGAAAATTCGCATACATGCAGGCGCGTCCCACGCTGTGCGATTACATTTGCTAGGCGGCGAAACCTGGTCGCCCGATAAAGATAAGTACACTTGTCAATATTGTAGACTAGGTCACTACTCAACATTGCTGAGTTGGGTTGTTGCCTAGGACATTCCTCCTAAAGCCTTCGCATTCTAAACCATAAGCACGTGGACTGTGTCATGGGGAAATTGTGAAGAAGGGGGTGAAAGAAAGAGGAGATAAATGGGCACCCTAGTGGATGGCTGCCAGGTAGTTTCAACCATCTGGGCTGTTTAATGTGTAGTGACATTGCACAGTACGCAGGGACCGGTAGCTGAGAGCCAGATCCATGAGCCACTGCAGCAGGCAAAGTTTGTTTCATTTCATGGACAATAAATTCAGGGTCCAAATTTCAACTGCTGTTTTAATTTTTGCAATATTTACTTGCGCAGATTCACAAGAGGAGTCTCTTCCTTGCAGTGCCGGTGCCTCGACAGCTATGTTGGTGTGTTCTTTTGCCACTCTGTCTTTTCGTTTCATATTCACCTGTGGGCAACTGTGTGTTCAGTATATGTGATTTAAAGGATGCTTGGCTAGATACACTGAGGCCTGCAAGCTCACCTGTATGCGAACGACTCTGCTATATAATATTACTTTGCCTTGGTACCACACTAGCTAAAGACTACATTCGCTTTGATTTGCATCTGGGGTCATGCAAATGCAAATTATACTGAAATGCTGTAATGTCGGTCATTAGAAGTTTTACTTCATGGCCTAATACTTTTAACCACTCAACATTGAGCAAGGGTTTTGAATAAACTATTTTGGTAATATATTCACTGCTAACAAATCATGTTCAAAAGCGTAGTACCTTGTTGCAACCAAAGCCACTACAAGAAAAACCTGGGCATTCGCGGAAAATATGCGAGCTTTGTTCCCTAAAAAATATGTGAGCTTTCAGAATGCAAATCTTACGTTATTATAAGACCAGTCCTTAATGCAACCAATATATAATACTTTCGAAGTCTGGAACCATTACTTGCGTGACGTCAGGCTTATTGAAAGCAGACAAAATAAGCTTCTTTGATGCATCCCTGATATGCTAGCAACTTTTCATCTTTCACTTTTGTCTTTAAATGCAACTTGTTCAGGGGCACTATCGCATCAGTCATTAAGGCAGCAGCAGTGTAATACTTAGGTCATCTGAGTTGATGACTATCTTGTTTCTGGCATTTCATTCTCAATCACAGGTTACAATAACTTGCATAGGATTGACCAGAATCTGCTTGCAGCCCCGCTGCGGTGACTCATTGGTTACGGCACTCCACTACTGAGCCGGAGTAGCCGGGTTCTATTAGGACCGTGGCGGCCGCGTTTCGATAGAGGCGAAACGCAAGGTCCCCGTGTATTGCGCGATGTCAGTGCACGTTAAAGAACTCCAGGTGGTCGAAATCTGCGTAGCCCTCCACTACGGCACCTCTCATGGCCTGAGTTGCTTTGGGACGTTAAACCCCATAACCCAAAACATAAACCAACCAGAATTTGCTTGCATTGAGCCTTAAAACAGTTAATCATGCACATTAATTCTCGCCATAATTTGCTCGCAGCCATTAAATGTATTTTCTCACATTGTTCCTACATGATCTCTGACATACCAGATCCTGTTTGTGGTGTGTATATTACTGTGTTATATTCGCTATAATGCATCCTCTGATACAACTATTCATTCCGCCTTCTTTTTTTCGACTGCTGCACAGAGCCAAGCTAGGTGCTTGATTTTGCATAAATGAAAACTACAGCCTAGTCTCACTTTCGTTAAGTATACCAAGTTGACCAACATAGGTCAAATGATCTGACAGACGTCTGTTTGCAGGTAAAGCCGCCGATGAAGCAACCTTTAGTGAAAAGAAGAAAGGGCCCATTCACCCAGATTTCAGCAGCTACCGGTAATAACATTTAATTTTCATTTAGTGAACCTTGGCTGCACTGGGTTCGATGCCTAAATGCTATTAAAGCACTGTGCTTTGTTGAAATTATTATTAGTCTGTTCCTGTGCTTTAGTTGGGAGGGTAAGCCATCCTAAGTGCACCTTCTTAGGTCAACATGAACACATTTCTCATGTAACAATCAGCAGGCAGCAAGGCCTCTCCTCGTCACTGCATTGCTCCTGCTGGAACATCGCGCCACAGCAGCCACAGTAACGATGTTTGTACTGCTAATTACAACATAGTGCAATATTTGGCAGTTGCAAAGCCAGATGCATAAATAAGTGGGCTGCTATAGCGTACAATGAAGTACTTTGGATGAATAAAGGAGTGTTTAAGAATTAACACACTGAATGCATGTTAGCATTCAATAAACTGCATGTGTTACCCTTTAGGAACAGTGTCATCTTTTTGCAGTTTCTTTAACCTCTATCTTCACATGCATGTGCAAATAGTAATGCAGACAAACCTTCCATTTCGCACATGACATATTACCCTAGTTTTTATTGCATGTGTTTTTGTGCAAGTGAAATTCGCTGTATAGTATGCTTAAATTTTTAGAACTGATTTTTTTAATGCCTTATTGCCATCAGTTATGTGTAGCTATAAAAGGAAAGTTGCTTTTTTCACTGATTTTGATGGATGGGCTCATCTTAATTCCACGAGCTGTCTCCTAAAGAATTTATCTCAAAAGTAACCGGCTCACTACTATTAACATATGAGGAAACGTTCCTAGTCTCTGTGGCTATTAAGCCCGCTTTGCTTTTGATTTACATGTTATTTTGGAGCTGTTTCTTTCCGATAATAATGTGCTGTTGCAATATCTAGGTGCACTACAGCCAGAGCTTCTCAGACTACTTCATGGCATACGGTACCGGCAGCTTGAACATTCGTCACAATTGAACTTCCGTCTCGTTCTCGTCGCCTTGGTAATCCGGGTGTCTTTCCGCGGGGGTGGTCGGTAGGTACTTGGCGTCCAAGCGCCGCTTGACCTCGTCCTCCCCGTGTTCGCAGATTGCCTTGTGTAGGATCCTGGCCAGGTTGTTGTGTTGGTGGCCCTTGGTCTTGGTTTCGTCGAGGAGGTGCCGTAGCATGTTTCACGCCTTGCCCTTGTGCATCTGTCCGTCGGCCTCGTTGCAGGCCTCGTAACACTGCTGGGTGCATAGCACCCTGAAATATTTCAGAAATAATTTTTAATTGGCTACCTCCATCTCTTTCAAATATATAATAAACTTTGTCTTGTGTGTATATTTAAACTTATTGTGTGTGTGCATGCTCGTTACAGTGGAATTTAACACATGTTGAAGTGAGAAAAGACGGATTAGGTAGCTTCTGCTAGTGCTTTTAATGCGCGTGTCCTCCTATTGTCAGGATTTGCAGAAATAAAGCGAAACTATGAAGTAAGGCGGTGCACGTCCACGCCAACAATGATGCATAAGCATCAAGCCCCAGTAGAATTTCAAGTGAAAAGGTGGAGGAAAGTAAAAAAAACCTCAAACGATGTGGGTGACAAAGCTGTGGTCATGGCACTTTAAGTGTGGGGGGGGGCGGGGGAGAGGGCTTTAGCATCGCCCTTAGGTGGGCGCATCCTCCCCCCGGAAAACTCCGGAGAGGGTTCGGGCCCCGGAGCCCCCCTGTAGTCGGCGCCTATGTATGTATGTATGTATGTATGTATGTATGTATGTATGTATGTATGTATGTATGTATGTATGTATGTATGTATGTGGTTCGGAAAGCTGGTTGGGCCTCAGCACCCCCCCCCCCAGAATAATGAAAACTCTCCGGCTATGACCTACCCCGTCCTGCATCTACAGTGCCCCATGTCAGCGTGAAAGAAGTTCCTTGAAAGAGTGGCACCTATGTACTTCTTGCCTCAGCCATCGTACCCAAGTTGGTCCGATGGTTGGTTTAGAACCCTGTTTCCTCGGCACAGCAGCCGATATGCTACCCACTCGACCACGGACTACCCAGTGACCCATATAGGCAGGAAAACAGTTAGATACAAACATAGCTAGATAGCCTCCGAACTGCGTGAAGGGCCCAAAGAATGCTGACAGTATAGGCTAAAGCTTTCTAACGGCAATTATCGTAAATGTGTGGAGCTCGTGCTCGTCGGTAAGAGTAGCCTACCTGGTTCGTCGCACCACTTCACTGAGATGTTTAGGCGCTAGCGCTATAGCGAGCTGCGCGATGAAGGCACTGAGTGTGTGCCCCCCCCCCTCAATTACCCACTTGGTAACTTGGGTCGCTTTATAGGATAGGATAGGGATAACTTTAATAAGGTGCCGGCAAACGACGGTTCAACGCGTCGTGACGCTGGCCAAGCGTCGACCCGGGGTTATACCCAACTCTGCACTAGCCAAGTTGGGCCCGTTTGTAGTGGGTCATGAGGCTTGTGCTTTTCGAGCGCACCCCGGGCCTGTTGGACAGCCCATAGTTGTGAGTCCTTGTCTGCAGACTGCACTGCACCTTGAAGTTCGGTCGGGCAAATCCTGGAGGTAGCTGCCGTCGGGAACATGGCACAGTCCCACATGATGTGCCATTGTCCGCCGGACCCGCTGCACAAACACCGCACAGCCCACTCGGATAGAGCTTTGGGTGAAGCACGTGCAGCATTGCGGGGGCTAGGAGTGACGCGGTCTGTATTTGGCTTAGGATTACGGCCTCCTCCCGACTGAGTGCCGGGCGGGGAGGCGGCATTGTCCATCGAGCTAAGCCGTAACACTTGGTTACTTCGGCATAACTAGTCAATCTGTCCTTGGTTTCGAACCACCACACGGAACGGTCACTATGTGTGCCACTGGTTGGAAGCAAGCGAGGAAAAAAGTCTCTGCACTCGCACGCACTGGCGCACCACACTTCTCATGTCGTAGGCCTCACGTGAACTTCTAGTCAGTGCCACCAGATGGCACAGCGTGTTTAAAAAGAAGGGCGACAGAGGAGTGGCGGCGCCCCTAGGTAGCCACGAGTGTTCTTATCGAAGCCGGGAAATTGAGACGCTCTGTAATACATGCCTCATATATAACTGGCACTAGGTTATATTTCTCCATTGACTCAATACTAAACGCATTACCGAGGAGTGTCATCGTGAGCCGTGCTCTGCCGAATGTTTTTAGACGTTTGGCGCTTGCGTGATGCGCCAGTTTCTCACATTCTTCCCTCGTGGCACTTTGCGTGTACAGATACTGTGTTAGAGCGTGCTACCTTCGGGATCCAGTGAGGTTTTCCAATCCTCTCCTTGTAGCAGGTAATTTTACGCAGATGTGCGACATTCTTATGCATTAATGACAGCCCAATGTCAAACAGGTTTGAAAGCTTCATTGCTGGAGTGGAAATACCATCAGGTTCTAGCAAAGATCACGGGCCCCACAACGTAAGAGTATTTTAATCTGTTTTTATTCCAATGTCGTGACGTCGGAGTTACGTAGCTTCTCGTGTACGATTACATGCATAATGTTCCTTTTCCGGTTCGAAGACGAAGTGGGCGCAGGGGCTGTATACCGTAAAACTATTCCAATATATTTTTATTCCACTTTCATGGCGTCAAATTTGCGTAACCGCCGACGCAAGCATCGGGCGGTGACCCACAGGGTTGTCTGAACAGACCAATCCAATGATGTCCTCCGTTATAGGAGGTCACTTTTGCTTGCTTTGAAAACGAATAACCTTGCCTACACTGAGCGGCTTGTCTTACCTAATTGGCTGACAGGAGGCCAGGAGCACGCTCAAGTGGAGAAGGATTCGATGGGGCCGAGCCAATGCAATGAAAATCGATAACCGGATGAAGAGGGTGGTGCCCGCGTCTGTGATTGGTCCGCTTTCCCTTAGTTATCTTGCCGTGGCAGGTGGAAAATTGCGACGGCATGCAACGGATCGTGAAGAATGTCATTAAAACGCATCCTCAGCACCGAATAGTTGGCAGAAAGAGGTCGTAAATGCGCCAAAAGTGCTCGAAAACGTTACATGGCCACGCAAAAAGCTTTATTGTATGCAAATAAACCCATCCTCTGCGGCAGGTACAAGTAGCCAGTGCTTGCGCCATCTTTTATTCCTTTCGGAACGGGGCAGCCCGCGGCTATTCATAAGAAAATTCAGTTTTGTTCGCCATATTAGTGCATCTTTAACGCGTACACATTACTTTGACGTGCTGAGTACTCGCGGTTTTGTGGCCTCGCGTGACAGGCAGGTGACGTTGGTGTCGCCCGAAATCTTTTGACCAACAGCCGAGGGCTAATTGCGAAAAGGCGTCGAATTATAAATAACTATTTTTCTTTTGTTCTTTCCAATCATGCATAATCAGTGTGTTCACGTCATATCAAGTGGGAAGCTATCGCGGTTTTCATGACGTCGCGTGACAGACAGGCGAAGTGAGGGTGGTCCAAAAAGTTTTTGACCAGTCGCGGAGGGCTGATTGCCGAATGGGAATAGGAACGTTTCGAATAGCTTTACATTCTAGCGCCCCACTACAGGAACTTTCGATCAAAAGTGCAGGGCTAATCACGAAAAAGATAAGAAATCAAAAATCACTATTTTTCTTTTGATCGGCCTGATCGCGCATATTCAGCGTACACATATCATAACAGCAGAATAATTCTAGCGGCTTTCGTGACGTCGCGTGACCGACCGGAGAAGCGGCGGTAGACCGAAAAATTTGCAGGCGCGTCCTGCAGGCGAAGGACGCGCCTGCATGTACCGGAAGTTTCTTCAATATTATCGATGGTTCTATCCGTTGTCTGTTGTCACCCAGTCTTGGATAATCTCATTGTATGCGCTACGCGAATGGTGTAGTAGTTTCTGGAACCCACGCGGGCACAAGCGATTATTCTGGGACCTTCAATGACTCATGTATAAAAGCCGACGCATTTTCCCTGGAGATTATATTGTTGACGATCGTCGACTGTGTTCGCCGCTGTCGTAGTGCTCTTGAGTGTAGTTGGTTTTTCTGGGCGAAGGTTCGCCCAATAAATAGTTAGTTTCGCCGTTTACAGCTTTTCTACTGTGTTCCTGAGTGTCACTACCACGTGACATCTGGCGCACGTGTTTTTCGTTCATGCACCGGATGCCCCCAACAAGCCGTGACCGAAACATGAACTCCGAAGACAACACCAACATCGCCAAGGACCATCGAGGTAGCCGCAGTCTGAAAGGCTGCTTCCCGGAGCACAGAATTTTGCTTGAGACGACCAGGAAGATAGTGGCCAAGTCAATAACCACAATAGCACATCCAGCGTCTCTCATGGGGCTACAACAACCCAGGGATGCACCTGCCTTTCGTGGAGCTTCGTCGAACGATGCAAGAACGTGGCTGGAGACTTTAGAAGGAATGTCAGCTTTCAACAAATGGGCCTGTGAGGTTAAGCAACGCCATGTGTATTTCTCCTTAGAAGATGCCGCGAGAACATGGCTCGAGAACCGGGAGTACACCCTTACAACGTGAGACCTGTACCGCAGTAACTTTCTGAGGACCTTCGCGAGCGTCGTACGGAAACAAAAGGCTGAAGTTTCATTGGAAGCCAGAGCGCAGCGAACTTATAAGAATATTGTCATCTTTACGGAAGAAATGAGCTGTCTATTCCGCCACCCCAACCCAGAAATATTCGAGAAGAAAGTTTTCGCCGAAGAAGTTTTCGCCGAAGCAATATGAATCCCTCCCAAGAAGGTTGAAGCGTTTCTTCGTGAGGCCACCAGCATCGATAAAAAACTGAAAATGCGGAATCGACAGTTCAATCGCCATGGTATCTCAACAAACCACGCTGGAGTTCAATCGCTGGGCACCGACGACTAGCGCTAATAATCAGTGCGGTCGTGTGGGAGAAGCTTCAGAAGTTTCCTTGATCACTGCCTCAAATGGCTTCGATTACCGCCGTCGTACGCGAGGTGATACAACTGTCACTCGGAGTCCCTCAATCGCCACAGCTTCCGCCGGAAACCATTACGTACGCCGCCATGGCCCACCGTCCCGATCACCCTCTGCAACCGCGCCAGGGCCTGGTAGCGCCACAGTTTCGTCGTCCACCGCCGCCAGCACGCCAACCCGTCGCCCCGTGCAGCATGCCAAGCAAGACTTGCGTTTGGCGCGCTCTGACAACCTTCCGCTCGGCTACGACTGCGGGTAAGCGAGCCACATCTACCGCCGATGCCCATAAAACAAGAGGGGCCTACGAGGGTTCGCCGTCGATGCCCCACGTCCACAGCTTGGCGAGCGGCCACGTGACATTGCCAACTAGATTGCCGGAACGCAGTGCAGACCTCACCGGCTTTCGCGTTCGCCGTCTTCAGGACGCTACCTATCACCGCAGTGCCGACCATACACTGGCCCAGCCCGGAGCCGCTCCGTAAACCCCTATCCGGAAAATTAAACATGGCAACCGATGGAGGTGCAATTCTTGTACGTCGAAATGACGAAGATCCTCCATCGTCGGCGATCATGCTTCGAGATCTATTTCGACGACGCAGCAACAACACACCGCCATACCTGCGTAGCCTGGAAGCCAAGAATACGCCGGCGAAAGACAAGCTGACTACACCACGCACCAGCCATAGGTAAACGCGACGAAGCAGTGATCCGACACCGAGACCTAACTGCAACCGAACGCAAAGAATCGCCAACCTCGACGCGCTTCTCGACGGTCACGAAGTCAGTGCGCTTGTAAACACTGGAACCGGGTACTCCGTCGTCTGTGGATTATTCGCCGACAAAACGAAGAAATTCAAGACTGCATGAGACTGCCCACAGATTCAGAAAACTGGAGGAAACCTTATTACGCTGACTGGAATCTGCACGGTAAAAATCACAGTTCATGACCAAACTTACTCTGCAGTGTTCATTGTCCTCCAACAGTGCTCGCGAGACGTAATTCTTGGCATGGACTGCCTAAACCACCACGGCGCAACCATCGACCTGATACCGACGGAGAGGCCTTACAGTCAGCGTGCCTTGAGTGTACTTGAGGACCAAGTCAGCATCCCGCATCGCTCCAGCATCGCTCCAGCGAAACACCCGCAGTCGTAGAAGGCGTCATCGAGAGCAACCAACGTCTGTTCGACCGTGCAACTTCCGTCTCAAGAGGAATCGCTCGAATGCACGGACGGAAAGCGAAGGTGAAGCTGACAAACTTCATCCCGGAGTTCAAGCACATCGACAAGGTCACGAAGATCGTATACAATGAGGAAACTGCGGAAACCGGCAATTGTCCTCTCGGATTCTGCCGCATCTACCTCGACGACCATAGTTCCCGAAGCTGACTTCCACCTAAATCCAAGCCTCCCAGAGTAAGCAGCAGCAGCAGCAGCAGCAGCAGCTCAGAGTACTCCTCCGACGATACAAAAAGACTGCTTTTCTGCGTAATCAAGGATTCCACATACACTATTTGCAAAACGTCGCATAATAACCACAGTGCAGTCGACCACTGCTCCAGAACCCCTATTGAGGTTCGATGCGAGAACGTGGAGCTATAATGCAAGTAGTCGACCAAATACTGTGCGAGTACATCATCCAGCCGTCGAAAGGCCCGCGGGCATCTCCTGTATTTTTGCCGAAGAAAAAGGACGGAACCCTACGTTTCTGCCCCGACTATTATCTGCTGAGCAAGATCACGAACAAGGACGTATACCCCCTCCCACGGATAGACGACGCATTGGATCGGCTCTGCAACACTAAATACTTCTAGTCGATGGATCTCGACTGGCTACTTGCTAATAGAAATAGCCGACAGGAATCGCGAAAAGACCGCATTCATCGCGCCAGATGGCCTCTAGGAGTTCAAGAACAGGTTATTCGGACTGTGCTCGGTGCTTGCAACATTCCAGCAGGCTAGAACGCGTTACTTCAGGCCGACCTCTCTGGCTTCTTTCAAATAAATTTTCTCTCTCCAGTGCGTGATGGACACGGTGATAGCAGAATGGAAGTGGCAGACCTGTCTTGTTTACTTGGACGACGACGTCGTATTCGCTGCAAAATTTGACGATCACCTTCGGCGGCGTGCGGAAGTACTAAGGGCCATCGAGTCTTCAAGGCTCACCCTGAAGCCGGAAAACTGTTACTTCACTAATGATGAGCTTCTTTTTCAGGGCTACGTCCTCAGCAAATGTGGTGTCCGCACCAAGGCGCAGAAAAAAGGTGCTATCGCAAAGTTCCAGCAGCCCATGGACAAGAAGGCAGTGCGTAGATTCTTTGGCATGTGTGCCTATTACAGGCGCTTTCACAAAGACGTTTCACGCATCGCTGAGCCACTGACACGTGTGACATAATGTGATGTTGAGTTTAAGTGGAAAACGCCACTGGGCTGACGCATTTCAAGAACTCAAACGATCCAGTCGCCACAGCTACGTGCGCACTTCGACTAAGACGCCGACACAAAAACCCACACCTACGCCTGTAGCCTAGGCCCCCATGCCGTCCTAGTCCCGAAGAAAGGCGTACTTCAACAGGTGATATGTTACGCTAGCCGGTCGCTTTTAAAACCAGAAGGCCAAAATTCTACGATCGAAAAGGAATGTCTCGCCATTACTCGAGCTACAGCGAAATTTCGCCCCTACCTGTATGGTAGGCCATTCAATGTCGTCAGCGACCATCACGCTTTGTTTTGGCAAGTGCATTTAGAGGACCCTTCAGAACGGCTGGAGCGGTGTAGCCTCAGACGGCAAGAATATAACATCACTGTAATTTGCAAGTCCGGACGAAAACGTTCTGATGCCGACTGCCTGCCTAGTGCTCCCATGGACCTCCCGTTTCAAGATGACCAAGACGAAGGCGCATTCTTAGGAACAATAAGCGCATACGACTTTGCTGAGCAGCAGCGAGCGGATCCGAAACTCGGAAGGCTCACTGAGTACTGGCAAGGCAAGACCGACTTTGTCTCAAAGGTTGTTAGGCGCGGATTGGCTACGTCGTGGTGAAGAACATTTCGCCAGCCCGCAAAAACTCCCTTCTCGTTGTGCCCGCAGCACTCCGCTGAGAAGGGCTGTACACCCTGCAAGATAATTAGACAACCGGGCACCTCGGGTTTTCCCATACGCTCACAAGAATGCAAGAGAAGCACTATTTGCCGGGCGTGACCGCCGACGTCGCTCGTTACGTCAAGACATGTCGCCATTGCCAACGACGCCAAACACCACAGGCAAGGCCGGCGGAAATACTGCAGCCGATCGAACCTCGTTTTTGACCATTTCTGCAGATCGGGAGGGTGTTTACTGGGACCCATTCCGACTTCAACATCTGGAAACAAGTGGATCGTCGTGGCCACCGACTACTTTACCCGCTACGCCGAAACGAAAGCTCTACCTAAAGACAATGCGGCCCAAATCGCTAAATCCTTCGTCATCAACATCCTGTTGTGACATGGTGTCCTAGAAGTCCTAAGCACCGTCAGAGGAACAGCCTTCTCTGCAGAGCTCACCCAAACCATTTTTCAATACAGCCAGACAAGCCACAGGAGAACAACTGCTTACCAACCGCAAACGAATGGCGTTACGGAATGGCTGAAGAAAACCCTCGCAGACATGTTTGCAAAGCACGTCGACATCAAGCACAAGACGTGGGATTCTGTCCTGCCGTACGTAACCTTCGCCCCCAAGACGGCGGTGCAAGAAACAGCGCAGATCACGCCGTTCAAGCTGGTTAACGGCGGGAGCCTTACAACGACTCTCGATGCCATGCTGCCGCACGTCACCAACGAAGAGAATCTCGACATCAACGCCTCTCCCCAGCACGCCAAAGAAGCCCTACAGCTCGCCCGCCTGCGCATCAAGAATCAGGAGAGGACCCTGTTAGGGTTGGCGTCTGGCACCACGTGCAGAAAGGAACGCCCTCCTCCTTGCAGCAGGCTTGGTATAACCAGATGAGGAGGGGCCCTCTTTCTGTGCCGGTCACGTGACATCGACGGAAGCAAGATCCCTCCCGCGATTGTAGAGAGCCTACTTAAGGGGCTCCGAAATGTACTTTAGAACACTGCATGTTCCTCTCATTTTCTTTCACCAACTTTGGAGTAAACCGTGCAAGTTTCGCACTAGAAATCGTCTCGCCCTTGCTTGGTTGCCATGGTCTAACGGATGCCTGCAGCCCGCCGACAACGCCACGCTACCCAAAAAGTATCCTCGGTCTAGCTTCGATAGGCAGGCGCCGCTACAACTTGGCAGCAGTACGATACGCTACCCTGGATTACGCAACACCCCACAGCCGGCACTGCAGTCTCCAAAGACTATACGTGGAGTACCAGCCTGGCTACCGTGTTTTCGTTTGGAGCAAATACGCCGACGCTGCTTCGGACTCTACGTCATTGACGAGTTAGCGCACTGGACTATGAGGTCGTGTCAGGCGGCATTTCACTGTCACAGCGGCGCTATTCGCGAGCAGAAATGGTCCATGTTGCGCGGCTTAAGCTGTTCTACCAGTGCTGACCAACTGTGGGACTCTGTTTCTTTGTTACGTTTTCTTTGCTATGCGTGCTTTTGTAGCGTAAAGCTACACTACGCAGGGTGGAGCTGAACTTCGCGGACTTGTGCGCCTGCCATACTGCGCATGCGCGAGAGCCGCGTGACGTCACGAGAGGCGCTGCTGCGTCGCCCTCGCCGCCGCTGCGGCCGCAGCCAGCGCGCGCTCCTCGCCGCCGCCGACTGCGGCGCATTCCAGAGGTGTGACGTCGCAGTCTCCGCAGACGCGCAGGCGCCGTATGCGCCCGCTGCTGCATTTACAATTGCGGCGCGGCACGGCACTACGTATGCGCGAGGAGGGTAAACCGTGCCTATAAATGCGCGGGAGAGAAGGTTGATGCAGCGCGCTTGACATGGAGATTAAGGAGAGTCGAGCCGCTGCCAGTCGGTGCAAAAGACTGGAAAACCTAAATTCTTCAGACCCCGAGGTTGTCGCTTGGCAATTGGCCGTCGAGTGTCGAAATAACGGGCGTGCCAAGGCAAAACGTGCGGTCGAGACACCGGAGCAACGCTAAGAACGCCTAGCGAAAAGACGTCGCCAAGAACCTCAACGCCGTGCTATGGCCCCCCAACAACAGCGGCACGATCAAGAGAGTGTCACAGACGATCCGAAGACTCGTCGGTGCTCCATCTGATTAAAAAGCCAAACAAGGCCATTGCCGGATAGCTAAGGTGAGCAAGCAAAGCAAAATATTAACGAAGCATAACCGTCCCTTTACGCTACATATATCCTGGCATAGTTGAGCTGAGCCACTGCCAATTTTTTTTTTCGCCCTTCTGTTATGTTTGTAGCCTCGGGACGACGCTTTTTAAGAGGGGGGCGACGACAGCTCGATACTTGTTTATCTTACAGAGTAAAGCTTGGTTGGGGCTAGTTCGTAATCCATACTACGTAGTGTTTAAGCGCAGAATTTACTACCACCAAGTCACACGAATGAGATAGGCACTAACTTCCAATTAACGTTTAATGCATGATGTGGTAAATATATACAGAAATACAGACAAGAAGAAACATACAAAGGCAAGAATGAACATAACTAATCATTAAATCGTATCATCTAACATGTGTGCGTTACTGAACAAGTGTCACCAACTGCCCTCAAGAAAACATATTCCTTTAGCAGATAAGGAAAGAGGCGGTTAGCTGACGCAATTAGAAGAATCCCTAATCATTATTGTAGCTTCCACGATCTGGCGCGTGTACCGATCGTTGTCTCTAAACAATACTGCAATGTTTTCAAGATATGGCTTGAACTTATAATCTCGGAAGTGTAAGTCGTCATGTCAGCCCCGCACAAATTAGCAAAGTTGTGCAGTATAACATTGCCGGTGAAAAGCGAAAAGAAGAGGTGCAAAGTAAAGCACAAAGAAGAATTCGTCACATGTGCGGAAGGTGTTGACTATCGGATACCGCGATCGCATGGCAAAACATGTGTAGGGTAGACGGAACGATGCCTAAACGAGTGGTTAAGGGAGCACGACAGGAATGTGCAAAAGGGTGGACAGGAACACCTGTGTTTGACCTGCCGAAATTATATATGCAAGCCATATCTTTACAACACTGCAGTGTCGTTTAAAGACAAAGATTGGTGCACGTGCGAGATCGTGGAAGCTGCAATAATGAGTAGGGATGCTTATGAGTGCGTCCGTTCACCATCCCTTTCGTTATCTGCCAAAGAAATATCTTTTCTTGAGGGCAATCGCTTAGCAACGCACACATGTTAGACGATACGATCAAATTATTAGTTATGTTGGTTCTTGCCTTTTTCTGTTTCGTCTTGTCTGTTTTTGTGTATACATATATTTACTACAGGTTGCAATAAACGTTAGTGGGAAATTAGCGCATGTCCCGTTCATGTCCCTTTGCGGCTATAAATTCTGCGCTTTAACAGTACGTGGTGTTTATCTTTGTGGGATGACCACCATTTCACCGGCTAACAATGGTAAAACGTTATTGCTCAGCGTAGGGCGTGCCTCCATGTATCGGAAGTTTCTCGAATATTATCGATGGTTGTATCCATTACCTGTTGTCACCGAACCTCGCGTAATCTGGTTGTATGCGCGACGTGAAGTGTGTAGTACTTTATGGAAGACACGAGGGCACCAGAGATTATTCCGCAACCTTCGATGACTCATGCATGAAAGTCGACGCACCCGCCCCATAGATGAAATTTTCGACTATCGCCGACTGTGTTCGCCGCTATCGTTGTGCTTTGAGTGTAGTCTGTTTTCTGGGCAAAGGTTCCCCCCTTAAAGATTGAGTTTCGCCATTTACAGTTTTGCTGGTGTGGTCAGGACCGTCCCTGCCACGTGTCAATATTGGCATAGGTGCGTGCGATCGCATAACACAAAGACGTTGATGACCTGAGAGTTCGTTTTTCTCTCCCTTCCGTGGGCCCAGTACCTATGTAGAACCTAATCACCTGCACGTTGAAACGTTTTGTAGAATGACTGGAATCGAAATCATACCGTCGCCGTCACTGTCGTCTTCCTGCTGTCATCACCCACACGGTCGTGTTAAACACAGAGCTGCTTGTCTTACACAAAGACGTTAGTTAACTTGGTAAGGCTTCGTGTAATAATCCGGAGAGCCAACTACCAGCGAAATTATTCGAAGAACATAGATTTTCAGCATTACACATGCAGAATTTGTCAGGGTGCAATTTCTGTCGCTAGCGTTTCTGAACGTGTAAAGCACGAAAATATGTGCTCGCAATGTGCCATGAAGTGTTCATGACTAAAGAAATCAATTTGTTCACACAGAGACAAGTCTTTAACAACCGTCAGTACCACCTTATAGGTTTTGTTAGCCGTCGTCTTGTAGCTACCTGGCACTACAGTGTCTCCTATGCTAAGGCGGAAAAAGGCCTTTTTGCAAAGCATGACGCTACAATAAGGACAATGAACACGGGAAATAGATGAATGGAGGTTTTGGTTGTCCAACGTTTTTTCCCAATATGCAGCACTGCACTTGTACGTATATGTATGCCACTGTATTGAAAACAGCGCTTCGGCTGTCTCGTCCCTTTGTTTGCGCTGTTACTCGTTTTAATCAGACAAGTACCAACTGGCCCAAGTTAGCACTTTATTGCTGTGTTGGAAGGGTTTTACAACCTCAGCGCCGCCCACTGACACCAGGTACGTTAACACACATAAAGCCTCTGTTGTTGGTGGTGCTGACACATGTGCACATAGGACCGCAACTCGGATCGTCTTGATAACTGCACTGAAAAATGAAAAATGCAAGAGCTAAATATTCAGTATCAGACATTTTTTGAGCACCTATATGAGCATCAATCTGAGCGAGTTGGCAACATAGTGTGGCTTTCATCGTCGGCAACGATTTCAGTATCACTATGAGGCTAACTTCAAAAAAGCCCTCACCAGGCTTGTGGTACTTTGCTTTAAGTATACGGCTTTCCTTTCACCGTCGCATCCTCAGAGATCGGATCATTTTCGTTTCAATAACTGTTTAAAAAGCATGGCCAAAACAAAAGCTTGTCCACGCCAAGAACCAACTGCCAGTGTCACGACACAGTGGTTTCACAACGCTGATGTAGTTTGGTATCAGATGGTTTCTCTTCGCGAAATCACATCGTTTGCCAAATGTAGCAAAAACTTCTGAGAGCAATAAACATTTGAGAACAATATCTAAAAGACAAAATCTTCATGTCTACATGAAATGTGATTATCTCCAGAAGTGTCTGTTTGTTCAACTCGTCGATATTACCAGCGTTTCTGTGGCTGCCATCACTAAAATCAGTTAATAACATAAATAACAACTTCAAACCTCTAGGCTATAATAGAGAAAGGAGCCGGTGTCTAACTTGTTGCACAGTTTGCTGCTTCTTTTAGAAAAAGGTGGGGCCATTGACGCTTCTGGACGATGAACAAGAACGGTTCGCGCTGAATTATACGTCGATATTTGTTACAGCGAATTCGAATGGCCAATTCGCGGGACTTCCTGAGAAGAGCTTTCTGCTCTTTTTAGAGCAAGGCAGTTCCGATGGAAGATCGGAAGCACCAGATGAGTGTTCCAATGGCGGAATGAGAGCACTTGCGTAGGCGAATCTCTCCGCGGAGCAAGAAAAACTGCTCTGCCAAAATCGTCGGAGTGGACCGGAACTGTCAGCCCAAGTATTGCCTTCTATATTTCCGGTTTCTTCTCAGAATGCCCCTGGGCCTTCGACCGCCACTATGCCGCGCCATGAACTTCTGCTCGCGCTGCTTGAGAGTGACAGCTCTCAACTTAAAAGTTCGAGTTCGAACAGTGTAGAGATGAATCTCAACGCGACGCTGAAGCAAGCGATTACTAGCAAGACTTCCAAACCATGTTTTGCGTTCCTGCCAAGAGACCAAATGTAGTCGGCGACGTGTAAAGGGCCCTTTGGTGCCACTCTCTGCATGCGATTTGTAAGGGTACGGTGGTTTGAAGAGAGCGGACTTTAACTAGTAGCAAAGCATCCTAGGAGGCTATGATACAAGTTGCTCTTCGTGTTGTCGAATAGTACTACATGTGAGAATCAAACATTACTCACCGCGTTTGGCGTAACTGGACCCGCTTACCATTGATAATATCAGAAGGCTAGCTGCTGGTGTCGGTTGTGTTATATTCATCTATAGGAGAATCGCGGAAACCAAGATTGTTGCACTGCAGTCTACTAGGCTATGACTACTACAACCGTAGCCTGACTTCTGTGGCTGAAGCGTAACCCTGGAGACAAGTGACCCGGAAGGATCAGTCTCGCTCCGAGTCTGCAGTCTCTCTCCGAGCACCTCTACTGCAAAGCTGTTTCTGCGCCGTGTAAGGCGTGCTTTCTCCTAGAGAGAGGGTGGTTTCGCTTCGTATTGACGTTGAGGTTCGATAGTGCGCTGTAGCTTTCTTGAATCACGGCACTCGACACTGTGCACAAAGGCGCGATAACCATAAGGGTCCAATTAGTTTGGTCTCCCACTCACCTCTGGGCATATCCGTGCGCCCCGTCCCCATGGGCAATTCATTAGGCTTTTCATTATTCACAGTTTCAATTTTCCTTCTACATGTTATCTTCGAGAGTGCAGCTTGGCCGTACAGGCCAAGCCACAGCGTGAAAGTGAGCAATTGTGTAAAAGGTGTTGTTATTTTTATTTTATGCATGCTTCTTGTTTCTGTGCTCACTTGTACACTGCTCTTTAACAAATAAATATTCCATTGCTGCTTGGTGCTTGTGTTGTCGCCAGTCTCTAGGTCCCTGTAATTTCATGAGCCCTACACAATGCATCACGGAGAAGCCACCACTGGCGAATGGGGACGTGTACGAACTGGCACGCAAGGCGCACTGGGCAGCTATATATGCTGTTGCATGGTGCGCTAGAGCACCTTCTTGCTCTGCTGGCAGGGCTTGTATTCCATTTGCTGATTTCGAGACGTCGCCCTACGCCGTGGTGGCATGCTCGCTTACGAAGTCGGTTGCCCACTCCGACTCAGCCATTGGAATTCGAGACCAGTCACTTACGTTGCACCTAATCAGACCCACTTTCACACTTCCACGAGCGGATGTGCATCAGACGCGCTATTTTCGACTCCCTTGTGGTGCAACTACAAGTGCTCCATTTGGTGGACATGTTCTTCATAAGGTGAAGTATTTATTGATCGTACTTTGAGAAAAAAAATAGTGTTTTGGGTACCATGCCCCCCCCCCCCCCTCTTATGGGGCCCACATACACAGCTTCGCTGGTCATCCTTCTTCACAGTGAGAGAGCACTGAGATTTTACGCCGACAACGGAATTAAACTTTCCGCGTGAAAGGGCTGGGGAGCTCGCCATAGAATGCTTACGCATTAATAGTGACATTACATCAAGTCACATTTTTTGGTGCAAAATTTCAGCATCATTCACTTTTGTTTACGAGGCAGACCTTCCTGCAAAAGAGTTTTAGAAAGAAAAGCGATACATTGTCCCCTCACACAACGCCTCGCGCGCTACTGCGGCAGCTGGTATTACCTTCTGACTACTGTGCTCCGTCGAGGCGTGCTCGTTCCCTGCGTTCCGGCTCAATTGGTACGATTGGATTGAAGGAGCCGTATACGGCGAGAAAACCTGATAATTGTCTGCATTCTTAGCATTCTTAGCCAACGAAAAGGCCATGGGTAGACGCGCATTAGCAAGGAAAAGTAAGCAAGCAAAGCTAAGCGAAAACGAAGTCATGGCCTAGCCAAACAGGGCTTACGCATTGGTAGGCAATTCTCAGAATTTATGCAGCTTCTTAACTACTATTTACGATGGCACCGCTGAAAATGCAGCTTAATGTCTTGCTTGTTTTTGTTGTCCGACCTAACGTTAGGTGATATTTCCCCCATCCTGATCGGTCCAGGGAATCAACTGTAGTTTTGACTAAGACACTAAGTTTCGTAAGTGCAAGCGCGCCTTTTCAACAGTGGCACGGTTGACGCTCCGTGGCTGACTCCTATATTTACTCTCAATTGTGCTGAACGTAACCACCAAATACGGAGAAAGGAAAGTGACCAGGAGGGAGCGCCAAGCGGCCATCCTGAAGCAAAGTCATAAAGTTATAAAGGAAAAGCTCGTGGGAGATAGACCCTCACCACGTGATGCACAAGCTGTAATTTCTAGCCGCTGAGCGCCCTGAGTTTACGCGAGAGACTAGACCGAAGAGCGCATGACCAGTATTGATTGTGACGAGGGCACCACTAAGAGCTACCAAATACTAAACAATGTATTTAAAAGGCCCAGCAACCTTGCAGGACCTACCCTCCACCAGTCATCGCACAGATAGACCTCGGAGAGAAAGAGGGGTGTAGCGTCCGAGGAGGCTGGCTTGTTCCCTGTTAGCTCTTTTTCCCCGTACGTGAGGGCACGAAAGGGGCCGCGCGAAAGCTACATCGGTAACGTTCAATCAAACTACGTTTCATGGGATCACTGTTGAAAATCCAGCTCACTTCGTTGTTCTCCCCATATTGTGCTTGATACTAAACACGTGAAAAGTCCGGTCGCTTGGCAGAAGAAACAGCGGTACTACTCTTTATAGATATTTGCACAAGTGTAGCTGCATGGCACGACCAGAAGCGAGCAGTGTCATGATGCAATCGTCAGTCACGCTGAGCGCCAGTCATCACCGCTTCCGCACGTAAGCAAGCGCGCAGTACCGACAAAAGAGCGGACGGGCCATCTGAACACTTACGGGAAACAGCGACTGAGCCGACGGAGCGTACCAAACTCGAGAAACTCGGAGACTTTGATATCGCTCGCTTATCGCAACACCACAGCCCACAGCTCCTCAGCGTCGAGCTTTGTCTGACGTTGCCCGCAACGGTGAACAGGCAAGCATATACAGAACACACTACTCGCATGTGCCCGGATGTATCTCGCTTCGCAGCTAGCTTGCCTCCCCTTCACTTCCAAGCCTGCCTCCAGTGTGCCGCGGAGGCGCGACTAGCATGTGTTGACTAGCAGGCAAGCGCGAAGCAGTGATATACATGGAGAAGAGGTGGAAGTTTTGTCCCATGAATCTGGACCTAGCGGCACCAACTTGCGTTGTCGGAGCTGCAATAAGCATGAGCGTAAAGCTTGCGGCGACAGGCGCGCTTACAAGATGATGGCCGGGTGTGGGAGGGAGGTTCCAGGTGCCGCGCGGAGCCGGACGACAGCAGGAACGACGGCTGCGTATTCCAGTGCTTCATATTTTTCACCTTTATGCACTCGTGCGATGATCGCGATGCACTAAATCGTTGCCGCCGGGGCCATGGCTATGAGGATGCTTACTTTCTTACGTCGGCAATACAATGAGAACTCACTCAGGCTCATTCACAAGATATGTTTGCTTAGGGCGCACTTGGGCTCAACTTACCAGCATTCTACTAAAACAGCCTCACTCGGACCCTCGAACCCTGACTGACGAAAATTCTACTCAGCCGTGCTCACCCGGACTGAAACTCACCAATTTCTGCTCAGCTGGGATCGCTCGGACTGAGACCCATCAAAATTATAACTAGCCAGGCTCACTCGAACTTATACTCATAGGTTGCTTTGATTCCGAGTAAGTCGGCTCGTGAGTGAGTTTCCGACCAACGGTCAAAAGTACGCATATTGTGCCCAACGAGTAATTTCTACAACACGAATATCGTTGTATTGTGCTCGGCTAAGCACCAAACGTGGCCTAAACCATGGCACATAACGAAAACAGATATCGCGTGTCGCTTACAGCCGCGACTACCACTCACTGAATAAGTGACGGCGTTTATTAAGGACCACACCATTATTGTTACAATAATTAATGCATTTGAACTCGTTGATATCGCTCCTCGAGGACATACCCTTTACCGTTCTCCGTGCTTATCTAATTTATCTAACTTTAGTAGCAAGTTTACCTAACGGCCGAATTGGAAGCGTTACCAGATATATGGATTCCGCGGAGCCCTTGAAACAACTTTTCGGCCACGGAACGCAACTTGGACCGCCAACTTTAGCAGCACAAGCGCCTCTGCCGAAGGAGATACAGTTATCAGCACACACACGTCGTTTGTCCCTATTCTGCCACAAAACATGACTCGTGAGTTCTAGCAATCTGCGAGTAGGGTGCGCCGAATAAGTAGTATAGTTATTCCAACAACCGCGCAAACTATTGAAGATGGGCTGTTCCCTTATACGCTTGAACAGTATCGTGCCTCACTGTCAACCGTTATTTTTTCGGTTCAGCTGCTCGGTTCGGGTTCAGTTCCACCCAAAGTTGCGGTTCGGGCACGGTTTTTCTTTAGGGTTCTCGTTCGGGTTCAGGTCGACACCCTAGTTGTATCAACCTATATGTTTAAAATTATTAAACCTATATAATTATCCTACAAGTTCAGCGAACCCCTGCTACGGTTATTACTGGCTTTTAGCTTTAGTCCGAGTAGTATAGATGCATGCTGTTATTCTGTGCTGCATAGACGGATAGGTTGCATTTTCTACGACTATGTAGACGGCTACCCCGCTTGTATGAAAGTGTTCATCTCAATTCTCTGGCTTAGATGTTCTTTAGCGTACCATTGTTCTTGTATGAGAACGTGCACTTGAATGTGCCCCTAAATAAACAGCGCTCGCACCAATATCGTTAGTAGTTACCTCTGGCTCCGACTGGTGTCAGATTTATCACACATAAACATGCCTGCTGCTGGATCTCCATGGCAGATGCGTATAACGCAGGTGACACCTTTGTTCTCGGCACCTTCATTGGCGCTCTTTAGCCATCCCTAGCCCTTGTACCAATAAAACCCACATATCATCGTCACCTCCATCTTGGGTGAAGTTTGGAGGCGCTGCGTCAACCGTGTTGGCCCCAATCTGCCACAGTGACGTCCACAAGTGAATGTAGCATACATACGTATGGTCGATTAAATTTCGCTTTCTCATATGTAGCAGTCCGACTGCAATTTAGGACTGCTTGAGCACGACGAATAGAAATCGATAATTAGCCAGCCAAACTCTGAACTGTGAAAAATACTCTCATGCTGTAATGACGGTGAACAACACAGTAGCACAACTGTGAATCACGATACTAACTTTTTGTTGGGCTAACTTGCAGCCACAAGGGCAAGTGACACTGAAAGCAGAGTGACAGTTGCGAGCAAGTTAGGCGACCGTCGAAAATTGATCAGCTGGCCAAGCACGTCGGCTTTTATACATGACTTGTCTAAGGTTCCAGCGTAATCGCTTGAGTCAGCGCGCCTTCGAGAAAGTGCTACAGAATATGCATCTCGCATATAATCAGGTTGCACTAGATTCGTCCACAATAGAGAATGGATAGAACCATGGATAACATTCGAGAAACTTCCGATACATGCAGGCGCATCCTGCGCTAAGAGATAGCGTTGACATTTGTGAACCGGTGAAACGCGGTCACCGGAGAAAGATGAGTATACCTGTCAATACAAATGCGAGCAACAGCTAATTTTCACGCGTGCAGTGTGAATCACACTTGTCTAGAGGGCTAGATTAGGAGATCTGATCTTAATCTATTGCAAAACGTAAACAAAAGCCGACACCGCATTATGACGGCGCATGGTCATCCGTGTGCGCTTTCTATACGCTCTGAAATGAACAGAGGTGAACCTTAGCATCTTATACGGAGGAAAGCCCGCGACATTTTTGCAATCCGTAGTGAAATTGCTCTACATTAGGGGTATTCGCTAGGCATATTCGCTGCTTGGTAGGGCTGTGGGGTCCTCTAGAATATTTTTCAAAACATAATTGGCCATTTCGCCCCTGAGCTGCCTCTTCAAAGAAGCTCGTAATTACGACCTGAGAAACCTCAGTGCGATATCTGACCGACCGTACCTGCGGAAACTACGTATAAAGTATAATCTTAACAACAACGATTTTTGCTGGATATATACAGGAATTCGCTTTGTAATAACACCTTCGCTACCGGTGCCCACATTTGACGACACTTTTTTTCTAAAGCGAAGTACTCCTGAGTGAAAAGTTCGAAGACATTGAAATTACAACCGTTTCTCAGTCTGGGCCATTGTTTCCTCAGCTTTCAAAGGAGGAAGCTATATAGGCTGATGAGGCTGTTGAAAAAAAAAGAAGAAGAAGAGTGTGGCAGCGAGTGTTTTCACAAATGTTCACTGCCAGTGGTTACATTTGTGAACTCTCTTTCTAAAGCGAAGTACGCCTCAACGAAAAGCTCTGAGGCATCCAAATCATGCGACTTTGTCAGCCTGCATCATGCTTTACACTGCTTCCAAAGAATGGTGCGCTAGCTCGGCTGAGCTGATGGAAAACAATGAAGTGGGTGCGAGCAGCTGACAAAATGCTTTTGCAACTTGTGTCCGAATTTGTGGACAAAGCTATTTTTTTTTCCTTTCAAAATGTTGTTATGTAACTATTTCTCTTTTCTGTAGCCTCCTTAAACAGTTTGAAATAACGATTTAAACACAGGTACTTCCCTGCCTACATTGCCTTCATAGTGAAACACCTTGGGCAGACGGTCCTCTGGCTGAAGACGTCCACCAATGAGCCACGGAAAGTAGTGACAGTTTCCCTCGGAAGAAATGAACTTTGGTCGCATTAGAAGGTGTTTACATGGCCGAAGTCTGCAAGCGCTCTATACGACCTCCGAGTACGCTGCAAGTACTTTTATCAGAGAGCTACGTCGAGGTTCAGAAATGCTTATTGGCCTCCGGATTTCGTTAATGCGAATCATATATCTCTAGTACAACTCAGTTTTCGGTAACGGATATCGAGCCGTTATCCGCCCGTTCTCGTGGGCTGATCTCGAAGACAGAGAAGCTTAAAACTGTGGGCCAGTGAGCCACTAAGACCACTGGGTATGCACAGGTACGTATGTGGAACTCTTTATGTACTGGGTATATGTCCCTGGGGCCACACGGTGTGTATCACTGGGCATGTTCCACTGGGATGAGTACATGGGGCCATTTGATATGTGTCACTGGTCATGTGCCCTTAGGTATGTGACGCTTATCAATGAGCGTCTTTTAAGCCAACCAAGGCATGCGGCATGGGGTCCACTAAGTATGTGGTGTCACGTATGACAAATAGGCAGATGCATTAACGACTGCCTGAGGGATCACTTGAGCAATCTGAGCAAATGGGGTGGTGCTTATTGTCCTACTCAAGCCTCCCATTGTGAACATCCCTTTTTACGTTTAAATGTTTGGCTAAGACTGGAGCTAAGATTGCGCGAACTATTAGAAATATTTTATCGAAGAATATCACCACAACCATCTCACGATAACTGTTGACAGTAAGGCAGTTTTCATTGAAGCAATGTAGCGGCACAACATATTTGTTACCGCCGAAATGCGTCATGTATAAGGCGCGTACTGCAAAATGCCCTTACGCGCTTCCTTCTAGACAAGTTGCGATATCAGCGGCGGCGCCGGGATGGGTGCACGAAGTTCATTGCGCGGCTACAGATTGCAACGGTGGCATACTGGTTCGTATTAGCTGTGTGCAACAGTCACATGCATAGACGCTGGGAAGCATATATACACTGCAACCAGTTTTACTAAAACACTTTACATTTATTACTTAAATTCGCATCACAGGTCAAATCAGGAGGGCTTCAATGTCTTGACGACACTTTATAAACATCGTAATTTAGATTACAATGAGCAAAATCATCTACTTTTTCCATCTCCCGCCTTCCCTGTGTTTTCCCGTAATTTAAATGAGTGCGTTTAATTTTGACGCCCTATATTCACGTGCACAATGAAGGCGCCTTGCGCATACACTCCTTTTAAATATATCTCCTTTTCAATATTATCCTTTAAATAATCTTCTTTTAAATATGTCCGACAATTTTGTAATCTTGTCCTTAAGGCAAGATTATATGGCAGAAACCATTCATTTCATCAACACACGGTACGCGTATAGCCTTGTACATTCAAGATTGCGCTCGATCACCAGTGAATATTCTGGAAAGTAGGCAAGACACTAAGAAATGGGGGAAGAACTTACGCGTAAGTTGGCATTCGTCGATTAACTACTGGGCTTGCAGCTTTCGTTCAGATTTTAGTGATTCTTAGGTACGAGATTAAGAAAATGAAGGCTAGAGCTAGAACATCGCACTTACACGCAACCCGTAACACCAGTGCTGGTCGTCCAAAATCCTTGCCGAAAGTGGCACAGTACCATTGATTTGAGGACGTGCCCTGGAAAAGGAAGAAAAATAGGCCTGCGTTAAAGATAGGTCCAATCGGCTTCTTTTTTGTTGTTTGTTTGTTTGTTTGTTTGTTTGTTTGTTTGCTTGCTTGTTTGAGAGCACGCAGCTTTTCTATGATTTGCATCGACAATTTTCAGGCCTGTTACAGCGGCTACTTCAAGTTTAATATTTGACAAAGCGCGTAAACCATCTTCATGTCCATACAAGGCAATAAATACTTACTGTCACTTCGCAATACTGAGATTGCAAGTCTTAGGATTATAAAGTATCAGCGACATGAAGGTATAATGCATTGCTTGCAACAAGTCAGGATCAAACCTAATATTCTGATAGAGTATTCTTATTTCAGCAGAAAAAGATGAACCCAAGAGAATGTAATGCATAATGCATTTAGACAACAATGACACCAGGCATAGACCATAGCGAAATTGCATGCAGCTACATTATTCTGGGGCAAAATTCACTAGGTAAACTTACAAAAACATTTTGGCTTAGGAAAGATCTGACGAAACAAATAGTTTCACAAAGCTGAAACCATTTATAAGATCATAAGCTTGCAACGCCTGCCGCTGCAAAGACGAGCGCTGTGGTCTACAAAAAGCGTGTATGCAATGATAGCAGAGGTGTGAATTTCAGTATTTGCGTCAAACGTAACCGCAATCTATTCACAATACTTACCCAGCCGTCACATCTTTCAACGGAAGAAGGAGCTTCAACCATACTGGGGTAGTAGTCTTACGAACACAATTATGTCTACAGGCGCCGCTCGAGTTGACGCGGGTAAGCACTGGAACGCGCTGTTGCGGGCGACTGACCAGATGCCACAACTGATAGCCGAGGATAGCGCGTGTTTTCTTCTTTGTGGAGCGCTATGATTTGTCGTGTCGAAGTGCATGGAGCAACACAGTTACTTGGGTGAGTTCGCTAGGCCTTGCAGACGTGTAAATACGCCTGTGAGACAAATACGAAATACGGGACTAGACACACGTAGTGCTGCGCGTTACGCGTGTCTTGTCCCTCCTTTTGTTTTTATCCCTTAGGTGCCTTCACGCGCCTGCAATGCATTAACCAGTTTTAGTGCATAATTGTAGTGGGGATGCGCTGCTGTGGACGGCAGTAGCCTTATTTTTGTGCTACTAACCTCTACCTAATGTTTGATAAGCTGTGTTTCTCCATGCGCGCCATAGTGTTATTTTCATACTCGTCATGACACTATGTTCGGTAGTAGTAAGTAGACGTGTGGTATCCGTTTCTGGCAACCTTCAAGCTTGTAATGTATCGTTTTTCAAAGACTTCTATAACTTTTTTCTAGTCGAACTTTTCGCTCGCTCATCGGGATTCGGATGAATATTTGTCCAGAAGCTTTTGGAGCTATATTTCTCCATGCGGGATCAAACAACAATAAAGAAAGAACGCCTAAACGTTTGTAATTATCAAAACATGAGGCTGTTGGACAATTCGCTGTCGTCTTCTTTTCTGTTAGCGTGAGCTTTTGCAATATATTGCTCATAGTTTCAATTCAGCACTAAGTCGAAGTGACGTAGTGTCTTTGCCCACGGTTTCGCTCATCCTGCACCTTATGGTGCGAGAGAACTGATGCATATGACAGGCAGCAATCCTGTCTGCGATACGACAGGGACGTCCCTGTGATGGCATGTAAAAACAAGAAATGGTGAATAAAGTCACGTACGCCCTTCATACTAAAATAACGTGAACTGCTCGAGCAAGCGTGATGCGGTGAATAAAAAAAGAACCTCATGAACGGAGCGAATATTCGTCGAATGACTCCTCTTGTAGTCAATCATGGTAAAGGAAAGCGTACGAATACTATTTATCTGTGGGTAACAACGTATGTGCGGAGAGCACCTGTCGGACTTGTCTGTACATCTTGATCTTAATTGACTAAATCCATGCCACCATGAAGCGTTGTATGCTAAGGCAGCATGGTGTCGTTATAAAGCGGCCTGCGATACAATATACCGTTTGTCCCAGCGGACATTAGCGAAATAAAGCTTAATACATAGCAGAGAGAGAGAGAGTAAACTTTAATGAACACCAGCAGTTCTGTCGGCTGGGCCTAGGCCTCCCACGATGGGACGTCGAGGTCTTGCCTCTTCGCCGCTTCGTAGGCCTGCTGGGTCGCCCAGAGTTGGTCGTCGAGATGGGAGCTGCGCAGGGCGGCTCAGAAACAAAATATTAAATAAGCAAAATATAACCCAGAAACTGTGTGATGACACAAATAAAAGACAAAAGGAAGAGGAAAGATGCACAATTAATGGTTTTTACACAGCTTCTAATAAGCACAGGAGCATTAAAGGAAATGAATCAGACAGCAAATAATTCTTGAGTTCGTATTTGAAACAGTAAAAGGTAGATGACAACTTGGAATATGGAAGACTGTTCCATAGGCTAAGCGCGCAAAAAGGGGAAGCCATCTTTCCGTAATTAGTAGACATAAAGGCAACAGGAAATTTCCGTGTGCTGCAAACCTTGTGTTATTAGCATTAAAAAGGAGATCAGAACTAACGAAGTTGTAAGAAACTTGTTGAGTTAATAATTTGAAAAATAATATCGCTAAATGATACTTAAACAAATTGGTAACTTGAAGAATACGATTTGTACGTAGTTGCGAAGAGACGTTAGAGAGAAAAAATGGCTTTGCGTTATAATGCGGATAGCCTGACTTTGAATGTGCTGAATAGAGGAAAGATAACAATGATAAGTAATACCCCAAGAAGCGATACCATAAAGGATATGACTATGAAAGAAAGCGAAGAATAACGATAATAATGCTGCTTTGGAAAAAAATGCACGTGATTCGAGTAGTGCTGTAACGCCAAATGCTGTTTTTTGTTTGATGTGTGCAATGTGGTTAGTAAACTTAAGGTGGGGATATAATTTGATACAGAGGATAGAAGCACTAGTGGAGGCCGGAATGTCATGTCAATTAAGAGTTATGGTCGGAGAACAAGGTAAATGTCTCTATGATGACTTAAATACCATGAATTGCGTTTTCGTAGGGATTGCAATTAGAAAATTGGCGTCACACCATTCAGTGATTTTTGACAGATCACTGTTTAGTTTCAAAGTTAGCAAAAGTAAGGATTTATCCGAGAGTGCAACAGTCATATTGTCTGCGTATAATATAGGTAGGGTATAATTAAGTCACTCAGGTAAATCATTTATATAAATGGAAAATAATAGTCGACCTGAAATCGAGCCCTAAGACACTCCTTGGTTAATAATTTTGCTTTCAGAGAAAGCCCCGCCTGCGTACACTGTGAATTCACGATTAAATAGATAACGCATTATAATATTAAGTGCGCGACCAGAACTTCCACTAGACTCGAGTTTAGTAAACAAAACTTTGTGGTTTATTGTATCAAAGGCTTTAGTAAAGTCTAAAAAGACTGAGCCAACAAAATATCCGAGATCAAGTGAATGTCGAATATAATCAGTTAATGTGAGCAAAGCCAAGTTAGTCGAGCTTCCTGAACGAAAACCGAATTGACATGGCTTTAGCAAGCTAAATTTGTTAAGGTAGCTGTTAATACGACTAAGCACTAATTTTTCTACATCTTTACTAATTGAAAGTAAAATACATATAGGACGATAGTTTCCGACTTGAGCTTTGTCGCCCTTTTTATGAACAGGAATGACTTTAGGTTTTTTTAGACTTCTAGGGAATACACTGGTTTTTAACATGAGTAAAACTCTTGCTAGGGCTGGGGCTGTATAACGCCAAACTATTCAAATATGTTTTTATTCCAATCTCCTGACGTTAAATTTGCATAACCGCCGACGCAAGCATCGGGCGGTCACCCGCAGGGTTGTATGAACAAACCAATCAAGTGCTCCCCTCGTTCATAGGTCACTTTTGCTTGCTTGAAGAACGAATAACACTGCGTGCACTGAGCGGTTTGTCTTATCTAATTGGCTCACAAGAGGCGAGGAGCATGCTCGAGTGGAGAGGGAATCGATGCGGCCCAGGCACTGCACTGAATATCGATAACCGGATGAAGAAGGTGGTGCCGGCGTCTGCGATTGGTCCGCTTTCTCTTACTTAGCTTGTGGTGGCTCGTCGACAATCGCGGCGGCATGGAACGGAAGCTTAAGAACGACGCGAAAACGGTCCCTCAACAAAGAAGAGCTGGAAGAACGAGGTCCTAAATGTGCCGAAAGTTCTCGAAAACCTTACACGGCCACGCAAAAAGTTTTATTACACGCAAGTGAACCCATGCTCTCCGGCAGGAGCGAGTAGCCAGTGTCGGAGCGATCGGCAGCAGCCATCTTTTATTCTTTTCGGAACGGGGCAGCCTGTGGCTATTCAGAAGAAAATTCATTTCTGTTCGGCATATTAATGCATCTTTAATGGGTACGCGTCACTTTCACGCGGTAAGTTTTTGCGATTTTGTGACGCCGCACGTGAGAGGCAGGTGAAGTGGGTGCAGCACGAAAACTTTTGACCAATAGCCGAGGGCTAAGGGTAAGAATACGTTGAATCATAAATCACTATATTTGTTTTGTTCGGTCAAATTATGCATATTAAGTGTGTACACGTCATATCAGATGGGGAGCTATCGCGGTTTTCATGACGTCGCGTGACAGACAGGTGAAGTGGGGGTGGTCCAAAAAAGTTCTTGACCAATCGCGGTGGCCTGATTGAAGAATTGGAATAGAAAAGTTTGGAATAGTTTTACGTTATGGGGCAGCCCTAGTTGGTTCATGCTTGGATGAGTAAAGACAAGGCGCAAAAGACCAGGACTGAAGAAGGACACAAACGACAGGACCGGCGCCGCTCACAAGTAAGTTTATTTCCGCAACAAGCCTGCTTTATTTAGGTCAATCAAGCCGATTCACTCACAAACCATTAGAAGTACAATGCAGCAATCCATCGAACAATGAGGAATCATATCTGGCACAAAAGATCAAATGAGCAAACAAGAACCACACGAAGAGTAGCAAGGGAAGCAATTCATCGAGCAGTCTTTACCACGCCAACGGGGAGAAAAAACGAGGCATAAAAAGTACCGTCTACGCTTCACTATCAACTATCCAAAACATAACACCATTCAAACGCCTAAGGCCCAGTCAGTGACAAAACCCACACGACTATGGGAATAATTACCAACGAATAACACGGAAAAACATGAAGAAAGGACGTCTAAGTACAGCGTCTGCGTCAAAATTAATATCTCTGTAGTGGGTAATATGCATGTGGCACTGTGCGGACTGCCACCGCTGCGGCGCGAGACACGAGCGCGGGTTGTTGATGCGAAGCGCTAGGACTCGTGATCTAGAGCTACCTGCGATCCCTCGAACGAGCTACAATAAACCCCATTTCATTTGGTGGAGGTGCGGGGTAACCTCGAAAACTGGAACTCCGAAGCCGGACGCTAACGACTGCTGCCACCATGCCTGACGAAACCACCCAGGAAGATGCACCACAGCCTCCGACGATCATCGTTTCCGGTGCATTGCGCCAGCGTGATCCTGCCATCTTTAGCGGCCCCGATGATCATGACGTGGAGGATTGGTTGTCATCTTACGAAAGGGTGAGCCAGCATAACAAGTGGGACGACATCACGAAGTTGCACAATGTGCTGTTTTACTTAACCGGCGTCGCGAACCTCTGGTTCCGAAACCACGAACACGATTTCACAACGTGGAGCAGATTCAAGACAAGTTTCACAGAAATGTTCGGGCGCCCCGCTGTGCGCAAGCTTCGCGCAGAACAACGCTTACGGGGGCGCGCGCAACATCACGGTGAAACGTTCACAAGTTACATCGAAGATGTCATTGACCTGTGTAAGCGCGTGAATTCGTCAATGGCGGAACAGGACAAGATAAAACACATTATGAAAGGCATTGATGAGGACGCATTTCAAATGTTGCTAGCGAAGGATCCGCGTACCGTGGCCGAAGTTATCAACTTGTGCCAAAGTTTTGACGAGCTACGGAAACAACGCATCTTAGCTCGGCGCCCACCGCCTACGGAAGATTCGTTAGCAGCATTGGTTATTGGCGACAACCACACAACTTTGCTGACGCAAATAAAAGAATTTGTGCGCGAGGAGGTCGCGCGACAGCTCTCGATTTTGCCGACCACGGAGAAGCCTTCTCAATATTTGGCTCCAGCGATCCGACAGGTAATTCAAGAGCAAGTGACCGAAGCTCTTCCACCTCCGTGTCAGCCGGCTCCTGTGGCCGCGCCTATGACGTATGCTGAAGCCGCTGCACGGGCGCCTCGTCTGCCGGGATTCTCACCTCCGCCTTCAGCGCCTCTCCAGCCGGTGTTCTCTCATCCGCCCGCGCCTCGCCAGCAGGTCGCTGCCTTTTTCAACGCACAGCAGCAAGGTACAAATCCTTGGCGCACTCCTGACAACCACCCAATATGCTATGCCTGCGGTACACCGGGACATGTAGCGCGCTTCTGCCGCCGGCGCTTGCCGGCCTTCGTGGGCACCGCGCGACCACCCAGCTCCGGCTTCCGACCTTTCCGTATGCCTTCACGACCACCACCGGAAGTCTACGCTGCTGATGACATACCAGCACCGCAGTCACAGCTCTACAATACTCGTCGCTCGCCTTCGCCTCGTCGGCGCTCACTCTCACCCATGCGTCGTAGGCCCAGTGCCAGTACTACTGAGGCGGAAAACTGATTTCCGCAGTTCCTGAGGCACGAACTGCGTCATCGTCGGAACATCAAAGTCCTCGTTTTTCCCCCGCTAACGTTATTGAAGTGTCTGTTGATGGCATCAAATGTCTTGCGCTCGTCGATACAGGTGCTGCTGTATCTGTGATTAGTGAGAAACTTTGCCGTGAATTACGGAAAGTGACCATGATGCCTTCGGTATTATTGCTTAGAACAGCCAGTGCACAACAAGTTCAGCCAGTCGCTATGTGCACTGCCAGGGTGTTGATTCGAGACATTTTGTATTCGATTGATTTTTTTGTGCTAACTTGTTGCTCCCACGATGTGATTCTCGGTTGGGATTTTCTGTCGCGCCATCACGCCGTCATTGACTGTGCACGTGCTGAGGTTCAGTTCTCCGTTCTGTGCGATTTGCCATCTCACGACTTTCAAGTTCATGATGTTACCAGGATCTGTGTAGCTTCAGATACTGACCTTCCCCCTCACAGCGCGGTATTTGTCCCTCTTTCATGCGCATCGCTTGCCGAAGCGACGGTCATGTTTTCACCCGCTGCCGTCTTCATTCGCCGCCAGCCTATATTGTTGCCTTTCGCCCTCCTCACGGTTCACCATGGGGCTGCAGAAATACTGATTTCTAACCCAAATTCGTACACTTTGGCTTTACACTGTGGCGAGACTATTGGTACCATCCAGACTGTGGACGCTGACGTTATTGTGCATTTCCCTGTTCCCGACGACGTGGATACTGCCAACGTAACAGCACTGGCACCCCATGTGCCATCTAACCAAGTACCACCGGATGTTTTTGTCGCTCTATTGCCGATGACCTCGAGCCGACACAACGTGAGCGGCTTATTACTCTTTTAAATGATTTTCACGCCTCTTTTGACTGCAACCAAGCATCATTAGGCCGCACGAGTACCGTCTCTCACCACATTGATACGGGACACCACGCACCATTACGCCAGCGTCCGTACCGCGTGTCATCCACCGAGCGTCGTGTCATCGCCGAGCAAGTTGAAGACATGCTTGAACGTGGTGTCATCAAGCCATCCTGCAGCCCTTGGTCATCTCCTGTAGTACTCATTAAGAAAAAAAGATGGCTCGATTCGTTTCTGTGTGGACTATCGTCGCCTCAACAAGATTACACGAAAAGATGTCTATCCTCTACCGCGCATAGATGACGCCCTGGATTGTCTTCATGGTGCCGAATTCTTTTCTTCTTTGGACTTGCGATCGGGCTATTGGCAAGTGCCAGTGGATGAATCCGACCGCTCGAAGACAGCTTTTATTACGCCTGATGGCCTGTATGAGTTTACAGTAATGCCATTCGGCCTCTGCAATGCACCCGCGACATTCGAAAGGATGATGGACAATCTTCTACGAGGCCTCAAATGGAAGACGTGCTTGTGTTATTTAGACGACGTGGTAGTTTTCTCCCCTGATTTCACCACTCACCTCTCTCGTCTATGCGAAGTCCTTACTTGCCTTACCACCGCCGGCCTTCAACTTAACTTGAAAAAGTGCCGCTTCGGAGCCCGCCAGCTGACCATACTTGGCCATGTCGTGTCCAAAGACGGCGTCCTTCCCGACCCTGACAAACTTCGTGCTGTCGCAGAATTTCCGCGGCCGACTACAGTGAAAGAGCTCCGCAGTTTCGTCGGTCTTTGCTCTTATTTTCGCCGCTTTGTGCGCAATTTTGCCTGCATCATCGCTCCCCTGACGAAGCTCCTGGCTGGCTCTGGTGACCTTCGTGACTGGACTCCGGCATGTGACCAAGCCTTCACCACTTTGCGTCGTCGGCTTACCTCACCACCTATTCTACGCCACTACGACCCGAGTGCACCGACTGAAGTTCATACCGACGCCAGCGGCGTTGGTCTTGGGGCCGTCCTTGCACAACGGAAGCCTGGCTTTCCAGAATATGTGGTTGCATATGCGAGTCGTGCTCTCACGAAGGCAGAATCCAATTATTCTGTCACGGAAAAAGAATGTTTAGCTATAGTTTGGGCCTTAAACAAATTTCGCCCTTACTTGTATGGCCGTCCGTTCGACGTTGTGACGGACCACCACGCGCTCTGCTGGCTTGCGTCACTGAAAGACCCGTCGGGGCGTCTTGGACGTTGGGCTCTTCGGATCCAAGAATTTGACATTCGCGTCATTTATCGATCCGGGCGCCAACATTCTGATGCAGATGCGCTCTCCCGTGCGCCCATGCGATCCGACGAAAGGCCACCTTCATCCATAGAGTGCCCGGTTGCTACGCTTGCTGTTACTGACATGCCGTCTGAACAGAGAAAAGATCCGTGGATTCTGTCTCTCATTGACATTCTTAGCAGTTCTTCAACGTCTACATGCCCTCGAGCCATTCGTCGCCAAGCCACCCACTTCGTGCTACGGGACGCCATCTTGTACCGCCGAAACTATCAGCCCGACGGTCGCAAATGGCTGCTAGTTGTCCCTCGCCATTTGCGTTCCGACGTTTGCACGTATTTCCATGCAGACCCACAACAAGCTCATGCTGGCGTCCTGAAAACCTACGAGCGGCTCCGCCAGCGGTACTACTGGCGCGGCATGTATTCTTATGTCCGCAAATACATTCGGTCATGTGCAGCCTGTCAGCGACGCAAGACATCTTCTCATCCGACAGGCCCTCTGCAACCTTTACCGTGTCCTGCACGTCCTTTTGATCGGGTTGGCATCGACCTTTATGGGCCTCTTCCGTGCAGTGCTGCCGGAAATCGTTGGATAATTGTCGCAGTAGACCACCTGACAAGATATGCTGAAACTGCTGCACTTGCTTCGGCTGCTGCTCGCGACGTCGCCGCATTCATCTTACGGCATTTCGTCTTACGGCACGGCGCACCGCGAGAACTACTCAGTGACCGAGGCCGTGTCTTCTTGTCCGAAGTTATTAATGAGCTACTCGCCGCGTGCCGCGCTATTCACCGCACCACTACGGCGTATCACCCACAAACTAACGGTCTAACGGAACGATTCAACCGCACCCTTGGGGACATGCTTACCATGTATGTTGCGTCGGATCATTCAAATTGGGACGATGTCCTCCCTTTTGTGACGTACGCATACAATACCGCCGTTCAGGCTACCACAGGCTTCTCACCATTTTTCCTTCTTTATGGGCGTGAACCATCCACTACCCTCGACACCGTACTACCATATCACCCGGATGCCTCTGAATTCACCCCTCTTTCCGAAGTTGCTCGCCATGCTGAAGAGTGCCGCCAACTGGCTCGCTCGTTCACGTCGGATACCCAAGGAATCCACAAAGATCGCCACGACAACGATCAGCCCACACAGTCCTTCGCCGTGGACTCTCACGTCTGGCTTCGGCTGCCCTTCCAAGCTCCAGGCCTTAGCCCAAAGCTTGCTCCGAAATATCAAGGTCCGTACCGGATCGTCGCGTGTACTTCGCCTGTGAATTATGTGGTCGAACCGGTGCCGCCATCTTCGGACAAACGCCGCCGTGGCCGCGAGACTGTTCACGTCAGCCGCCTGAAGCCGTATTACGACCCCCTTATCGTGTCATCGCCTTAGGTCGCCAGGATGGCTCCTCTTCGCCCCGGGGGTAATTGTAGTGGGTAATATGCATGTGGCACTGTGCGGACTGCCACCGCTGCGGCGCGAGACACGAGCGCGGGTTGTTGATGCGAAGCGCTAGGACTCGTGATCTAGAGCTACCTGCGATCCCTCGAACGAGCTACAATAAACCCCATTTCATCTCTAATAGTCGCTCACCTAAAAAATTGATAAAACATGTGACCGCGCGAGAAATTAAGCATGTGACAAACAATGAAATGGACAGAACACTTGAACAATGAAGCGTCTAAAGAACAGGGTCTGCGTCTAATGAACAGCGTCTGCGTCAAAACGAAAAACACGAGGAAATAAAAAAGGCAACAAGACATGTAAGAGCCACTAGAAAATCATCAACAAAATAAAAGATAAATAAATGGAAGGAAGAGAGACTTAAAAAACCTAAATGAAATCACTCTATCATGAGGCCTGAGCAATACCTTCTAAAAAAGTAGTCTCCTTGTCACTAAGTACAATGGACGGCCTGTTGACGCATTTGCTTCCCTCTTTCTTGATGAAATAGGCTTCCACAATCTCCCGCTCGAACCTATCTTTTCCTAACTTCAAAAATTTAGTTTTGTCGAACTAAGTGCGGTAATTAGTGCAGTCTCTGCAATGCTCTGCAAGGAAGCTCCCTTCATTGTTGCGCAGATTACGGCAATGTTCCATTGCACGTTCATTGAAGCATCGATCTGTTTGTCCAATGTAACTGCAACCACAGCTTAGACGCATTTGGTACCCCGCACGTGTCCTGCATTCAGTGAACTTTTTCTGATGCTGAATTGAACAAGCCGGGCGTTTCTCTCGGTTGATGGCACAAAGCTTAGACAATTTGTAAGGCGCCGAGAAGACAACCTGAACATTATGCCTGCTCGCCACTTTCTTGTCTAATTGTCTAAGCTTTGTGTATTTTATACGCCTGGTCATACCACTGCTTCCCGAGCGCCTGGTCCTACCACCGCTTCCCAAGAGCATGCACCCGACTCACCACGTCGCGAGACGCAACAAACGAGCAAGCGACCTTCAAAAGAAGTTTGGTAACGGCGACGAGGTGGTATACGTAGACACCGCGCGTTATGGAGAAGGAAGAAGCCCACACGCCATCGTGGTTGTAGACAACACGGGTAAGTGCCTCGCGAGCGCCATGGTTACCACGGGGCACACGGAGGCGGCCGAAGAAGCTGCAATGGCCCTAGCACTCAACGCAGTGCCGAACGCTGCAATCGTAATCAGCGACTCGCAGACGGCAATCCGCGGCTTCGCGCGCGACCGCGTCTTGCGGGACGCCGCCGGCATAATCCAAAGTTTTGGCGACGGCGACTCGGCATCGCCCTAGAAACCCCAAAATTCTGTGGTCTTCCTCCTCTGGACCCCTGCACTCACCGACGTACCGCTCGCGGGCAACGGGTTGGCCCACGCCACTGCTCGAGGTCTCACACGCCGAGCCTCCGCAGATCATGTGGCTGCCACCTCCGCCCCGAAGACCGGGACGTCAGATCTGTCGGATCGAGACACTACAACAAAAACACAGCAACTACAAGAGTCAAAATGGGCGTAGGTTGATCACCTGACCACGTTTAGAGACGTCACCCAACACTACATACCGAAGTAAGCTCGCGTCTATGATGCCAGTATTCAGCACTGTCCTGTGTGTTCCTACCTTCTGTCGTCGTCGTCTCGCACTGCCCCTTCAAGATCTTCAACCACTACCAAATGGCCCAAATGTCGATCCTTCTACGACATAAAAATAAGCTGATCACCTTTTACAACATCCAAAATTCATCGAGGATTTTGAAGCACTGTTGCTCTTGAGTTGCACTTGGCCGCGTACTCCGCGGCCCCATTTGTATGGTCCCAGATCGGCGGCCGCAGCTGCTCGAATACTGCCACCCCACCTTGGCCTCGTAATATATGTGCAGTGACGACTTGGAACAAAGTGAGTCAGCGCATCAAAATTGACAGCTTGAACGTATTTGAAAGCAGCTCCAATATTGAACCGTTATGCGTTTTCTGTACGGTGCCGCGCTGTATTCTGTTGTGCACTGGAACCTGCGTTCTTATCAGGCTGGTGAATTTATAGTAACGTTGGCACTGATTACAGTGTCGAAGTTGAGTGATTCGTCTTGACTTCTATGAGGTGCAACATGGGCTGCCACAGACACAGCCGTTAGGCTCGAGGCATTGACGTCACCAAACTATGTTTTTATTACCCTGCTCCGAAATTGCAGTGTACGAATCTTTGTGTATTTCGCCTTTGTCTGAATGCAGCCGCATGAACCTGAAACGAATTCTTGACATGGTGCGTGGCATCATCGTGTTTTTCCAGCTAAGGAGAAGCCAAGGAGAAGTGATGAATGCTGATAAAACGTAAAAGTGCGATAGACAGAGAAACGTGCCTGTACGGATGTTACGTTGTGAGGTGTGCTGTTATATATTTGACCGTATAGGCCATGACTTACTGGAACTCCAGACCGGCACAGATAACCGGCTTCTATGCAAGACGCCTGTGCCAATTCTCGTTCAACCGTTGGTTCTTGGTGGCATTTTTATGACCTTAGAGGAGGGGGGCGGGGGCATTCTGTAAGTGTCTACCAAGTGCACACGTATATTTCGTCTGCTGCTGGAGTGCTGATTGGCTGGGGGCGTCTGTCTCCTTCTGACGCTTACCCCAGCCCAACCAATCAGAACATCAGCAGCAGACTAAATGGACATGTCCACTAGGCGGACATCTACAGGATATCTCCCCCTCTCCCACTCGTTCGTCTGCTGCTCTATGCACAGCTGGAGGAGCATTGCTGTGGTGAACTTCTTGCATATTCGATTATTTTTACGAACGCAGTTGTGATGTCACATGGCTGTGATCGGTCACTTGTCTCCCAACGTTGATTGCCCAAACCTGAAAAATATCGGCGCGTGCAGTATGCTGCTCTGTGATACCGGTGTCATACGGTCACTTTTGATCGCCATCGGGCCCGATCCGGATCGGATTCCTTGATCGCAAGTCGACAATGATTGCTGATACACGGTGCAACAATGTCGGGTGAGTTTATTGGAATTCAAGCGTACCAGGGGCCTTATAACGTAAAACTATTTCAATGTTTTTATTCCAATCCCCTGGCGTCAAATTTACGTGACTGCCGACGCAAGCATCGAGCGATGATTTGTAGCGTTGCCTGAACAGCCCAATCAAACGCTCTCCTCGTTTGTAGGGAGTCACTTTTGTTCGCTTTCAAAACGAATAACATTGCCTACTTTGAGTGATCTTATCTAATTGGCTGACAAGAGGCGAGGAGCACGCTCAAGTGGAGAGCTTTTGGATGGGGCCGAGCCAGTGCACTGAAATTAGATGACCCTCTGCTTCCCTCCTACCCTCTCTCTCCTTTACTGCCATCGCCACCACCCTGCTGGCGCTGAGCCGTGCTCTCTCATGGGTTGCAGAAGATAGTGCCAGCCTTTCCTCCTTTCCCCACAAGAACCACTTCTCTCTCTCTAGATGACCGGATGCATAGCGAGGTGCCGGCTTCTGCAATTGGTCCGCTTTTCCTTACTTAGCTGGCGGTGGCTTGTCTGACAAGAGGCGAGAAGCACGCTCAAGTGGAGAGCGTTTGGATGGGGCCGAGCCAGCGCACTGAAATTAGATGACCCTCTACCTCCCTCCTACCCTCTCTCGGCGGCGTGCAACGGACAGCTAGAGATGCCGCTAAAACGGATCCTCAGCAAAGAGTTGACAGAGCAAAGTCTTATACGTTCCGAAAGGGGTCGATAACGTTATAGTGCCACGGAAAAATGATTATTATAGGCAAATAAATGCATGCTTCGCGGTCGCTCCCAGCAGGCCGTGCCTGAGCGATCGGCGAGAGCCATCTTCTATTCCTTTCGGAACCTGACAGTTTCCCGATAATTTCAGCTTTGTTCGGAATATTATTGCATCTTCAGGGCGTACACGTCACTTTGACTCAATGAGTCTTCGCGATTTTGTGACGTCCAGTGACAGACCGGTGAAGTGGGTGCAGCCTGAATCCTTTTGACCTATAGCAGAGGGTTAATGGAAAAAAGGCGTCGAATCAGAAATAATTATTTCCCTTTTGTTCAGTGGATTCATGGATAATCAGTGTGTACACGTCATGTCATATTGGGAGCTATAACGGTATTCGCGACGTCGCACGACCGACAGGCTAAGTGGGGGTGGGCCAAAATGTGTCTGACCAATCGCGGAGGACTGACTGCACAATTAGAATAGAAAAGTTTAGAATAGCTTTACGTTAAGCGCCCAAAGCATTTTCAAAGTGGTATAAGTGTACAATTTAGAACTCCATTATTTCAAAAGAAATGTGTCGTTTGGCATTGTGGCTAAAGCTAATGTCTGCTGATGGCTTGCAGCACTCGGAACTACATAGGCGTCGGCTTGTAATCGCCATCAAGATTTCCTATCGCGACTATCTGGGTAGGGATTAAGGAAGATCGCAACCATTTAGCCACACTTGACCAGTTCGAAGTCGATCCGGATCGGGCCGGATCGCGATGGAAACTGACCGTGCGACACCAGTACAAAACAGCATTAAATAACGACTTGCATTTCCTTTTGCCACGCACTAACAAACCACACATTAAGCCACACTGCTTATAAATTCGTAAAGTTGACAAAAGCTTCCTTGTCCCATTTTCAAATTGCACTTCTCAGCGTTTTACAACTGAAAACCAACGTAATGTTCGAGGGCGGAATAAGGATCACTTATTTGAACTCTTGAGTGTTGCCCGTAAGTTCATAAAGAATGCGCTTACATTTTTACTGTGTCGGCAACCTTCACGTCATTGTTATGCTGCCGCCGTGTCATGCAGAAAAGCTACATTGGCAGTTTGGATAGAGTTCCATTTACGTGACATAATTAGGGCAATGCAAAGCGTGTGAAAGCATTGTGATACCTGTGCAAGCTTTCAACTTCCTTAAACGTGAAGCAATACTAAAGAAAGCTCACATTTTGTTGAAACACCTCTGCCTATTTCCGCAGACATCGGAGGCAGAAATTACTTCCGAAAAACTTAGATCCTTTGCCTGGCTGAGGCTCGCATTGCGGTACTTTGCAGAAAATCATAATCTGTGACATTAGCGTAGCTGTAATCAGTTCAAAAAAGCTGCCAGAGGCCAAGAATGAAGACACCTACCGTCTGCACATTTTTGCAGTGCGTGTATATGTATGTCATCCTCACGATTCTCGTTCGTCGTTCTTAGTAAATATATTGACAGGTGTCTTTGTTTATCGGGCGGCCACGTTTCACTGCCTAACAAGTGTTATGGGACAGCGCTGGACGCGCCTGCATGTATGGGAAGCTTTTCGAAAATTATCAATGGTTCTATCCGCTGTTATTTGTCGTTTCGTCGCCGAACCTTCTGTAATCTGATTTCATGTGTGCGCGACGCGAATGGCATAGAACTTTCTGAAAGTCACGCGGGCATCAGCGATTACTCTGAGACCTTCGATGATTGATGTACAAAAGCCAACGCGCTCGACCCGCTGATCAGATTTCGATGACGGCCGACCGCATTCGCCGCTATTGCTGTGTTTTGAGTGTAACTTGTTTTTGTTGGCACAAGTTCGCCCAATAAAACGCTAGTTTCGCCATTCACAGCTTTGCCTTCTTCACCGTCACTACTACGTGATACCTGGTGGAGGTGCTAGTGCGTCCATGTGTACATATGTATAATATCTATATGTATATGAATATAAATGTATATGTACCGAACGCCCCCGCGAAGCCGCGATCCAAGCCCGAAAACCGAGAACAACACCAACGTCGCCAATTACCAGCGAGCTAGCCGTAGGCAGCGAGGACTGCTATCGGAATACGGACCTCTTCTCGAGATGACCAGGAAGATCGTTATCAACTCCACAACCACAATGGCTGCACCAGCGTCCCCCATCGTGCTTCAACTAAGGGATCCACGTACCTTCCATGGAGCTTCGTCGAAGGATCCGGAAACCTGGCTCGAGACTTTCGAAAGGATCTCGGTCTTCAACAACTGGACCTGTGAGGTCAAGCTGCGCCACGTGTACTTCTCCTTGGAAGATGCCGCGAGGACATGGTTCGAGAGCCGGGAGTCCACCCTTACAACGTGGGAGCTGTTCCGAACTAACTTCCTGAGGACCTTCACGAGCATCGTCCGGAAAGAAAGGGCCGAAGCTCTATTGGAAGCCCGAATGCAGCTACCGAACGAGAACGTCGCCATATTTACGGAATAAATGAGCCGTCTATTCCGCCACGCCGACCCAGGAATGTCCGAGGACAAGACAGTCCTACACCATTCGCGTCGCGCACACATGAAATCAGATTACATAAGGCTCGGTGACAACAGACAATGGATAGAACCATCGATAACTTTCGAGAAAGTTGGAATGCATGCAGGCGGATCCTGTGCTGTTCGATAACATTTATTCGGCGGTGAAACGTGGTGACCTAAAAACAAGGACACGTGTCAACATCATTATTTAATATTATATCTCATTATTATACCCTTGCACAGGAGTGTAATAAATGAATCTTTTAAGTGATTTTTTCCCTTCTTCCACGGATACAACCAAAGAGAAGTTACGCCTTCTGGCGGCTTTATTGGTTGTTTTCCTGTCTTGCACCACTCCTCCTACTCTTGCCTCGCTCTCCAAATAGAATAGATTCGTGAATTTCCTTTGAAATTTTTTTCGAGAGTTGTGCAATCAAACACAACGTGCTTTCCACCAGCTAAAATAGCAGCGTGAGTGCTGGAACAGGCTGCAGAAGCAGAACACAGCGAACAAGTTATAACTCGCTCCGCTCGTAGGTTCTCTTCCTAGCGGCAAAAAGGGTGAACCAGGCCAGGTGCCATGGAGAAGGGACATCTGCGCAGGTCTGGAGTAGGTCGCGGTGTAGGCAGCCACGGATTCTCTCTACATTTGTATTTCATTGTGCCTTTCGTAGACCCGGTTGCTCTCGACAGAGGCTCTATATGCGAAGGCGGCGCGCGTTTTGTCGTGGGTTGGCGCTCGACAAAAAACGTTCACTAACACCTTGACGGTGTTCCAGAGCGCTGACATTGAGCCTGTGTGCAGCATTAGAACCGTACCTGGAACCGTGTGCACGGTGAACCCCTATCATACCGATGAACGTGTGTGTGCGGCTGGCCTTATGCAAGCCAGCCTTAGGCCATATGAATTATTATGTAGATTTCTTTAGTGCAGCTCTCAGGCACCCGTTCCTGCGTTTCGCGTGGCGTCCTCGGCCTAACCGAGCGAAGGAGCGCAGTGGGGAATGAAATACGGCGATAATGAAAAGAGCGCGAGGAGGAAAGCGAAGGAGGAGGGTACGAGGGTATGACGAAAGCCTGAGAAAAAGAGTGTATTACCGCGAAAGGCGGGCTCTGCAGCGATGATGGCTACGAGATGGCACCAGAGTAGAGCACGTCGTCTGTTCACCGATAACATCACCGGTAGCATATATCAAAACAAAGCACTGCATGAGCGGAGGTCTGTCTGCAGCGGCGGCTGTGAACCGCGCCCAAGCGTCGCCCACCCGTTGCCTCTCGCGATCTCCCGATTATTGAGACAGTCGCGCCACACATCGCTCCGTTTGCAACGTGCCGCACGAGACAGATTGTCCGTGCCAGCCAATATATCGCGAAATGAAAAAACGCGCTCTAATTTCCAATTAGAGAGTATAGTAATCGCCGGTGATATTTTCCCTTCCGTAATTAGTATGCAAATAAAGACATTTGGTCGCTTTGTAGTACGGCGGTGGTGGTTATGTTGCTACAGTCGGGGTTAGCCTGGCAGATCAGTCTGCAATTGCTGACTGAGCTTTTCTTTCTTTTCCAAATATTTCACCATGTGTTAATCAGTCCTGTATCTCATAGAAATGTGATAAATATTGGTGACACTTCCACTGTCATTCTCTTAACGGTGATGCGACGAACGCAGGAGCCCTATTGCGCTTGTCGGTGCTGTAGCAGGCGCCGGGAAAAAGAAGCTGCCGAAAAGGAGTGCGCAGAAATTGGCCGCCAGCCTATAACCTCATCTACAGACGCCTGATGTCCAATCATGCTATCAGCTGACGACGGTTCTTTTTTCTTGCCGTTTAATCCATGCTTTATTTTCCTGTCGCTCTCATACGACGCCGTAAGATAAGTATGCTGCCCCTTCGGTTGCAACCTAATCTTAGTGTATACATAGAAAACGCGTACGAACAGCGCAGCTTACTGAATCCTGCCCTCTTTTTTAGCGGAAGCTTCATCTCTCAAAGCCGCGACGAGCCCATATATCTGCAGTAATGTGAGAAGTAAACACTCATAACACCTATTGTTTATTGGAAGATCCTGCTACCATACATTGTTGTGAACAATTCGTACGCTTGGCAGATATATCCCCCTACATTTCGCAGCGGAACGTGATGCACCCAGTGGCATATTTCAATGAATCATTTCTTTATTTTTCAACAGCAGTTGTGGGTCCCTCAAGAAAAAAGCGTTTCCAAGTCACTTGAAAGTGCTTGAAGGCCCACGTGCATAACAGCGGTTTTACAAGCCAGATTTGCACAAATGTGCAAACAAAATCAAATAAACGAACTACTTAACAAAATGAATAAATAATGAGATACATCGAAGGCAATTATTAATTAAATACGTACGTTCAGAGAATGTTCAGTACCATTCAGCCACCGTCAGATGTTAAATACGAACGCGATATAACGCAAATAAACATAAGCACATTAAATAAAGCATACAGTTATCATTTTATTCGTAATATGACAACGTAAAATAACGACATTAACCAAGAGTTCCAAATACTTCCGGACTTTTCTTTTGCTTCATTTTAGCGAAGCCAAGGTCTCTATGTTCACATTTGTTCAGCAAAGATGACAATGTATACTTTAGATGTTGTAGAAAACAGCCCGTGCGCCAACAGAGAACAACAAACCTGTCGGCACTGCGGGTTGTGAGCCACTGTGTTGAATGCGTACGTCACATAATACTTTATGAAGCACTTTCAGTTGTTCATGAGCAAACAAATAAGAATAAAGTAAACTAGAATAAAAGATATGCTAGTACTAATTATTTTATAACGTGAAAAGAATGCGTACGAGGAGTTAGTGCGCCGTGTATTCTGCAGTGCATTGAAGTGTTTTTTGCCCTACACCTTAGCATGTTTTTTGCCCAAAGACTTGCTCACTCAATCTTAGAAAAAAGAACAAGAAACGGACACAGGCCTTCAGCACCTAGCTATTTGCAAATGCTTTCATATCTTTAGGACTGTAGTTTACGCAACTGTCTTACCAACTTAAAGCTTGCGCACACTTTAAAGTATAGTTCGGGCTGCTTTGCGTGCCTTTTTGCTCCGAAAGAAGCACTTCATTAACAGTCGGTAGAAACAGGCAAGCCAAGTCAGCGAACATTAGCATTGCCACCCAGTCATTAAGGGTAGTCTGCATCGCCTTTTAGCACGACTTTAGAAAAAAGAAACTCTAGACGAAGCCGCATTCTAAGAAAAGTTTACACCCTTTGAGTCGTATCTTGCGACACATCGATAAACATCATGTCTTGTCCGCATTTCCTTTCTTTAACGCTGCGAGCCCGGTACGTCCCAGTAACGAACGGCATGCGCGTTATCAGCATGACATAGCACTGCGGACAGCAAAGTAGCGGGCGTGACGTTTTCACGAAAGTAAACGCAAGAAAGGCAGATGATGATAATCGTTGTGCGGCGGACATGGACCCCAAAGGGCGTAAATATTTTTTAGAGTGTGCGGGAACCTTAATTGAACCGTCCTGGACTACGTAGGGTCAGGCATCAAATTCACTCTTGCTCTACGTGGCTATAAGATTAAGGTAAATCATTACTTTCTCAACGAAGGCATACAACTTTTAAGTAATTGTCAGTTTGGCCCTAATGTCGCAGCACTGGCAGCGATAGCAAGGTTCACTATAAAATGTTCACCCCCGTAAGGGTGTTTTTGTCGCACGGATAGCACCTCTACCGTTAGAACCTTACAAACGTTTATGAAAGACAACAATGGAGCCCTAACTCGATGTTCCATGACGAAAGACATACTTCAAAACTATATAACCATTCTGATAGCCTTGGGCATAGAGAAATATCCGACAACATAATTTCACACAGATAGGTTTGAAACTCTCTTGTCGGATATTTTTCTGCGTACAAAGCTGTCATAATGATTACATACTTTCCTGCTACGTCATTTGTCATCGCACGTCTAGTAAGAACGCCATTGTCGTTCTCTACAAATTTGCTAACGCTCTAACGGTAGGTGCGTTATTATTGCGACAAGAAAACTCCCTTAGGGGCGTAAACATTTTTACAGTTTTCAACGTTGCGCTTGAACGCTTCTGAGGGCGTTCTAACTATAACGTCGGTGCGACATGTTGGCGCGACGCGGTACACAAGGTAACTGCTCCCGGCCAGAAGAGGAAAAATTTGGAGGACGCTTAAGCTTCGCCTTTAACAGTGGAACGCGATAGCATTCAAAGATCGCTGACTGCTTTCCATGCTTTCCGGCAACTACAGCGTGTGTAACTGTAAGATTTATCGTGAAACGCTCGCGACAAGCGCTATGCACGAAGGCGGGCTTTCTGATGGAAAAGCAGCTTCTTGCGTGCGTCGCGATGCGGCGGAGGCGAGCGCCTGCTGGAGGTATTGCAAGGAACTGAGCGTGCCGCTCCGTGGCCTCCGAGACACCCGCGCGCCGGCGCGCGCTAACGGCGGACGCCTCTGCTGGTTTGTGAATAGTAGAAACCCTGGAAAGGGGGTTTGTTTGAGTTTTCTTGCAACCGAAATATGTTTTCTCGTATCTTCAAATTACAATCCGAGAGCTACCATGTTTATACCATGTTTCTACTTATTTTAGCGCGAGAAATACAATTTGTTCAGAAACTTGCTTGCGCCACAAGGAGGGCCTGGGTATGGGTGGTTCGAAAATGTTTTGGCCGAAACAATGTCCGATCCTGGACGCCGGACGCCATCGCCGGATTTTTTGCGACACGGTGTTCTGAGCACTATCGCGTTAAAAAAAATTGTCGACGTTACCGCCATCAGCGTTGGAATAACCTATCCATACTTCGTATTTTTAACGCAGGGACGCCTCATACATGAGTAGTGCGTGCAGCTTGACCCATCACTTGCACTTCCCACTGTGCACGCTATGCCTTCTACCAGCGCTGCGGGAAACTTCCCGCGTGACACGTACATAAATACATATTCAGACAAGATTGTCTTAAACGCATATATAGCGTGGAATCGATTCATCCCGGCAGTGCATAAATTATTTATTTTTTTGCACATTAAAGGCCGGCCCTGTGATTAAAGTTTACGTTAAAACGTTCATTGAAGAGCACTTGTACCCAATCGCACATACGTAGCAACCCATGTTGTCGTAAAAAAGGTTCATTGCGAAGCGACATATACCTGCTAACACATATGCAGTTAGCCAAGTTGGCGACAGACCCAAATCGGTGCGATGGTTGGTTTGAAACCCTCTTTTCTATGTGCAGACGCCCTGTGTCTATTCATTAGGCACCTCTCAAAACAGGTCCTCAAAAGATACCCCTCAAAACAGATCCATTCTCGATCTGCCAGTGCAGTTAAAGTGAAAATCAGAACGTGACCTGACTACTACACGACGACGAAGGTGTAACGGGAAATATGAACGGACACAGTAAACACACGATCGAGCTTTTCACCTATGTCGCAGTAAAACTGGAATGAGTCATGCGAAAAGAACTACGGCGTGTAAAGGCCAGGCCCGCTCCATGTTGCCGAAAAGTTATTGAAATGGCCTCGATTGCTTCCTGTAAGGTTGAAACCAATGTTTCAAAACATTAATTATCATTTTTACATATAGGCAGCAACATTCGTGACAATACAGCGGGATCATTTTTACGCTTTACAGAATTTTTAAAATTCACCTGCTGCAGGTAACATATGTCTTGTCCTTGAGGTGGATTGTTGGAAGAGGCGGACAGTACTAGTACAAGAAATACCAACACATGCGCGGGTAATTAACCCAAAATCAGTAATTACATCCTAATTCATTACATTACGCACCTACCGTAATTTACGAATTGTAGCTGGTGAGCTTACAAGACCGATTCACTTGAATTTCCACGACCCCTCCAGTTTCGATATAGTATTCACCAAAGTGTGGGACGAAATACATAGGCGTTCCAGTTACATGTGTGCATCGATGCATAATATGGCGTTTTCTTTGAAAAGTAAGTCGAACAAGAGTGCACTTCTACGTCGACTTTGATGGCGCATATCTCCAAACTGGCGTCATTCTGAAAATTAATTCTAAGCGGATACGCCTTACGAACTTATCAGGTACAATTCGTAAATTGCAATATGTGCTGTAACGTAAAAAATTCAGAAGATAATTAGCTTTTTTTTAATTAGAGGGTTATCTCCTTCGATTTCTCATGCAAGTTGTGTCAGCCTACCTGTATAGCCTTGCTCAAGGCCTAGAATTGTGTTATAAGCAACAGGCGATCTTTTTTTAACTCCGTGAAACTTAGAATTGATCACCACTTATTTGCGTAGATGTTCAGCTGTCATCAACGTGAGCTCAGAAAATGCTGCGTACCACTGGAACCAGCTAAAATCATTTCTGAGTAAGGCTAAACCTGAATTGAAATTCTTCAAAAATCTAAGAAAACAATAGTAATATTTGTAGTAGCTATTTGACTCTGCGAAGGTGGCTACAGGAGATGAAAGGGAGCAAATAAGGTAGTTATCGTCAACGCCGCCATCAAGTCGTCGTCTATACCACTGCTACCTTAGTAGTTATCATTACAGAACGCTCTCTGGGGGATAAGAAAGGCGGTGGTATATCGATGAAAGGAGTGATTAGGTGCGCTTCTCACTGTCTTGGAAATCTGGCCTAATAGCGACGGTCTCTTGACCACACGGTCGCCGTAGCCGCATGTCAAAAAGTGGGCTTGCCTTGGCACAGGGATGTGGCTGTGCTCGGTATATGCATACTAAATTAAATTATGAGGTTTTACGTGCCAAAACCACTTTCTGATTGTGAGGCACGCCGTAGTGGAGGACTCCGGAAATTTTGACCACGTGGGGTTCTTTAACGTGCACCGAAATCTAAGTACACGGGTGTTTTCGCATTTCGCCCCCATCGAAATGCGGCCGCCGTGACCGGGATTCGATCCCGCGACCTCGTGCTCAGCAGCCTAACACCACAGGTATATGCATACTAGTAGTTAAATAAATCTACTAGTGTTTTTATTTGTGTTGCAGTGGTTGTTTTTATGTCCGTCAACAAAATCTGTGCATTCGACTGGCAAAGTTCGATTTTCTTTATTATTGCACACACAATCTTGTAAATAATTACGCAGATCCAACGTACATCTCGGAAACGATGTATAGCGAAGCTTCTGTGACGCTGTTAACCAAATGCTTTAAATTTGCTCATTTGATTCCTGCGCTGTTGGCCTAAACAAAACTACCGCGCTAGCATGTGCTCTCGCGCACCCGTGCCCCGTATACTGTGAAACGTAGCGACCATCTCAATGAGATAGTTGGCGTTGGCATGATACAAGTATGCGCGCGATTATGACCGAACGGTTAAGTAGTGGTCTGCTGCGCTGGCGAAAACAGTTGCGTCCCACCATCGACAACGTAACATTTTTTTATGAGAAATTCTGTGAGACAGCAGCAGCAGCAGCCACGGTCCGGAAAACCTGCGAGACTTCACAAGAAAAGGCTCGCTTTACTACTGAGCTCGCAAAGCTTCCGCTCTAATGATCTGTGGTGCCAGAGCGACAGTTCTAAGCAGGGCGACAGTCGTCGGACGAGGGCGTTGCAGCTGCGTTTGGTAGCCGTGTGAGTGGCTTCTCAACACAGCAGCTCTGGCCTGCCCAATGCGCCGGTATTCCTCAGTGACGCCTTTTACGTTCGCACAATTTCAGCTCATGCAGCGGTTGACCGCGTTGTCCGGTAGGCTCTTCAACGCGTGTGCAACCTTGTCGGACTCGGAAATGCCATCATACCTTATAAAAAGCAACGCTCTGAACATAGGAAAGGTACGGTTCCGTAGAATCGGGGACTGGGTGGCTAGCTTTTCCTTTGCCACGTCCCTTTAACCGATGGCCTTCCCAAACATTTTTCGCATTTTAACGCGACAGTGTTAAGGAGCCCGTGTCGCAGAAAATCGGGTGTCGGTGTCGGACGTGGTTTCGGGAAAACGATTTTCGAACCACCCATACCCAGGTCCTCTATGTGACGCAAGGAATCTACTGAACTAATTGAATTTCTCAAGCTATAATACGTGGAAAAACCGTAAACTATGATTACAGACAACCTACAGACATGATAGCTCTCCCATTGTAATTTTACTACACGAGAAAACGTAATTCTGTTACGCGAAAACTCGAAGGAACCCCTTTTGCAGCGTTTCTACTATTCACAAACCAGCCAAGGCGTCCGCCATTTGCGCGCTCCGGCGCACGGGTGTCTCGGGGGCCAGGGAGCGGCGCGCCCGCTCCCTTGCAATAGTCTCAGCTGGCGCTCGCCTCCGCCGCATCGCAACCCACGCATGAGGCCGCGTTTCTACCAGAAAGCCCGCTTTCGTGCATAGCGTTCGTGGCCAGCGTTTCCCGGTAAACATTACGATTGCATACACTCCTGTGGCCGGGAAGCGTGAGCAGCAGTCATGGATTTTGGATGTTATCGCGTTCCACTCTTAAAGGCGAATATTAAGCGTCCTCCAATTTTTATTCTTCTTGCAGGCGTTCCAGCCTTCCAGTGCTCCCTCCTGGCTGTTAAACGATACCTTTGCATTTCCTTTGTTCCCGAGTATGACGATCCGATTGCAGCCGTTGTGCTGACTCAGCTCTTCATAGCCGTCCAGCCAATTTTGAATATCAATGTCACTTGTACCACACAATGTAAAGGATGGTGAGCATGTCAAAGGGAGATCGTTGACGTTTCCGGTGTCCTTGATTGTGCGCTCTTCGATTCGTCCTTCATCGCGAAAACACCGAAGTGACGACCGCTGCGCGGATCTTATGTAAGCTATCCGAAGCAGCGTATCTCCGCCAAATGGGCATGGGGATTATGTGCAGGTAAACGAAAAGCAACAGTGTATTTACTCAATGTATATTGTGGCATCAAGTAGTAAAGTAGACCGTCAGCTTCTCCACCTCCTCTTCTCCTTCTTCACGCTCAAGGAGTCGTGATAGCGGTATTGCGCAAGCGCCGTGCAACATCATCAAATGGAAGAAATTGTTAGCCTAATCGCAAATTAACGTTGGTGAATGAAGACTAAGATCAGTGATATTGAGCTCAAGAAAGTCACATGTTTTCAATTCTCCGAACAATGAGACCTAGATGCAGTACTGTGCCTATTAAACTACGCATTTCGCTATCCCTCAAGCTGCGCATTTGACAGTTTGTGCAAGGCGTTAGTCATCAGCATTTCGCGCAAATCTTTTAAAATGAAGGAAACAAAGAAACTTCTCTTATTCAACTTGCACCTAATTAGCGCTCCATGCTGACGGCAAAAAGTGGTAACTAAGTAGTTTGGCTTCGGAGTTCGGAGAGGCAACTAGAACTGCCTTCTATCACCAACAGCGAAAGTGAACTAGCTAACTCCGCAAAAACGGAAGTGTTTACTAAAAATACTTAGAAAGAAGGTTAAAATGAATTAAAATAATGCTGGCGCATTCCGAGCCAAAACCACTATCTGGTTATGAGACACTCCGTAGTGAGGTATTCTGGAATATGTTTTACTAACTGGGAACATTTAACGCGCACACAATGCTCGGCACATGTGTATATTTTTTTTACTTATTTTTTGCAGTTCGCCCCCATTGTGCCACATGTTCATATCATGAAACGATAAACGCAAGCAGTGGCCGATACAAAGCTTTAAATTCAACCATACGCTGTCATCAGCATAAATTAGTTACCAATCGAAAATAATAGAGCGACATTGCGAACGGGTGAACTATTTTATCTTGATTTGCGGTTTCCAAGAACTAATACGTTTATTTATAAAGCAATAGTGCATAAGTAGTCCGAGACTGAAAAAAAAAATATCTTGTTCGCAACAAATATCCTAAGGAATTAAAACACCGTCTACTTACATGGAATATGAGACAACTGCAGCCACAAGGAGGAGCAATGCAAAACAATTAGCTTTCATGTCCAGGTATTTTCGAACCAGCGCTATTTACCGAACTGTGAGCGTCAGCCCGCGCTTATGTGCAAGCACTAATGCCACAGACCACTTGCAAAACACCTCTAAATATCACAATAACGCAAGCGAACTTAAATATCAGACTATCCGTGGAAAAGAAATGCCTTGAAGAAATATAGTTTCTGCAGAACGTGCGCATGCTCACCTTTACGGAATGCGCGTTTATGCCCGCTTTCCTTGGCAGTTCAAAGCGTGTACGACAGATTTTATATTCAATCAAAGGCTACTTCCCTATCCCCCACGTGAGTACGTGTCAACGAAGAAATTATTTTCTCTGGCTTCCGCACCACTGTGATTGGTGAACTGTATTGCATTGATAAATGTTAATGTCTGGCAACTGTAAGAAGCATAAATGCTTAAGTATGCTGTGAATTCTGCAAAATTTCGTCATATTTAAAATTAAAAAATGACAAACTCCGAAGTTTAGCCCCTTTAAAGGCTTTGACTGCCGCTATTAACATAATTATGATTTGTTATTCGTAAAGGTAGGCAAGAACGTTAATGAGATGTTATATGAGAATTTGTGCGTGTCTAAAAGGTGTGTGCGCATTACCTCTAAAGCAACCCTCGTTCGTGCTCTTGTCCGTCGACGCTGCGGTCTCAATGCCTTCTAGTGGGGAAGCTTTTTTGTCGAGTACAAACAATCGAAACTCTATAGACCTTTTACATATTGCCAGCTACCACACAAACACGCAAAGCAACGTAGATTTGCGCCACCATCGTGAAGAATATAGGTGCATGCGAACGCAGCACGCGTGTGCATAGCCCTGCTACGGGTCCATACGAGTTCGTTCGGGTGTTCCAGCATGCACCTAGAGCGTTTCCCGCATAACCTTGTCTCGCGGCCAATAGCTTTTATGGGAAATCCGGAATCGGAGCCAGCATTCAAAGAAGTGGAGGACAATTAAAGTGACTCGTGAGCGCGGTTCGAGGCTCGGCGGCACGTTCTTGGGCGCGGCAGACCAGTACTGGGGCCCGCTGTCGTGGACTGAGGGACCGCGCCGTTCCCACGCCTCGTAGCCCGCAATAAAATGGATGAAATATCTCTGACATGTTCCCGCACCTGCACTACGCAAATAAAGTGACGACGTGAAGTGTCCAAAAGATTGCATGGCAGAAGCCCCAACTTCTGTGCCAAGCCTTGCTTTCTATTCATGAGACAGTGATACTCAATCCCTATGTTACCTACTGCTGAAGTATCTCTAGGCAACAGAAACCTGGTTAAACGAGATTCGCCCTTCAGTTAACGTGCGAAAATGCTTGATATTGGTTTTCTTCGTAGTAATACGTTAACATATTGTTATCCTACCGTCTCGAGACTATACCTCAAGTGAAGTCAGCCGTGTACTTAGGTGTAGTCTATGACGGTTCCCTTAGTTGGTTTGGCCATACTGACCATATAATTAGAAAGGGGTGAGAGCTGTCGGCATGCTACGCAAGCTATACAACAGTGGGTCGGGGATGCGGCGAGACCCACTACTAATGATATCTAAAATGTATGTGCAGCCCATTTTAGAATTTGGATGTGTACCTTATGTGTTCTGGTGCACCAGCTTATAAATTACGCCTCCTCATTCTGACTGAGCGGGAAGTTCTGCGATGGTGCTGCGGATTACCGAAGTCGGTGGCTAATATCGTATTACAACAAGAAGTCAGGTTGCCCCTAATATTGTGCAGATTTCCGTTGCTGACGGTGCAAACATTCCTAAATATTTACCAATTCCCATTTGGAAGATAGGAAAACATACTCATTTCCCAGGCTGCATTATTTTTCGAAGTATACTGGCCCCGGTTTCATAAACCACAGTCGCTCCTGCTCTAGACTAGTCATTCTCAATCAGGATTCCGCACTAATTATCCATGTTTCTGGCTGAATTTCTAGCTTTAGTGTTATCCTTACGTAAACTAAAGTCATCAATATCGACGGTAGTCGTAATAACGGATTCTTTACCTTTATGTGCATCGCTCACGACAAATAGTGGTACTAGCCGTTTGCGTGCGCTTCATCTTTTAGCTCCGGCCCAGATAAATTTAATTAGGTTACATTGGGTGCCTGGTCATAGGGGATTATACAAGAACGAAATGGCTGACAGTCTCGCGAGATCGGCCTTCAATATCCCCGTATTATCATTACTTCCGGCATCAGCTTACCTAACTACTTAGATCCAGAAGATATTTCATTGCTCTAGACTTGTGAACCCAGCGACAGCAAATTTTTCTGAATATCGACAGCTCCTATTCCCTTGGCACAAAAATTGCTTTCACACCAGAAAAACTGAAGTAATTTTACCAGGTTACGTTGTCGAACACCATTATTAAACTTTTATCGTCACAGGAATGGTCTGGCACCTTCCCCTCTGTGCCCATTCTGGGCAGTAGATGAGACCATAGACCATATCTTCTTAATCCGCTGTTGTTTTTCTTATTTCAGGAAAAAGATTTCATAATCCACGTTCCTGCAACTTCGTTTATTTTCTTTTTCCATTTTAAATATCCTTTCTCTAGGAGCCTCCCCTCTTGGAAACTAACAGAGGGATGTCTGCTCAGCCGTGGAGGAACTCATAGTTCCTTCAAGACAATTTTCTTAAGTTCTTCATACATTATTTTTATCCGATTTCGCATGACACTTTTGCGAGTTTTTGTAATACCAACGTCTTCCTAATACCATCCAAAGCTTGGTCAATCCCCCACGGTGAGTACACGCCATCGAAGAAGGATATCCTATCCTATCCTATCCTATCCTATCCTATCCTATAATATCCTGTCCAGAGCAAGCTGAAATACTGGTCGTCTTGTATCGCTGAGGGATTTGTTGTCCGCACCAAATGCATTGCCAGATAGGGGAGTCGGTGCTCCTGTCTGTCATGATTCGTGCTCACACTTTTACTTCAGTAGACAATTTGAACCGAGCCGCTCGTGGTAGAACAGCCGTGCAAATCTTGTTGTAACACAACTGAGAATGCTGGCGTCAGTGATGTTGCTCATGTGTTGGCATCACAAACGGCAATCACGGAGTAGATGATCGGAATCCCTCATTTGAGGGCATGGGCCGGGGCCTGATTATAAACCCATTTAATAAGAAAGAGTAGCACTTTCAACCAAAATGCGAAGCACCTTACAGTGGAAGCAAGGTTAATAGTTTTATTGGCCGTGCAAATTGCAGCAAACATTCGCCTACTAAATGAATTACTAAGCCCTTACTAAATAATTACTAAGTCCCCCGCCCTGTACGGGTACACATGAACAGGTCTCACGCGATGACGACGAACACTTAATATATTTCACGAGTAAACGACCACGAACGCCAAACGCAGCAGAAGAGTCAAATAATTATGTATGACCGATTCCAGAACGTCCCTCCGCTCCACATTCCACCTTGACTGATGAAAGCTGAGGAAAGCGTTACCCTTCCACAGCTGTGGCCACTGCGTTTTCGTAGCAATCTGTGGCAATTCTTAGGAACAGGTCGCATGAATACCTAGCCCTCCGACTGGTGGCGCTGAGCTGGTGGCAGCCGAGTTGAGAAGCGCAGCTTCCTCAGTCGAAAGGCGGGACTTGACTAGAGTCGTTAGCGTGCAGGGAAGATCTTCTATATAGTCGAGGATTGTTTCAGCACACCTAGGTTAGTGGTGCCCTTACGCGCACTTCAACAAAGTGTCCGTCAGAATGCAAACTTCACTGTGATCCGCAGGCCCAAAAAATTGCCACAATTGCTTCTTAAAAGTGAAAGAACTGCAATTTATGTCCTCGATATGCTTCTGCTGATCCGCAAGCGTTTTCCGTCTGATGAGATGTTCTAGAATGAGCACTTTTCTTTGTTTCACGTTTTCCGCAATGCACATATCTGAGCATTGTCGTGTCGTAGAGAATGAAAAATCAGTTCTGCGGAAGCGCGCAAGGTGGAGGAAAGTACATGAAAGGGACAAATTGGCGGCATCCACCCTAATTGTAGCGCGAAGCTACAACGAAAAACCATACAGGTTTGTCAGAGAAAAAGAAAGAGAATGCTATACCAATGCTTCGTGTAGAATGCTTCATCAAAATGCCTCAGGCAACACTTTATGGGAATGCCGAGTAAATCAGGGCAGCCTTATTCTAATAGAAGGAATGAGGTGAAAATGCTTGACGTCTACGGTTCACCCTTACATTTATATTTGTTCTCAACATGCGAGTGTACGTATTGAGGCCCCACTGTTGCATAGAATATACCTAAGTCCTGAGCTATGGTGCTGCTTGAAAGCTTCTGGAAAATATATGCAGCCATTTCATGCTGAAAATTACCTTCCACAGTAATATTTTAAGGCATTAAACTTTTGAATAGCCCCATAATAGATACCACATTATCACAATACCGTAGCCTTGTTGACGCTCCCGCTTTTTCGCGCCTTCACTTTTCAAAGCAAAGTCTTCGTATGGAAAGTGTATAGAACTAATCATTCCAAATTACACGTGACCAGAAAAGCAGAGTCTTGTTGACGCTCCCACTTTGTCGCACCTTGACTTTTCAAAGCAAAGTCTTCGTATGCAAAGTTTATATAACTAACCATTCCAAATAACATGTGACCACAAAAGCAGAGTCTTGGTGACGCTCCCACTTTTTCGCACCTTGACTTTTCAAAGATAAGTCTTCGTATGCAAAGTTTAGAGAACTAACCATTCAAAGTAACATGTGACCACAAAAGCAGTCTTGTTGACGTTCCCACTTTTCCGCACCTTGACTTTTCAAAGCAAGGTCTTCGTATGCTAAGTTTATAGAACTAACCATTCTAAATAATGCCTGACCACAAAATCAGAGCCTTGTTGACGCTCCCGCTTCTTCGCACCTTGACTTTTCAAAGCAAAGTCTTTGTACGCAAAGTTTATAGAACTAATCGCTATAATTATTTCGTTCCTATGCTAACCTTATGCGTGGTTCCAAGTCAGACAGCGAAACCAATTCGTCAGTTAATGTTAACATTTACCTATTAGAACCTCTCCGCCTAATAGGCAAACTGTAACGTTTCCATCCGGCATTTCACAATAAAATAGTACGTGCCAGTACGGTCAAAACTAGAGTAAAGACCCTCGAAGGCGGCTACAAGAGATAAAAAGAGCAAATAATGTAGTTATCGCCAGCAGAGCCATCAGCTCGTCGTCTAAGCATTTCATACCTTAGTCGTTATCATCGCAACTGAACGCCCTTTTGGGGAATAGAAATGTGATGGCATTATTGATGAAATTATTTACTATGTGCGCTGCTTGCTAGCTTTGAAACGTAGGTAGCCTAATATGGTATATATTTTTTTAGCACGCGGCCACCGTAACCACATGCCAAAAAAGCAGGCTTGCCGAGTTGCATGGATGTGGCTGGGTTTGGTGTATGCACACTGTTGGTTGAAGAAATCTACTAGTGTTTTTGTTTGTGTTTACTTCTTGTTTTTATTCCCCTCAACAACATGTGCCCTTTCGATAGGCCCACTTCGATTTCCATTATTATTGTAAACAGACTCTTGTAAAAAAATTATACACGTCCAACGCACATCTCGGAATCTATGTATAGCGATGTTTTTGTGAAGCTATTAACCAAATGCTATAAATTTGCCCATTTCATTCCTGAACCACTGGCTTAAACAAAACTACTGCACACGCATGTGCTCTCGCGCACCTGTGATACGTACTGTGGAAGGCAGCTATCATCTCAATGAGCTGGTTGACGTTGGCATGATAAAAGCATACGCACGATTATGGCCTAGCAGTTCAGCATTAGTCATTTGTGGTGGCGAACAAATGTTCAATCCCGCCATTGAGAACGTAATGTTTTTGTATGAATTGCTCCGCAAGGCAGCAGCAGCAGCCAAGGTCCTGAAAGTCCGGGAGGATTTGCCAGAAAAGGCTCGCTTTAATATTGAGCTCGCAATGCTTCCTATCCAGCTATCTTTGGTTCCAGAACCACAGTTCTACGAATGGCGACAGTCATCGCACGAGGACGTGCGATTGGCTTCTCAACGCAACGGCTCTTGACCTCTCCAATGCGTCGGCATTCCTCAATGATGCCTTTAGTGGTCGCACAATTTTGGCTAATCATGAGGTTGACCGCGTCGTTGCCTAAGCCCTTCAACGCCTGTGCAACTTTCTGGGACTAGGACATGCCATCATCAACCTTATTGCATGCAGGTAGCGCCAACACGCCCTTAATATAGGATGTGAACGGTTCGTAGAATCTAAGCGTCCGTGGCTACCTTTTACGCGCAAGCCTAAATGACTAGCGGCAACGAGGGCCGTCGAGGGGTACACCTGTGGACAACTTTCTGTGGCAATGAAGAGCAAGCTGCCGGGGCAAAGCGCGCACAAGTGAGATTCCTTGTGAAAAGAGTTCGCATTTTAATGGCCTTTATAGTTTAGGCTGGAGAAGAGAAAACAAGCACCTTATTAGCAAAGTTAAATAAGAGAGAACACACCACTGAGTTTGGAAGTTTACTTATTTGCGGCTTTCCCTTCCGCGTCTGGGCAAACGTGAAGCCGTCGGATGTGCAAGAAGGTTATATATTAAAATTTCTGAAGCGGCGGTGGCTCACCGAAAGTGAAGCTGGTCGCCGCCATCTTGCTCGGGGCAAAAAGCCCGCGCCGCCGTGGTTAGTCGTCGTAGCAGAGCACAGAGTGTGCTGGTGCGCTGCTTTTGTAATTGCATTTAATGATTGTGGTATGCTTTTGTAGAGCATTGCAGCAAATCAGTAGGCCGTGGGGAAATAGTACGTTGCTTTCGGCTGTACATATCGTTTTAAGATGACGCTGGGAATAACATTTCACCTGTAAGTACACGTCTCTGTTAGTTTGCTTATGGTCGCCTCTATGGTGTGAGTTTTCATCAGTTGGGGACCATTGGGAAGACGCAGGTGCATGATTTATTACGTTACACATGTCTAGAAGTACTCATTGGCGAGTCACTGCGTGTGGTTGGACTGAGATATCGCCACTAGCTTCAGCACGCTCCAATTCTGCTCCAGTGCGCGTGCGGTCTGATTGTACGTACCGCAATGTGTCCTCTTGTAATAGTACCTAAGCACAAGGACGCTTATGTATCAAGCAGTAGGTCCTAGTAGGCAATAGTAAGCAGCTGCGGATGCGTTTTAAACTGCGAGTTTGTTTATTCCATGGCGAGTACCCCAGCTCCGTCACGCAAGAAGAGTAATGCCTTGTACCTGTACAAGAATTCGTAATTTGCGAGGACATTTTCTCGTCATGATTGCGCAAATGTAGAAGACTGCTTGCTTTATAAGTGATTAGAAACAATTTAAACCAATAAAAATACATCAGAGGGAATGGCCATAGGGATACATAGGGCTCTATAGAAAATGTTTGTGGAAGCTTATAGTAGGGTTATGCAAACTGAAATTCTGCGTTGGCCAACTTGAAACGCTTCAACAGCCGCTGTTAACAGAATTATGAGTGGTTACTCATAAATACGGGTACTACTTTTAATAAAGTTGTGATAGGAGTATTTGTACGTATTTAAAACATGTTTGCACGTTTTCGCTCTACAAGAAAACGCATTTGTGAACTTGTCAATCCACCCTCCTGTCTGCATGCCTTCTACCAGCAAAGCTTTTTCTTTTCTCGACTGGAAATAATCGAAAACACTATGGGGACATCTTACATATTTCCAGCGACTACTAAGCACGCAAAGCAACATTATATTTGCGCCACTAACGTGCGGAATAAGCGTGCGCGCGAGAGAAGCACGCGTACGCATTGACCTGCTACAGGTCTTACCGAATTTGTTCCAGTGTTCCGGCTTACCCATAGCGTGTTCGCCACGTAACATTGCTTCGCGGTCAGTAGCTTTGTAACCCGCAGCGAAGTGGGCGAGATATCTCTGGCATGTTCGTGCGCCTGCACTGCAATGAGAAAGTGACGACGTGAAGTATCGAATGGTTTCCCCTGTAGGCGCCCCAACTTCTCTGACGAGCCTTGAGTCATTCTGAATTCCATCAGGGAGTACTGCAGAGAGAGGGAAGCAAACCAATAAGTGTATTATGCTGAGATATTGACATGCATACGTTGTGTATGTTGTTCCAGTGACCGCTTTTCTCCGCCTTTTCGTTCTTTTTTTTGGGGGGGGGGGGGGGCGATCAGATTTGGACGACTAACGATGGTCGCTATTATTCTGCGTGAAAAGTTAACTTGTCGTTCTGGATACGTTTCGCTCAATAAAGAGTATCTTCTTGCCTCTCGCCTTTGCAGTGCTTTATTCTTCCCCGTCACAACAACGTGAAAATCTCTTATGCACTCGTGTGGTGTGGTGCGCATGGTCATCTTTCGTGGCCGAAGTATGCATCGCAAACATTGGTTCATTGCACCATACGACGGAGTCAGCTTGTTGCAGCCGCCATTATTCGGCACCGCATTCTTGACTCACGAAACGTTACTAGGGCCCTACAAAGTAACACTTTCTGAATCAATTTTTTTACTCTAATCTCTTGATGTCAGAATTAGGTCACGTATCTAGTGGCAACCCACCGCGCTGCTTCAAGAGCGCAATCAAAGATACTCCGTGTTTTTAGATAACTTCTGTTTGCTTTCAAAGCTATAGTATTGCCTTCTTTGACAGGTTTGCATTACCTAATTGGCTGACAAGAGGCGATGAGCACGCACAAGGGGAGAGGCTTTTGGGGAGGCAGAGCTAGCGCAGTTAATCAAGATAATCGGAAGATGAGGGTATTGCCGGCGTCTGCGATTGGTCCACTATCCCTTACTTAGCTTGCGGTGGCTGGCCGAAAATTGCGGCGGCGTGCAACGAGAGGTTAAAAATGTGGCTGAAACAAACCCTGATCTAGTAGAACTAGCAGAGGAATTTAGTACGCGTCCCAAAAGGACTCTACACATTAATGCAAGCATGCAAAAATTTCATTAGGCACAAATAAGTTCATGCTCCCCGGCAGCTCCATGTAGCCAGTGCCAGAGCGATTAGCTTATATCCATCTCCAGTTCCTTTTGGAAGGGGGCAGCTCCGGGGTATTAAGAAAAATATTAAGTTTTGTTCGGTGTACAAATGTGTCTTTTATGTGTACACGTCCCTCTGACGTGGTGAGTTTCCGCGGTATTTTGACGTCGCTTAAGAGACAGGTGAAATGAGCGCAGCGCGAAAACTTTTTACCGATAGAGGAGGGCTAATGGAAAAAAGGTGCGGAGCAGGAATTTTTCTTTTTTTGTCTAATCGTGCGTGATCAGCGTAAACACGTCAAATCAGAAGGAGCTTTTCGTGACATCACGTGACAGACAGGCGAAGCTGCCCACAAGTTCTTTGAACAATTGTGGAAGGCTGATTGCAGAACGTACCGGAATCTTGGAAGAACGCAAACATAATCCTAATCCATAAGAAAGGGGACGCCAAAGGCTTGAAAAATTATAGACCGATCAGCCTACTATCCGTTGCCTACAAAGTATTTATTAAGGTAACCGCAAATAGAATCAGGAACACCTTAGGCTTGTGTAAACCAAAGGACCAGGCAGGATTCCTTAAAGGCTACTTAACAATCGACCGTATTCACAATATCAATCACGTGATAGAGAAATGTGCGGAATATAACCAACGCGTATATATAGCTTTCATTGATTACGAGAAAGCGTTTGACTCAGTCGAAACCTCAGCAGTCATGGAGGCATTACGGAATCAGGGTGTAGAGGAGCCGTTTGTAAAAATACTGAAAGATATCTATAGCGGCTCCACAGCCACCGTAGTCCTCCATAAAGAAAGCAACAAAATTCCAATAAAGAAAGGCGTCAGGCAGGGAGATACGATCTCTCCAATGCTATTCACAGCATGTTTACAGGAGGTATTCAGAGACCTGGATTGGAAAGAATTGGGGATAAAAGTTATTGGAGAATACCTTAGTAACTTGCGAATCGCTGATGATATTGCCTTGCTTAGTATCTCAGGGGACCAATTGCAATGGATGCTCACTGACCTGGAGAGGCAAAGCAGGAGAGTGGGTCTAAAAATTAATCTGCAGAAAACTAAAGTAATGTTTAACAGTCTCGGAAGAGAACAGCAATTTACAATAGGTAGCCAAGGCACTGGAAGTGGTAAGCGAATACATCTACTTAGGGCAGGTAGTGACGGCGGATCCGGATCATGAGACGGAAATAATCAGAAGAATAAGGATGGGCTTGGGTGCGTTTGGCAGGCATTCTCAAATCATGAACAGCATGTCGCCACTATCCCTCAAGAGAAAAGTATATAACATCTGTATCTTACCAGTACTCACGTATGGGGCAGAAACCAGAACGCTTACGAAAAGGGTTCTACTTAAATTGAGGACGACGCAACGAGCTATGGAAAGAAGAATGAAGGGTGTAACGTTAAGGGCTAAGAAAAGAGCAGATTTGGTGAGGGAACAAACGCGAGTTAATGACATCTTAGTTGAAAATAAAAAAAAAATGGGCATGGACAGGACATCCAATGAGGAGGGAAGATACCCGATAGTCATTAAGGGTTACGGAATGGATTCCAAGGGAAGGAAAGCGTAGCAGAGCGCGGCAGAAAGTTAGGTGGGTGGATGAGATTAAGAAGTTTGCAGGGACAACATGGCCACAATAAGTACATCACCGGGGTAGTTGGAGAAGTATGGGAGAGGCCTTTGCCCTGCAGTGGCCGTAACCAGGCTCGTTATGATGATGATGATGATGATGATGATGATGATGATGAAGAAAATGATGATGATTGCAGAAATGACATTAAAACACCTTTGAATAGTTCTAGGTTACAGCGGCCCCAGTCTCGCCTACTAGGCTGTGGACGAATACAGTGGTGGATGGAACCAATTACTTTATGGGGAGCAGTTGCTCGAAGTGAGACTTGGCAAGAGGGTGATGTGAGGGGAAGATTGTCCCTTCTTTTTTGTGGAGTTAATATTGTGAAAAGGCTCCCGCCATAATATAAATACTCTTATTTTTTTGAACAGTCATCCCATTTAATTCCTGTAATCGTTTTTCCTGCTCGGACTTTGAAAACTTTCGGGCGACGATGCATCAGATAACTCGGTAATTGACTCCGATAAGTCCCTAGATAACGAAGAGATGCCCTCGGCGTGTTATGGGGAAATCAAACACAATACCATTGATACAATGTGTGACTGCTCATCTTGGTGCCGTAAGAGAGGTGACACTTAAACTGATAATTGTGCTGGGCGGAGTTGAAAATTATTACATAACAGGTATAAAGTGGTACATTTATAATGGTTATTTTATGATTGCAGGATATATGAAGTTTGCGCGATGTCATTATATAATCATAATTCTAAATTTACTCTAAGACATAATAATGACGCAAAATGTCACCCTTACTTAGATAACATCAGTCAGAAACCTGAAGACGAAAAAAAGCACAGCAACATCGCTACGCTTCTAGAATTATAATGTGACACAATGATAATCCTATCATCTCCATCGATCAAAAAGCAGTGCAATCAACAAAACCAAGGTTGCATTTTTATGCAGAACAGATGCAATCGCAAGATTAGTAGAATGTTCAAATTCGAAGTACAGCCCGTAGCAGCAATATATTTATGGAACCTTTATCTCACTATAGCATTTTCTATAAACACTACAAAATTATTCAATGTTACAGCAGCGCAAAGATAAAAATCTCGCCAGAGAACTCAACATAATTAAAATAGTGATTATGCATCTCACTAACTATTACTCGGGAAAGAAATGCACGTGTAAATATAAGTACGGCACCCCACTCTCCAGCTACACTGCAATATGCATATCGAATTTGATTGAAAGTTAGGTACACGAAGGTCATGAAAATGACGCAAATCATCGTTGACGTAGGCCATTCCACGGCATTGACAGTCAAAGAGGTCATGAGAAATTACTTAGGCGGCGAAGCTGTATTGCAAACAAAACTATAAAAATGTCATTTCACGTACAATACTGTGCAGAAGCAATAATGAAATGACAATCATGACCAGACAACAGCAACACCAGCTTGGTAGATTTAGGTGTTCAAATAGATGTCCGCATGAAGAGAGGAACAGCAAACTACCCTTAGACCACAAATTGGAACTTCCGTCGTTCTCAATTTTTGTCGACAAGCGCTTAATTTTTTCAAAGTCAGCAGGGATGTCTCTACGCGTATGTAGCAAGGCCATGTCGGTCAGGTGGGTTTCACTTATCTGTGATCGCATTCATGTTTTTAAGTGACGGAGTGTGGAGAAAGACGGAATATGGAGAAGGCACACCAGTTGAAAAATACCATCATTAAGTTGTGGTTGAACTGCTTGGCAACGATGCATGGCCCTCGTCATTGCGATTTGCTAGCTGCTTCCAATAAATATGAACAAAAAACATGCCAAGGGAATCAGAAGCTAGGAAAGGCCTTGGACCCTCTGCAGTGGCGACAGTTTCAGTCAGTATCGGAAACATCAAACATGCCATCACAAATACCATTGTCAGAAGCTACATGCGAAAGGGATTTTTATTGGCACCTACTATGTAACATCTCATTAGCATGGTTTTAGTCTGCTGCAAAGTGGAAATATATACTGCATTTATACTCAACTAAGAACAAAACAAACACTGGGACAAGAGCAGCAACAAAGGTGGTAGAAAAAGTAAGAAGCTATGCGGAATTTCTTCCGAGCTAGTTTGTGCAATGTACAGGAATTTGGCAAAAGGTAACACAAAGAGCATGAAAATAGGTCACAAGCTCCACATAGATTTTATCATATTGACTGCTTCTCTTACAATACTCGAAAATTACGAATACAGACGCAATATACATCTAGTGTGCACTGTTCAGGATTGTACATGGTGTCATAATGTGAATTGCATTACCTGCTGCCCGTACATGTTACCCTTGCTTTGGTTTCTGGAACTTAGGAGCAAGGCGCTCCGGGGCATGTCGTAGCCACGATTTGATAGGGACCTCAACTTCAGCAGCACTTGCCTTTCGAGATTTCAGAGCAGCATCTAAAATTTACAAAATGCAGTAGTGTCAAGGTGTGACGAAGCTGAGAACAGAATGCGACGGTGCAATCTGATGTTCTTTGGAATTCCCGACGACGATAAAGATAGTTGGTCAACTACAGAAACAAAAGTTATTGCCCTGTGCTCAGATAAGTTGGAAATCACAAATGCCACTTCTCAGTTTGAACGTGTGCACGGGCAGGAAAAATCTGCTTCAAATAAATCTAGAACAGTAATTGCTAAGTTAAGGTTCTTTAAAAATAAGCAGGAAATGCTCACTAGTACACATAAGCTGAAAAATACTGGGGTCTATATTAGAGAAGATGTTTCGGTAGCTACTCGACAGGTACGTAAGAAATTGCTTCAATTTGCGAGAGAACGTAGTTGTCCATACAAACTGAATGTCGACAAACTTCGTGCAGATAATACCACGTATATTTACGACAGTTGTTCTGATTCCGTAGTACCTGCTCGATAGATAGTTGCCGATACGCGCAGTGCTAAAGTCCAGCAGCCATCAACTTCACGTGCACCTTCAATTTCATTATCAGCTGCTAACATCCACAGTCTATTGCCAAAACGTGCCCTGCTTGAATCATATCTTGAAGATAGCAAGTTTGATGTTGTATTGCTTCACGCAGATTTATGTGACTCCGAGTTATATAATACTTCTAATCAGTACGCCATTCATCACCATGATCGTTCACATACGAAGGGTGGTGGCGTGTTGGTGGCCATCAATAAAACTATTCCTTCTTTCTTTGTTGACACTGACACTGCTCTTGAGGTAATTTGGGTGGCTTGTCTTACATTATACGGGAAGCTACTGATTGGCGTTTGTTATCGCCCACTTACAACTGACCACTTATTCGTGTCTGATCTTCATAAAAGTATTTGCAGGTTCCTTGAACAGTTTCCCACTAACAAAATCTACCTATTAGAAGTTTTTTATTTCCCTGATATTGATTGGTCTCGCTTGTCTTCATCGAGCATTGATTCATGTGGTTTTATTGAGCTGCGTTTGGAGTTCAATCTTACCCAGATTGTTTCTGAGCCTACTCGTGGCACTAATATATTAGACCTTATTCTCACAACAGAGCCACATAGCATAAGCCCTGTCGTGCAGCTTGATGGCTTTAGTGACCATAACCTACTTCAGTTCTTAATTGATATTTCGCTGAAATTTGCTGGGTCTGAACGTAAGATTGTCAGGGATTATAACAAGGCAAATTACGAACAGATGAACAATGAACTTGAGGGTTTCTTTCAGAAAACGTTTCTTCCATCATTCACAAACAATTCGTTTGAAGCGAATTGGAATTTATTTAGGAATAATATGGCACTTCTAGTAGACAAATATGTGCCTCTAGTCACTATATCTAATGACAAACGTAACCCATGGTTCGAAAAATCGCTTAGATCACTCCGAAACAAAAAGAAAACGTTATACGCTTCTGCTAAACGGCTATCATGTCCCTCGTCATGGTCTAAATATAAGTATTGTTCAAAATCTTACTTTCTTGAAATATCTGAAGCGAAAAATTAGTATTTTTCCAAAGATCTGTTCTCACTTTTACACACTAACCCTAGAAAGTTTCGGCGAGCTAACTCTCCTGATCATGACAGTAATATTGTTACAATACATAACGCTGACAAAGTTCCTGTCTCTGCATCTGAGTGGTCACTAATGAAGACTGCTCCTCCGGTCCCTGTGTCTCCGACCTTGATTATCGCTTTATGTGCCCTAAAAATATTAGTCTTGAAGGCATTTCAAAACTAATACGTGATCTAAAAGTTTCTACATCATGTGGCATTGACTATATTAATTCTAAAATTCTAAAAAAACGCGTTGGTTATACCCAGTCAGATTTCGTAATACATTTTTCAGCAGTCTTTATCAACAGGTCTTCTTCCTGCTGACTGGAAGAAAGCCAAAGTTATTCCGATATTCAAAGATGGAAACAGACACTCACCTGGTGACTACCGCCCAATTTCGCTAGCATGCATTTGTTGCAAGCTTCTCGAGCACATCATTGCCTCCCATATATCCAATCATCTTGAATCTCATAACTTTTCCTTTCAAAATCAACATGGTTTCCGTAAAACGTTGTCTTGGGACACTGAACTATAAGAATTTACGGCAGATTGACATTATTGCATGAATAATAGCAAAATTATTGATTGTGTCTTTCTCGTCTATGCAAAAGCCTTTGACAGAGTTGCTCACTGTCGTATAATAGCTAAATTAATTGCTCTTAGGATTGACTCAGTAACATTCTGGCTTCGCAACTTCTTATCTAATCGGCAACAGTTCGTATCTGAGAATAACTTTAGCTCCTCCACATCTGTTGTAACGTCAGGTGTACGCCAGTGTAGTGTGTTAGGCCCTCCTCATTTCCTAATTTTTATGAATGATTTGCCGAGCAACATTTCCTCCTGCGTACTTTTCGCGGGTAATGGCGTAATATACAGAACGATTAACCCTCAGGATGACCATCTAAATTTTGCAAAATGACCTTCACCTAGTTAATCAGTGCAGTGACGGTTAAATGACGCTTAACACATCTAAGTGATGCGCTCTTTCCTTCACTCGTGTCAAACCATATCCTAAGTTTCCTTGCAAAATCTGTTCGGTGCAAGTTCCTCGTGACTCTACTTACAAATATCGTTGGGTTTATTTTTGTACTAATCTTGCCTGGAGCTCTAACCTCGACAAGATATGCGCTAAAGCTAACAGAACTTTAAGATTTTTACGTCGTCATCTGCACCTCTCGCCACTACCATCCGTCAACAGGCCTGCCAAACTTTTTACGCCCTCAACTTGACTATGATTCATCTGCCTTGTCTCCTCATCAACAATAGCTAATACGTAAATTGGAATCCAGCCAAAATCGTGCTGTCCGATTTATAACTTCTAATTGCAGTCGTCAATCTAGCATAACCCAATGTAAAACCGATGTTTCCCTTCGGGACTTGGATTCCCACCGCTCTGTTGCCCTCTATGCCTCTTTCATAAATACTACTATAACGCATGGACCAGCTGTTTGTCGCTTGAAATTACTTCTCGCATATCTACTCGACTTCACAACCGTCTCAGTTTAAGGCGCATTTTTGGCCGCACAGAGTCATTCAATAAGTCTGCATCACCACGCGGCATAGAACTGTGGAATAGCCTTCCAAATACTATTGTTTCATTAAGAGGTGCTGCCAAATTTCGTGAACTTTTGGAACTTCACATGTTCGCTAGACTATGTTGTACGACTTTGTATTGTATGTGCCTTTGTATCGTTTTTCGACGTTCTTTTGCATTGTATTCCCTTGACTTTGCATGTATTTTTCCTATGTTTACCAGTGCTCCTTCTTTTTATTGTACAAACTTATTCGTTTCGCCTACTATGTAGTTCCCTTTATTGCCTTAAATAAATGTCATTTTCTGTGACCCCCCCCCCCTACCCAATCCTCCTGCGAGCCTGTAGGGTAAATTCAATAAACAAATTATTAAATCACCTCAACAATAACAGTTGTCTTCCTGAAAGCGCAAATTTTAGGAGTCAAGCAGTCTACTGATCCTTCAACATATTTAGAAATTACTGCCTAGTCAAAGTCATTCAACTAATTATAATTTGTTATATTGAATAGAGTCGAGTACTTCACTTCCACTTGCTTTATGAAATAATAGTGAGGCATAGCATCAGCCAAAATTGTCAATTGCTTTTCATTTTTCACTTTTGGGCGCATTTTGAATTACGTCACACTGCCTTGCACTGAAAAGCTGCCTTCTTAACTGAAGCTTTTACTATGCCATTAGATTTTTTGTGACAAAGATCCTTAATTTAGGTTCTTAGCTTATAAAGCTAAGCCTGGATCTTTAGAGTGTTACCAAATTTCTATTATTTATTAGGTAGGCTTTTATGTAGTGCGTTAAAATTTAAACGCACAGGGGAATTCCAGCACCCTGACAGTGTTGAAATATGCAACACATAGCAAACAGGATAACTTACACTACCAGCTTGCAAAATAGGTAAGCAGGCCGCACTACAAAGACAGACATTTGTACAGGGGAAGTGGTAAAAATCAGAATTATGAGCATGTTCTTGTTTTTTCGGAAGCAGGCTAATCGTGAGCAAAACACAAAAGTAAGATGTAATCTGCAACACACCTTTTATCCCTTTAGCAATTTTCAAGATGGACAAACGGAGGTTTTCCTTTTCGACCCATCCGGAAAAGTTGCGGCCGAACCTCGTCCGTGATGCAGTATGAGAATATTGTTTTTGTTGCCCCGTGGGCATATTTCGCACCGAGCTGTGCCGACTCAAGAACTTCTGCACAAATTTAACACTTTTTTTGCGACAAGGACACTTGTATATTATATAAATGTTTTAGAATGTGAAAGAGCATCAGGTTGTAAAGCAAGTAAGCAATGTACGACAGGTCCTTCGCATATTCTTGATATTCCAAAATTGAAATGTTTGACCAGTTTTACTCATGAACTTTATTACAGAACAATCATTACGACTTCGATGTACCGAAAAAAAGCAAAGAGAAAAATAACCAGATATCTTACCAGGATTTTAAAATACCCGGTATCGAGCTTGTCGTATAACTCCTGTATTTCTTCAAGGATGCTCAATGGATGTCCTAAGATATCTGCGCATTCGGTGACTGAACATTAGTATATCGCAAAACTTGTTCAGGGTGTCTGCTTGTTCTTGCAGCATGAAGTGAAGCGCGTTCGGCAATCGCAGTACATGCCACTAGAAGTCTGAAAAATGAAATAATTGCCTGGATTCTAAGTAAATGGTATTAACATTTATCATGGTTTAAGAACATATTAAGGAAATCATCTTACTGAAAAGTGAACTTATATTTCTCAAAAGGTGTGAACTCTTCTCTGCGCAGCATTGATGAGGTGTGTTTAGTGGCCATTCCTGCTGTATCTGTTCACCTGAAGTGCACAATTTCAATTCATTAGTAGTTTGAGGTAACTCGGTAATGGCTGATTTAACTGACATACCCTATCTGGCACATACTTGCATCTACAGAGTGGTTATCAACCATTCCTTGTGGCGAGTTTGTCTCTGACCACTAGGTCCCTGCATTGTCAGCAAGAGAGTAATGAGCCACAAGTACCGCTCTACTTGTTGGAAATCCTGATGTACAAGAGACAAGTGACAAAGAGCCTAGCAGTGCGAAGAAAATTATTGGCAACAAAGGTTCACTAGTTTAATTATAAAATTACGGTATGCAGGTTAAACGTGTTTTGCATCATCCACTTGCTTCTACAAGGCTTGAGAATTCATCAATGCATGCCTCATCAGAAGCTTTATGGCTATATAGTTTAGGACAACGCAAAGTTGATAAATTCTTTTCACACAAAAATTGTTGTTTTACTCAGACAGCTGCATATGTTTAGCATACCTGCAGTTCCTTGGTCTCTGTGGCCAAATGTGGCCGAACTCGTTGGTTCTCTCGAGGCTAGGCCTAGAAAGCAATATATGTAGTTCATTACACATTCAAGCAGCCATCCCCATCTTCGTCCGCCACCTTTTTTATATGTCGCGCTCCGGCGCCTGTCTCTAGTGCCTCTAGCTACGATGTTAAAAAAGGGAAGAAGAATAAGAAAGGAGCTTCTTTTGCTCCTGCCATCAGTCCGGACGGCTCTCAGGTATTACATAGGCTGACTCACACGTTCATGTAGTGCACCTAACCTCGGTCCCTGCACACATTGATGCTTGTGAGCATAAATAATACTTATGCACTGCCCGTGGAGATAAGTATACTCCTATATAAACCACAATTTAAAAAGCACCAGGTTTTATACTATACTTCAAAGCTTCAATACCACAGTTAACTTTTGTTGAATGAATTTCCTTCTGTGAAATCCGCTACAATTGCATGGGTGTTACAACTCTTTTCGCGCTATGCTCCATGACAACCATTTCTGGCCAGTCAGTCAAACGCAAACGGGCAAAGCCTGTAAACACATGGCAAGTAGCATAGTTTTGAAGTGTATGGAAGGCAAACACCTCGTTTACACTTGCTGAAAACATCTACTCGCCAGAAATTCCAAACTAAATTATGAGAAAGTCTTCTACGTTTGCATCTATTTTACCATCACCTAAAGGCAGGTTGGCAGCGCACTGTTTAAACACATGTGGAAGAACGAGATGGACGAAGCGCTTTGTCCTGACTCGCTCTTCTTCTTGTGTTATAATTGTGCTCGTCCACCTTCGCTATGGATTATTACAAACAATCCCACTCGCACTTTCTTTGAATTTTACTGTTTGGAATTGTGCTTTCTAAATTTAAATATTTTATTGATAATGGTACATGAGCATTTCCAGGAACAGATTAGCTCAGAACGCAGCTAGCAACCTGTTCTTCTTCAAACGAACATTTTTCATGGCTGGTGCGGAAATATTCAATCCAGATGAAATAAAAGAAGTGGTCCATTGTAACGTCAGAGCAATGAGAAAAGACTGGCCTCAAGCACCAACTGAGTGACTGCAAGGCTAAACAACTGCGTCGACAATGCAAGTCAAAGCACAGCTGCATCTTCCAAAGTAATGGCAAATACATTTACCAGCACCAGGTGAAAATTAATTTGGAACGGCTGGCAGTCCTTGCTGTTTTATGGCTCTTTCTTCCCCCTCTTCTTCATTGTGAGAGTTGCTCCAAGCGGCTGGTGGCCGTTTGCACCTCTTGAGTGGGGCAATGTCAGTTTAACTGGTCAGCTCTGTATGGAACTGACCGTCATTTAGCTTTTTCCGGGAATGTTCGTAGCTAAATGAAAGGAAATGAAAAGGGCGTCGCATTCTTCATGTAGATGGCCTGAAGCATTGCCGTGAGCCGCTCGTGGACACTACTGCTTGAGACGACACGATGGCTGCTTTGGTTGTTGTTGTTGCCTCAAAACATGGCTCGTAAAAAGAGAAGCGTCTTCTCTCGCGGGGATTGTGATGAAGAAGGCAAACACTAGGAACTGAAGGTAATACACACCATCACTAACAGCAGCAGCATCGTGATCGCATTACGAAAGACCACGCTGAAGTTATGGGTCAGAGCACTGAGCGACGTAATTGTACTAGCCGCCTGATCCAGAAAATAAATATCATTTTAATTACTATTCTTCTAAAGATAAATTGCGTGATAAAAATTATGAAAGGCTATTTATTGCTATATTAGCGCTAGAATGCTGAATTCGTTTTCCATTTGAGTTATGCTGCTGTAGAATATGTTGCCTCAAAACAGAATCAAGTTGTGTCGACTATGCAAAAAAAGAGGTGAGGCGTGCAGACAGGACACAAGAGTGTTGTCCACTTCTCTACTCTTGTGTCCTGTCTGCACGCCTCGCCCCTTTTTTGCATAATGAATCTTTACGAACTAGCTCAGCTTTCTGTCGTTCTAATGTGTCGACTACTTGGGTCACCGAGAGCTTGTGCTTTTGGCCGCATAATGTAAAAGTGGAAAAGGGTGGGAACATGGCAGAGAAGCAGCACCCACTGTAATCATAGTGGAAGTAGGTAAATTGCTGTGCAAGGGTTGATTTGGTAAGCGCATTTCAGTCGCCTCACGTCTTAAGCTAGACGTGTTTATATAGGTCACATTTTGCACTCTTTTTTCACTTATATATGAACATGCCTGGAAAATGCTTAACAGTGAGTTTAATACAGACCTGACCAGTTAAACTGAAATTACACCTACAGAAGAGGCGCAGACGCCCACCAGCAGCCTGGACCAACTCTCACAATGAAGAAGGGGAGAAAGAAAGTGCCACAAGACAGTAACGACTGCCAGCAATTCCAAATTATTTTCATCTGGTATTGCTAAATACATTTGCCATTAATTTTGAACATGTAGCTGTGCTTTGCGTTGCATTGTGAACGTAGCCATTTAGCCTTGCAAGCTCTCAATTGGTGCTTGAGGCCAGGTTTTTCTCAATCATCTGACTTTACAATAGACCACCTTCTTTGTTTCATTTGCTTTAAATATTTCCGCACCATCTATGAAAAACTGTTCGTCTGAAGAAGAGCAAGTTGCCAGCTGCCTTCTGAGCTAATCGGTTCCTGAGAATGCTCATGTCCCATTATCAATAGTACATTTAAATTTTAGAAAACACATTTCCAAACAGTAAAATTCGAAGGAAGTGCGAGTGGGAATGTTGGTAATAATCAATAGCGAAGAGCGAGTAAGGACGAAGCACTTCGTCCATCTCGTTCTTCCCCCATGTGTTTCAACAGTGCGCGGCCAACCTCCCTTTTGATCATGGTAAAATAGATACAAACATAAAATGCTTCCTGAAAATGTCGCTTTTAATGTCTGGCGAGTACACGTTTTCAACGAGTGTGAACGAGGTGTTTGCCTTCCATACTCTTCAAAACCATGCTAGTTGCCATGTGTTTACAGGCTCTGCCTATTTGGCTTTTACTGACTCGCCAGAAATGGTTGTCATGAAGCATAGCATGAAAAGAATTGTAACATCCATGCAATTGTAGCGGATTTCTACAAAGGAAATTCATTCAGTAAAAATCAACTCCGGTATCGAAGCTTTGAACTTTAGTATAAAAACTGCAGCTTCTTTAAATGTGGTCAGTGGCGTAGCCAGAAATTTCGTTCAGGGGGGGTAGGGGCTCACAATGCAGCTCGGCTACCTCCTAAGAGGAAACATCAGGTCGGATGCTCCTATCTAAATACATGTAGAAGGAAAATTTGTTTTTCTCGGCGACCACTCCACCAACTTTGATGAGGTTTGCCGCATTTAAAAGAACAACTTAGATTCTAGTGATTGTTTGCTTCAAATTTTCGATTTCGGTTGTCAATATTTTATTAAAAAGTGGCAAACAGCGAAAATTTTCAGAAAACGAAACAACGAAGTTTACAACTCTGTAGATCAGCAATGAAAATTGATATCAATTCTGTAAATTGCGCATAATAGTACATCTACAGCAGACAAAATTGATATGTTACACATGAGTCTAAAAAAAATTAAGCAATATGGAAATAAGGCTTTTGCAGAACCCTTGTACATAACATAACCAATTCAAATAGACATATTGAATTTGTCCGCTTTGAATGGTGTAATGGATGCCGTTTACAGAAGCATGATATCTGTTCTTGATGAAGAGCTATTTATTAGTAAAATTCGTGCTTCTTCTCTTTTCGGAGCTTCGAATTTTTCAAAATATTTTAAACAAAGTTCGGGCCCTAAATCGAAATTCCGCTTACACACAGTAGAATTTACCTTCCTCTATGAAATGCAACAAATTTCATTAAAAGCGATTCAGGAGTTATCTCAGAAAAGCGTTTCTGCGTTTTACACGTATCTGAATAGGCCGCGTCGGAGTTGTGCCCGAGCTAAAGCTTCCTCTTAAACAATTTGCCTAGGGATCAAATATATGATCACTCTGTTGTATATACTGTATATTATGATCACATGATCATTGTATACAATACACTGTGTTGTCATTGCCAAAGATGGTGCAAACGAATTCTTGAACGCTACGCACTGTCAATACAAGCAAAATGTGTATTTTTTCATAGAATATTATGCTCCTATGTGCCAAAAATTGTGCCCAACATAACTGATGTCAATGCTTCCATGTTTTTGTCTATTTAGTAAGTAAAGAAAATATCACTCGAACTTTAGAATTACATCAGTTCGAAACCAGCAAAGCAGGGCATGCCGCTGATATGAAAAATGTAAAGGCCATGAAATGAACAAGTTGAGGACAAATATGTTAATGAAACTTCGTCATTCAAGATCCTTGTTTACATTCTTGTACATATGCAATGGCCAGTGAAAAATCTCAATGACACTGTCCTTTGTTCCAATGTATTACGCAGGAGCAGCTGTCACCGGTCGGCGCATTTACATTCGCTCGCCTGTGCAGCCGGTCGACTGCAGTGCCGCCCCCGCGGCACCAAAGGGAACTATGTATCTAGGTAACTTTTCGCCCTAGGGGAGCCTAGGTCCCTAGTTGTCGTGCAAAAAACGCGCCTAGCTCCTGAAACGCCCTAGTCCCCATGCGCGCGCGCGCGAGGCCCATAGAAGTATGCGCTAGCGCAGGGTTTGTGCCAACTCGCCGGAGCGACAGCATAAAGTTAGTCTTTATTCTATGGCGACAGGGTGCACGCAAGCAGCACGACCACGAACGAAGCGATACAAGGTGGAACAGCGCGTTTTACGGCAATCGAAGCTGTGTGTGTGTGACGAAGGTGTATGCGCAAAATAGCACGACCACGAACGAAGGTGGAACATCGCGTTTTGCGTTTAGTGTGCGCAGAGCAATCGAGTTGCGTGTGTGACGCGTTTGTTCGCGCAAACAGCACGACCACGAACGAAGCGATACAAGGTGGAACAGCGCGTGTTGCACAATCGAGTTGTGTGTGTGCGTGTGTGACGCGTTTGTTATGCGCAAAGAGCACGACGACGATCGTCTTCTAACTGCGCCAGAGCAAACCGATTGTTGAGTACTACATACGTATTGCGCGGGCGTTAAAACTAGAGAAACACGGGATTGCGACGCGACCAGCCGCAGTGTATAGGACTGTACGTACGTACGTTTTTTAATGTGGCCAATCTTAAAAAGGACGATGGCATTTCTGCACCGGCGGAGAAGTGGGAAATCGTGATTAAATTTGGCCGATCATTGTCAAAAGCAAAGGCTTACCCTTAATTAGGGGTTATCCCCTACCTTCTACTGAAACTGCAGCCTCTAGTAGGCTTCATGCACTTTTGTAGTCATGACACCATACGACGATACCCTCTGACGTGGGGCCCAGACTACTGGAGAGCTGGTTGATCAAGCTTGCTCAATATACTTGACCTTTTGTTCTTTCATTATGCTACAGTGCTAGAGCGTAGTTTCTTGCTATTAGTAAACTGGCAAAACAACAAAGCATTGCTACTTTACTCCTCAGTGTTGTGGTTCTTCAGTCAATGACACTAGAGGGGAAAGGAATCGAGATCCAAGCCAAGTGGCAAATTGTGTTTAGTCAGTCTTAAACACCCTTAACTCAATGTTTTAGATGCCTGTGTGGTTGATACCTTGTCTAGTGGAACTTCTTGCCATCCCCAAAATGTGCATAGCACCAGAGGTATAGTTTGACAGCTGTAAGCAGTGCAATTAAGGGAGTGCAGTACCTGTATTGCAGCTTTACACCAGCTAAGATATTGAAGCTTAGGAGTATGTTCATATTTCTCATCTATAGTGTGGCAAGAACTTGTAATCCGCCCTCAAGTTCTGCTGGAGCACAAGCTACTGTTGCTCTTTTGTGCAGCTAGTGTCAGCAGACAAGCTTGCAGTATTGCTAGGTAGAAAAGCACTTAGGCTTCACGACCATCCAAGTCATAAATGAATAAGTGCATGGCTAGAAGTTGTAAATTGCAAGGAACAGTTCAAATGCCATTGAGCATAGTTGCGCTATTGCAATGTATCCTTCGGAGCATTGTACGAGCCATGGTGGTTCCCACATTGTGAAGTGCCACACCAGTGACATATGATAATGATGCCAGCGTGATCCAGTGTGGCTGTACTTTGTTCTATAAAAACTTTTCATGTGTTTTAGATTATATTTAGTGCAGTATCTGAAAGGTTATGCGCAGATGATAGTTGACCTTACAGCCATTTTTTCTATACAGTCCTTCACTTTCCATCAACTTCAGCGAATCATTGAAGCCCCAAAATAACACATTTAATATTGGTATTCAGATTGAACAGTTTCAGTTCTATGTGTATGTTTCAGAGAACTGGACCAAACATCAAGAATGAAAATTTAGCTACCTATTGATGCTGTAGCTTTAGGCTCTGCAGGAACCATTTATCTGCAGCACCCAACTTATCCCGTATTTGATGGATCGTGACAGATGTGTGAAGAAGCACGAGTGTTATGCAGAACAGTTTTCAAGAGGTAATGAACCTCTGCCATATAAATAACTGGAAGCCTTCTCCTAAGGAAATGTTCGTGCTCTGCACTGTAACATCGACAAGTCCCTCCCTAAGATAAGGTGATAAAGAGAGCTGGTTTTATGAATCTGTTGTATTTCCACAATTTTAACATGGTATAAGTGAGGCCCAAGGCATAAATGGGACTGTGTGCTGTTCTGTATGCGTGCTGCGCTTATTGTACAGATCAATAGTAGCCAATCAATAGCCATTTTATTGAAGATGCAAACTGGATCATATCCTAGGGCCAACTCACTGTCAATGAAAACTGTTATACTGGCTTTCTGCACTGTTTATTGATCATGGACTTCTTTTTGAGGTGCGATTGAAGTCCCTCAAAATCTTACTTAAACTATGAATTGCAACTGGGAGAACGTGTCCGTTCATTAGGACCACACTTTTTGTATTTAGCTCTCATCATTGTAAACAGCTTCATAATGAGAGAAACCTCAGACGAAATGCTTATTTTTTCCTCGCATCCTTCTTCTGCCTTCTTTGTAAGCACAAACTATGGCCATGTAAACTAGGTAATCTTGCATTTATCCTGTCTACAAGTGCCTCTTTTGACATTCATGCCTGTATTGCCTTTTCAGTGCCTAAAAATTCCCTTTTTCCTTCTTTTCTCATGACTCCATTTTGTTAAACAAGAACCACTGAACAGTAATGAATCTGAACAGTAATGACGAAAGCATTGTGCGGAAATATGCAAGGTGATCAGGAAATGTAAAATGAGTCATACACCCGATTGTAGCAAACTGTTACAGAGAAAACCCATGCAGGTTTCTCGGAAATTCTTCACAAACCTACCACATGCTTCAGACTGCTCCTGTGATTCAGATGTCTGCGATAATACGTAAAAGTAGGTTCTCACGGGCACATCTATTCTCTAGTTCATGAAGTCTTCATTCCAGAGAGCCTCACCATGCCATAACACTAACCCCTGTATTCAGAAATGCATCTTAACTTGAAGCCCATGCTTGACTCGATTTAAATGACGCCTGTCGTGAACACACCATAAGCAATGCAATGAGCATCTTGGGCACATTCACACCATACGTCATTTATATCAAGTCAAGCATGAGCTTCAAGATGTATTGCTGAATACGGCAGTAAGACTTGATAAAGGTTGCTATTATTTGTCCAATGTTTCAGTTTTCTCAAGAATATCTAGCTTTTTCTGAATGCTACCAATTCTTGCTTCATTCTCCTTTTCACCACATGTGCTTCATGGCAATCTCTTTCATCTTTCCATCCCTTCTCCTTTCCCATGCTGTTGGCCAACGTGCAGGTGTTGTCTATGCGCTAGACAGTTACGATGTGGTCAGCAGGCTTTGCATTTCTCTGTCAACTAATTTCTCTCTTTGCTTTTGTGATCAAGTCCGCCTGACCCTTAGCTTACTGTATACAATGAAAACAAAGCCCTTTTTTTTCATGAAATGGGCAAGCACTTGCATCTCTTGCAAAGGATCTTCTAGTAAAGTTTCTCGTTCCTGCAATCACACTGAACATGCACATCCATCATAATTTTTATGCATCTAAAACGCACCGCCAGAAAGAGTAACAAAAACCAGCTATATTTTCAGATAACACTTGTGGCTAAGAAAGCAAACCAACACCAATTATGGGTGGTCTCCATTTTTTTTTTTTCAACATGCAAGGAGCATTGTGCACACACCTCTCAAGCATAAATGGAGCACGTATGAGCCATGATGCCTCAATGGCTCCCATGTCTGATCACCCAAAAGAAGGCAGGCCAAACATAAAATTTGTTTTTTGGAAATTCCGTTTATTATAGCTAAAACTTTATCTTGAAAACACAAAAAGTAGTCTTCATTTCAAGACCGTGCAACCTCTGGCTGTATGTTGCAGAGCATGAAAACATGAAAATATACTAAATTGAAATGGCAACAGCAAAGAAACACTGGCTTCCATCTTCTGCAATGCAGAAGAGAGTGACACTGTACACAGTAATCCAAAGTATGGACCCAACTTGGTCGTAGCATACATGCTCTGTGCTGATGTAACTTTAATTAGAACTGAAGTGTGGCATCCACTACTCGCCTGTGTCGTCAAAGGCCATTTCATGTTGCCACACATTCTTTATCCGCTACCTGAAACGATTACATTACACCATGAGGATGACAAAGCTCACATGCATTAGAGGAAAATTGGTTGGCTATCTTGTCTCCCATACAACTCCGCCAAATACCTGCAATTAGTGTAAGTATGCTAGTTCCTTGCACTGTTTCCCATAACATCTTTGTTGAAGGTACTGGGTAACAATATCTCAATCACTTCACAAACTGCGGATATTATTATTAATTTTTAAAGCGAACAGCTTTATTTGCCTCTCGACAGCACATGGCATAATTTGTTTAATGTAAAAGGTTGAAGCAATTCATCGGCATGCGCTTCACAATGTGCCTTGCAAAGATTCCTCATTAGCAAATATACTGTTTCGAGAGTTTTCATTTCAGTTTGCTGACACAATGACAAGAGACAGGAGGGAAGCTATGAAGCTGCTTGTCTCTCCGCACCAAAAGCCAGCACCTATAGACTCTGCTAAAGATGTACTTCTCAAAATCTGGCTACTCCTTGACCAATCTGTGCAAAAATGTTAAATATGTGAGTCAGAAGCTATGTCAATCAGGCTGCTGCCACTCAAAGGGCAAAGCTCCTTGAAACAGCAAAGCTCAAAAAAGAAGGAAAGAAGAGCACGTGTGAATGTTTCATGCTTTATCATGTAGAATAAAGGTTTCACCAACGCCAGGAATGCCACGCATCAGTGCCAGCGGGAACATCGTCTTGAGAATGGCTCCTTGATTTGGATTACATATTTCAACTAACAATTCTGCTGTATTGATTTATAGGTTGTATTTATGAAATCAGCAGCAATTCTGCTCGTACAGTTTGAGAAATACGCCAAAATTGATGCATGGTTCTTTCCCATAAGAATTTGAAGGATAAATTCTAGGAAGCGTTACAAAGGCAGAAACAGTGTTCGAAGGTGTCAGAATGAGGGCCATGAAATGAGGTCCTTGACTAACCGAACAGTGCCGCTGCTGCAGACATTTTAAGCATGAAATGCTTTTAGCTCCTGTTGTCAGCCACCTTCAATGAACCAAAAGCCAGAGTCATTATCCTGTCACTCAAACCAGCTCATCCGGGCAAACAGTCAAGACTGCAATACATATGCTAGTTACTTCCCAAACATGTTACAAAAGATATTGCTTCTGAGTTCTAAATATTTGCTCACAATATCACTCAAGCTGTAACTTCTAGTACGCTGAAGTTTTATTGGTCACTTCTAATAGCGACGTTCAGAGGCAGATACAAGGCACTGTACACTTGATTGTCATTTTTTGGCACTGAGACACAGTTGCTTGTGCTCTTTTCAATGCCAGCAGTCCGCGAGGTCCACGGCGCATCTGGTGGACCGAGACGAGACTTGCAATGGGGTTCTGTCTTTGACAGGAAACTTGCTTCCATATGGACCAATGTACAGTTGCGTGGTGCGGTGGGGTGGGGTGTGCCGTTGGCAATGTACGCTACACCCATTTTAAGATTGTGGCTAGTATCATCTACAATCAATCTGCTTTGTTGGCAGCCATTTCGTGCTTACATCCACTCTCGATTACAGGAGAGCCAGTATTTTTTAGTTTCACCAGAACAGCCTGAAAATGCTCATACAAAATTCTCCAAAGAGCGCAAGCGCTTCCGAGCTTTTTTAATCTGTACATTCCAGCTATCTGAAATGAATCCAAGAAAGTAGTGGATGTTAAGGATATGATCATAGAGCTATGGCATATTACTTCGAGGTAGATGAAGTGGTACACGAAGGTGTCTTGTGTATTCTATTTCAGTGATAACATCATAGTGAACTGTTGGATAGTGTTCAGGAGAGATGCCGCACTAGTGCAGCCAGCATCAAGTGCAATCAAAATGTGGCTTTGCTGTTGTTCAAAGCAGATATTACATTCGCCCTACAGCAGAAAGGAAACGAAGCAACACCTTTAAGAAGGCAGTCCCCAAACAGCAAAAAAAAAAAGGTTGGAGGACACTTAAGCTGCGCCTTTAAGAGTGGAACACGATAGCATTAAAAGATCCCTGGCTGCTTCTCACGCTTCCGGGCAGCTGCAGCTTATGCTTCTGTAATGTTTTCCTGGAAATGCTGGTGGCAAACGCTATGCACGAAGGCGAGCTTTCTGGGGTGTGCCACTCCTAAGACAGACCTGAAATGGCAGCTGGAAAAGGGGTTTGTGTTTGAGTTTCTGCACAACAGAATTATTTTTTCTCGCATATTCAAATTACAATCCAACGCTATCATGTCTCGAGGTTGTGTGCAAGTCATACTTTATGAATTTTTCACACATTCTACTTTGAGAATTTTAATTCGTTCAGTAACGCCTATGTGCCACGTGGAGGGCCTGCATGAATCGGGATGCATGGTTTGGGATTACTTTTCTCATGAAAAAGGTCGCCAACACCACTGCTGGATTTTCAGCGACATGGGGCCCTGAACGCTACGGCTGTTAATATTGTGAATCAGTTCCAAGCCAACAGCACATGTGCCATGCACAAAAAAAAATCAAAGTAGATGCACTTGCGCACTTCCCAAACATTTTTTTACAAGAAAGGCAGAGGAAAAACCTATGCTGCTAAAACATCAGATGAGTAATATGTAAAACATGCAATATAAAGTTTAATTGTACACCCGACAAGGACTATATGGTAACGTAGATTGGAGACGGAGTCTTGCAGAATATACGCTTCTCTTTAATGGCGGGCCAGAACAAGAGCGTGCAGCTTACGCACTTCATCGTCTTTAGTGGCACCGACCTTTGCGCGCACCGTCCTGCGGTGCAGGAGCCCCACATCTTTGTGTCAATTGCCTCCCATGAGAAAAGCGACCGTCTCGGTCGCGTCAAAAAGTTATTTCAGTGACATAAGAAATGGAGCTCCTCAGATGCATCTCGGCATTCACGTATGCGCATAGTATGGTTTCATGCGCACTACGTGAACAACTTCAGCGGGAGGACGACGACAGAGTGAACTGGGGTCAGAACTGTAAGGGACCACTTCGTAGGTCATGTCACAGAGGCGGCGTGTAACCTTGTAAGGACCAAAATACCGGCGGATCAACTTTTTTGAGAGTCCACGGCGGCGCACAGGCATCCAGACCCACACGCAGCCGCCGGTATTGTAATGGATGTCGCGTCGACCCTAGTTGTATCGAAGGGTGTCAGGGCTATTATCAGCCAGTGGTAGCATGGCGTCAAGTGTTGACCTGACGTGGCGCCCGTATACAAGTTTGAACGGCGTAAACTGTGTAGTCTCCTGTACAGCAGTGTTATACACGAAAGTCACATAGGGTAAGATCGCGTCCCACGTCTTGTGCTCTATGTCGACATACACGGAGAACAAATCAGCCAGCGTTCTGTTCAGACGTTCCGTTAATCCATTGGTTTGAGGGTGATATGCAGTGCTCTTGTGGTGAGAGCTATGCGTCAGCTGGAGAACATCCTGCATAAGTTCCACTGTAAATGCTGTACCGCGGTCAGTGATGAGAACAGACGGTGCACCATGTCGTAGGACGATGTCGCGTACAAAGAACTTGGCCACTTCATATGAATTTGCTTGCGGAATAGCTTCAGTTTCGGCGTACCGGGTTAAGTAGTCGGTAGCGACGACTATCCATCTGTTGTGCGAAGAGGTCACTGGGAACGGTCCAAGTAGATCCATTCTATTTGTTGGAACGGTGCTTGAGGAAGGTCCACAGGATGGAGAAAGCCAGTCGGTTTAACTGGTGCTTTCTTGCGGCGCTGACAGTCGCGGCAGGTCTTCATGTACAGTTGCACAGAGGAATAAAACCGGGGCCAGTAATACTTCTGTCGTATCCTTGCCTAAAGTCTTGGCAAATCCCAGGTGTCCCGCACATGGCTCATCATGGCAGGCTCGCAAAATGTCGTAGCGTAGTGCCGATGGCACGACAAGGAGGTACGTATTGGGGCCGCTTCCGCAGTTTTTCCTGTAAAGGACGTTGTTGTACAAGTAGTATGATGATAAGCCGCGCACGAGCGAGCGGGGTAAAACACCTTCAACTCCTTGGAGGTGTTCGATCCGCGGCAGCAGCTCAGCGTCAGCGCGCTGGTGCTCAGCCATCTTTATGGCGTCGATAACGCCGACAAATGGCAAGTCATGGTCAGGGTCCGATGAGGTCGTAGAGAGTGGTGCACGTGACAAACAGTCAGCGTCACTGTGCTTCCTGCCAGATCAGTAGACAACTGTAATATCATACTCTTGTAAGCGCAGGCTCCAATGGGCTAGTCTGCCTGAAGGATCTATTGAGGTTGGCAAGCCAGCACAGGGCGTGGTTGATCGCTGACAGCGTTAAAGGGTTTACCGTACAAGTAGGGTCAGAATTTGCCAATTGCCCACACAACCGCTAAGCATTCCTTTTCAGTAGTTGAGTAGTTTTTCTCAGCCTTGGTGAGACTGCGGCTTGCATAAGCAACGGTGCGTTCCGCACCAGCTTGCCACTGCACAAGTGCCAAGACTCGCATTGCTGGAGTCAGTATGGATTTCAGTGTCAGCGTCTTCGTTGAAATGAGCAAGTATCGGGGCCTCTTGCTGCTGCTCATCAAGACTGCTGCTGCTCATCCGCCCAAATGAAAGGCACATCGTCGCATGTAAGCCCTGTCAGAGGCTCAGCAATTCTCAAGAAGCCCTTGACGAAGCGCCCATAATATGCGCACAAACTAAGGAAGCGTTGGACAGCCTTCTTGTCTGTGGGTGGTGAAAACTCGGCGACGGCAGCTAACTTGTCGGGGTCTGGTCGGACGCCTTGAGGACCAACGACATGGCGAAAAAATTTGAGCTCTTGGAACCTGAAGTACCATTTCTCAGGCTTGATGGTGAGGCCGGCAGTATGGATCGCAGTGAGGACACTCTCGAGTCATGTGAGATGTTCGTCAAACGTGCTCGAGAACACGACGACATCGTCCAAGTATACGAGGCAGGTTTGCCGTTTGAGTTCAGCAAGCACGGTATGCTGGTGGTATTAAAGGTGGCAGGTGAGGAACAGAGACCGAAGGGGAGAACTCTGAACTCATAAAGCCCATCAGGTGTCACAAATGCTGTTTTTTCACGATCCTGTTCATCAACTTCGATTTGCCAATATCCTGATTTAAGATCCAACAAAGAAAAAAACTTGGCATGTTGTAGACGATCCATTCCGTCGTCGATGTGTGGCAATGAATAAACATCACGCTTGGTGACACGGTTCAACTTTCTGTAATCTACACAGAAGCGTAGTGTGTTGTCTTTCTTTCTGACTAACACTGCAGGGGAGGCCCACGGGCTGGTGGATGGCTGGATCACGTCGTCTTGGAGCATCTCTTTCACCTGATGCTTGATCGCTTCCCTTTCCACTGGAGACCCTCTGTAAGGATGCTGACAGACAGGACGTGCAGACTCGTCCGTAATAATGTGGTGCTTTGTGATGGACGTGCGCCGCACTTTGGATGACGTTGAAAAACAGTCCACAAATTCATTCACAAGACTCAGTAGACGGTCTTTCTGATGGTCTGGCAGAGCGGCGTTAAAGTGAATCCGTTCTTTTAGGCTGGGTAACCCAGATTGCTGAGACGATGCGGTTTCCAATGTGGCAATGTCAGTAACGTTAGTGATTTCGCGAGGAAATGAGCTCAGTTCAGCCATTTCGTTCGTCGCGGTACATGCCGATACTTGTTGCTAAAGTTTGTTAGCAAAATGACTGAACATTTGTTTTGCACCCGAAGAAGCCCTCTGGCTATACAAATGTGGCGCTCAAGAAGCAGGGGCATGTTTGCCTCAGCAATTCCTTCGGCGGCGTCCTCCATGTCGCATCGGACAAGGGTAAGCACGCTACTCTTGGGTGGCAACGTGATGTGATCGTCAGTTACGCAAAGCGCGATGTCACGGTCGTTGTCATTACTGTTCGCCATGGCTTGCGTAGTCGTGAAGCTGACTCTAGACTCTTGCAGGTCGATGATGGCACTGTTCGCCTCAAGGAAATCCATGCCGAGTATAAGGCCCTTTGAACATTCAGGAAGAATGACGAAGTCGCCGATGTACGTGAAGCCCTGCATGTTGACTCGTGCCGTGCACCGACCCATTGGAGTTATGAGATGCCCTCCTGCAGTACGAATCCGAGTTCCGGTCCATTGCGTCGAAACTTTGTTCAGCATACACACGAGATTCTGGCTCATGACAGACGTGTCTGCACCCATGTCGATTAACGCCGTGACTTCGTGGTCATCTATGGCAACTCGTACGTCGCAGGATACTTACACGGAACTACACTGCTTTCTCTGCATCTCAATTACGTCATATCGCGGTCGTCGTAGTGGAGGATCTTCAGCGTTCGCAACGTCAGCAACCTCACCTGCGCAGGTCGCTGGACTTAGTTTTCCTGGGAGGCAGGGCTGGGTGAGCGACGCCTCGTTGCTCTCGATGTGAGGAGGGGGCTGGAAGACCAGTTTCGGGCGGGTGACGGTGACCGGGGTTTAAGGAATCGTGGAGCAAACAAGGTCCTGGCCTCTGCGAGGTATGCTTCAAACTCCAGGGGGCGTTCACCATTGCACGGGCACGGTGCATTCAGTGAAAATCCAAGGAGCCCAGCTCGACGGTAAGGACACGCCCTGTAGAGGTGATCAGCTTCATCGCAATAAAAATACAAGGGCCTCCGGTCTGCGGTGCGCCATACGTCGCTCTTGCGGGGTGGTCGTGTTTCAGCCATGAATGGCGTGCGGCGAGGCCTGAAGTCGCCAGTCGCTTGTTCAACGGCGTGCACACCGTGAAAGTCCGGGACGTCGCTCACATCGCGAAAAATACGAACTCCACGTTGCTTCCGCATACGACATGCAAGGTTGTGGCTGCCGTACCTCGTGCTGTGGTGTCTCGCTTCACTCTGGGACTTCGACTGACTGCCTGATTTCCTCCCGGACGACCTCAGCCAGATCAAGCCGCTGTACCGATGCTGGAGCCACCTGAAGATTTTGAAGCTACTCTCGAACGATAAACCTAATGAGCTCCCACAAGGCGTCGGTATTGTCCAGGGGTATAGCGAGAGAGTCATGCGATAGGGTCGACACGTCGCGGTTCTGCCTTGTTCGCTGCTGCAGTGCCTTTCCCATTGATACGGCTTCCGCGAGAAACTCTGCAACAGTCTTTGGTGGGTTGCATATTAGGACACCGAATAACTCTTGCTTGACACTGCGCATCAAGTTCCTGAGCTTCTTTTCTTCCGGCATGGATAGATCCGCGCGTCGGAAAAGTCGGCATATATCTTCGAGAAACATTGCGACGCTTTCATTCGGCCTCTGTACTCTCGCCTGAATTGCAGATTCAGCTCGCTCCTTGTGATCGAAGCTGGCGTATGTGCCGATTAGCTGTTGTCAGAATTCGTCCCATGTCGATAGCGCACCGCTTCACGATTCTCAAACCATGTCCACACATAGTCCTTGAGGGCAAAGTAGCCGTTCCATAGCTTGCGCTCTGGAGTCCAGCCGTTGAATTCTGCAACACGCTCAAAGTGATCGAGCCAGTCCTCTACATCCTCAAAGGTGTCCCCATGAAAGGACGTGGGGATTCGTGGCTGGTTGAGGACGACCTCGGTCGGCGCGGTCGAGGAAGATGGAACCGATGTATTCGTCCTTCTTACTTGACTGCGTAGAGGCTCATGCTCAGGCCGCAGTCCTTGAAGTCGGCAGCTTGTCCGTACTTGCACAGTAGTCAGCTTGACCGGACTTCGTACTGGGTTTCTAGGCGGTGTTCGATCTGGGAGTGGTAGCACGTACCCCGCACCTCCACCAGAAAAATGTAACGCAGATTGGAGACGGAGTCTTGCAAAATATACGCTTCTCTTTAATAGGGGGCCAGAACAAGAGCGTGTAGCTTACGCACTTCGTGTTTCATAGCGCCGACCTTTGCGCGCGCCGTTCTGCGGTGCGGGAGCCCCACATCTTTGTGTCAATATGCACCAATTGCACGCAGAATTGACGTCAACTCAGGGTGAAGGTCGCTTTCCAAGTTCTACCTGGTGTTGTCTACAGGCAACAAACGCACTGCTGAAGAAGCTTACACAAGCATTTTTCATTTTCCTTCACTGTCTTTAGTCTCTGTGTATTTTGTACATTTCCACCAAACCTAAATGTTTTCCCTGGGGTTTTTCATGTTTCATCCCTAACAGTTAATGCTCATTACAGTGTTGAAGATGTTTGCATGCTTTTTTCTTCTATGCACCACACTTAAAGAAGAGCCATCCTGTCAGCCACCTAGGTCTACTCCTTTTGCTCAACTACATTTTGGAGCCCAATGACGAGAAAGACTTCTCTAGCATACCTGAAGGTGATGAAGTAGAACAGGATTAGCGGCTGCGTGAGATATTTGAAGACATAATGATTTTTTTTCCAGACAAGATTTGAAACATGAGTTCCAAATTTATTAGCTTTCTTTTACCATTTTTTATAAGGCTATTGAGTAAAACCATCTTCATCTTCAATTACTGACTGAATTAATCTTTCATAGTAGCAACATTCTTGTATCATATAGCGTGTGTTGATGTTGGGCAGTGTTTTCGCAATAACAGCCTTTAGAGAGTTTTTATCTATATGTAGCTGTTCGTCAGTCTTCTTCCCAGTAACACCTGCCATACATAGTGGCATGCAGATTGAAGTGTTCGGAACTAGGAATGCTACATTGAGGTTGATGTGGCTTCAGAAATTTACCACCAGACACTCGTGAGCCATGCAGGGGTTGTGGAAGCAAATAAATTACATAGGGTGGTGCTTAATGACATCGTGCCCAAAAAGCGTTACTATGTCACCTAGGGCTGCTTGGCTAAGGCCATAATCGGCTTTTGAGGGTTCTCACTCGTATCACCCCCTACCTCCCGGAGGAACTCAACCACTTGAATGGCACCTTGCCACGGGCATCAGTTATTTCTTTTTGTCAGAGATGATTATTAGACACGATTTCTTGTATCAACCTGAAAACAATGTGGTTCGTGACATTTCAAGAAGGTGGTGATCTCCAAGTTACTGTGGTCACTGTGTAAGGCGACTAGCACAACATCAAGTTCCATCTCGTGCATCAGGCAGAATGCTGCTATTTCCAAATAAATTTGCTAAATAGGTCACAGAGGTGATTGTGAAGGTGAAGTCGAGCGCTTACAGATTGAGAATGTTAATGGTTAAGGAGATTCAAAGCCGCATCCTCAAATACTCTGCGCAGCTTGCATGACAATGTTGAAACTCAAGCCTGCGTCCTTTGGACTAATATTTCACTGTTTTGTATGGCTACTTTTATAGAAGACAAAAGCCAAACTTCTCCAGGTTTAAGATTGGTTTTACGACAGCTATGACAGAGCCAACTCCTTGGTGCACGCTTATGGTAGTGGTGACGAAGCCATCAGGAGCACTCTACACTTTTATGGATTATACAAAAACTGAACAAGCAAGTTCTATGAGCATCATATCCAATTCCTGCAGTAGAGCATACCCTTCAGATACTACGAGTCACAGCTTGGTGTATGAAAAATTGATGCCCAAATTCAGGGTTTTGGCAAATCCCTGAGAAATGACGGAAAGTTCTTGACCACCTTTACAGCACCATTCCATTGGTTTCACTTTAACTGCTCATGCGATTTGGTATCTGGCGTGCCCCAGATCAAATACAATGGTATATGAATGATATTCATCCAGAACTTACATGTGTTGCTTGTCATATGGTCGAGGTTATCAGTTGATGCTCAACTAAACAGCAACACAACAAACTCTGCAGTACATTTGAGGGCACCCACTGGGCAAGAGCTGCCATCAACAAAGAGAAATGTAAGTTTGGCATCACAATAATATCCTACTTGGGGCATATCATGAACGAAAACAAGCTCAAAGCTGTCACAGACATGCCAAGACCATCCTCCAGAACTACAGCTGCTAATGGGCATGACCACCTATCTAGGTTTATTCGCTCCTAACATGACAAACACTACACCCATTGCCCAGCATGCTGTTTTCAAAGCATGGTTTATCTGGAACCCACACAGGTTCAAGAATTCTCAAAATGGAAAGAAATACTTTCTTCAGATCCAGTGCTTGGCTGGCGCTCCTCAAAATGAGAAACCAGCTGCTAATCACAGCTGATGCTTTGTGCTGTGGTCTAGTTGCAGTGCTCAGCCAAAAGCAAGACGATGGGCAACATGTTACTAGATACGCCTCAAGATATTTTGCAGAGACAGAATGCCTGGCTATGCCTAGATATAGAAAGAAGTGCTTTCTTTCTTGCAAGCTTGAGATAAATTCTATAAATGGGGCAACAATCTGTTTCCCAAATCATAAAATGCACACATGATTGATACATTATGAGGCATAATGTACATCTTAGGCAAAGACTTTCCCGCAGCTGATACACTGTCAAGTTCTCATGTGAAGGAGAATAACAGGCACCAGAAGGGCCTACCAAGATTGAAGGCTATGCATGCTGCCTCTCCCCACCTTCTTTACAAGAACTGAAGAAAGAACAAGTACTAGATTAATGCTGCTGCCAACTTCGCATCTTCACTTGAAAGAGCTGGCCAAGGTGTTGCAAAGTCTGAAAGAATTCTGGCTTCACAAGGACGATGTAGTGCAAGACATGTTGACATTGTGGCAACAAAACCATCACGCCCAAGAAGCTACAGGAGCTTACCCACCCAGCACTTCTCACTTGAAGGCCACTTTGGAATCAATAAATGCCTAGCAAGACGACAAAGTACTGCATCATAAATACATACAAACAGCAAATGTCTTCAAGTCATGTCATGCATGCTAGCACCACAGGGCTAAGAGAAGGGTGACACTCCTGCAACTGGGATTCTGAGGAAAGCTGTTACAGAAGTTCACCATGGACATATTTTCTATTGGAGGGGTGCGGTGGCTCATCATAACAAAATACTAGTAAGGGTATCCTGAGCTAGTACTGGCTAGTTTGACAGGACCTGTGGTTGTTACTCAATGCCTCATTGTTTTCACAAGGCGTGCAATAGTGTAGTGGCCGTGAACCACAACAAACTGTAGCTTGGAAAAGGGCGCAGCTCGCTGTTCGCAGAATTCATAAGAATTCCAACAAATGGCATGCAGTCCACACTACCGACACCGCAGTGATCTCACAGAAGCCACTGTAAACTTATCCAAGAACTCCCTTGAGACGTCAGGTGATGCCTACAAGACACGATTATAGACTGAGCCTTCTGAAATATAGCTCCTCGTTAGTGCAAATGCTTACGAGCCGAAGGCTTAGGACTACACTTCAAGCTACTGCAGACAGCTTCTTTCCACAACTCCCGGACCGGAGGAAAATGAAAGTGCATGAGCAAAAGTGCTGGCAGAAACAGAAAACTTACTCTGATGTTGGGCATGGCATGCAAGATCTACCCAATTTGTATCCAGACATTAATGTCCGAGTAGTTGACCTGGAAAATGCAGGCACACTTCAGCAGCCAGGAGATAAGCCCAGGTCATAGTGGATAGAGACGGACAAAAGGACCATTCATCTCAAACAGGACACAACCAGTGCCACTGCCTCTGGCTACATAATCAAGGGTTCGACGAAAGTTCGTCTGATCAGGCATGGAAACGGGAAAAAAAAAAAGAAAATGTGATCTAAGAAATAATAGTCACACGACTATTATTTGCCAAACATGCGCAGGAACAGTCACAAGATTGACTGGGACAATGCCACTGTTGTTGCCAAAGAAAAGAACATGTCATCCCGGCGGCTGCTAGAATCGCTAATCATTCAATCAACGCCAGCTACGATGAACCAGACACCAGGGACTATGCCTGCCATTTACGCATGTTTGTTACGTCACGTGCTGGCTACATAAGTGACGACGATTTCCTGTCCAACTCAGTGAATAAGGAGCCCGTATGCAGTTCCAAAACGTCGGGTTATACATCAGACTTGGTCAGTGACCGTGAACCCCCCTTCACGTCTCTGGCTAAGGGAGAACACAAGCAGCCACAAGACTGTACCAAAGAGGTTCCGTTTTGTAGAGATCCTGGGCATCAACACCATAGAAGTGGACAATGCATAACACCAACTAAGCAGTAAGCAACATGACCCTTTTTATACAGGGAAAGATGTGCTACAAAGATGCTCGTACTACTGTAAGGCTAATGTGCATGCTTGTAGAAAATGATCACAATAAAAAACTCACCTCTTGCTTTGTGCTCAATGTTGAGGCTACTATTCTGAATCACAATTACTTTATCCCAGCTAGCTAACAGTTTGCCAAATCTCAAAGAGGTTTTAATAAGAATTTTGTCTCGACTACCCGAAACGCTAGTCTGTGTAGTAGTGTTACACAGTGTTGGGTTCAAATCTGCCATAATCATGAATCCGAATGAACTTGCCCACATTTCAGTTATTCTGCAAAAGTATTTGGCATCACTTCGTTGCTTCTATACGCACTGAGGCAATCACAGCTGTGAAACACATTTAGGTCGTACTGAAGATGTTTTCGGATTCCTGATTAATAAGAATACAGCTGGTAACGTAGAGGACTTCTATAGCATTAACGAGAGGGTGGCAGGTCTCGTTGCGACACTTAATAAGAGGTACAAATTGAAGGTCGTACAGGTCTACGCCCCTACATCCAGTCATGATGACCAGGAAGTCGAAAGCTTCTATGAAGACATGGAATCGGCGATGCGTAAAGGCAAAACAAAATACACTATACTGATGGGCGACTTCAATGCCAAGGTAGGCAAGAAGCAGGCTGGAGACAAATCAGTGGGGGAATATGGCATAGACACGAAATATAGCAGGGGAGAGTTACTAGTAGACTTTGCAGAACAGAATAATATGCGGATAATTAATACCTTTTTCTGCAAGCAGGACAGCCGAAAGTGCACGTGGAGAAGCCAGAATGATGAGACTAGAAATGAAATAGACTTTATACTCTGCGCAAACCCTGGCATCATACAAGATGTGGACGTGCTCGGCAAGGTGCGCTGCAGTGACCATAGGATGGTAAGAACTCGAATTAGCCTAGACTTGAGGAGGAAATGGAAGAAGCTGGTACATAAGAAGCCGATCAATGAGTTAGCGATAAGAGGGAAAATCGAGGAATTCCGGATCAAGCTACAGAACAGGCATTCGGCTTTGACTCAGGAAGAGGACCTTAGTGTTGGAAGCAATGAACGACAATCTTGTGGGCATCATTAAAAAGTGTGCAATAGAAGTCGGTGGTAACTCCGTTAGACAGGATACCAGTAAGCTATCGCAGGAGACGAAAGATCTGATCAAGACACGTCAATGTATGAAAGCCTCTCACCCTACAGCTAGAATAGAACTGGCAGAACTTTCGAAGTTAATCAACAAGCGTAAGACAGCTGACATAAGGAAGTATAATATGGATAGGATTGAACATGCTCTCAGGAATGGAGGAAGCCTAAAAGCAGTGAAGAAACTAGGAACAGGCAAGAATCAGATGTATGCGTTAAGAAACAAAGCCAGTAATATCATTACTAATATGGATGAGATAGTTCAAGTGGCAGAGGAGTTCTATAGAGATTTATACAGTACTAGTGGCACCCACAACGATAATGGAAGAGAGAATAGTCAAGAGAAATTTGAAATCCCACAAGTAACGCCGGAAGAAGTAATGCTTTGGGAGCTATGCAAAGGGGGAAGGCAGCTGGGGTGGATTACGTAACAGCAGATTTGTTGAAGGATGGTGGGCAGATTGTTCTAGAAAAACTGGCCACCCTGTATACGCAACGCCTCATGACCTCGAGCATACCGGAATCTTGGAAGAACGCTAACATAATCTTAACCCATAAGAAATGGGACGCCAAAGACTTTAAAAATTCTAGACCGATAAGCTTACTGTCCGTTGCCTACAAAGTATTTACTAAGGTAATCGCAAATAGAATCTGGAACACCTTAGACTTCTGTCAACCAAAGGACCAGGCAGGATTCCGTAAAGGCTACTCAACAATAGACCACATTCACACTATCAATCAGGTGATAGAGAAATGTGCGGAATATAACCAACCATTATATATAGCTTTCACTGATTACGAGAAAGCGTTTGATTCAATCGAAACCTCAGCAGTCATGGAGGCATTACGGAATCAGGGTGTACACGAGCCGTATGTAAAAATACTGAAAGATATAATGCTTCACATCAACCATGGTCCTCCATAAAGAAAGCAACAAAATCCCAGTAAAGAAAGGATTCAGGCAGGGAGATATGATCGCTCCAATGCTATTCACAGCGTGCTTACAGGAGGTATACAAAGACCTGGATTGGGAAGAATCGGGGATAAGAGTTAATGGAGAATACTTTAGTAACTTGCGATTCGCTGATGATATTGCCTTGCTTAGTATCTCAGGGGACCAATTGCAATGCATGCTCACTGATCTGGAGAGGCAAAGCAGAAGGGTGGGTCTAAAAATTAATCTGCAGAAAACTGTTTAACAGTCTCGGTAGAGAACAGCAGTTTACGATAGGTTGCGAGGTACTGGAAGTGGTAAGGGAATACATCTACTTAGGGCAGGTAGTGATCGCGGATCCGGATCATGAGACTGAAATAATCAGAAGAATAAGAATGGGCTGGGGTGCGTTTGGCAGACATTCTCAGATCATGAACAGCAGTTTGCCATTATCCCTCAAGAGAAAAGTTTATAACAGCTGTGTCTTACCAGTACTGACGTAGGGGGCAGAAACCTGGAGGCTTACGAAAAGGGTTCTACTTAAATTGAGGACGACGCAACGAGCTATGGAAAGAAGAATGATGGGTATAATGTTAAGGGATAAGAAAAGAGCAGATTGGGTGAGGGAACAAATGCGAGTTAATGACATCTTAGTTGAAATCAAGAAAAAGAAATGGGCATGGGCAGGACATGTAATGAGAAGGGAAGATAACCGATGGTCATCAAGGGTTACGGACTGGATTCCAAGGGAAGGGAAGCGTAGCAGGGGGCGGCAGAAAGTTAGGTGGGCGGATGAGATTAAGAAGTTTGCAGGGACGGCATGGCCACAATTAGTACATGACCGGGGTTGTTGGAGAAGTATGGGAGAAGCCTTTGTCCTGCAGTGGGCGTAACCAGGCTGATGATGATGATGAAGATGTCAAAGGCCATGTAACATATGTGCTGAAAGGAGCAATGACAACTTACGACATTGACAGATGCCATTCAAATGAGCGTTGCTGTGCCAGTCGAAATTGCTGCTTTGACATTGGCTAAACTTGAGACAGAATAGCATGAGGCAAAGTGAAAAGAGAACAAAGGTGCATTTTTGGAGCTACATCGCCTCATTGCTCCAATGCCCAAGCATTTGATAATTCATTCATACAATGCGACGGCCTACGCAAAGCCACGTTTGGATGAACCAATGTCTGCTTTCAAACAACACAAAATTCCACTTTTTCACGCACTAACCAAGAATTGGCAGGTTTGAGGATTTACGAGTGTCAAGAAATATTGAATCTGTCATTCATATGTGTACACTTTGTCGCATTATCTTCGTATTATCAAGTGTATGCTTGAAAGCGCAGACACTAGTGCTGGCTTGCTAGCTAAACGCACTTTCAAGTGGCAGCTGGTGATAGAAATCTTCGAGCATTTGTCTATAAAAACGTTCGCGTAGATTTCGCTGTATGCTCATGCGCTTTCACTGCAACGCACTGCGTGACCTCTGCCTGTCAGGCCAAGCAGAAGAGCGCCAAGGGACGAAAATTCTTCATTTGGCACTGTAAATACGTATGTCTCTATTATAGTGTGCCTGTATATATACTTCGGCGACGGCAATGATGCCAGCGCTTGCAACAGTCGGCCAATTTAAAGAGCGTGTCACAGCGTTCGCTCTCCATGTGTACAATCTAACACGGCGAGTCTCTTTTTGCATGCGGAAGCAGCCTTCTGGATCTAAAAACACTGATATCGCGCGCGCAACAGAACAAAGGGGCGGTAGTGCGCATAAGGTTAAAATCGTAGTCCGCAAGATATGGGCTATAAATAACGGCTCAAACACGTTACAGATGGGTGTCAATTTAAGGCGTGCAGAGCATTTAAAGCGTACTTTTAGCGAGGACTTCAGGCGGCGTGAAAAATGATGCCTATTCATGCATAAATAACACGAAAAAAAATTATGTGCGCCCCAGATGAGTTGAAAGTGGTCGCAAACAGCTACCTTACCTGTCTATGTGAATGACAGGTGCAGCCTCTGAGCTTCTATACGATCTCTATTCGGTATTCTATTGGGTACAAGAAAGAGTTATTACGCGGAAGGATAAGGAACAGCTTGGGATAACCAAGAAAGCTTAGATGTACCATCGAAGCTCCCATGTTACGCTCACGTCCACGCTCACATCCAATTGACAGGAAGCCGCCATGACACATTTTGACTACCGGAAACAGATGGCGCTTAGAGCCCTAGAATGTTAGAGTTACTTTAAAGAATGTTGAAACAGTTTTTCGTTTAAAACATTTTACGTATTGCTTATTTTAATTGCCAGTTTTCGTTTTCGTTCTCTGTCCAAAGAATTGCCAACAAAAAGTACGATTTACAAACGGTTTATTATCACGAATGGCAGCGAAAACCGAAACCGAAACCAGGGCGACGCACTCGTTGTGGGTACAGTTTTATTAACCTCGATCAATGCCTCGATGATAGTGCAACGAAGCCAGAACATATGTGTACAAGGGCGATGGGTGCTACATTCATAAGAACAATATCTCGACATTGGACAATGCTGCATAACATAAGCTTGCAGCTGTAGTTTTCACACATTTTTTACACATGGTACGCTTCGGTTCTTTTCGGATTTACTCTCGGACACATTTTAAACTGCGCCACTACGCACATGCCAATATTTCGTCACAATTTCTTTAATGCGGCATTTAGTTCATCGAGTACACCGACAAAACTTGCGCGGAAATGCTTTCGAGCACCTGTCTCAGCAATCCCCGCCGCACTCCGCTTCCCCCCCCCCCTTTCTTTTTCTATACCACCGCTAATTAATGCACATGTGTTAACCTCCGCATACAAATCACTCGTGGTGTGTCCCTTATTCACTCCGAATTAAAAGTCGGTGCTGTAAACTTACGTACGTACAGTCCTATGCACTGCGGCTGGTCGCGTCTCAATCCCGTGTTTCTCTAGTTTTAACGCCCGCGCAATACGTATGTAGTACTCAACAATCGGTTTGCTCTGGCGCAGTTAGAAGACGATCGTCGTCGTGCTCTTTGCGCATAACAAACGCGTCACACACACGCACACACACAACTCGATTGTGCAACACGCGCTGTTCCACCTTGTATCGCTTCGTTCGTGGTCGTGCTGTTTGCGCGAACTAACGCGTCACACACGCAACTCGATTGCTCTGCACGCACCAAACGCCAAAACGCGATGTTCCACCTTCGTTCGTGGTCGTGCTATTTTGCGCATACACCTTCGTCACACATGCAACTAAACTGCTCTTTGCACACCAAGCGCGTCACACACACACAACTTCGATTGCCGTAAAACGCGCTGTTCCACCTTGTATCGCTTCGTTCGTGGTCGTGTTGCTTGCGTGCAAGCGCAATGAACCGCCCACCCTGTTGCTCCAGCGGGTTAAACCCTGCGCTATGGTGTATTTCTATGGGCCCCACGCGCGCGCGCATAGGGGCTAGGGCGTTTTCAGGAGCTAGGCGCGTTTTTTACACGACAACTGGGGACCTATGCTCCCCTAGGGCGAAAAGTTACCTAGATATATAGTTCCCGTTGGTGCCGCGGGGGCGGCGCTGCAGTCGACCGGCTGCACAGGCGAGCGAATGTAAATGCGCCACCGGTCGTATATCCTGAGTAATTGCACCGAAACTAGTCGCAACAGAGAGCACGTATAAAAAGCAGGAGTTCTGCAGAATATACGAGGGCCAGTCAAATGAAAGTGAGCCAATGCAAATATAAGACAAACGGGGTACTTTATTTAAAAGTTGCCTCCATGAGCATTTAGACATTTGTCCCATTGACTAACGAGTCGCGTAATTCCCCTCTCATAAAGCTCCTTAGGTTGTTGTTTCAAAACGTCTGCAACTGACAAACGTCTCCAACTGACTTTCGCGTCATCGTCCGAGACGAATCTGGTTCCCTTGAGCTGTTTTTTCGGTTGCCCCAAAATGTGGAAGTCGCAAGGCGACAGGTCTGAGCTGTATGGCGGATGTTGCAGCGTTTCCCGCTTGAACATTGCCAGTTTTGTGTTAACCACATCAACAACGTGTGGACGGGCATTGTCGTGCAACAAGATGACCCCATTCGTCAATTTTCCACGTAGTTCGTTCTTAATTGCAACACGCAGCCGATCCGGCATTTCACAATATCGGAAACAATTGATAGTCTCTCAAGATGTATCAAATTCTATCAGCAATGGCCCCTGACGATCGAAAAATAAAAGTCAACAACACCTTTGCGGCGGAAATGATGGCCTTTGCCTTCTTTGGGGGTGGTAAATTCGAATGTTTCCATTGTAAGCTTTCCCGTCGTGTTTCAGGCACGTAGTAGTGGCATGATGGTTCGTCTCCGATCACAATTACAGACAACAAATCGCCACCCCTATTGTGATACCGGATCAGATGAGTAGAGGCAGCTCCCAACTTCTCCATACTCTGGCGGTGGTTCAATATCTTGGGCACCAATAGCGCACACAAGAGCCGATAACCGAGATGTTCATGAATTATGGCGTGAACAGTGACGGTTAACCGAACCGTGACTGATGTTCACACGCTCTTCCAGTTCATCGATGCTTATCTTCCGTTCTTGCGTCATCAGCTCATCAACCTTTGCAATTTTGTTAAGGGTGATTGCACGATCGCTTTGGTGCGGTCTGGGATCGTCTTTCCAACTTTCACGTCCTTCTTTGAACCGTTTGTTCTAACGCTTGACAGTGACCAATGAAATGCAATGTTCAATGTTCAGTAGGACTTAGTCAAGCTGCTTACGCAGCTTTTTTCCTCAACACCTGTCCATATTCAAATGGATAATGTATATGGGAAATAAAGCACTTACTTACTTACTTACTTACTTACTTACTTTACTTACTTACTTTACTTTGCTTGCTTGCTTGCTTGCTTGCTTGCTTGCTTGCTTGCTTGCTTGCTTGCTTGCTTGCTTGCAATGTACACGGCAGTCATACGGTCACTAATTTCTTTTTGGGAAACACCTTCAACTGTCAAAAACCTCACGGCACCACGCTTCTCAACTTCTGGAGCGTCCATTACGTCTCGCAACCATGTTCAACCCAGTGTATGAGCGCATTAAAGAACATTTATGAGAGATGCCTGTGTGCTACGCGCAGGCCTTGTATATAATGAACAGAACCATAATTGCGCAGAGTGGGTGGGCTCACTTTCCTTTCATTCACCTTCGTACATTAGAAACGCGAAGATACAATGGAATATACAAATGCCAAGATACAGCTTGATAAAGGGAAAAAAAGTGCTACTCTAAACAAAGTTCACTGCACGTATGCACAAAACCTCGCAACAAGATATCTAAACTTACGTATAAGTCTCCAATAAACATACGTATCTAAGAAAAAGTCACGGTATATAATTGGTCAAACAAGGCAAATAAACATGTTGCGCAATCACAGATTCACAGAATCCTAGATCCCTCCCCAATTCCATCCACTCCCCCCGATGTATCGCGCGCGACGGAAGGCGGCGCGCTTGCTCCTCACTTTTCTCCTTTGCGGAAACAAGACTGAGCCACCATCGTCGTCTCACCCATTCCAGCCCCCCATCCCCTTCCCTACGCTTTCACTCGCACATACAGCATGCGGAGCGTGGTCATGGTGTTATCGCCCTTGGACTTTATGCGGAACATGAGGGCGACGGCAGGAATGCGCCTAGAGTGTTTATATAATTGCTATCGCAATAATATAATAAGAGTACCCGTCAGCTGAAGCGTCCCATGGCCCATTACTTCCCGCGAAAGAAGAAGCGACAAAATCGAACTTTCACCATGCGACAATTCGCTGTGCCACAACAATGTTTTTTTTTTTTTTTTTCCTTTTGTGGGGTGAGCGCACCGCAAGGCAAAAACGCAAAGGAAAGTATCTCCACAATCGAATGCCTACTTTGGGCAACTAATTTGGCTACCGAAGGAATATCGAAGAAATCGTGAGACGTTTGGTCCACCGAGAACCATACGCATACTGCTCGGTATCCTACACCGGGTAGACAAGACTTTCTGGAGAGGTTGCGCTCAGACGAACACGGTGCTATCCATCGAGTCCCCACAGTGATGGCGGCGAGCGACCATTGTTTCTTTTTCTCGTCTAATACCTAGAAAGCGTCCAAAACTCTGCCAGGCGAAAATGCACTCAGCCAGAGAAAACCGAACGCGCCGAAGTGCGCCGCGCGGTGGTCGGGGCAACACGAGAAAAACGGATGCGCTGTGGCTGGCTCTGGCAGCCCGCGGGTAGGGCAGCGAGAACAAAAAAAATGAAGAGGCTCAATGTGTCCTCGTGATCAAAAGTCAAAGTAGAAAAAATAAATAATAACGTAGTTACCTTGGCTGGCTTTAGTGTCTTCACTGGATGCTTTGGCGCAGGTGAAAAAAAATTTTCATATTTTTTATGTAACATGACGGCACGAATGAACCACCGCAACGCTTCGTCTCATCGGGCCTCGCTGCGGGCTTTGTCGTAGAGTAAAGAACCGCGTTGTCAACTTGTCTGATAGCGTGTTGATTTGGCTTGTCTCGTTGTGTGGCCCGATGTACGACTTTGGAAAAGTTAATGAACCCTTGGCGTCAAATATTTATGGGAACATTAAACTTACAAAGTTCCACCATTGAAAATCTAAAGCACACGTTTGGAAATGTCAATGCACCTTCCACATCAAAAGTTTATGAGAACTTTATACCCATAATGTTTCGGAATTGACATCCACGCGCTCCGTAGATTCCATGATAGAGTGCAGATTCCGCGGCCTCCGCGAGATGCCCCGGCGAGCCCGTTCGCCATCAAAATGTCCTTAAAACTTCGTGCTCGGATGGGGCTGCTTGCGTTATATAACTCCCGGTGCATGGGCGTTGCCGCGAAATCCAGCCCGAGTTCGCAATTTTTGCGGTGAAATGGCTTTTCGAGCGTGAAAAAAACGTTCTAGACAAAATCCAGAATGATTTCCGGCACCGGGGCTTGCTTTGGTCGGCGGTGCATGGACAGCACAAAAAAATTACGAGGGAGGGGGGCTGAATATAAGCCCTCCCCCCCCCCTCCTTGACTACGCCCCTGAATGTGGTGTATATAGGAGTGTACGTATCTCCACGGCAGTGCATAAGTGTGATTTATGCTCACAGGTATCAATGTGCATAAGGACCGAGGTTAGGTGCCCTACACGAATGTGTTGTGCTTGACCTTAAGGGAAAGCTACGGAAGTGGAGGTTCTACACATGTGGCATTGCGCAAGTAGGCACAGCTTGAGAGCACTTTTGATTTTTTGAAGCAGGTACTACGTTAGATCAGTGTTCACGTGCCATCGTTTTACGTTTCGAAAACGCAGAAGAGAAGTGCCAGTAAATAATTTTATCTCTCAGTATCGTATTTTGTTTCGTTATTTAATCTTGAATTGTAGAAAATCTCCTCTTCCGCCTTTTCTTTTGTCTAAACTAACGAGGATGCGAATGTGAGGTATGTTTTAAGTACGCTCTTCGGCGCAGTTTGCTTCATTTAGTTTCCCTTCACCGCCGCCTAAAGTCACCAGCGAGTATAAGAACCACCACCGGAACCACCAACGACGGCATTTGATTCTGGTGCTGTGCCAATGACATTCACCGTCTATAGCGTATCGCTACTTAGACTAGCATCACACCTCCACATGTTCTATGAACGAGTGCATATATAGGGAAACGTGTTTACATTTCTTGTCCCACTGAACGAGTTTTGCTGCTATATATCAGTAATAAATTGGTGTTGTCTGACGAGAAATGTAGGTGAAGCTACGAGCTCCAAGTCATCCATTACTTTTCTGTGCCTGTTTCTTAAGGGTTGTAATGTTTTACTAATTGACTGTGTCAATAAATGAACAACATTGCCTGCGGAAAACATCGTGATGGGACAGAAGTGTTTTTAATCTTAATTGTTGAATAATTTTGTATCACATTTCAAAAACTGTGGTTGCTTAAGGGCACCTCAACTGCGTGCAATGTTTGTTGGGCAGACGACCAGCTGAAATGTAGCAGATGTGATGAGCGCCGGGTCGCGGGATGGAATCCCGGCCACGGCGGCCACATTTCGATGGGAGCGAAATGCGATAACACCCGTGTACGTAGATTTAGGTGCACGTTAAAGAACCCCAGGTGGTCGAAATTTCCTATGTCCTCCACTACGGCGTTCCTCATAATCAGAAAGTGATTTTGGCACGTAAAACCCAATAATTTTATTTTTACATGCAGCAGGTGTAAAAAATTATTTCAGTGATTAAGTAAGAAACTAAAAAAACGGACGAAATATTAGGGCCACGAACAATGAAAGATGGTAGCATAAAGAAGTGTAAACTCTAGCAAGTCAATTTTCAGAAGTAGAACGTTCCTCGTTTCATTTTGTTTGAACGACGAGAGGCGTTTTTGTTACCAGAGATGTAAATGAAAAATAAAACGTTCTTATCCCTGCAAAGTAGCGTTATTCCCACAAATTTATTTATTGCAGTCTTCTTGAATAAGAGGTGCGGCTAAATCTTCCACGCATTTAACTCGCCCTTCCAGAGAAGAATGCAAGCGGGACCACAAGTTGACGCACCTGAATACTTATGACGCCTTTCGGCTGACTAGAAAAAAACATCGTGCTGGAAGCCACATCGCAACTGCGTACATTATCCATCTCTCACCAGTTAACAAAAAACCCCTTCTTCGACATTTCGAAGTTTCTTTTTATTTTCCATTCCTAAAGGTACAGCGAGCGAGAAGAGCGCGTGGTTCTGACGTCATTGGTTCTGAGGTAAAATCCCAGCTGCAGGGCTGCAATTTCAACTCCGTCGGGAGTTTTGTGGTGACGTATGTGCATGTTTCACATTCGTGTTGAAGCACGAGGCATATCTTAAATAGAAACGGTACCATGTTTAGATATGTATTTTACACCTTTCGAAATACGGATGACCAGTCAGTGAGTTATGCTATTGAACTTGCCTGCATGTTCGTTTTCGAAAGTGCTTGGATGTTTTGATTTCAAGCGACGCACGCAGAGTGTGCTTAAGACGCATTGCTCTAAAGGTCATTGCCGGATATCACCGCCAAACTTGAAGCTATTCAAAGGTCGAAACTGCATAGCTCTTGGGATGCGGTAGCTCTAATGCCACGTTCTTGCGAATGCTTCAGTACTTTATTTTTTGTTAGTTCTTTTTATAGAGAAATAACGTTTGTTTTCCGCCAACAAAATCTGGATTCCTGACGCACATGCTATTTTTGAGAAATGCGTTTCAGAAATGAAAATGCAAGTGAGAACAAATTTGCGCAAGACAAGCTTCATGCCCATTGGAAAGATGGCGAAGGCAGAAATTTTATGGGTCGAGATAAGCCGCTTTTTATGAACGTATCACGACATATCCTAGGCTGTTCAATGTGTGAGGACGCTGGACTTTCACGCTCCCCCTGAAATTGTTTTTCCCTGCATGGCTGTCGCATATCCTGCAATCAAGTTGAGGGACGTGGCTCGATCGGTGTAGGTGCGGATTAGTGCGACCATGGCACGAATGTTGTGCTGCAGACGCCAGTTTACCTTGGGCTCACTTGGGTGCAAAAGGGAGTAGTCTCTTCCATGTTTTCTTGGGGCCCGCAGAGGCGTGATCAGACACGCCTCTTGAAGTACACAATTCGCAACAGCTTTCAAAAGATTTCAAATAGTGTAGCTGCGTCTTCCACCAAGCGAACACTTATAACGGCGATAATGCGGTGAGAACAAATACTAGGAAAAATTGAAAGAACGCCGACAATGCCTCCTTATTAACACGGACTGCATTGAGGCTGAACACAGAACACATGAACAATTGTTAAAAAAGATTGTGTAAACAGCCATTTAAAGAAAGGTCGAAGGTGCTAATGCCTGCAGTTCAAGTCCACGATACACAAAGTTTTCCTGAGAGAGTTGGGAGTGAGACTGAGGTGCAGTCACTGCGAAATGCACTTATCGCGTCACTTTTCGCGTGATGGGAGCCGTCAAGCCGTCACACTATAATAGTAATCGTCGCACTATAATAAGACGAGCCATCGCACTATAATATTAAATGCGAATGTTTCATTGTGAACCCTGCTGCCCTCTGTTGCTGACGGTGGCTGCCACCTGTTTTATGCCGCCTGTCCTGCGTTCTCACCGGATAACTCAGAATCAGCTGTGAGACAATGGCGCCGTCTAGGAACAATGGCCAAACTACTTTGTCCGCATCAGCGGAAGGTAAGGGGGGAAGCTGGCCTGGGAATGAGGGTCGTTAACGACTGGGAGAGAGGGCGAGGGTTTCGCGAAGAGACGGGAGAGATAAATCGAAGCATATTGTCACGTGGTGACGGTGAAAAAGGCAGCAAAACATCGAATAACGAAACTAGCGTTTTATTGGGCTACACTTAAAGAACAACGATAGCGGCGAATACACTCGGCGATCGTCGAAAATTTGATAAGCGGGCCAAGCATCGAGCATAAAGAACATCAGTCGTCAAATGTTCCAAAGTAATCGCTGGGACCCGCACGTCTTCCGCAAAGTTCCACACTATTTTCGTCGCGCATACATGCAATCAGATTACACAAGGTTCGGTGACAGACAGCGAATGGAACCATCGATAAGATTCCAGAAACTTACGATACATGCAGGCGCGTCCTGTGCTGTGCGATAACATTTCTTGGGCGGTAAAGCGTGGTCGCTCGATAAAGATAAACAAGTACACGTGTCAATATGGCCGGATGTAGAGCACACATTACGCCAACTAGCAACCGTGCAGACGGTCGCATCTGCGCCTCCAAGGGGAGTTCGGGTACCCCAAGCAAATGCCGCAGGAAGCCAGCTTGCTCCCTTCAACCCCTATATATACATATATATATATATATATATATATATATATATATCACGTTGGTTGCTTTCAGAGGTGCATTGCATTGCAGCAGAGGTGAGGAGGTGCGTGTGCACGCTTGCTCGTAAGCTTCGCCGTATATAGATCCCAACCGGGCACGTTGGACCTCCTGCATTTTTTACTGCGCTATCTTCCGGATTGGCGCAACTTTTGACGTATGATCACGTGTGAATTACTGTTCATTGATTTCCTGGAGTTCACGTGTCGGAACTATGATTCGAATAAACCACTATAATTAGCATGTGGAGGCATGTTTGTGCGATATCAGGGACGTGTTGCTTTACTGCGCAAACCCCACAACTAAAGGTACTACCATGGCTACTAGCTCTGAGAAAACTAGTACACAATCTGGCAGGGTCTGCATAGCTGGGTTAAAATTAGTCCTGTTAAGCAAAGCTGTTTAACCTCAGGTCTTAATATACACCCACCTCCGTGCACAAGTCTATACGATTAGAATACGAAGACGCCTGGACATATTTAGTCACCTGGCATTGAAATTTGGACGCAAAGGGAAAGCGTTAGTTAATGTGAGCCATTTTGTTCAGAAGATATGTATTAAAACTAAACAAATCAGTACTTTAATGTGTAATTATCGACGACGCCGAAACATTCCATGGAGTGTTTATATAAAAGATGTTCTGATAAAATGTGCCAAGCGCTTCAACGCAGCGGAGTGCACGCGGGAAATGCCTAAGGATGTTGTATTCCTATTGCTGGGGCATACACCCATGTTCAACTGATTAGAGCATCAGGCTGCTGTGCTTGCGGTCGTGTGTTCAGTTCCTACAGTTGGATAATTTGCAGTTATATATGTTTTACGAACATCACGGAGCCCTACGATCCCAGTGGTACATATCAGCCTACATTTTTGGCCTGCGCAATCTCCGGGATCGGCCCACGATAGGAGGCTAGAAATATACCCGATAGGTAAAAGTGGCGGAAATTCGCTAAAAACTACTTTGTCTTTAAAAACATGTGTGGAGCCCACGCACTATCAGAACCATTGTCAGCATAGCTTTCATTGCTATTTTAGCTATTCGACGATAATTGGCGGCGATGTGGACGGAGAGTGTCTAAGTTCAACAGCGTTTAGGAAAGCGCGATTGCGGCGAGTTGATGCGGAATTTTATATTGCGTGCACCCCCTGTGTTTGTCAATAAAGTACACAGAACACACATAGAGACGTGCTTGATGGAGTCGTTGCTGTGCGCCATTGTCTGCGAGAAGGTTAGCACCATCATTCCCTGTCACGATGCATGGGACTGTGGATGAAGTGTTAAACCTTAATTAAAGTATGGAGTTTTACGTAGCCAAAGCGACAATCTTATTATGCTAAAGGAAGTTATCGGAGATTCCTCTTTAATTTTGGCCAGCTCGGATAACTTACTCGCGTACTCGTACTCGTGACGCCTGCGGCAGAAAGGATGTTCCAGATCCGCTGGAACAGAGGTAAAAATGCTTTCAGTGATCAAGTAAGAAAGTAGAAAAACAGATGAAATATTGGGGCCCTTAACAATGAAAGATGGTAGCATAAAGAAGTGCAAACTGTAGCAAGTCAATTTTCAGAAGTAGAACATTCCTCTTGTCATTTTGGTTGAATGACGAGAGGTGCCTTTGTTACCAGAAATGTAAATGAAAAAAAAAACTTACGATCCCTGCAAAGTAGGGCTAGGGCCACAAATGTATTTATTGCAGCCTCCGTGAATAACAAGTGAGGCTAAGTCTTCCACGCATTTAACTCGCCCTTGTAGGAAAGAATCCAAGCGGGGCAGCAAGTTGACGCACCTAAATATCTTTGACGCCTTTCCGCTGACTAGGAAAAAAACGTCGCGCTTGAAGCCACATGGCAACTGCGTACATTATCACTCTCACCAGTTAACAAAGAAGCCCTTTTTCGAGATTTCGAAGTTTCTTTTTATTTTCGATTCCTAAAAGAACAGTGACCGAAAAGAACGTGTCCTTCTGAGATCATAAGCTCTGCGCTACGATCCCAACCGCCAGGCTTCAATTTCATATCCGTCGGGTGTTTTGTGGTGACGTATGTGCATGCTTCACATTCGTGTTGAAGCACGAGTCATATAATAAACTCAGAAAGCCTGATCACCATTCCACGTCGAAAGAAAATTAAAACAACTTGCTCACACGTATTCCTGGCCTCGGAAAGTTTATGGGCATAAAGAAAACAGCGAAAGAATTATTGAATAAAAATAAATTAGTATGGTAATTAATTAATGAGTAATTCATTTGCTGAATTACTCACAACTGAACACTTCCTCCAAAATATCAAAAAATTTAGTATACGATCACATCCATGTCACCAATCAGGTTATCGAGTAATCCGTAGAGTACGATAGGCTTTCATATGGCTTTCATAGATTACGAAAAGGCATTTGACTCATTAGAGATACCAGCAGTGATAGAGGCATTACGTAATAAAGGAGTACTGAACTCTTAAGTAAATACCTTGGAAAATATCTACACAGGTTTTACAGCTACCTTAATTCAACACAACCTATAAAGAAAGGGGTCAGACAGCGAGAAACAATCTCTCCAATGCTATTTACTGCGTGCTTAGAAGTATTCAAACTGTTTAACTGGGAACGCTTAGGAGTAAAGATCGACGGCGAATATCTCAGCAACCTTCGGTTTCACGATGACATTGTTCTGTTCAGCAACAATGCAGAAAATGATTGAGGGCCTTAAGAAAGAGAGTGTAAGAGTGGGGTTGATTAATATGCAGAAAACAAAGATAATGATAAATAACCGAGCAAAGGAACAAGTGTTCACGCTCGCCAGTCGGCCTCTAGAGACTGTGAAGGAGTACCTTTGCCTAGGTCAATTAATCACAGGGTAACTTGATCATGCAAAGGAAATTCAAAGAAGAATAAAAATGGGTTGGATTGCATACGGCAGACATGGCGAGCTCCTGACTGGAAGCTTACCACTATCATTGAAAAGGAAGGTATACAATCATTGCATTTTACCAGTGCTAACCTATGGGGCAGAAACTTAGAGACTGACAAGAAAGCTTGTGAAAAAGTTAAGGACCGCGCAAAGAGCGATGGAACGAAGATTCCTAGGCACAACGTTGAGACAGAAAGAGAGCGGTTTGGATCGGAAAGCAAACGTGTCTAGACGATATTCTAATTGACATCGAGAGGGGGAAATGGAGCTGGGCAGGTCACGTAATGCGCGGGTTAGAAATCAGTTGGACCATTAGGATTACAGAATGCGTACGAAGATAAGGGAAGTGCAGTAGAGGACGGCAGAAGACTAGGTGGAGCGATGAAATTAAGGAATTCGCAGGCGCTAGTTGGAATCGGTTGGCGCAGGGCAGGGGCAATTGGTAGGGGCGCAGGGCAGGGGCGCAGGGCAGGGGCAATTGGAGATCGCAGGGAGGGGCCTTCGTCCTGCAGTGGACATAAAACGGCATGAGGATGATTATGATTATGATGATGATGATGACTAAGATCAGATTTATAGCACTATCTCACATTTCTCAGGCATCAAATTCAGCGTATCCAAAATGATACGTTGGCCTTTCTAGGGTCAAACGGAAACGGTACATGTTTAGATATTCTATTTTTACACCTTCCAAAATACATATAAGCTATCAATAAGTTATCCATTGAAATTGCCTGCGTGTTCATTTTCTACAGTGCCTGGAGATATTGATTTAAAGGAACACGCACAGAGTGTGCTTAAGAAGCTCTGCTTTTGTGAATGTCATTGCCGGATAGCACCAACAAACTTGAAGCTACTCATAGGTCAAAATAGCATAGCGTTGGACACGCGATTGTGCTAATGCCACGTTCTTACCAACCCATCAGTATTTTATTTCTTTTAGCGCTTTCTACAGAGAAATAGCGTTTGTTTTGCGCCTACAAATTCCGCACAGCTGACGCACACGCTCTTCCTGACAAATTTGTTTCAGAAATTAAAATGCAAGTGAGAACAAATTTGCGCAAGACAAGCTTCATGCCCATTGAAAAAAAGGCGAAGGGAGGAATCTCGCGGGTCGAGTTAAGCCGCTTTTTATGGACGTATCACGAGATATTCTATAGGCTGTTCAATCTGTAGGGACACTAGACTTTCACGCGTCCCCTGGTATTGTTTTTCCCTGCATGGCTGTCGCATATCCTGCGACCATGGATTAGTGCGACAATGGCACGAATGTTCTGCTGCCAACACCAGCTAACGTTGGGGTTACCCGGGAGCAAATGGGAGTAGCCTCTTCCATGTCTTCTTCGGGTTGGCAGAGTCGTGATCAGACACGCCTTTTGAAGTACACAATTGGCAACAGCTTTCAAGAGGTTTCAAATAATGTATCCGCATCTTTCATCAAGCGACAACTTGTTAACTTCAATAATCCGGCGCAAAGAAGTGCTAGAAAAAATTGAGAGAACGCCGACAATGCCTCATTATTAACACGCATTGTTTTCGCTGAAAACGAAACCCATTAACAGTTGTTAAGAAGGATGGTATTAAGAAAGAAGAAAGATATATAGAAAGATAGATACTCCGCCAAAACTGGCAACAGTGAGCACATCAGGTCTAGTGTCAATCCCATCCGTTAGTTGACGCGAGTATTGGGGAAAAAAAGATTTAGATTTTAAGCTATCTTCGTGAATACTTTATGCACTACTGAAAGCAATGGGCCTACAATTCTTGTGATTTTTTCGTCTCCTTCTCATGAATTACTATAATTTTGCCATTCTTCCAACTCTCTGTTGCACTTGAAGCCTTGAGGCACAGCCGTTTAGACGGCTACAAGGTTTTTAAGCGTAATATCGCCTCCATTTCGGTTTAATTCAACGGTTTTTCTATATTTTCCTGGCCCTTTTCCCTGGACATATCTTACTGGGTCCTTGTTCACCGCTAGTCGTAGGAGGAGCGTCTCTATGCTATTCATCACCACTTCGAATGAAGACTGCATGGCTGATTTGCGTACTGTAGAGGCCATCATAGAAATTTTCTACTTTCACTCTGTCATACAAATTGCTGATTTTTCAGTACTTACATCTTATCCTTTCCTATGCCTAGTATATTTGTATTGATTTTGTGTTTCGGCCACGTTTTATTGCTTCTTGAACTTTGCTGAAATTAAACTTTCGTATATCGCTATAGTCGGATACAACTTTAGAAAAAAGGGGAGGCCCCGCCCAGATGACTGAAGTGCGACAGCCGATTGCCTCCGCGACTAAAATAGTCCCGCTCGAAAAATCGTGCTCCTGAAACGCGTAATTCACGGTATAAATAAAGACTTTTGTATTTTGATGACTGGTTTAGTAGAGCTCTCATGTGCCACAGGACATTCCGGATAGCGACAGAAAAATAACCCCGTGCCTTCTACAACACTACCCATCGTCTGCTCTTTACCTTCATTGCAAGTGACAAAAGTAGAAAGAGCAGCTCTGCATGGCTTTTGCGCTTCTTTACATGTTCACGGCGTACCTACTACTCGTTTTCCAAGCTTAAAATGAATCAGTTGCTATTGAAAAAGTACTTATATAAAACAATGCATTAATCGCAACCATTACAAACCTGGGGCGAGAATACGGTCCAGGCAGGAAGGTACAAAAATGCTTCATTCGTCGTTTTAAATAAATGCTCTTCGTTTTCAGTAGCATAAAATTAATATTTTTTTGGTTTTGTGTTTTCACAATTTCACAGCACGCATTCTACAGCTTGCGCGTGATGTGAGCACTGGTGGACAGCAATCAATCGACGGTGCTACACAACGCTCGAACACCGTCGCTAGACGCTCGGCTATCTCACTGCTGACAATGATCGTTCACGCTAAGTTGACGGCGACAAATCTTTGCGTTGAAGGCTTCTTCTGCAAATATTTTCTGTTGAGACACTCGTAGGTTTCTGTAATGAGCGCACACTTTTCTGATTTCTCCTCAGAATGGTTTTGCTCCATCACTTAACCCCGTCCGACGAAAAACGCAGCGACACAGTACACGAACACACCCGCCGCTAACAGTCTTCCGTCTTTGGAAAACTTTTCTCGTCGTAACGCCACTCGGGAGCCAAATAAAACAACATGGAGCAAACACGCAGGATGTGTGTTCGTAGCGGTCGCCGCGGGATCCTGTTTTCATGCAAAGCGTAGCGCAGCGCCAGCGAGGCTCGCTGCAATGTTCCTTCACCGGATCACGGCTCAGAATAAACGCAAGCGCAACAAGTGCCGCTTCGCAAGATCGTACTAATATTTCCGGCATGATAGACCATCACAAACAGTTCTGGAATTCCCTCTGACGAGGGGCTGAAGCACACAGCTGACGCGACCTCACCCAGTTCGAAGCGCGGGCGGCCCTCTTCTACGTCGGCGGGCTCACCCGCCGTCCGGCTGATGACGTTAGTCCAGGGTGCGCGCCCATTGGTGGGTGCTCCTGTGCCTCCGCCTTGGAGGAGTAAACGCCCCCTTCTTTCTAAAGTTGTATCTGACTATAGATTTATTGTTGTTTTTTTCGTATCAGGGATTAAAACCCCCTAAGGAGATGACGTTTGTACCTGGTGGTCCGCAAAGACGTAAGTACAAGCGTGTTGATCCCCCCCCCCCTTCCCTGGATTTCGCAACGCTGATGCCCACCTTTATTTTTTTTTTTTATGTTTTATGTTTTACGCGCCAAAACCATGATCTGATTATGAGGCAGGCCATAGTGGGGAACTCCGGAAATAGAGACCACATGGGGTTGTTTAACGTGCACCTAAATCTAAGTACGTGTTTTCGCATTTCGCCCCTATCGAAAAGCGGCCGCCGTGGCCGGGATTCCTTCCCCCAACCTCGTGCCCGGCAGCTCAATACCATAGCTACTAAGCAACTACGGGGGGTCCACCTTATTTCGGAGGTCATGCGGAGCAGCTCCGTCCCTAAACTCGTGAGTCAACACAAGCGGCGAGTAGCGGTGGTCTTTTCAAACGCGTAATCATTTCTACGCTTACCCAACGAGAAAGCTGTCCTTCCGGCCGTGTTGTAAGACAATCGCTTTCAAGGTAAGAGCCGGCAGCATCGAGCGACTGTATACCTTCGTGCTGCTTGTCGCTTCAACACTCACGGAGCGGATCAAGTTTCATAGCGCTGGTGGGAATGAGCAAGTGGTCCAATGCTTATGCATGCTTTGATAACCCACAGAGGAATTTCTCCGTGATTTCCTTTTCTTTAATTTTTCCTATCAAAATATGGTTTCTCGACCTTTTTGTGATACTTCCGCTTGTAGTTGTAATGTCAAATTTAGCACGCAGGCTTCTCTTTATATACGGCAAATCCCAAGCTAGGTTATATACGCGGCCCTAAATTACGTTATGCTTTACCTTTAAGAATAGGGACGGGGGTCGCTCTGCACTTGTCGTATTGCTACAAGTAGTCAGGCATTGCCTTAGAGCACTTATGATTTCTTAATGCGGATACTACATTAGGTCAGCATCACCGTGCGGCAGTTTTGAAACGCAAGTGAAATTTCTCTCTCAGCGTGCTCTTTTCTTTCATTACATATTTTTTTTTTTTGCTGTTGTTGAAAATGTCAATTTTTGCCTTTTCCTTTGCTTAAAATAACGAGGAGCCGAAGGCGACGTACGTTTTGTGTACGCTCTGGACCGGAGTTCGGCTCGTTTGAGTTCCCATCACGACAGCATAAAGTCATCAGCGAGTATAGGAACCACCAACGTAACCACGAACGAGCCCATTTGATTCTCGTGCTGTGCAAATCACGTGCACCGTCGACAGCATTTCGCGACTTAGAGCTGCAGGTAACTTTCACATGTTCTATGTACGAGTGTATATACAGGGAAACGTGTTCCCATTTCTTGTCCCACTGCTCGACTTTTGCTGCTATATATGAGTAATAAACATGTGTGAGGAGAAATGTAGATGAAGGTACCAGTTGCATGTCAGCCACTATTTTCTTGCGCCGGTCTCTTAACGGCTGTAATGCTTGAAAAGATGAAGCGACAACAGAAATAGTACAATAAGAAAGAACAAAGACAGGACAAGGCGCTTCCTGTCTGTAAGCGCCTTGTCCTATCTTTGTTCTTTCATAGTCTGCTGCCTTTGTTGGCGCGTCATCTTTTGAAAGCTATAAACCAACTAGCCCCACAACGTGTTCTACTGCAATGCTTTACTGATTGGCTGAGTGAAATAAATTGATAACATCGCCTGCAAAAAACATCGTGATCGGACTGAACTGTTTTTAATCCTAATTTCTGCATAATTTTTAACAGATTTCAAAAACTATGGTTGACGAAAGGGCACCTCAAATGCCTGCAATGCTTTTTGGGCAGACGACCAGCTGAAATGTAGCAGATGTAAATATGCTTTCAGTGATCAAGTAAGAAACTAAAAAACAGGCGAAATATAAGGACCATTAACAATGAAAGATGGTAGCATAAACTAGTGCAAACTGTAGCAAGTCAATTCTCAGAAGTAGAACATTTCTGTTTTCACTTTGTTTGAACAACGAGAGGTGCTTTTTTACCAGAAATGTAAGTGAAAAAAAACATGATCCCTGCAAAGTATCGTTAGGGCCACAAATGTATTTATTGCAGTCTCCTTGAATAACAAGTGCGGCTAAATCTTCCACGCATTTAACTCGCCCTTGCAGAAAAGAATCCAAGCGGGACAGCAAGTTGACGCATCTAAATGTCTTTGACGCCTTTCCGCTGACAAGGAGAAAAACGTCGCGCTTGAAGCCACACGCAACTGCGTACATTATCAATCTCACCAGTTAACAAAGAAGCCTTTGTTCGACATTTCGAATTTTATTTTTATTTTCCATTCCTAAAAGTACAGTGACCGAAGAGAACGTGTCGTTCTGAGAACATAGGGTCTGCGCTACACTCCCGGCCGCCAGGCTTCAATTTCAAATCCGTCGGGAGTTTTGTGGTGACGTATGTGCATGCTTCAGATTCGTGTTGAAGCGCCAGTCATATCATTATCATCATCATCAGCCTGGTTACGCCCACTGCAGGGCATAGGCCTCTACCATACTTCTCCAACTACCCCGGTCATGTACAAATTGTGGCCATGCTGTCCCTGCAGACTTCTTAATCTCATCTGCACACCTAACTTTCTGTCGCCCTCTGCTACGCTTGCCTTCCCTTGGAATCCAGTCCGTAACCCTTAACGACCATCGGTTATCTTCCCTCCTCATTACATGTCCGCCCATGCCCTTTCTTTTGCTTGATTTCAACTAAGATATCATTAACTCGCGTTTGTTCCCTCACCCAGCCTGCTCCTTTCTTATCCCTTAATGTTACCTCTATCATTCTTCTTTCCATAGCTCATTGCGTCGTCCTCTGCTTAAGTATAACCCTTTTCGTAAGCCTCCAGGTTCCTGCCCCGTACGTGAGTACAGGTAAGACACACCTGTTATATACTTTTCTCTTGAGGGATAATGGCAACCTGCTGTTCATGATCTGAGAATTCCCGCCAAACGCACCCCAGCCCATTCTTATTATTCTGTCATATAAACGAGTGATATAATAAACTCAGAAATCTTGATCACCAATCCACGCCGAAAGAAAATTAAAACAACTTCCTCGCACGTATTTCTGGCATCCGAGAGTGTATTGGCATGAAGAAAACAGCGAAATAAATATTGAATAAAAAAATTTGTATGATAATTATTTAATGAGCAATTCATTTGATGAATTGTTCACAACTGAACACTCCCTCCAGAATATCAAAATATTTAGTATATAGGCTGTGCATCAGGTTAGCCATTTGAGTAAAGCCCAGTGTTGCCCTTAATCTATTGGAGAATCTTTTGGCAAATATTTTATATAATTAGTCCGAGTATTATATCAAATATTTTCCAAAATAATCTCCAATAGAATGAAGGCAACACCATACATTACTCAACCAAGGGAACAGGCTGGCTTCAGGAAGGGATACTCTACAACTGATCACATCCATGTCGCCAATAAGGCTATCGAGTAATCCGCAGAGTACAATAGGCCTCTCTATATGGCTTTCATAGATTACGAAAAGGCATTTGACTCAGCAGAGATACCAGCAATGATAAAGGCAGTACGTAATCAAGGAGTGCAGAACGCTTACCGAAATACTTTAAAAAATGTCTACAGAGGTTTTGCAGCTACCTCAATTCACCACAAGAAAAACCGGAAGATACCTATAAATAAAGGAGTCAGACAGAGAGACACAATCTCTCCGATGCTATTCACTGTGTGCTTAGAAGTATTCAAGCTATTAAACTAGGAAGGCTTTGGATTAAAGATTGACGGTGAAAATCTCAGCAACCTTCGGTTTTACGATGACATTGTTCTATTCAGCAACAATGCAGAAACAGATTCAGGACCTTAAGAGAGAGAGTGCAAGAGTGGGGTTGAAGATTAATCTGCAGAAAACAAAGATAATAATAAATAGCCGGGCAAAGGAACAAGAGTTCACGATCGCCAGTCGGCCTCTAGAGACTGTGAAGGAGTACGTTTGCCTAGGTCAATTATACACAGGGAACTTTGATCATGCAAACAAATTTTAGGGAAGCATAAAAATGTGTTGGATTGCATACGGCAGGCATTGAGAGCTCCTGAGTGGAAGCTTACCACTATCATTGAAAAGGAAGGTGTACAATCAGTGCATTTTACCAGTGCTGACATATGGGAAAGAACATTAGAGACTGAAAAAAAGCTTGAGAACAAGTTAAGGACCGCTCAAAGAGCGATGGAACGAAGATTCCTAGGCATAACGTTAAGAGACAGAAAGAGAGCGGTGTGGATCAGAGAACAAACGCGTATAGACAATATTCTAATTGACATCGAGAGAAAAAACTGGAGCTGGGAAGGTCATGTAATGCGCCGGTTAGATTACCGGTGGACCATTAGGGTTACAGAAAGGATACCAAGAGAAGGAAAACGCAATCGAGGACGACAAAAGAGTAGCTGGAGCGATGAAATTAGGAAATTCGCAAGCGCTAGTTGCAATCGGTTGGTACAGGACAGGGGTTATGGGAGATAGCAGGGAGAGGCCTTCGTCCTGCTGATGATTCTGATGATGATGATGACGTAGATCAGGTTTACAGCACTATCTCAAATTTCTCAGGCATCAAATTCAGCGTATAAGAAATTATACGTTGGGCTTTCTAGGGTCAAGAGGAAACAACCATTCAGTATTTTATTTCTTTTAGCGCTTTCTACACAGAAATAGCGTTCGTTTTGCGCCTACAAGATCCGCATAGCTGACGCACACGCTGTTTCTGAGAATTGTGTTTCAGAAACGAAAATGCAAGTGAAAACAAATTTGCGCAAGACAAGCTTCATGCCCATTGGGAAGATGGCGAAGGGAGGAATGTCGCGGGTCGAGTTAAGCCGCTTTTTATGGACGTATCACGAGATATTCTATAGGCTGTTCAATCTGTGGGGACGCCGGACTTTTACACGCCCCCTGATATTCTTTTTCCCTGCATGGCTGTCGCATATCCTGCGACCATGGATTAGTGCGACAATGGCACGAATGTTCTGCTGCAAACGCCAGCTAACGTTGGGGTTACCCGGGTGCAAATGGGAGTAGCCTCTTCCACGTCTTCTTGGGGTTGGCAGAGTCGTGATCAGACACGCCTTTTGAAGTACGCAATTTGCAACACCTTTCTAGAGGTTTCAAATAATGTATCTGCATCTTCCACCAAGCGACAACGTGTTAACTTCGATAATCCGGCGTAAAGAAATGCTAGTAAAAATTGAAACAGCGCCGACAATGCCTCCTTATTCACACGCATTGTTTTCGCTGAGAACGAAACCCATTAAAAGTTGTTAAGAAGGATAGTATTAAGAAAGAAGAAAGATAGATAGAAAGATAGGTACTCCGCCAAAACTGGCAACAGTAAGCACATCAGGTCTAGTGTCCATCCCATCTGTTAGTTGACGCGAGTATCGGGAAAAAAAAGATTTATATTGGAAGCTATCTTCGTGAATACTTTGTGCACTACTGAAATCAATGGGCCTACAATTCTTGCGATTTTTTCGTCTCCTTCTCATGAATTACTATAATTTTGCCATTCTTCCAACTCTCTGTTGCACTTGAAGCATTGAGGCATAGCCGTTTAGACGGCTACAAGGTTTTTAAGCGTAATGTATCCTCCATTTGTGCTTAATTCGACAGTTTTTCCATCTTTTGCTCACTCTTTTCCCTGCCCATATCTTCCAGGGTCCTTCTTCACCACTTCTCGTAGGAGGAGCGTCTCTATGCTATTCATCACCACTTCGAATGAAGACTGCATAGCTGATTTGGGTACTGTAGAGGCCATCATAGAAATCTGCTACTTTCACTCTGTCATACAAATTGCTGATTTTTCAGTACTTACATATTACCCTATCGTATGCCTAGCTTATATTTATTAATTTTGTGTTTCGGCCACGTTTTACTGCTTCCTGAACTTTCCTGGTGTTAAAATTTCGTGTATCGCTCGATTTATTCTTGTTTTTGTTCGTATCAGCGTTTAAACAGGCTCTAAGCAGATGACGGTTGTACCTGGTGGTTGCCGCAAAGACGTAAGTACCAGCGTGCTGATCCCCCCCCCCCCCTTGCCTGGATTTCGCAGCGCTGACAGCTACCTTATATTTTTAAAGAAATGTTTGATGTTTTACGTGCCAAAACCACAATCTGATTATGGGGCACGCCACAGTGGGGAACTCCGGAAATTTATACCACCTGGGGTTGTTCAACGTGCACCTAAATCTAAGTACACAGGTCGCCGTGGCCGGGATTCGATCCCGCAACGTCGTGCCCGGCAGCCTAACACCATAACCACCAAGCAACTACGGGAGTCCCACCTTATTTCGGAGGTCATGCGGAGCAGCTCCGTCCCTAAACTCGGGAGTCAACACAAGCGGCGAGTAGCGGTGGTGTTTTCAAACGCGTAAGCATTTCTACGCTTACCCAACGAGAAAACTGTCCTTCCGGCCGCTGTATAAGACGATCGCTTTCAAGATGGAGCCGGCAGCATCGAGCGACTGTATACCTTCGTGCTGCCTGTCGCTTCAACACTTAGCACATGCCACAGCTCTTTTCACATGCCGCAATTTGCCCGTTTCGCAGATCGCTTTCAAGATACTTGTATGCGCGTCTCTCTTCAACGCTGAGCAAGCGGTGATAACAAAGCGCGCCAAGCTCTCAGCAGTCCGCACTGTCTGTCGGTATCGCGGATCGCTTTCAATCTAACGGTGCGCGTAGCCGTTTCATACGCAGCCGCCGGCGGAGTACTTTTTGTTGCCGTTCATAATAGTTTGACGCTGGATGGATAAAGCGCTTTACGAGCGATAACGGCTTTTAATGATCCGAACTTTCTCAGCGCACCAGACAGCTCAGCCTGTAGTACTTTCCTTGCGTTATCAATGTACCTTGCCCCGCCATCCGCACCAGTTCTTGTCGCCGCAGCGCCCTCCTTTGTACAGGCCGGGTCAAGTTTCATAGCGCTGGTAAAGACACCGGTCTCCGTGGGAATGAGCAAGTGGTAGAATTCTTACGCATGCTTAGATTACTCACAGAGGAATTTCGACGTGATTTCCTTTTCTCTATTTTTCCTATGAAAATATGTTTTCTCGACCTTTTTGTCACACTTCCGCTAGTATGTGAAATCTCAAATTTAACCCGCAGGCTTCTCTTTATATATGGTATATATCAAGCCAGGTTTTTTACGCGGCCCTAAATTCCGTTGTGCTTGGGCTTGGGTATCAAGCCAGGTTTTTTACGCGGCCCTAAATTCCGTTGTGCTTGGGTTGTGCATAGTTACGGGGGCGGACGTTCTGGACTTGTCGTTTTGCTCCAAGTAGTCAGGCATAGCCTGAGAGCACTTTTGATTTCTTAGTATAGATAATACGTTAGATCAGCATTAACGTGCGATTGTTTTGAAACGCAACAAAATAAGCGAAATTTGCCTCTCTGCGTGGTATCCTCTTGCACTGTTCTTTTATTTCTGTCCTGGAAAATCTCAAATTTTGCGTTTTCCCTTCCCTAAACTAACAAGGGTGTGAATATGACATATGTTTTATGTACCGTCGAGCACCTATTGTGTACCTGCCCTCGCTACGATGTGCAACGCCGCTCTCTGTGGGCAACTTTACACCGACTGGACTCTAGACCGTTCACCGAGTCAAAGATACTCGGATCGTGGCCACACCCGTCACTGGCACAAAAAGCGATTCCTTCACGAGTGCAATACTTGAAGTGCACCGGCTTTAGAGACCGTTTATAGTGTCTCTATGTATAGCGTCCCTCCCACATGCACTCAGTGGTTATTCCCTCCCTTTTTTCCTGTTCCTATTCTCTTTCTCCCACTCCCGGTGTAGGGTAGCAAACCGGGTGCTTTTCTAGTAGACGTCCCGGCCTTTCCTACCTTTCCTGGCCTTGCTTTCTCTCTCTCTCTCTCTTGAGCGCGCTTTGCGTCGTTTGCTTTCCCTTCACTGCCCCATAAAGCCATCAGCGAATAAAGGAACCAGCAACGGAACCACCAACCAGCCCATTTGATTCTGGTGCTGTGCAAATGACAAGCACCGCCGACGGCATTTCGCGACTTGGACTAGCAGGTAACCTTCACATGTTCTATGAAAGGATGCATATACAGGGAAACGTGTGTACATTTCGTGTCCCGCTGTACGACATTTGCTGCCATATATCCGTAATAAACATGCGTGAGAGAAATGTAGATGAAGGTACGATTTGCATGTCAGCGCCACTACTTTTTGTGCTGGTTTGGGCTGTAATGTTCCAAAGATGACGCGCCAACAGAGATAGCACAATAGGAAAGAACAAAGACAGGGCAAGGCGCTTCCTGTATGTAAGCGATTGTCCTCTCTTTGTGCTTTCTTAGTGTGCTGTCTCTGTTGGCGCTTCATCTTTTGAAAGCTATGAACCAACTAGCCACACAACGTGTTATACTGCAATGTTTTACTGGTTGTCTGAGTAAATAAATGAATAACATCTCCTGTAGAAAACATCATGATAACACTCAACTTTTTTTAACCTGCAATGTTGAATAATCTTATCCTACATTTTAAACACTATGGTTTCCTGAAGGGCACGTCAAATGCCTTCAATGCCTGAGCAGCAGACGACCAGCTGAAATGTAGCAGGTGTAAAAAAATATTTTCAGTAACTACGTAACAAACTGAAAAAAACAGACAAAATATTTGGCGATTAACAATGAACGATGATAGCATAAGGAAGTGCAAACTGTAGCAAGTCAATTTTCAGAACCAGAACGTTTCTATTTTCATTTTGTTTGAAGAACGAGAGGTGGTTTTCCTCACAAAACATGTAAATGCATGAAACCTTCTTATCCCTGCAAAGTAGCGTTATTTCGGCAAATGTATTTATTGCAGTCGCCTTGAATGAGCAGTATGGCCAAATCTGCCACGCATTTAACTCGCACTTTCAGAGAAGAATACAAGCGGGACCGCAAGTTCACGCACCTCAATACTTTTGACGCCTTTCGGCTGAATAGAAAAAAACATCGCGCTGGAAGCCACATGGCAACTGCGCACATTATCCATCTCTCACCAGTTAACAAAGAACCCCTTCTTCGACATTTCGAAGTTTCTTTTTATTTTCCATTCCTAAAAGTACAGCGATCGAGAAGACCGCGTGGTTCTGAGGTGATTGGTTCTGTGGTAAAATCCCAGCTGCCAGGCTGCAATTTCAACTCCGTCGGGAGTTTTCTGGTGACGTATGTGCATGCTTCACATTCGTGTTGAAGCGCGAGTCATACGTTGACCTCAGAAAGCTTGATCACTATTCCACGTCAGAGAAAATGAAAACAACTTGATCACACGTATTTCTGGCTTCGGAGAGTATATTGGTATTAACAGCGAAAATTTAATAAATAAAAGTAAATCGATATGGCAATTATTTAATCAGTAACACATTTGCTGAACTATTCACAACTGAAGACTCCCACCAAAATATCAAAAACTTGAGTATAAGCTGTACATCAGGTATACAGCACTAAATCAGATTTCTCAGGCATCAAATTGAGGGTTTCAAAAATGGTACGTTGGGCTTTTTAGCGTCTAAAAGAAAGGGCACATATTTAAATATTTATTTTGCACCTTTCCAAATACATATAAGCTATCAATGAGTTATCCTATTGAACTTGCCTGCGTGTTCATTTTCTAAAGTGCCAGGAGATTTCGATTTCAAGGAACACACACAGAGTGTGCTTAAGATGCTTTGCTTTTGTAAATGACATTGCCGAGTATCACCGCCAAACTTGAAGCTACTCAAAGGTCAAAACTACATATGCTTTGGGGCGCGATGGTGCTAATGCCACGTTCTTGCGAACTCTTCCGTATTTTCTTTTTTTTTTAGTTCTCTTTACAGAAAAACAGCGTTTGTTTTCCACCTACAAAATCTGGTTTGCTGATGCACATGCTGTTTTTGAGAAATGTGTTTCAGAAATGAAAATGCAAGTGAGAACAAATTTGCGCAAGACAAGCCTCATGCACATGGGAGAGATGGCGAAGGGAGGAATCTCGCAGGTCGAGTTAACCCGCTTTTTATGGACTTATCACGGGATATTCTAGGCTGTTCAATGTGTGGGGACGCTGGACTTTCACGCGCCCCCTGATATTGTTCTTCCCTGCATGGCTGTCGCATATTCTGTAATCAAGCTTAGTGACGTGGCTCGATCGGTGCAGATGATGACTAGTGCTACCATGGCACGAATGTTGTGGTGCAAACGCCAGCTAAAGTTGGGGTTACTCTGGCCAAATGGGAGTAGCCTCTTCCACGTCTTCTTGGGGTCGGCAGAGGCATGATCAGACACGCCTTTTAAAGTACGCAATTCGCAACAGCTTTCAAGAGATTTAAACTAATGAAGCCGCGTCTCCCACGAAGCGACAACTTAATAACTGCCATAATCCGGTGAAAACAAATGACAAAATGACAGTGTAAACAGCCATATAAAGAAAGCCCGAAGGTGATTAAGCCTGCAGTTGAAGTCCACGATACACAAAGTTTTCCTGAGAGAGTTGGGGATAAGATTGGGGTGCACTTACTGCCCACCACACTTTTCGCGTCACTCCTCGTGTGAGGAGAGCAGGAGGAGCGTGGCACTATAATTTTCAATGCGAAGGTTTCCTTGTGGATCCCCCTGCGGGTTCAGAAGGAAACCTTGGTTTCCTTGCAAACCCGGAAACATAATTATCTTCAGTTACAGGATAACGCCTCCTTCGCCTATACCTCACTCGAATTGACAGCAACGCCCATGCATGTTTCTCTCGGTATGCAATTTGTAATTCTTCCATTCTTTGAAAAAGCGCCGTGGATGACGGGGACGCTATATGGGCTCCGGCACACCCTGTGAAGGTGCTTGGCCAGCGAAGCTGCGTTATTACCTGATCAGATAGACCAATGTGACGTAGCCTTGAACTTGGTCCTACTAAAGGTCCTACCGAGGGTGTGCAAGACGTCGTTGTGCGTATTTACGCTGCTCTTCTTTTCGTTGCTCATCGTATTCGCGCCGCTCTTGCGGCGCGATAACTGCGCGTAGCTTGCTTTGGGCAGGAACCGCTTCGTCGTGCCTTGCCTGAACGAGATGCCGCTGTGAATACTAACGTTGCTGTTCGCGTCGCCGCTCATCGTGTTCACGCTACTCCTCGGGAGTCCTAACTATGCGTAACTCATATGTACATCGCCCCGTATCTAGTGTTTTATTTAGACGCTTCATGATAGTTCCATGGTTGATGCAGTGACAGAAAGAATCGAGCAGATTACACCCACTGTGGAAGATGACTACAGCTTCACTTTTATGCGAAGCTGGGGAGGGGTAGGGGGGGGGGGGGCTGCAAGAGGAAGCAGCGTTTTACGGCAGGATATGCGCAGTGGATGTAAGCAACGAGCGCACCCCGCAAGTGTCAGTGGAGGCGGCGGACCCGTACAAAAGATATTATTGAGAAGGCATTGAATTATTATTGGTTAATGTTGAGTTTTTCATCGAGGAATTGTGGAAATTTTGTTGGAGAATTGTTGGCCGGATTGTTGAGTGGTCTTGAATGTTGGCCACTGAAATTTAATTGGAACACCATTGGGTCCCTCAATGTTGAATAATTGTTAAGTTACCATTGAAATTCCATTGCGCTTAGACGGCTTGTTGTGTTCATTTTGTTGAATGGTTGTTGGGTTACCATTGATAATGCATTGAACTGACGTGGTAGTTCTGTTGACCTGTTGTTGGGTTACCATTGATAATGCATTGAACTGACGTGGTAGTTCTGTTGACCTGTTGTTGAGTTATTGTTGTCACAGCACTGAAAAGTACGTTGTGGCTCGGTTGAGATGGCATTGAGATTTCAGAAGTGGCCATTGAAATATGATTGACATTTCGTTGGGCTAGTGGATTTTTATTCATATATTGAACTTGCTTTGCTATTCACACTTGCATGCCCCGGTGCCTGCTCATAACTTTCACAAACAAAAGCAAAGGAGAGACTGATCAATTTGAAGTACCTTTATTTACACTAAAGATGCGTGCCCATGAAACATTATTACAGTACATAAGGCACCAATACATCGAACCTGGAGACATAGGCTAGTACCTACAGCACTCTTAACAGTGTAAATACATCTGAAAAAAACTATACATATGAATTAAATCAAAACGATCATTGTGGTCTTCCCTTGCGACTTCAGTTTATGACTAGAAGGCAAAGCGACTCAAAAGGCAGGGCTTAAGCATACCCTTTTAACAACCAACTTTGAACACATGAACACTTGAAGCTGTTTGCGTGTTAACACACACGACATCTGAATACGTTACATTAAAATGTTTCGCACACTAACCCATCACAGGAACAGTTACGGCTGATTGTGAGAAGGCAAAATAACAGACTTGAAACAAATGACTTCACGTAAATATATACAAGTTTTAGCACACGTCTTTCACCGCGATTAAAATTTAATGATGTACCAAAGTAGACTTGTCTGAGCTTTTTGTCTTCGAGATGTATATATTTTCAGGTTGCCCAATGATTTTATAAAATAACATCACTCAACTTAGCTATTAATTGATGAGACATCATTTAGAAAGTTGTCTGGCATGGTGAACATCTGAATCATGTTTCTGACGAGCTAGGTTTGCAAGAACAGTACACCATTTGCATATTTTAAATTGAGGTGCAGAAGCGTTTTTGGTGGTATTTCCTCAATTTAGTGAGCTCATTTTCAGTTAATTTTTCCGGGCTTGCACAAAGCTAATTAGAGCACTTTTTGGGGCCTTTTTCACTATACCCAGCAACTAAGTGGTACCTCAGTCAATAAAGGGATACGGCAAGGCTAAAACCTTGAACGATAAGAGAAAAAATAATTTAGCCCAGAAAAATGGTAGTAACACACGGCTAACACAATTCCAAAGAGCCAAATAGATGGTCACCTGCACTTGCAATATCAAGTACCCCAGAAATCGTCATAAAGGATGGGAAAAGGTTTCAATGACTGGACAGCCAGATTGGTGAGACAGTGAAAAACGCAAATAAATGCGTATACGAAAAACCAATGACCTCAATTGCGCAGGTAAAATGTTATTAAAATGCTACCAGAATTTTACTGCATAAAATACATAAAAGTTGCAAGAAAATTGGGACAAAGCAGTAACAAAGACGGAGGGAGACACAGCACCCGTGTTGAAAAGAAATTTCAAGTGATATACATGTATATTTAAGCCCAAGACAATTTTTTCTCCAATATTTACAAAAAGAGCCCATGCACTGACGGCATAAAAGAAGGTTCCTGCACCTGGAGAATGCAGCACAGTACAAAGGAGCGTCATGAGAACCGAAAACTAGAGCTTAGTATGTTTAAAGCGTACGAATACTTGCATACCTACAGGCTTGTGACATGTCATGCCTTGAATGGATGAAATTCATAAACCTCACACAAATGAAGTTACCATCACTCTTATTGGCTTCCTCAGGGGACTCCTTCAAGTTGAACTAGAAAAATGTACATCAGTGTTAAAAACAGAGAAGATAAGGCCCTATAGCGTTCTTCCTGAAATAAACAGCGCAAATATTTCATGTATCAAATCTATGGACACTTCGCCAATTCGGTGTACATTTATACTTGACAACCACCCAAACAGAGACGAGAAGGATGAATTAAGGTAGGAACACACATGAACGCTAACTCAACTAGAAGTTTATTCGTGAAGACAAAGATTTTAAGCACATTGGCCAACTTTACAAAGAAAAAGCCATGGATGCGCAGCAGAAACAGCCCGGCAGAACAAAACAAGGACCGAAAGACATGTGCTGTAGAACAAACATGTGCGTCAAAAACAAAAAAAACATGAAAACTGAAAGGTTTGTCCTGTGATATTACCGTGAAATACTGCAGCAACTCTTTCCCACCATGGGTCACAGAAATCTTGCTTATGAATTTTTCTTCGTGATCAATAAATAATTCTTCGATAAGTCCTCTTGTGTTCTGGTCTTTGTGATGAAACAACCGTCCTTCTGCTCTATACCTCAACACCAGAGGAGTTCCAGAAGCAATATTTATTGAACACAAACGAAACATATGCATAACTAAGTTATCTGTTGCCCTTAGTGGGAAAGACTTGCAGTTCTCAAGAGTATTTCTCGTTGGGTAGTATCACTCATCGGACAAATATTTCGCTTTTTCGAAAGATTTGTCCGATAGTTCTCGTTTTTCACGCACGTTTATTCTACATAACATGGCTTTTTCATATATTGTTTTCTTGTCGCTCGTGGCTGTTTCTGCCACGCATGCACGGCTCTTTACCTTTATCAAGTTGACCAGCGTCTTTATTACCCCTGTCTTCAAAAATAAACTTAGCTGAACTTGCGCTCGTGTGTGCTCCTACCTATTTCGTCGTCCGCCTCTCTTCGCGTTGCTGTTTCCAGTACGCACGTATCACTTGGTTAGGCTGGTAAACATTCTCGCAAGCAAAAGAAAATATCTCCCTCAAAAGGTAGCCCGTCCTTCACTACTAAAAGCCATACCAAATCCAAAGTAAGCCTTCACAGCGTCCATGCGGCAGCTAGTACACCACAGAGCAGCACAAAAAATAGTTAAAAATCCCACTTGATGGAGAGTGGCAACAGAGATGCGAGTTTCCTAGTGAATCAGCCACATATCAACGGGTGTCTCTTGCACGACGCCAAGCTGCTCTTGACGTAGAACACTACAGCATCTGGGCATTTGCTACATGTGTGACCTGCGAGAAGGGAATGCGGACAGAAAATGAGATTGCGCGGATTCAGAATCTGCCACACACTGCACATAACTACGCACAAAAAAAAGAAGTACACACTTTACTGACACGTAAAAATTTGCGACTCTTTACGAGTGCTGTCTAGAAAAGGAAGAAATGGGTCACTACGGTAAATGTTAGCCAAGACACGCACAGCGATGTTTCACAGCGAGGAGAAATATTCCCGGCTCTCTCGCAGAACCAAACACCACGCGACAGTGCATAGCCAGCACCAAGCAGATATCGAATCTTTGGGTAGAAGTTCTGCAGCAGGAATGACCTAAAGATACGCCGAGAGCGATGCGGGCGTGAGCGTGCCTGTACGAGTGAGAACATGCACTGCTTCTTTGAAGCTAGCCACTCCGGCGTGTCTCCGATCATCCCACGCGATTTGTGTGCAGAACGTCGCGTACACGCCCTTGCGGGTTTTGCGCGGTAGCATCTGCGCAGTGAGCTAGCATGCACGCGTCATTGTTCACCGCGCAAACGGTGCTCGAGGCGACAACGCGCCGAGTGACGCTCCTTTCGCTTCTGCAAGCAACGCACATTCGGATCGGCCCAGCTCAAAGAGGCAGCAGAGAACGGTGGCATGTTTCGGTTATCGCCAATTAAAATTGTACATACGCCTTCAACAGAAACGCGCCGCGCTAGATAAAGATGCTTACTGCGGTAGTTTTGGCAGTGATAAGTGATAAGGCGAGCCCGTCGGCGGCTGTGTTCTTTGCCGACGTTGTCACCACACCTCTGTTCATTTGCGCTGCGTATCCGTGAACAGCCACCGCGCGGAAGCTGCTACTTATCGGTTGGCCGTTCTCCGCCAATCCCAAAGAGGCAAAATATATTTTGCGGTGCGCCGAACCGTTAGGCGCAGCCTAAATCGAAGCACGCTTAACCGCTACGGCACAAAAGGTGATCACACTAACCGTATGGTATACGATGAGCCACTACGGATTTAAAAAAAATCATTATGATGTCTTACGTGCGAAACCAACGCTCTGATCATGAGGCGGGTCGTAGTTGGGGACTCCGTATTAATTTTGACTTTCTGGAATTTTTTACGTGCATACAATGCACAATGCACGAGCGTTTTGGCATTCCGCTCCTTTGGAATGCCGCCGCTGCAGGGATCGTATCCACGACCTCGAGCCCCGAATTGCCACGGCGGCCGCCATAGTTACGAAATGCGTAAGCGTGACGTGCAACACCGCCTTCCGGTACGAGTGTGGTTGAAGAAAGTGAACGGTGTGCTTAACATCTCACGCTTGTCAATGTCAAAATAGAAAAAAGGCTACGTGCCCAAGAAAACGAGATTACTTACCTATCTGCAGAAGCTCGGCTGCGACTCTTTCGGGGTGCCTTCTCTCCAACAGGCATCATGACCTCTGCCGCGCAACTCATCAAAACAGCCAGGCTCGCACATCAGCCGAAGACTAGTAGCTGAGTCAGCCAACGACTTCAACGGATAAACGTCCCACTTATCGTCGTTAAAGCATTTCACTAAAATGTGCGTCATGATGTCCTGAATTGAAAAAATACTTTCATCCAAAAGCACGAAACGTGAACCACCACACAAGCATAACACAAGGCAACTAACTAACTGAGTCCGAAAGCCGTTCACAGCTTCACTATCGTATGGAGTTATAAAAACATTTCAAACACAAAATAACCGCACGGAAAAACAACTAATTAATTAGTAATAATTTTTCATCCACTAACCTTCACAAAGTTTCAAGAACAACCTAATTTGTAGCGTAAACAACAAATACTACGACCAAAATATGAGGCTACGAAACTAGCGGTAACAATGTGTACTGTTGCAAAAGTGTGCTCAAAACGAAGCTACAACGGTTGCAACCGCGTGCGCACACGCACACACCCGAACGCTGCCTTGACGTTAGTAGCGTCATCTAGAAATAAAAATTACTACTAATTTTATTATTTTCACAAAAGCAACGCTACTGGAATAGTTTATAGCACCTTTGCAGATGACGAGGTGACAAGTAAGGTGTGATAAGAGTCCGTTACCTGTATTTCTTTCATTTCCCTTTGGTGTTCTTCTATTCAACTGAACATACGGGACCTGTCCTGCAGGCTTGGGAGAAGACGACAGTTCGGCGAGGCTCAAATAAATCGCATGCTTCTTGCAAGGCGAGAGTCGGGAGCAGCCGCAGATACAGCGATTAGCTGTGATACTGTTGCGGCTGTTTCTGAATCAGAAGCTCCTTGAAGTCAATGGTTACAGCGGCTGCGCGCTGCGATCTCAAAGCGTGTTCGTTGTTTTATCTCTTGTACCACGGCTGTTGGATAATAATAGCTATATTTACTTTCCGGACAGAGGGTGCGTCGCAGGAAATTCGAAGATCTCTCACGTGTATGTTTGCAGCGTGTGCGCCGCTTGCATCCTACGGTTCCCACAGCGCGTCGGATGCTCGAAGGCAGCGTCGTCGCGTCGGCGCCTGTCTTATCGCCGGCCGCGCTGCCGCCGTGTCTACTTTTGGGGAACTCCACATGCGCGTAGTCGCAGTCTTTGCGAGTGAACATCGCATTCTTCTGCTCCCCGAAACGTGCTCATTTTGGATCGTACCAATTGCTAGGTCATCTAGTGTATGTTAAAACTACGATGGCATTTGTACACCGGCGAAGAAATAAGTGGTTATGAATTTGGGCGGTCATGAAGCTAGTCTAACGCTGCAGTTTTTAGAGAGAGAAAACGGCTACGAAAGTGGGGCGGTCCCGGAGATAGGCGCTTGAAAGCGCCAGCTTTAGCGACAGCACGAGGAAGTGGCACGCTGCGCACGCGCCAAGCATTTCAGAAGTTACTGGCTGTCGAACGAGAGGAGTATGCGCGCGTTCATGGCCTAATGGTTAGAGCACCGGACTCAACGGCCGACGTTCAATGTCACCCCATCGGTCACACATTATTTTCTTTTTATGGAAACGAGGCGAAAGAAGAACCTACCTGCCGCAAAGCGACAGCAATGAGGTTGGAACGCTTGGCAATAAATTTTTGGAATGTCTTCATATGCGAGTCCTAATTATTGATACTGGACTCAACTGCTACACAACAAAAAAACAACTACAAAAATCAACACAAATTACCCAATAAATTGTTTATTGAGAACACTTAACGGTAATATTGTTGTGCAAGTGTTGAGCGAATTCAATTGCTTTTGAAAATTTGTTGAAGTCTGTTGTTTCAACAATTCCCCAACAATATATCAATGGTTAATCAACAGTCATTTTTGTACGGGGAGGAAGGTGACATAACGCCTCCACCGACCCACAAAGTTTCGTCTAAAACTTTAGACGCCACAAAGGCGTCATGTGAGAGCCCGTGCGCCTTAAACTTAATGTGCGCAATAGGAGTCCCTAACTTCTCCAACCTTTAAAACCGAACAAATAGGCAAAAGAAAGCTATTTACTTTAATGAAGAAATGATGCACGGGAGGGCTTATCTTTGTCGAAGTGACGATATGTTAGTATCATTTATTTTTTTTTTGTAATTTGTAATATCGAAGACATTTGTGTGTTTTCCTATGTTGCGCTTCTCGGCAGGAAAGCAACAGCACCCAGCACTAGCCAGGGTTAACGACGTCTAAAAGGGCTCGCTAATAAAGCCTCACTTAACAAGCACTTCACGACGTGGAACAGATTCACAACAGTCGTGGTTGGCCGTGGCTCAAATGATCACCGATATACGCCTACAGGCCCCAGGCAATTGGAGGTTAACATCGGAGCCGATATTGCGGGTGGTCGGCCGTTGCAAGAGCTTTGATCTATAGATCTGGTTTATGCGTGACTAAAAATGGGTGTGAAAAAAAAATGATTGCTTTGTTGTTGTCGTTCTTGATTTTGGAGACAATAGACGACGTCCGCTTAAAGCAGAAGCCTGAACGCCCGTAATAAAGGTTTAGTTACCGCTTGCTGTTCGCACCAGGTGTCCTTATTCGCGATATGCTCGCGGCAGATATACCGGCAGCATTTTCGGTTAGTCATACGACGACTTGCAATCGATATCGCAGCATATGCCTTCAGGTATAGGATGAGTGCTGACGCAGGTGATAGGTGGCATACGGAAAGTTGGTTGAGGCAGAATCAAAGCACCGGCAGAGCCGCAATCGCTAGCGCATTCTCTATTATATCCTTGTAATAGCGAATCCCGCAACACCACTTGCTAAACTTTTCTAATGCGCTGTTGGTTATGTTGTCATTGCAGCCTTATCTACAAGTTAGTTTGATTACGCCCCCTCTTCCGACCGTTTGTGTGGATCCTCCTTTAAAGATAACGTATTTTAATCAATCGCGCATCCATTTACTGCATCACGCATGCATTTACAGAAAAGAAAACTACCATTAAGCGAATTCACTGCTACAATCGCGCGAATGTTGACATGATTAACTCGGAACTACACACCTTCTCCGAGAACTTCCTAGCTCAGTATTCATCACGCACAACTGAACTAAACTGGCTGTCGTTCAAAACCAACTTGTCTCACTTTGTTGATAACTATGTGCCAATTATCACCATCGGACGTCACAAAAATTCACCTTCGTCCACACATCGTCTTCGTCGTCTTAATAATAAGAAAAATGTTTGTATCACCAAGCAATGACCACAGGTCTCTTGTCATCATGGAACAAGTACAAGAATTGCGATAATGCGATAAAGAGTATCAGTCCCTGCTTAGAACAACCCGTCGCAATTTCTTCAGTCATGACCTGTCTACTATCTTAACCAATAATTCTCACAGATTCTGGCGCATCATCAATCCGAGTTCCTATCCCGATATAGTACTAATTAATGCTGACGGACAACCAGTCACTGAAACTGAGTGTTCGCAACTTCTGAACGATGCATTTTCATCAGTGTACACCAATGAAGACATAACTTATTCGCCAATATTAGAGCCGTTGCCTAACATTTCCATGCCAGAAATCTTCATCAGTGAATCTGGTATTCTTGCCCTGTTGAATAACTTCAAAATTACTACTAGCTCTGATCGCCTTGGTTTCAATAATAACGTACAAAAAACGCTTCTCCAAACATTTTTCAAGTGTTATCAGCCCTGTTTTCCCAATCATTATCATTTGGCATTATTCGTCATGACTGGCGAATAGTAAAAGTATTACCAATTATAAAATCGGGTGATCGCTCTGGGGGGGGCGGGGGGGTTCCACACAACTATCGTCCTATCTCATTAACTAGCAGCATATGTAAGCTTCTCGTGCACGTCATGCATACACAAGTCATCAACTACCTAGAAGAGCATGATATCATTTTCAAGTACCAGCACGGTTTTCGCTGGGGTTCTTCATGCGACACTCAGCTCGCCGGATTTACTAACGATATATTTTCGGCATTTAACGAAAGATTCCCAGTTGACGCAGTGTTTCTTGACTTCTCTAAAGCTTTTGATTGCGTTCCTCATCACAGGCTTCTAATCAAATTACCACCCTTAAATATTCGCCCGAACGTTCTTGCATGGATTAAAGATTTCCTCTTCAACAGACAACAATTCACCTGTGCTAATGGATGTAACTCTTCTTCTGCTGCTTTGATATCTGGAGTCCCCCAGGGCAGCGTACTTGGTCCCCTACGTGTCTTATCTCGAATTCAATTATTCGCAGATGATTGTGTTATATATTGTAATATTAGTAATGACGCTGACCAACTTTCCCTACAAACTGATCTTGATGCAGTGACCGCTTGGTGCTCCTCCTGGTTAGTCTTTAAATACGTTTAAAATCAAGCTAATGTCATTTACGAACCATTCCACTCGACTTCCTACAGCCTACTTTATCAATAATGCTAGCGTAGAACTTGCACCAACTTACAAGTATCTTGGCCTTCATCTTTAGTCTGACTTCACTTGGTTATTACCATATTAACACCGTCTTAGCATCAGCTAACCGAGCACTCGGTCTTCTTAAGCGTAACCTCGAGCACGCACCTTCACACTTAAAAAAACTTGCTTATATCACGCTGATCCGCCCGAAAATTTAATATGCTTCTGCCATATGGGATACCGATCAAGCATACATTATCAACAACATTGAATCTCTGCAAAACCGTGCTGTTCGCTTCATCTTTTCCTATTATTCACGCTTCACCAGCGTCACATCGTTAAAACAACGCGCCGACTTGGAACCAGTACCACGTCGACGCCAGTTTGCTCGCTTAACCTTGTTTCATAAACTTCATCACTATTCCAAGCTTCACGACGACTTCTCTTCACCACCCCCTGCAGTCTTCCCGCGCCGTGACCACGCTAACAAAGTAAAACGCATAACGTGCCGCTCATTGCTGTACGCAAAATCATTTATTCATCGCACAAGAACATAATGGAATAACCTACCATCACGCATAACTACTGAAGTTAACTTACCATTTTGCCAAACATTGTTGCAAGAAAACAGTTAGTAGTAGCCGATAAGTTATTACTTATTGTTATATGTACATATTAACATATAGCGTAAAAAAAGATCTTGTGATTTCGCGAATTAGTGCATATGGCCCCTGTTCATATATCCTTCTCTTATGTTCCTTGTGTGTGTGTTTATTTCATGTAGTTTTATTTCTTGCGTATATTTCATGTTTGTGTCCCCCTCCCCCTATGTAATACTCTCGCATGAGGGCCCTAAGGAGTAATGTAAATAAATAAATAAACAAATAAATTCTTTTGCTTTTGCGATTGTTTAAACAGTTTACCTCCCGGGAACCGCAAGCAAGATGTTTTCAGTGCGTCATTTATTTCTGACAAATGCGAAGAAACGTGAACATCACAGCAGTAAAGTGCGCAGAAACATAAACATTACAGCAGTAAACCTTCACCTCTCGAAAAACATGCTACAGACGTATATCAGGAAGCGATACTCTATCATCTTGATTAATCACCATATTGGCGTCGATAACGTGATCGTAGGAAGACTGTCAGTAATATAAATCCGGAATGTGCTGGCCAAAGAACAGAAGCGAACCAAAGAGCGAACATGAAGGCTAACCTCCTCATTCTTATCGCTCTCGTCGCTGCCTGTGTCTCGGAAACTGAGTATGTAGTAGCAACTTGTCTTTGTGTAACGCCCATTTCTGCCTGATTTCTCAGTTTGTGTTATCTTGTTGTTGTTGTTATTTTTGTCGTTGTTGTTCTTGTTGTTCGCATCAGGCGCGTCGTCAACGTCTGGCTCGAGAACAGAGCTCTCGCGATCGGTGCCCGACGCTTGATCAACAGACCTTACTGTGTATCGTGCAACGTCCTGGCTTTTTAATTAAACCGCCTTACATATTTTGTGGAGGTGCGACGTAGTGCCTACAGCAACAGGGGTAATGTGCTGTGCGCATGCTGCACGGAGCGACAGGATAGACAAGGGTGGCATTATTTTTCTGAGCGAGCGACAAAGTTCCTTTGGTAATTACAGAAACGGTGGCTCCTGTGTCGAGACTATAGCGTAAGTGCAACCAATTGCATCTACAGATACTTCCATTACGTTCGTCGGTGAATAGCGAGGCGTTGTGCTGTTCGACACAGACGCAGTTCTTGCCTAGGGAACTGCGGTGACTAGTTTCTCTGCTTGGTAGGAGTCGCACGACGACGCATTGGCACAAGCGAACGGCGTCGCTGAGGTGGCGAGCACCACTCGTGGCCAGGTTTCGCGGTGCGTAGAAAAGTCGGACGTGATTCACGAGGCGATGACAATAACGGAACCGGAGGTGCGTATGATGGCGCAAGGTGGTCAGCTCGGGGAAGCCATGAGCGACGGCGACAGAACCGTGCCACATGACGGGTGATGCCGCAGTAGAATCATATTGGCGGTTGTCAGGCGTGCACCATGGTCCAGTGTTAGCTGGTGTCCTGGTGGAAAACGCGGGCGGAAGAGATATTACAGCGGGCGGTGTTGGCAAAAACGCCGGTGGCACGGTCCGCGCTACAACTTCGGCGTATGTTGTCGGTGCAGGCGCCGGCGGCAGTGTACGCGGGAACGGAATAGCATCAGATGCTTGCTCCTGTATCATTTGTCGCAGGTTTTGAGTCAAAGACAGCGTAGAACTTGGAACGGCAGTGAGTAGAGATAGCTGCCGAACTATTTCGGCACGGTTGAACTCGTTGATCTCAAAGAGCAGGGGGCCGTGGGCGGGAACTGCAGTTAAGCTCGAAACAGAGATATCCTGCGCGGAATAACAGCGGGTCAGGATACGTTGTCTGCGGAGTTCATCGTAACTCTGACAAAGATCAGCGACTTCAACGAAGGTTTGCGTGTTTTTCGATGGGAGCATTTGAAATGTATCGTCTTCGATGCCCTTCAAAATATGGCGGATCTTATCGGATTAAGTCATTGATGCATTGACTCGCTTGCAAAGGTCGACGACGTCTTCCATGTAGTTGGTGAAGTTCTCACCGGGCTGCTGGGAACGGTTGCGCAAGCGCTCTTCGGTACGAAACTTTGGCACCGCGGGCCGACCGAAAACTAGCGTGAAGCTCGTCTTGAAGTCTAACCAAGTGCGAAGATCAGATTCGTGGTTGCGGAACCACACGTTCGCGACGCCCGTGAGGTAGAAGACCGCGTTGCTCAACTTGTGAGCATCGTCCCATTTGTTGGGGGCACTCACGCGTCCATAGGATGAAAGCCAACCTTCGACGGCGTTTTTGTCGGAGCCGCTGAACATGTCTGGGTCCCGCTGACGCAGCTAGCCGGAACAAAGAAGGCTGGGCGAGGCCGGTTGGCTTGCGTCTTCAGGCATGGTGGGCGGCAACTTCCGACTGCGGAGTTCCAAGGTTGGGGAAAACCTAGCAACCTCCACCAGATATATAAGGTGCTTTAAGTAACAAGCCAGAGCGTTGACCGATACACAGGCAGGTATGTTGTTCAAGCGTCCGACGCCGAGCGCGTGAGCTCTGTTCTCGAGCGAGGCGTTGGCGATGCGCCTGAAGCACACGCCTGTCTTCTTCGCTACAGCGGGTAAATTGTTTGTGTGCGTTCTATGTAGTTTATTTATTTGTGTTGCCTAGATTTTGCTCAAAGGGTTTAAACTTGTAGATATTGCATGTAATAAAAAAAAACTTTCTTAGTGCTGCAGCTGGTCTAGCATAAAGCTCACCATAACGCATTAGCATGAGTTATCTGGCAACGATTGATAAAGTTCGCCGCCATGGCTTAGAAACTGTGCGCAAGGGAATTCCCAACAATAGGAGCTTTGGATGCAGGAAAAGAAACGAAGTATCTTCTTGAATGAAATGAGGGTAAATTAAACACAACGGAGCATTGTATGCAAAGAAAGAAGTAATACCAAAGATATCGCGAATATTACAAAAGCTTTACCCCCTGTTCACGTTAAGCCTGAGCGGGTTAAAATTATTTTCATTCACTTGATGTCAGCATTAGTTGATGAAAGCAAAAAAATAATACATGTTTGTATTTAATGGAAGAATATAAGACGGTTTCTAATCATTTAAATAATGTCAGATCTCAGATACCGGGTGGTCTAAGCGCTGCAGTGTAACATAATTCAATGGTGTTATTGCAGACATTTTGACTGTGGTGATGACTGAGACTTATGAGCAGCAAGAACTTTCGCCATTCTTTACGACAGCCCATACGGTAATAATACCCGAAACCAATGTCCGTGGAGATTAAGTAGTGTTAGTTCGCCTAGAATATCTTCAGTTTTCTTATAAATCTCTACAATGAGAGAGAGATGAGCATTTATTAAAGGAAATGCAGGGAGGTTCGCCTGAGGTACTACCCTCTAGCCTACAACTCTGCCTAGAGGGAAGGGAAACGGTAGAAAAATAGGAGTACGAGGAGTGGTAATGAGGATACATTGAATGATGCGATCATCAAAGTAACATTCTTGTTCAAATAGCCCGTTGAAAGGCTTGAGTCTCGGACAGTGCTAATTAAAAATTTTAAGTATTATTGAAATTAGGCGCCAATAGAATCAAGATATTAATGAAAAAAATTACTTCTTTCGCTTGATCCTGCTCAATAAAGGGAAAATCAAAATTGACAAATACACACACGCCGTGGTCACTCCTGTTGTAACATATATAAAAGTCTATGTTGCCAGGCTGCAAGTAGACCTTCAGAAGGCATACGATGGCGTGCTGGACGATGATGATGAATGTGGTGTTTTGTGGAGCAAGGGCCAAGTATAGATTCTGCGCTGGACGACTTGCTTTTGTTTATACTTGACCACCTGAATTTTTGCGCACTCATTAGGTAGGTAGGTAATAAAATAAATATAGGCTTAATAAATAAATAAAAGAAAATAAGTTTAGGTACGCTGGTATTAAAAAAATCAATGCATCAGCGACTACCTGTTCCGCGATCTATGAGACAGCAATGCCTTTGTCGCCTTCTTGTTTTTTTTTTTTTTTTTATGCGTAAGCATATCTTGCGAGCACCCCTGCAAGATCGGTCCGTCCTGTGCCGCCTTTATCTATAAAATAAATGCATAATTGCACAAGTTCACGCATGTAATCGTTATAATAGTGTAATAGTTGAGGATAGGTAGCGTTAGAAAAATATCTGACCAGCATTCGAAGCATGGACCGAAGCGTAAGTATCATTTCTTTAGTGGGTGCCCAAGCAAAATCTGTCTTTCTCGCAACGCATTATATCGGCAAAATAAAGGCACATTTCGTCCGTTTAACACATCAGATCGTTCTAATAGTGCAATACTAGATTATTGGTAGCATTAACTGCACCGCGGCGAACAGATGTCTCTGTGAGCTGCATTGCTTTCATGAGAGTGAAAGCTGCTTTGCCCTCACTTTATATGACATCTTGTGCAAGTCAAAAGTATATCAAGGAATTTCTCCCCGTCTCCAAAGTTTCCTACAGTCGTACAGTAATGCGTAAGCATTCTTTGACGAGTAGCCCAGCAAACTCTGTCCGTACCATGACGCCCAATATCTGCAAAATAAATGCATATTTGGCTAAGTTACCACATGTAATTGTTATAACAGTGTATTGGTGAAATTATTGGTAGCGTTGGTAGGAAAACTGGCTGCGTCGCCATCACCGCGTCAAGGTCGGAACAAAAACGTAATATAAAAAATAAAATAAAGCATGCTGCGGTGAGGGAATACATTAGTTGTGACGGCGTCTCGGCTCAGTTCATCCGAGATATCTGCCAAATAAATACATAATTCTTCGAGTTAAGGCATGTAATCCTTATAACAGTGTAATATTAGATGATTGGTAAAGATGAGTAGACCCGCCGTGGTTGCTCAGTGGCTATGGTGTTGGGCTGCTGAGCACTAGGTTGCGGGATTGAATCCCGGCCACAGCGGCCGCATTTCGATTGGGGCGAAATGCGAAAACACCCGTGTACTTAGACTTAGGTGCACGTTAAAGAACCCCAGGTGGTCGAAATTTCCGGAGCCCTCCACTACGGCGTGCCTCATATCAGAAAGTTGTCTTGGCACGTAAAACCCCATAATTTAGTTAACGATGAGTAGACATGCATAGGCTGGCTATATAAGTAAGCAAAAGTGACGTAGCAGCCGAGCCAAACAATGCTTACGCATTACTAGACCATTTTCAGCATTTGTGTAGTATTTTTCTTGACACTTTTTATCTAATAATTAGGATAAACAACAAGTTAATAAGCTGTATTATATACATAAAATCCAAGTCAGCATTTTGGTTCGCGCTGATGGCATCGCAGTATTTAGTACTGATTGATGAAATAATAATGGGTATCATCAATGCTGTGAAAAGTTCTTGCCAAGCACGCAGCAGATCCGTAAACTGGAAAATGAGGCCTGGGTTTTCGCAAGAGAAATATGGCGACACAGTGAGAATGTACATGACCAGTCAATGGCAGCAATTACCAGAAGAAGTCGCAGTTTCGTTCAAAAGGAAAAGCATCAATTGCGACAGCAAATTAGCAGAAAGCCATATGAAGTAAGAATAGTACTATTATCGACCCCATCAACTTGTTAAGATTCACTTTTTATCTAAATTAACAAGCATGGTGTCAGCGCGCACAGCAAGCACGAGCACATCACACTGGATGACCGCGGACAGTCACTGTAAAAATTCTGGCGTGAGGAAACGCGGCAGCAGCAGCAAGCGAAGTTATCTTTGTGCTGTCTGTCACTTCGACGCAAAGTGAGCGCCGAGAACACACAGCAGGCACAAAGCTGCGCGCCGCTGACGCACCAAGACTCTGACCCCAGATGCACAGTCGCATCCGGAGTCCAGAGAATATAAACGCTAATACATGCGAAACACCTTCGAAAAACTAACCAATTCTGGCCTTATCGTTAGATCAGTAGGCAGCTGCGTTATGAGATGTAAATTTTTTTCCACTATCGACAAGAACGGCAGCGCGCGTGGCGCTGCTGCACCGGCACTGCTGCACCGGGTGGTACGCCTCTCCCACCTCTCGTTCGCACCGCCTTGATGGCCTCTTGCTCTGCGCGTGTTTGGGCACGTTGTGAGTGTGTGTGGACGTTTTATTCGAATCACAACGTACACGCTTCTATTTGCCTTTAAGAATATCGGTACGCTTGACGATCATTTTTGTGGCTGCAATGCGGCGAAAGGGCAGCGTCTGCTTAGCCATGTAAGTGACACTGAGCAGGTAATTGGAAACGACATCATATGTGCCGCCGGAAAATCTTCGGCACATACGATGCATATTAGCTAGTCATTTTTGCAGTTTAGCACAAAATGCTTGCTGCAGATCCGTGTTGTCTCTGATGGCGACAACGGACTTCCATCGACACTGTGTGGAAATAAACAAAATATATCGCCGCATAGCACAAGTACGACATGCCCATACAACTTTTACTAGTACGTCCACTACAATATAGAATAGAGGTAGCAATGTAAATAGCTTGACAATATTTTAACTGTGCTGAAGAGACGGAAGTTGAAAGTATTAGTAATCATTTCTGCTTCAGCAATGCCGGCGCGACCAAGACGCGGGCGTGTATCGTCCAGTAGCTCGATCGATCGTTGCAGTGGTGATGCAGGAATGAACTCAGGTCAGGTGCAATGCATTGTTCACATACTCAACTTCTTGGCACGCGTGAACTTCAGCCACAGCTAGCGCATGCAAGAGAAGTGGTTTCCATTCTTGGGCAGCGCACACACAAACGAAACACGAGAAAGAACACACGACAAGCGCTGGTCGAGCAAATGAAAGTTTTTATTTGAATAAAACGATTACATACCGAGTAATCATGAAATTCATGTGGGTTACATATGAATACCGTCACACACTTACGAGTGATCAATGAACGAGCTCGCTTTGTTTGGCAGTTGTTTACTTCGTTAGGCGCACCGCAGTAGTCACATGTGTGTCGTCTGCTTTTTTCGTACCATTTTCTTGCGAATCGGCAGAAATTCACTGGTGGCATCAACCCTTTCGTGTTTAAATTGCTGTCGTGGCAGCTAACAAAACAATAATAAATTCTCGTCATGCGAAGAGACGCCGTCGCAAACAAGAGACGTTTTGCGCGCAGCGCCAAGTGAACGCGGGCGCGACCGTGAAGGAAAGTGGCGGAAACCTACAACCGCAGGAGGTCCAATCGTTCCGCCAGGGGAGAAACGAGCGCTCGTGTCTAGGATGAAACTTGGCGTGCGGACGTCTATTGACTACTTATTTTAATGTTATTCAAGAGGCCCGCAAAGTGGCGAGACAGCAACCTGAATATCTAGCGAGAGCAACGTTTCTGTTATGAGGCAAGCTATTATTGTAGTACAAGATTGTCAGCACATTTCCAGAAATTGCAAGTAAAAGCATCATATCACTGTTGATAATAGTCCCATTCGAACGCGTGCAATTTTCATCATCTCAAGACTTTTGGCAGTGAAAATGCCATATCTCTCTTATGTGCGACCTGTACACCTACTATTTTACACAGGCAGCATCTAAGAAATTGAAAATACAAGCTCGATAAGGAAAGTAAACCTGCCGGCCTACAAAAATTCTCCATGTTTGAAAACCACGCACAATAACTACCATATTGTGATGTAACCTAATCCAGAAGCAAGGAAGCCACCATGCAAACTTTTGTACGCAAAATTAAAAATTCTTGCCGCTTACGACTGAAAGCTCTTAAAAGCCTTCGCTCGTAAAATAAATAGTCTAAATGTCGGCAGTCAAGCCCCCTCTGGCTGAACCGTAAACATTATATGCAAGTGAAAGAAATAGAGACATTGCAAAAAGCTTCCACAGTGAGCTACTCATGCCTGATGCTGGCTTTTCGTCAGGCTGCACGGATCTTGCTCGTGGTCCTTGCTCTTTGCGCCGTTGCGCAATGGCACACTAAATAAAGAAATTCGCTTTGAATCATACGTAAAATGTTATAGTCTTTTTCCCTAAACCTAATCACTATTCTTGGTTGAAAGAAAATGTTTTCATTGCACGCAGCTCATGAATTACGCATTGGTGAAACTGAACCTCGTTGGACCTGAGGAGCAGCCAGTACAATGTATTTGCCGGCTCATGAAAGAAGTTCACTTTCACCACCCACCCCAGTTTTGAAATAACCGATGGTATTATATCTTTGACAACCGAGCGAATAGTTTTGACTTGTTAACACTTAGGTGCCAGCTGGTATGTCGATAGCTTCGCAAGCACACCCATACATCGTTTTCCAATTAAAAATGTGGCGCCAAGATTCAATTGGCAAACGCGTAATCCTACACTTATGACGTTGTGTTAACTAGCATCACTGGTAAACACCTTGTAATAATCTTGGCGCTTAAATTTGGTTCAATATCAGTAAAGAATGATTCGACCCCTAAATCAGCTCGTCTAAGAACGGTTTCTATATGCAGCCGATAACAAGGTTAAAATAAAGACAAATTTATCCAGAATTCGGTGTTCTATCCTACGATCCAAAGGTACAACGACATTGTTTTAAGGCGAAAGCCTTAAGTGGCTCGTCGCAATGGCTCATACCCGAAAAAAGCGGCGCCTGGTCCAGTATCAAATATCATCATCTGGAATGGCTCATACCGGCGTAAGAAAGGAAAGATGCAATGACAAAATATGAATGAACAAACGAAAGAAAGAAAGAAGTAAGGAAAGCACAAAGAATGAAAGAACGAACAAGGAAATAAATAAAGAACGGAAGAAATTAAAGGAGAGAAAGACGGAAAGAAAGAATGAAGGAACAAACGGGAGAGAAAGAAGGAAGAAGGAAAGGCAGGGAGGTTAACAAGACTGAGTCCAGTTTCCTTCCGTACACGTGACGAGGGGAAGCGAAGTGAAAGGAAGAGAGAGAGAAAAGACATGAATCTGTATCGCACCTTCACACGCACTAAGGCGCAGCATATCTACAGTCCGGTAATCAAGTCTGTTGCCTTCCCTTACTGAAGAAGCGCTCGAATGGCTTTCTGGACTGATGAAATGTGATGCGATGGCTCAGAAGATGAATGATGGTCTCTTCACACTTGCACTTAGCGCACATCGGTGAGTCCGCCATTGCAATACGATAGTTATAGAAGTTCGCGGATGCTACTCGTACCAACAGTCGACACAGCAGTCTTGCGTCACGTCTTGCGTGGTTTGATCTTAATTTCAGTTTCAGAGATGGGTCGAGGCTGTGTAATCGAGGGTTTAAGTTTCGCGATATATGCCAATAACTCAACGTTGCATTACGCGTGAAGTTTCGAAGCTCTCTTGAGGAGTCTACTCTTCATAAAGCTATAAGGAGTGTCGGTGCTGCAGTCTGGGCACGTCGTGCAGCGTACGCGGCGAAGTGATTACCAAAAATGCGACAATGTCCCGGCAGTCACTGAATCATCACATCATGTCTTCGTTCACAAGCGCAATGGTAAATTTCGTTGATTTGAGACAGCATCTGGTCGTAATTACCACGCCGTAAACCTCACAAGCCTTGGGGGACTGCTTTCAAATTCCAAAGTATTGCTCGTTTGCTAGGCAGTTCTTTTTCCATGTATTCCTTATTCTGCAGCAGAGCGAGGAGCGGCCACTTAGGAACCTGTAGATGTCGTGAAGTGTGAAGTTATAAACTTAACGACGACCGATTGAGATGGAAAAACAATGGCGCCCGCAGAAATTTCCAAGACCGAACCGTACGTGTAAACATGGATTCGGCTACCGTACGAACAATGCAAAAGTTCGACTGCGATCTGCTTGAGAGCCATGGTGATCAAGCTAGCCTTCTTCACAATTCTTGGAACAGCAAGTTACACAGGAGGATTTTCAAACACCAAAAAGGGGTTGGCGTTCTTGTTGCGTGAAAGTATCTCAATGACAAGGACTGCTGGTTAGCTGCAACTGATCTGGAAAACAGTGCTTTGGGTTTTTTTCTCAAGCAAGCGAGCGAGGTGGTGCTTAGGAACTCTCGATATATGGCAAACATGTAGCGGAAAGTGTCGACAGCTATATAAGTAGTTATTGGGTGGCCTCTCGCGGTGGCAATTGTTGCTATGGTTGAAGCACATCGAAGTAGCCGCAGACATGTTCGAAGGGCTTGGCCTTGAATGCTCTGTAGGACATGGATGTTAGTTTCTTAGCATTGGACTGCGCTGGCGTACTATATCTCAAGTATCCTAGGAAGAGCGTCCGGTATGTTTGAAGCATAGATGCCACGGATGTGCCCCGTGTTTTACCGGCAAAAACTTTAGCATATGGGCGATAGAAGTAAGCCTCTTCTTCAAGTATGAGATGTAGGGGTTCCATAAAATGTCTCTTTCAATTATAGCGTCCAGGAATCGGCGCGAATTAGCGTATGAAATTGTTCGGTGGTCAACATAAATGGGGTACCAGGTAATAAGCTTGCGGGTAAAAGCGCCTAAGGTGCACTTCTCGGATGAAATGCTGAGGCCTTGAGCACGCAGGTACGACGATGTCAGGGTCACAACTTTTTGGAGCCGTCCACACACCTGGACACTTGTAACTGCCGAAGCCCATATTCATAAGTCTTCAGCATGCATGGGAAGGTTGGCTGTATGTGGTAGAATGCCGGCAAGTCCAAGGATTGCAACATTGAACAAAGTGGTGCTAAAAACCACGCCCTGCGGCACGCCACGACAACTACAGTGGTCAGCGGTTCGACCATGCGCTCCTCGTACGAAGGAGGATATTTTAAATAGATAGCTCCGAATACACCGAAGCATTCGTCCACCAATTCTATTAATTTCTAGGGAATCAAGGATGACTTCATGCTCTACGTTATCATAGCGTTTCACATCGACAAAAAGCGCAGCCGATGTGCGTTCGAGGTGTGAGAGCGAACGGACCTTTAGGTAGTGCATTAGCTGCTCGCACATGTCTTTGAAGAAGTCGACCAACTGCGCCATACGTTTACTTCGCACTGTGGCTCGTTATGTCTTGCAAGAATAATGACCCCTCCGGTCGTATAACTTACTGCACTACCACGTATTACAGGATTGTAACATGCTGCCGAACTTTTAAGTTCATGATAAAGTCATCCCCAGTCAAAACACAATTTTTAGGCCTTTTACTTATGCATTCTGACTTTGTTTCTTATAATTTAGATTTCGTATTGCATCATAAATGATACGCCACCTAACTTAACCATGGTATCATTATTCATAAAGTAGACGTACTCCACCTTGTTTTCAACGTAGTTGCAAGAAACTGCACTGGACCCGATTTCACCTATGAAAAGCGTTAGTTCACTACTGTTTATTGATGTCACCTAATTTTTCATTATTTTGACCTCTTTGAAGGCACCCGTCGCCCCGTATTCAAGGAGACTGGCAAAAGTCTGTCCACTGAACAATGGTGGCGACACGCAGTTCGTAGAGAAGTACTCACAAATTTCTTCACATTCAAAGCTGCGTGAAATCCTGAGCTCTTTATTTACAAATAAATCATTGTCTTTCTTGAAAGGAACGATATGTGAACAAGTTTCAAAGACGGAATTCGAGTTTAGTACAAAAGCACAAGTAACTCAACTTGCACATTAGATCACCCTTCATTGTCATTTACTGAGTCACATCGACCCCGTCCTTATAATTTTTTTTCTAAAACCTTCAGCCTTGGCATTTTTCACACCTTTTGACCAAACCTAACACGAACCTAAACAACATTTTCCTAGTTTCCTGGGTTTATTCCAACTTTTATAATCCATCCATCAGAGGCGCTGAATTTGTCTTGTATAGCCTCGTCTGTTCTTGATGTTACCATGGTGGTTCCGGCTGCGTAAGCGTGCCTCGACCGTCAGATCAGGACACGGAGAACGTGCACAGTGCCTTCAAAGACCAAAGCATCTAACTTTTCAGATGCCAAAAACTCTCTTTTGACATTCCGTACGCCGCAATTTTAAGGTTCGCGTACGTGCTCCTCAAGATCGTTGAGCGAGAGCACGCACCCTCAGCTGGGAAAGTTTGGCCGCCAATCACAAGGAATGTTAAAGCACCAAAGAAAGGTGTTTGCGTTAAAGCTAAAATAAAGCTTCCAGAACAATTATATAAAGTGGCGATATTCGCCAGCCCCTCCCACGCCACAGCCCCGCCCCCTTAGTAAGATACACGAGCATCGTTGAGTGCTCTGGATACACATATCCTCTCCAAGAGGGGCAGTACCTACTTCAGTTGAAGGAAAGGCAAGCATTCCTAACCACAGTAGCATTTACGTGACGAAAATATACAGCATGCAGTGACGTTGTTTCTGCCACAAAGATAAGTCACGCTAGTAGAACTTTCAATGGCGGTGATCATTGCGACATTCAGCGGCCTATTGCTCCAGCTTCGAGGTATGGCATTTTCCGTATCAACGCTAGTTCTGGCTTCTGAAACACAGCTTTACCTGCCTCGAGGATTTGGTGCAATGCGGGTGCGAGTAGCACTGGCATGGCGGTCTGCAGTGCAGGGCAGGCGTCCGCACCTTGCTAGTGTATATGCACATGAGACCAGCAATCAGCTGCCACGGGTATCTTGATCTTTGCCTCGTCCTTGTAAGGTGTAGTTTCGCATGTCCACATCTCAAATTTATAGTTGAGCACACGGTTCGTGCCACATAATTGGTACAAGAATCAGCTTGCAATGAAAGCCCCGATAATATGTCAGTACTTGGCGCAGTATCGATTGACAAGGTTTTGCATTGGTTTTGTTCGAATTGTTATGAGAACCAGTTTTGCGGCTGAAGACCCATGAAGCATACCGACCACCATCACATATTTTACCATTCCCATTGCAGAGCCTGCATGGGGTCCGCTCCACAGTATGACTGGCTGGAAGATAGGTCTCTGGAACAAGAGTGCCCGTCCGTCAATGTAAGTAATGTTTTTGACGCCATGGGAGGTAACGAGTTTTCTACAGTTTCATTTGCCGTAATCGGTGACTCGCAGCGAGAAGCTCACGTACACGCCATATTTCTACGACTCACACTTATATTTAGATGTTACACCCAAAGCATTTACTATTAAACAAATATACACTGTGTCATTCTAGGGGAACAATACCAGGCTTTCTCCATTCGGAAAATTGACGACGCCTTAGATAACGGTCCGGCATCTGACCCCTTAGTTACTCAAAATGTTTCTTTCAGTGTAGTACATCCTTTCTGCAGTAGCGCTCAATTAACTCCGGTTTTTCTCTTTTGGCCATAAATAAGTGGACAAATTTAATAAAGAAATTTAGCTGACCGCAAATGCAATGTTTTGATATGATCATTAGGCTTCGGCAACCTAGCTATAATGACACATATGTTGGTGTAAATAAGATAGTAGCAGGTTATATGCTGGCCGCTCAAAGGTTGCTCCTGCATTTCTAAAATATTTCTGTGAGCTACGAAGGTGTGCTGCGATGTTGATAACTAGCAGGTGGGAGCAACAACAAACTGCAATGTTCAACCGTTTCTTAAATTTTAAAATACCTAATTACACTGTCCATGCTTCTGTATAAGTTGGACACTGCTTATAAAAGTGTAAGATAAGGCGCTTGCCCTGATTACATCACCGCAAGCACCTTATATGGTTTTTACTGACAGTTGTAATTGCTGGGTACAAAAAAATTCGCAGCTTTCAGCCTGGCAGAAAGTTTTGGGGATGAGTGTCATTTGGTAACATCTTTGCCACTCCGCTAACTGGCCAACATCATATGTATCTGCATTGAGAAATTTTTAATTTTCGTTGACTGTTTAAGGTTTCTTCACAATGTCATCTTTGGCGTATTTGGTGATACTAGTATATTCCAATGTCACACAAATATCGGGGTGTTGCGAACGTGTCGGAGTCAAAAATTGCACAAAATTCCATCTATTACAGTAGGTGGTACTGCTTTGACACGGTGGCTACTTCAAAAAAAATTATGTTGTATGCTACCTAATGCCAATGGATTATTCACTGTGAAGATTCTTCATGGTATCTATACTGAAATTGCCACATATTACTGTTCAAGCATCAAGATTCGCAAAAAAAATTTACCACTCTCAACTTCGTACTCAAATACAGCTATCGCTGGATTGGCGTTGACAATCAGAGAACACTATGATAAATCTTAGACACTTTGTTATAAGATCCAGCACATTTATCAAGAAAATGAATATTAGACAAAATAGAGCAAGCTAGAGATGATTGCATAAGTAGTGTAGGTTCGCCACTTCTGCTATGTTCTTGTCTAGGCACAGAGAAATAGGCGTATGCTGATTTCCGGAGCGACTCATCTTGTCGTACCGTTGTTTAATAGTCAAAGGAAAATACATGTAAGGACCGCAGTGAGCAGCGCATATAAAGTTTTTAACGTGACAGTCAGGCACGTCCTCAGGGAGGGGGGGGAGGGTCCGCAGTTAACATGCATACCCCGACCCCTATCCTCCCACGCTACCACTCCTAACACACATTCCTCAAGCGCCGACAAATTAATCTACTCGACAGTCAACATGCTGCTGCCTTTTACAGCGAAAGCTGTGTATGACAATCTCCCGTAGTTTTTTTCGGCGTCCGTTAACAGAAACAATCACAATGGGGGCCGATCCTGGTGACAATGCAAAAAGGCTCCAAGATCAATGGCACATGCGCCTGTGCACTCGGGAACCTATAACTCGCCCTTCGGAATCTTCGGGATTGGCCCACGTATACGTGGTGCTTAACGCCTGCTTAACCTCCCCCGTGATTGGGCCCGGTATTGCAATATCTTCGGGATCGGCCTGCGTATGGGGAGTTCTTAATGCCTGCTTCAGCTCCGCCGAGGGTCGGCCTGGCATTGCACAACTTTCGGGATGGATCCACGTATGCGGGGTGCTTAGCGCCTGCTTCACCTCCGCCGAGGGTCGGCCTGGTGTTGCACTACCTTCGGTATGGACCCATGTATGGGGAGAGCTTAACGCCTGGTTAACCTCCACCGCGGGTGGGCCCGGTATTGCAATATCTTCGGGATCGGCCTACGTATAGGAAGTTCTTAATGCCTGCTGCACCTCCGCCGGGGGTCGGCCTGGTGTTGCACTATCTTCGGGATGGATCCACCTATGGGGAGAGCTTAACGCCGGCTCAACCTCCCCCGCGGGTGGGCCTGGTATTGCGATATCTGCGGGATCGGCCTACGCATGAGGAGTTCTTAATGCCTGCTGCACCTCCGCAGGGGGTCGGCCTGGTTTTGCACTATCTTCGGGATTGATCCACATATGGGGAGAGCTTAACGCCTGGTTAACCTCCACCGCGGGTAGGCCTGGTATTGCAATATCTGCGGGATCGGCCTACGTATGGGGAGTTCTCAATGCCTGCTGCACCTCCGCCGGGGGTCCGCCTGGTGTTGCACTATCTTCGGAATGGACCCCCGTATGGGGAGTGCTTAACGCCTGCTTCACCTTTACCACGGGTAGGCCACGCGTTGCACTGCTTTCGGGATTGGCTCGCCTATGCGGGGTGCTTAACGCCTACTTCACCTCCGCCGGGGGTCAGCCCTGTGTTGCACTATCTTCAGGCCGACCCGAACCTGAAGTAATACTTTGCTTTTCGTTTGAGAGCTTTGACTCTCGTCAGCTTTCGCTGCCATTCCATCTTAACAGAGTGTAATGGTTGTCAAGTTTTTCACTTCTTTTAGATGGCGGTAGTTATCGGCATCTCCTGGAGTGGGGAGGCCGGTTTTCTCATCGATTCGGTGCCCGCGCGATTAACTCAAGATGAATTCAGTTGTCACCACCTATTGCACCAGGCAGGGCGTAGTTCATTGTTTTAATTACAATTTCTTATTTTATTTATAAGGCCGAACACTATTTTTTGTCACGATATATTCAACGTTCACGCGCATCGCTGTTGCTTCGTTAGTTCCACCTTCTTTGTTTCATCCAGGGCTAGGAAAGAGACTCGGTTCATAGTGAGCTGGTCTGTATGCTCATGGAACGAGTTGCGGCCGGAGAAAACGCCAGTTGCGTTTAACTTTTCCTTTTTCTTCATTATTTCCTCGAGTAACGGCTTGCCGCGACGCTCGCAGATCCTCGCAACCATATATCCGCGATATGGGTTAGATAAGGCGGAAAATAAAATAATGCGAAAGAGCGTTCATCATCAGACCCAGCAATAGCCGTTCAACCCATAAGCAATATGTCTTTCACCCCTTACCTTGTCTGGTTTCTCCTTAATTCTACAGCACTTCTGGCTCAAAATTGGCAACTGGAAACACGAGTCAGAAGGAGATGAGAAATTAAGCGATCTACAAAGGGAGAAAGCCAAGTCAACAGCCAAACATGGAGGAAAAGCGGAAATTGTTTGTAAAAATATTTATGGATCATCTTTTTATTTAAAAAGGAAGTAGAGAAAACGCTCCCGGAAGTGGAGAATAATTCCGCGTGTTTTGAATGACTCTTCTGCATTTATCAGTCGAGCCGCCTGACGTAGCCACTTCCATGCTGTGCTAATAGGGGCGTTTTTCTAACCTTCCGCTGAGTTCGTGGTAAGACTAGAACCACAGCGTCCTGCGTTCTACGCGGTTGTACGCGACTGGTGACCACGCGTCGTTACGCAGCTTCCCGAATAACAAGAGCAGTAAAGGAGGGATCCCAAAGAACTGTGGTTGTTCCGCAAATAAACTTTTCTCTATAATTCTAGGAATTAGAATCCGACCACCCTTCTCCTAACTCCCCTCCCATTTTTCTTTAAATAAAACGTTTTCATCATGATCATCATCCATAATTCTTCCAGAGATAATTCAAAAGACGCTACTACAAATCTTTATTTTGCACTTTCGCTGGTTACCTTTTTCTTGGCAAGGTTCTTTCTGCGCATCTTTCATGCGCGAGTCCATTTGATGTGGTTCTTTGTTTGCTAAGTAAAGAAGAGGTGTATCTCATAAGCGTGTACCTGTGAGATACACGTTATTTCAATTTTCTTTTGCGGGTTTACGCGTCTTTATTACGAATGGTGGGCATTATTCACATTTGTGCTAGTAAAAGTAACCTCCCCCTCGTTTGCATAGAAAAGTGACCTTGGTTTGCCCCCCCCCCCCCCCCCCCCCTGAAATAAATCCTGGGTACGTGCCTGATGTAGAGTCGTGGCGCCTGCAGCCGCTGGTAGATAGAAATAGCCATTATTTCGTAATACGCAATCATATGTATCAAACAAGTAGGAGATGTATCTAAACAATAACGGAACATTCTTTTTTACCTTTGGCCTACAACTCGCATTTGCCTCTTTCAGTGTACGACTAACGCCGACTGCGGCCCGACATGTACGTGTTATACGGAGACCAACACAGGCACAGGATTCTGCGTCTATCCTGCAAGCGGGAAATAATGTGTTACAACAAGACAAGCCTGCCACATCTGCGAAGCCGATTCTATGGAATGCTGAAATTGCGCATGCTAATGTAATACACCTTTATTAAAATTGTCGACACAGAGTTCTGTGCCAAGAAACGGTCAAGAAAGCTTTACCGAAAATCCGGGCTTTTCATGCAAATAGCTCCTACGTGCGACTTAAATAAAATGTGTGCACATTCGGGGTACTTGTTCTTATATAGTGAGATTCTGCGTATTGACCACACCACCTGTGTTGTGAAATAATTTCTACAAACATGGAGGAAGACGAAGAAGACGAGTTCTTGTTCAGCTGCTAGTCCTGCTTCGCTCTGGTTTTATCGGTTAAATTTGTGCGTACCGTCGCCCCCGTGGAGGGTACGATATCAAAAGCAATGACGGACGTTCCGCCTCCTCTGCCGCCAAGGTTGGGGGCTGACCTCCAAGCTGCAAATTGGTCTGCTGCGCTCGACCACCTCAACGCGACTCTGCCAAGCTCTTCGAGCTGCTCAGACGTCGACGACATGGATTCTGACGGCGGATATACCGAGGTCACAAATCGTCGGTTGAAGAGGAAACTTCGTAGGACATCAAGCGTGAGTGAGCTTAACTACAATAAGCTGCCCACACAGCAAGCGTACACAATCGCCTACATCCCCGTCGCTGCTACAGGCAACTTCAATTCCCTCAATAGGCAAACTGTCACTGCCTATCTCGAGAGGCTGGCTCCAGGGCAAATTAGAGAGGTCCGAATTAATCCCAGAAGAAACATACTTACTGTTGATGTGACTACACGAACCAGCCTCGACGCCTTGAAATCTGTAACTGAGCTAGGAAATATACTTGTCCGCTCATTCATCGTACATGGAGGCAGCACCACCGCTGGTGTTATCTACGATGTCGATACACATATTGATAATGACCATCTCCCAACGCTAATCTCATCAACCGTCCGTATCACAGACATACACCGTCTTGGACGGTCGAGGTGCATAAAACTCATTTTTGAGGGAGAGACCTTACCAACACATGTAAAAGTGGGTTATGTGCGCCATCCTGTCCGTCCATACATTCCTAGGCCCTTGCAGTGCCGTAAATGCCAGAAAATCGGGCATGTAAGTGCTGTGTGCGTGAACAAGATGACATGTCCGCGCTGTGGTGGTGATCACGATCAATTGACGTGTGCTGGCTCTGATTTGAAGTGCCCTAACTGCGATGGGCCACACGAGGCAACGTCGAAGGACTGTCCAAAATTAAAGACTGAAATGTCCGTGCTAAGGAAAATGGTACGAGATCGATCTACACACAGAGAAGCTGCTACCAAGGTCCACCGCCGCCAGAGGCGCTCACGTAATCGCAGAAGGAGATCAGCATCGACAACAGGACAACCTGTACTTCAGGAAAAGTCGTCAAACGTCACAGGCACCTTTAACCACGTCTACTCTTCTAAACACCAAGGACACTACAATATGGCCTTCCCTGCCATCTCGGAGTACAGAAGTGCAGCCGGAACGCCAGCGTGACCATGAACCCTCATCGTCGGATAGGCAAATCAAGGCAATGCTTGCACAGTTGATTCGTTCCTTGCGAATGCTGCTCATCGGAGTTAAGACGCCCGTTGCCAAGGCTGCGGTGCAAATTCTCGACGCACTAGAACCAGTGCTTGCTGCTGTATAAAGGCTAGTAAACGCCATGGCATCATCAACTTCAAGGTTGTCACTACAGGAAAGGATAAGCGGTTCCGTAATATTCCAGTGGAACGCACGAGGTCTACGGGGTCGCCTGGGAGATTTTAAACTGAGAGTGCTCAAGCATCGGTTTCCAGTTATCGTAATATGCGAGCCGAATATGACATCGCCATTTAGACTCTCTGGCTATGAACAATTCGCGTCTGGGACAAGTGGAAATACTAGCAAAGTTTTACTATATGTGCGATGTGACCTCACGTATTCGCTAAACCAAGTTCCGGTGCATAACAGCAACGAGTACGTCTCTATAACACTGAAGCTAAAGCGCCGGATAATCTCGATCATCGGTGGCTATATTTCTCCCAGGGGAAGATTTGACTCTGGACACCTGAAACTTGTTCTTGACTCTTGCCAAGGACCTCATATTATTGTGGGCGATTTCAACGCGCACCACCATCTTTGGGGTAGTAGCATCACAAACCTTCGAGGAAGACAACTTCTTAACTTCACAAGCAGCAATGATCTTGAGATCCTGAACGATGGCTCACCAACATTTCTTCGTGGCACGACGTACAGCAGCTGTCTCGATTTAGCTATCGCTTCACGATGCCTTTCGTCTTCTGCTGCCTGGTGCACAGATGCTGAAACGTATGGCAGTGATCACCTACCTACTTATGTACAACTGAGGTGGTTTACAAGACTTCCAAGTTCTCATACGCGACGCACTGACTGGGATGCGTTTCAGTACAAGCTAGAAGAATCTTGCAACTGTGTAATTTCACCGAAAGAGATTGAAGAGTGCATTAGAGCAGCAATGCACGCAACAACACGCATCATGGAAACTTCAAATTCAAGAACATCCGTTGACGTTATATATGAAGAGCTGCGAGCAGTCCGACGTCGCGCCGAGAGGAAATACAGGCGAACTAAATTGATATCAGACTTGAGGACGTCACGCCGTGTGCAAAAGAAAATTCAAAGATACTTAGACAAGCTCGACAGACAACGTTGGAGGTCATTTTGCACCAGCCTGGACCCAAGAAAACCGTTGTCCACAATATGGCATGTTGTACGAGCACTACCATCTCCTCCACAACAGCTACGTCCCTTCCGAGCTTTGGCTATCATCCAGACGCGCAGTGAGAGGGAAATCGCGGAAGATTTCTGCATACACCTCTCTGGATCTACAACATCGGTAGCTTCAGTGCTCAGGTGTGCTCCTCCAACAATGGACGATCGCCTCGACCTCCCGTTCACGCTGCAAGAGCTACGTGCAGCGATTTCATCCTCAAGACACTCAAGTGCGCCTGGTCCTGATGGCATTACCTATTCTACCTTGCGCCATCTAGGCCTCGAGCGACTGAAGAGCTCCTGGCTTTATACAATCTCTCGTGGTGCTCGGGAACTGTGCCTGCACATTGGAAGACAAGCAAAATTCTGGCATTATTGAAACCAGGCAAGACACCCCATGCTATGCTTTCCTACAGACCTGTGGCGCTTGCCAGTTGCATAGGTAAAACCATGGAACGCATGGTTTTGACGCGCCTGGAGTGGTTTTTGGAGAAGCGTAATATATTTCCAGACGCAATGACAGGTTTCCGAAAGGGTAGGTCGTCAATCGACAGCGTTATTGACCTAGTAACAACTGTTGAACATCAGAAACGTCGCCGTCGATTAACGGCTGCTGTCTTTCTAGATATCAATGGTGCTTTTGACAACGTTCTCCATGATGCAATATTAAATGGCCTAGAAGAATGTGATGTCGGGGGACGTATGCATCAATGGATAGCCAGCTATCTTCAAGAGAGAACGATATTCATGACAACTCCAGACGGGGAAATAAAGAACCACCCCGTCTATCGTGGAGTGCCTCAAGGAGGTGTATTGAGCCCAACCTTATTTAATATCGTTCTCATCGGACTGGTCAAAGAACACGCAGGCGCAGTCTCGGTCTCTGTGTATGCAGACGACATCTGTATATGGACCACGAGCTTAACGCGCTTACAAGTACAAACGAAGCTGCAGCGCGCGGTGTCAATAACGTCCACATACCTAAACAGTCGCGGACTGCAGCTCTCACCGGAAAAAAGTGCAACCATGGCATTTACACGAAAGTCAATGGCCTGCTACCCCGTTATGATTGATGGGAAGATTATACCTTCAGTAACCCACTACAAGTTTCTCGGAGTCATCATCGACCGTGACTTATCCTGGTCGAAGCACCTCTCAGGATTAAGAAAAAAGCTAGACAGCTTTACTCAGATCATTCGACATATGTCTGGAAAATTATGGGGGCCATCCAAGTCATCTCTTCTGCAGCTCTACCAGGCACTTTTTGTTGGCTACTTCCGCTACAGTGCGCCTGTACTTTCTGGGGTTAGTACAACTGCTGTACGCACACTTGAAAGTGCTCAGGCTCGCGCACTGAGAATTTGCCTAGGACTACCACGATGTGCGTCTACTTGGGGCACTATTGCAGAGGCACGTGCGTGCCCAGCTCGAGTTTATCTGCAACATGAGCCATTGCGAGTGCATCTAAGGGTACTGACTAGACACAGGAACCATCCACTCACGAACGTCACAAGCGTACGGCCTGTGTCCGCCTACTCAGAAGCCGTGTTGTCGCAGCAAGACTCATTGCCGTCGGCCTTCGAACCGTATGACATACCCGAAGTTCCACTCTGGACGATGGCAAAGCCAACGGTCAGGCTCTCAATCCCTGGAATAACGAAGAAGTCGAAGATGCTGCTTGCTGGCCTCAAGCATTTCGCGCTATCATACATTGCTTACATGTATGGATATTACGAACATATTTTTACAGATGGTTCTGTGACACAGACCTCTTCCGCGGTGGCCTACACGGTGCCAGGAATGGGGATCGCACAACGTTTCAAGATAGGACACAGGACGTCGTCTACAGCAGCTGAGTTGACCGGAGTTCGAGAAGCAGTTCGCTGCATACTGCAACAAAGTCTCGAGAAGTGGACAATGTTCTGCGACTCAAAACCAGCACTGCAACTCATCAGCAATTATATGAGTGACAGAACCGCATATAGTCCCCTGGTTTATGACATCATGTATCTGCTTGCTGAGGCGTCTCATTCCGGACAAACCATCGTGCTGCAGTGGATTCCTGGCCATTGTGGAATAGCTGGAAACGAACAGGCTGACGCAGAAGCAAAACAGGCGCACACTGACGGAACTATTATAAAAATTCATTTTTCCCGGTATGACATTAACGCCTTGCTCCATACCTCCCTTAAAACTTCTACGGCGCAACATTGGGACAACCCCGAACATCGACAAGAGCGCCTCCATAGACTTGACGCTGGATTACGATTCCGGCATCCACTTCGGTTGCGGAGAAGCCAGGAAACGCTCATTCATCGATTACGGCTGGGTGTGGCATACACCAACCGATACCTTCACAAGATTGGACAAACACGGGACCCTGAATGTAGCGTCTGTCACACTCTCGAGACAATAGCTCACGTACTTTGCGTGTGCCCTCAATATGCGGCCGAACGAAGAAAACTCAAATCTACAGTTGACAGCTTGGACTCCCGCCCCTTTTCAGAAGAAAAGCTTTTGGGCGCGTGGAGGAGTGTCGACTGTGCCCAACGTGCCATAAAAGCACTTTCGAACTTTTTAAGTGAGACTGGTTTAGATGATCGCCTATAGAAGCTGTGAGACGTGTAGTCAGTGCGAAATGTGTTTGCGCAAAAACTTTTTGTGGCAAGATTACTTTTTGTAGGGACAAGATTACTCTTAGTGTATTGCGTCTCCAGTGCGCATCCGCATATTGGACAACGTGTATATAGTATCTCATTGTACCATATCATAATCATCCGCCACCTACCTTTCCCTGTATTTCCCACTTCCCCATTCCCCAGTGAGGAGTAGCAGGCTAGAGACACGCTCTCCAGGCCGACGTCTCCTCCTTTCTCTCCATTAAAATCTACTCCTCCTCTACAAACATGACGTGTGTTTCTCAGAAGGCTTTAAGTAATATACAAAAGTCACGCGTGGTAGGAAGCACAATTACAATCCTTCAACTGTATTAGTCAAAGAGGCAGTTTTTACTTAAACGAGACATCGAAATGAATATTATAACAATGAACAATCATCAACTAATTAAATTATGAACTGGTTTCCTTACTGCGCACACTCCAGTTTACAAATTGTAGGCAAGGAGACAGCAAGGCGGACTCATTTGGAACCTGTTCTCAGGATGACATCAGTTTCAGATGTTAATTCCTAAACATTGCGAAGAAATTCCTTGTTGGCACCGTTCCTTTCGTGTTCAAAGGTATAAAACCCTGCTGTCGTTTATTTTAAGACGATAGTGTTTTATGCCGGGGTCCACCATCCACTTCCTGTAACGGATGTGACGTCGGCGTGAACATATAAAATAGGCTCTCTCTTCACAGGGAGGGTGCCGCTATCTAGTAGCGGTGAAGCAAAGTACTGCATCATGACACTAACCGGCATCAACAGCCAGCGCTTCGCAGCGGTGGCTCCAACGTGGTGCATCTTAGTGCAGGCAGTGCAAGCCTTCTGCTGAGGTTTCAACGCAGTTTCCTCATATGCTTTGTCTGCTTAGCCTGTGACGTCTCGTTGCCTACGATGTGGAGCTTCAACGTGAATCAGCCGTGCAGCTTCAACATGAATCAACAGTGCAGCTTCAACATGCATCAACAGTGCTTATACACTGCCCACTACTTCGCATGCGATGGCACGAACTCTGAAAACTGCGGCTCTAAGCTGCGCAGAAAGTCAATGGCCTCGACGGGCGAATCTCGGTTTGCTACGGTGACAGACAACCCAGCGTGAAGCAGAACGCCTTCGCGCGTTCGCGGTGTACGCTACGAACTGAACCACTCGCATTCCTGAAGCCGAGCGCGTCGCCACTAAACTGGCTTGCCCTAGACACCACGGAGCCGTACCAAAATGCTCGTACCTTCGCTGAAGCGACGCGTTAGCAGGACGCCGCTCGCCAAGCAAACCTGCAACACGGCCGGCCAGCCTCAAATTATTCGAGTTTCTCTGCACCAGGCCGTGAGTTCACGAAGCAAACGTGCAACAGCTTCTGTGAAAGCACGTTTCACTTTTTGTTCCACCGATTCCTATGAAAGAGAGATGAACCATACTTTTTTTTAAGTACGTAGAACAGCATTGTATGTTTATGGCAAACTTGAAGGCAGGCAACATTTTGAAAACGATGTCATCCCTAGAATCATCTCATGGGGATATTCTCTGCAAGTTCACCTGTTACAATTTCATCTCGTGACGCCTCTCGTACTCGTACTCGTGACGCCTGCGGCAGAAAGGATGTTCCTGATCCGCTGCCAAGGTTCGTGAGAGGTGGTGCTGGCTAACAACCCCAGGGTTCTATTAAGGAACGTAAATACCCAAAAAGTGGATGGAAAAAATTCGCCGCGGTAGCTCAATTGGTGGAGCATTGCACGCATAATGCGAAGACGTGGGATCGTTCCCCACCTGCGGCAAGCTGTTTTTCCTTCCACTTTATATTTCCAATAATTTATTATTTATTCAATTCATTTAGTAAGTACAAGCAATTTCCCCTAAGTTGTCCTCGGTATCAATGCTTGTTGGCGGCTTCTTATGATTCGTGTCAACTAGAACGTGTCTTGCTTTCTTAAGTTGTATTTTGCGTTCCCCTGCTATTTCATGCGAGCTGCCATGAGCGAAGAATGGCGAGGCTCTTATTCGCTCGTTTTGTGAGTGGGCCGGGGGGTTCTACCTGCTTCTTCTCTTCATCTCCTTTTTACCATACTGTCTGCATTCCTTTTTGCAGTTGCGCATTAGTGCAAAGGTAAGCATTGCAGTTTCTGCAATGCTTTTCCGGGTGGCTCACGCAGAATTACAGCAGTCAAGAGCGAATTGCGCCGACGCACAGGGGCACTGTGGCGATGTGATGCAAACGTCCAAGCATGTTTCACAAGGCACCTTTCATCTCTGCCATGTTGTTCCAACATATACGCACGCTCTGAACCACACGCTGACGCGATGTCCAGGCGGTGGCGGCGGCAGCGGCTGCAGCGAGGATGATATGGTTGATCCCTCTTTCATATGAATCGGTCAAACACGAAAATGAAACGTGTCTTCTCAGAAGCTGTTGCATGTTTGCTTCGCGAACTCACATCCACTGCAGCGAATGGCGCGCAATTTGCGATCCGGTGACTGTGTTAGAGGTTTGCTTGGCGCACGGCGTACGGCTGGCGAGTCACTCCGGCGAAAGTACGACAATTTGGTGCGGCTCCGTAGGGTATTGGGCAGCCACTTGAGTGCCGATGCACTCAGCTTTAGGAGCGAGAGTGGCAGAGTTCACAGCGTGCTCCGCGAACGCGCGAGGGCGTTCTGCCTCACGCTGGCGGGCCCATAGAGAAACAAAATCCAGAAGAGGGGACACTCGGCAAAAACTGGCAACAATGAACACATCAGGTCTAGTGTTAATCCCATCCATTAGCTGACGCGAGAATTGGGGAAAGATAGAATATTATTGGAAGCTAACTTCGTGAATATTTTTTCCACTGTTGAGAGGAAACAATGGGCCTACAATTCCTGCAATTCTTTCGTCTCCCTTCTCATGAATTGCTATAATATTGGCATTCTTCCAACTCTTATGTTTCACTTGATGCCATGAGGCATAGCCGTTTAAACGGCTATAAGCTCTTTAAACATTATATCTCCTCCATTTGGGGTAATTCAACAGCTTTTCCACCTTTTCCTGGCTCTTTTCCCTGCACATATCTTCCAGGGTCTTTCTTCACCGCTAGTCGTATGGGCAGCGTCCCTATGCCATTCATCACCACTTCCAATGAAGACAGCATGGCTGCTTTGAGTACTGTGGTGGTCATCAAAGAAATTTTTTACTTTCACTATGTCATCCAAATTGCTGATTTTTCACTACTCACATCTTACCCTATCCTATGCCAAGTTTATTTTTATTGATTTTATGTTGCGGCAACGTTTTACTGCTTAGTGAACATTTCTGAATTTATAATTTCGTATATCGCTAACTTTATTCTTGTTTTTTTTGTATCAGCGTTTAGATTAGATTAGATTAGATTGTGAGGTTTTACGGGCCAAAACCACTTTCTGATTATGAGGCACGCCGTAGTGGGGGACTCCGGAAATTTCGACCACCAGGGGTTCTTTAACGTGCACCTAAATCTAAGTACACGGGTGTTTTCGCATTTCACCCCCATCGAAATGCGGCCGCCGTGGCCGGGATTCGATCCCGCGACCTCGTGCTCAGCAGCCTAACACCATAGCCACTAAATCAGCGTTTAAACAGCCCCTAAGCAGATTACTTTTGCACCTGGTGGTTGCTGCAAAGATCTACGCACCACCGTGCTGATACCCCTCTCCCCCTGGATTTCGCAGCGCTGATAGCCACCTTATTTCTTAAAAATTAAATTTTGATGTTTTACGTGTCAAAACTACGATTATGAGGCAGGCCGTAGCGGTGGACTCCGGGAATGTACACCACCTGGGTTTGTTCACCTTGCACCTAAATCTACGTACGCGGGTGTTTTCGCATTTCGCCCCCACCCAAATGCGGCCGGCGTGGCCGGGAATCGATCTCGCAACATCGTGCCCAGCAGCCCAAAACCGTAGCCACTAAGCAACTACGGCGAGTCCACCTTATTTCGGAGCTCATACCGAGCAGCTCCGCATCTAAACACGTCAGTCAAAACAAGCGGAGAGTTGCGGTGGTGTTTTCAAACGCGTAAGCATTTCTACGCTTACCCAACAATAAAGCTGTCCTTCCGGTCGTGTTGTAAGGCAATCGCTTTCAAGATAAGAGCCGGCAGCATCGAGCGACTGTATACCTTCGTGCTGCCTGTCGCTTCAACACTCACGGATCGGCGAGAACACGCCGCACGCGGAGCTCTTAGCACATGTCGCAATTTGCCCGTTTCGCAGATCGCTTTCAAGATACGGGTACGCGCGTCTCTCTTCAACGCTGAGTAAGCGCTGATAACACAGCGCAGCAAGCCCTCAGCAGTCCGCACTCTCTGTCGGTATCGCGGATCGCTTTCAAGATAACGGTGCGCGCAGCCGTTTCATACGCAGCCGCCGATGGAGTACTTTTTGTTGCCGTTGATAATAGTTTGACGCTGGATGGATAAAACGCTTAAGGAGCGATAACGGCTTAAAATGATCCGAACTTTCTCAACGCACCAGACACCTCCATCTGTAGTACTTTGCTTGCGTTATCAATGCACCTTGCCCCGCCGTCCGCACCAGTTCTTGTCGCCGCAGCGTTGTCGTTTGCACAGGCCGGATCATGCTTCACAGCGCTGGTAAAGACACCACTCTGCGTGGGAATGAGCAAGTGGTCCAATGCTTACTAATGCTTAGATAACTCACAGAAGAATTTCGGCGTGATTTCCTTTTCTCAAATTTTTCCTATCAAAATATGTTTTCTCAGCCTTTTTGTCACACTTCCGCACGCATTTGAATTCTCAAATTTAGCACGCAGGCCCCTCTGTATATACGATAAATCCCAAGCTAGGTTATTTACACGGCCCTAACTTACGTTGTGCTTGACATTTAAGGATAGGGACATGGGTCGCTCGGCACTTGTGGTATTGCTACAAGTACTCACGCATTGCCTGAGAGCACTTTTGGATTAATAATGCAGATACTACGTTAGGTCAGCATTAACGTGCGGTGGTTTTGAAACACAAGAAAATAGGTGAGATTTCTCTCTCATCGTGCTATTTTCTTTCATTGCATATTTTTTTTTTTTGTTCTTGAAAATCTCAATTTTCGCCTTTGCCCTTGCTTAATATAACGAGGAGGCTAATGTGACATATGTTTTGTGTATGCTCTTGATCGGGGTTTGGCTCGTTTGAGTTCCCATCACAGCGGCAAAAAGTCATCAGCGATATAGGAGCCACCAACGAAACCACCAACGAGCCCATTTGATTCTGGTGCTGTGCAAATGCCGTGCACCATCGACAGCATTTCGCGACTCAGACCTGCAGGTAACTTTCACATGTTCTATGTACGAGTGTATATACCGGGAAACGTGTTCCCATTTCTTGTCCCACTGTATGACTTTTGCTGCTATATATCAGTAATAAAAATGTGTGAGGAGAAATGTAGCTGAAGGTACGAGTTGCATGTCAGCCACTACTTTTTTGCGCCGGTTTCTTAAGGGCTGTAATGTTTCAAAAGATGAAGCGACAACAGAAATAGAACAATAAGGAAGAACAAAGACAGGACAAGGCGCTTCCTGTCTGTAAGCGCCTTGTCCTGTCTTTGTTCTTTCTTAGTGTGCAGTCTTTGTTGGCGCTTCATCTTTTGAAAGCTATAAACCAACTAGCCCCCCAACGTGTTCTACAGTAATGCTTTACTGATTGGCTGAGTTAAATAAATTGATAACATCGCCTGCAATAAACATCGTGATGGGACTGAACTGTTCTTATTCTTAATTTCTGCATAACTTTTTAGCAAATTTAAAGAACTATGGTTGACGAAAGGGCACCTGAAATGCCTGCAATGCTTGTTGGGCAGACGACCAGTTGAAATGTAGCAGATGTGAAAATGCTTTCAGTGGTCAATTAAGAAACTAAAAAGACAGACGAAATATTAGGGCCATTAACATGGAAAGATGGTAGCATAAAGAAGTGCAAACTGTAGCTAGTCAATTTTCAGAAACAGAACATTCCTCTTTTCATTTTGTTTGAACAACGAGAGGTGCTTTTGTTACCAGAAATGTAAATGAAAAAAAAACAACTTGTGATCCCTGCAAGGTAGAGTTAGGGTCACAAATGTATTTATTGCAGTCTCCTTGGATAACAAGTGCGGCTAAATCTTCCACGCATTTAACTCGCCCTCGCTGAAAAGAATCCAAGCGGCACAGCAAGTTGACGCTCCTAAATATCTTTGACGCTTTTCCGCTGCCTAGGAAAAAAACGTCGCATTTGAAGCCACATGGCAACTGCGTACATTATCAATCTCACCAGTTAACAAAGAAGCCCTTGTTCGACATTTTGAAGTTTCTTTTTATTTTCCATTCCTAAAAGTACAGTGACCGCAAAGAACGTGTCGTTCTGAGATCATAGGCTCTGCGCTACGATCCCAGCTGCCAGGCTGCAATTTCATATCCGTAGGGAGTATTGTGGTGACGTATGTGCGTGCTTCACATTCGTGTTGAAGCGCGAGCCATATAATAAACTCAGAAAGCTTGATCATCATTCCCCGTCGAAAGAAAATTAAAACAACTTGCTCACACGTATTTCTGGCCTCGGAGAGTTTACTAGCATGAGGAAAAGAGCGGAAGAATTATTGAATAAAAATAAATTAGTATGGTAATTATTTCATGAGTAATTCATTTGCTGAATTATTCACAACTGAGCACTTCCTCCAGAATATCAAGAAACTTAGTATAGGTTGTACATCAGGTTAGTCATTTGACTAAAGCCCAGTGTTGCCCTTATTCTATTGGAGAATATTTTGGTAAATATTTCATATAATTAGTCCGAGTATTATATAAAATATTTACCAAAATTATCTCCACTACAATGAAGGCAACACTAAACATTACTCAACCAAGGGAACACGCTGACTTCAGGAAGGGATACTTTACAATGGTTCACATCCATGTCACCAATCAGGTTATCGAGTAATCAGCAGAGTACTATAGGCCTCTCTATATGGCTTTCATAGATTACGAAAAAACATTTGACTCAGCAGAGATACCAGCAGTGATAGAGGCATTACGTAATCAAGGAGTACAGGACTCTTACGTAAATACCTTGGAAAATATATACACAGGTTCTACAGGTACCTTAATTCAACACAAGAAAAACAGGAAGATACCTATAAAGAAAGGGGTCAGACAGGGAGACACAATCTCTTCAATGCTATTCACTGCGTGCGTAGAAGTATTCAAACTGTTAAACTGGGAACGCTTAGGAGTAAAGATCGACGGCGGATATATCAGCAACCTTCGGTTTGACGATGACATTGTTCTATTCAGTAACAATGCAGGAAATGATTGAGGACCTTAAGAAAGACAGTGTAAGAGTGGGGTTGAAGATTAATATGCAGTAAACAAAGATAATGATAAATAGCCGGGCAAAGGAACACGAGTTCAGGATCGCCAGTCGGCCTATAGAGTATGTTAATGAGCACGTTTGCCTAGGTCAATTAATCACAGGGATCCCTGATCATGCAAGGGAAATTCACAGAAGAATAAAAATGGGTTGGATCGCATACGGCAGACAATGCGACCTCCAGACTGAAAGCTTACCACAATCATTAAATAGGAACGTGTTCAATCAGTGCATTTTACCAGTGCTGACATATGCGGCAGAAAATTCGAGATTAAAAAAAGAGCTTGAGAACAAGTTAAGGGCCGCGCAAAGAGCAATAGAACAAAGATTGCAAGGCATAACGTTGAGACAGAAAGAGAATGGTTTGGATCAGAGAGCAAACGTGTATAGTGTTGTGCCATTACCACCAGCCCGGATTCCGAATCTACAAGATGCAGAATTTATCCTGCGAGCGCCCTTTGGACAAACCCGGGGCTGCGCCGAAAGGCACAGCGCCCTAATTCTCCCTTGACAAGTCAAGATGCTGAGCCGTCAGGCAGCGGTGTCCTGCGGAGAAGTATCGGCGAGCGACATCTCCAAACGTGCAACCAAGTGCCAGACAGCCCGGCGCCGTATCTCCCTTTGCCTGGAGGTCACCGCGCCCGCCAACTTTGAACCGGGGGGCCAGCGCGGTCGCTGGTTGGACCTCTCGGACGACCGTCGAGTGCTGGCTTTGTATTGGGCCGTTTGAGTGACAATGGTTTCTCGGGGCATTATAAGGCCGGACGCAGCCGCCTGGAAAACCGGATCCGCCGACCCACCGGGAGCCGAGGGCCGCTCTCGAGTGGCGTGAGATGTGTCACGCGTTTTCGCCGGACGTCGCCGTGCGGGAACAGTCGCGTTTGCTGTGAGCTCTCGGCCCCCGTGCCGATCCGATCTTGTCCTGTATAATGACCTGTATATAATGTATAAAGTCCCTTTCGTTATTCTCACCGACGCCTGACTCGGAGTCTTCGCTACCAACGCTCTGTCACGAAACGGGTGACGAGCGCTACGGGACCACCTCAAAGTCGCAATAGTGGTGACAGCGGTGCAAAGTCGTAACAGTGGATGGCAGCTACGGGATTGACCGGCATCGGCTACCTCGGCACGGTGAGTGCCTGAAGTTTACCTCAAACACCAGACTTTCTCTGACACAGGTTATAGTAGCTCAGGGAAGGATATGGTGTTGCATTGTGTTAACCTTGTGTGTTTCAAGCCTAGTGAGAGTGTTTTGAAAACCAGGGGATGCTGAGGGGGTAAACAGGGCAGTGTGTGAAATACTTCCGGATGTCTTACTAGTAGCATTATAGTAGCGTATGGCAGGTATATTCAAAAACGGTAAACAGCAGGAGGACAGTGTGAACGATGGAGAAGTACAAGGTCAAGGAACTTCTCCAAATTTGTGAGGAGTTGGGCATTGAGTTGGGCTCAACGAAAAGAAAGAATGCGATTCTTGAGGTCATGAGGACTGGGGACGTAACGGCTGAGGAAGCCGAAGAGGCCTGGGCGGATATCAATGAACGTCGGGAAAGGGAGGAAAGGAGAGAAAAGGAACGTCGCGAGGAGGAAAAGGAGGAAAGGAGAGAGAGTCGTGAGCACGAGCTTAAAATGAAAGAGTTGGAGACCCGAAATAGCACGCCGGCGCCTAGTCTCACTTGTAACGTTCCAAGAATACGCGATCAACTTCCACCCTTTGTCGTCGGAGAGGATATGGCCAAATACTTCGTGAAATTTGAGCACGTGTGCGAACGGAATAGCATTGAGCGATCCCTCTGGGCACAGAATCTGTTAGCCTTGCTTCCTGGGGAAGCATCGGACGTAATAACCTGCTTATCGAAAGAGGCGTTTGAGAGCTACAGTGATGTGAAGGAAGCGCTACTGCGGAAGTACAAATTGTCGCCCGAAGCTTTCCGGCAGAGGTTCCGGTATGCAAAAAAGGGCAGGAAGTCGAATGTTGACTTTGCGTTTCGTCTAAAAGCCGACCTGGTGGAATGGCTGAAGGGCGAAGAGGTTTACGACGACCGCGACAAAATCGTCGAATGCATCGCGTTGGAGCAGTTCTACCGTTGCATTGATGAGGATGTCAGGCTCTGGCTGCAAGATAGGCTAAAGGAGGTTAAGCTAAACAAGGCAGCAGAGTTAGCGGGAGAGTATTACACCCGCCGCAGCTTGCACAGCAAGGCAGTGCGCGTAGAAAAAGCAGATAGGAGAGATGGGTTTTCCGGGAAGCCCGACGAACGGAAGCAAATCACGCGTCGCGAGTTTCGGAAAGACGAGTCCCTTACCAAAGAAACTGTAAAGGAAGCACAGAATGCATCTCAGAATGCTAACGATGGTCCCAAGCAGCGAAACGATACGACGCGTTCTTTTGAAAAACGGAAGCCGTTAAGTTGCTACAATTGCAAAAAGCAAGGGCACATCGCTGCGAGCTGCCCAGAGAAAATTGCTTTTGCAACAATACAGGAAACTAACAAAAACATACGACTATAGGAGCCATATATGCGGGAAATTAAGGTAAACGGCAAGAAGTGCCTAGCACTTCGGGACTCTGCAGCAACTATGGACGTTATCCACCCGTCTTTCGTCTCCTCGAATCATTTTACGGGAGAGTGCGCTTGGATACGGCAAGTGGCCGAGGAGGAGAGTGTCTGTTTACCGATCGCAACGGTTATCATTGAAGGAGAGTTTGGGAAACTTAACACAGAAGCCGCTGTGTCTGCCGCCCTCCCGGAGCACTTTCCCTACCTCTTCTCAAATAGCTCGGAGCAGCTGCTGAAGGATCAGGGCAAGTCATTCTTTGCCGAAGTGGCGTACAAGGCCCTCACGCTATCCAAAGCGCGCCAGCTGTCGAGGGAACTTGACTTTGAGTCGGTGAGCGAACAGCGGTGCGGCACACGGACTGATCAAGGTAACTTGAGTGGCGAGCAGGCACGGGAGAGGCAGAGCTCGGAGGCTGGCCTGGTCGAGCGTGTCCTGGAAGTGACTGGGAGTGACGCGTCCAGTGCTAGCCGCGATATGGACACGACGCCGCAGTTAGGCGACGCAGGCTCCACACTCGCTCCGGTTTCCGCCAGCTGGCAGGAGCTGGCTGCAATTGAAAGAGAAACTCTGATTCGCGAGCAAAAAGGAAGACTGTTCAATAACCGATCTGATGAAGAGCGTCAAACTGGGAGTGAAAAAAAAGAGGGTTTCATTTTACGAGGAATCTGGCTTATTGTACCGCCGCTACACGGATAAGCAGGGTCGCAAATATGAACAGCTTCTGATTCCTCGGAAATATCGCCGACAGTTACTGGAACTCGCGCACGAAAATGTGTGGGCAGGGCATCTTGGCTTGAAAAAGACCAAGGCTAGAATGGCTGAGGAGTTTTATTGGCCGTATTGTTGGAAGGATGTCGAACAATTCGTGCGCTCTTGTGACACCTGCCAGAGAATCGGCAAATCCACTGACAAGTGGAAGGCACCGATGAAGTTGGTGCCAGCCATATCCGAACCTTTTCGGCGACTAGTAATCAATATTGTAGGCCCTCTTCCAGAATTAACGAACGGTTGTAGGTATGTTCTGACCGCCCTGTGTGTCGCGACCAAGTTCCCCGAGGCAGTACCTCTTAAGGAGCTAAATTCCTCCCAGGTCGTGGACGCTCTGCTCTCAATGTCCGCACGCGTCGGGTTCCCTCCCGAGATTCAGTGCGACAATGGCAGCGTGTTCACCAGCTGCCTAACTTCTACTTTTTTAGAAAGATGCGGCATTAAAGTAGCGCACAGTTCCATCCATCACCCGCAATCTAACCCAGTAGAGCGGATGCACTCGGTGCTGAAGCGCATATTGAGAGCCCTGTGCTTTGAGCGTCACTGTGACTGGGAGGCCTGCATTCCCGCCACTATGTTCGCCTTGAGATCGGCTTCCCATGAGAGCACCGGCTTTAGCCCCGCAGAGCTTGTATATGGCCGGGGCCTAAGAACTCCGTCGCGCATGCTGCGAGAGTCTTGGGAAGGCAGTGACGACGACCCAAATGTAGTCTCGTACGTCCTCGACCTCCTCCAGAGACTCGGGAAAACCAAAGATATTGTAGAGAGCCACATGAAGGCGGCGAAGACCTTGTCTAAGGAATACTACGACAAGTCAGCAAAAAAAACGCACCTTCGAAGAAGGTAGCCAAGTGATGTTGCTGCGACCGTCGAAAAAAAACAAGCTCAAGGTTCATTGGGAGGGGCCCGCAAAGGTTGTAACTAAGCTTTCCGATACCACCTACGAAGTTAAATTAGGGAGACGGCCCAACAAAATTTACCACAGCAACTTGATGAAACCCTACATTCAGCGTCGCGCGATTATAAGCATGACGATAAATGCTGACTATAAGGAAGGGGCCGAAATCCTGACGACGGCTGATATGAAGGTATGTGGTTTAGAGCTAATGGTGGAACAGCTGACGTTGGAAGCGCGTCTAAGTGCCGCCCAAAAGGAGGATTTAAAGGGAATCGTTTCAGAGTTTAGGGAGGTTTTTTCGAACCATCCTGGTAGAACAACGGTCCTAGAGCCCTACATCGAGTTAACCTCTGATCAACCGATCCGCAGTAAACCGTACCGTTGTTCGCCCGTGCAGAAAAAAATAATGGCTGAGGAGATTCAGCGCATGCGTGACTTTGGGGTTATAGTACCAAGTGAGAGCGACTACACGTCGCCCTTGATACTAGTCCAGGCTCCAGGAAAAGATCCGAGGCCATGTGTCGATTATCGGTGTCTGAACGCGATAACTCGAGATCAGACATATCCGATACCGAACCTGGAAGAAAGGGTAGAGACGGTGTCGAAGTCCAATTATATATCTACTCTGGACCTCGTGCGAGGCTATTGGCAAGTACCCCTTACGGAACGGGCTAGCCGCTATGCCGCCTTCGTTTCCCCGCTTGGAACATTCTGCCCACTCATGTTGAGCTTCAGCCTCAAAAACGCGCCGTATTGTTTCTCTAGTCTGATGGACAGAGTGCTTCATGGTTTAGGCGAGTTCGCATTGCCGTACCTCGATGATGTTGCCATATTTTCGGACACTTGGGAATCACATCTGGAGCACTTACGAGTCGTGTTGAGCCGGTTGAAAGAGACAGGTCTTACTGTGAGACCAGCTAAATGTCACCTAGGTTGCGGTGAAGTGACTTATTTGGGCCATGTGGTGGGGCGCGGCCGGCGTAGACCGTCCGACATCAAGGTAGCTGCTATTTTGAACTATCCCCGGCCAACCACGAAGACGGATATACGGGCCTTTTTAGATTTAGCTGGATATTACCAACACTATGTGAGAGAATACTCTGACCTTGCCAACCCGCTAACCGACGCACTTCGGAAGTCAGAGCCCGTTAAGGTGACGTGGGACTCAAAGAAAAAAAATGCGTTCCAAATGCTGAAGCGAGCATTAAGCCATAAGCCGGTTCTGACGGCACCAGACTTTTCGAAAGATTTCATCATTCAATGCGACGCGAGTGATCGCGGCATGGGAGCGGTACTATGCCAAGAAGATGCTAGCGGTCATGAACGACCAATTTTGTATTTAAGTCGCAAACTAAGTTGTAGAGAAGAGGCATACAGTACCTCTGAGAAAGAGTGCGCCTGCGTTGTGTGGGCCGTTCAGAAGCTGGCTTGTTATGTCTCCGGTTCTAAGTTTGTTGTGCAAACAGACCATTGCCCTCTAACTTGGTTAAGTAGCATGTCCTCTAAAAGCGGCCGTTTGCTGAGATGTAGCATGACCCTCCAGCAGCACAGCCTCGTTGTCCGTTATAAGAATGGAAGGTTGAACGCGAACGCAGATGCTCTAAGTCGTGCATTCTAGGCCTCGCTTCTTTCAGTGGCCTACTCGTTACTTACCTTCTCTTGCTTCGCGACGACCTGTCCTGTTCACAGGGAGATCAAGGTTAAAATGAATGACATCATTTGCTTCCTCAGTAGTATGTTTCGGTGCAAGTGATTTCAAGGGGACCATTCTATTTGTCATTATTATTGCTGATTATTAATTGTTCATGATATTTTGGTGTGTTGTTAATTTGAAAACTGTTTGTTTGAGCCTTGGGTACCAGATCGTACACCTGCCTCTTGTTGCAGCGGGAGCAAAAAGAGGGATAGCAATTTAGTGAGGTTGATTTGGATTATGGCCTTGTCTGGTGTTTGACGGGAAACAGAGGGCACTTGTTCGTGTTGGGTGTTGCCTTTTGCCGGTCCGTTTTGCAAGCTGCAGAACGACCAACCGGGACCAGTGGCGAGAAGCAAGGGCTTAGGAACGACCCGAGCGGAGCTGGTTGAGGTGCCTTGGCGACAAAGCGGTGAGCAGAGCTCCTGTCCTGGCGAGTGGGACCTGGGCACGTGAAGTTACCTGGCGTCCAGACACTGGACGTGAACTTGGACTAGCCTGACGAACGTGCGCGCCTGGCATCCGAGCCACATGGAGGCAGCTCGTCTTCCCGGCGCCTTATCAGATGGCGGGGATGCTGTTGTGCCATTACCACCAGCCTGGATTCCGAATCTACAAGATGCATAATTTATCCTGCGAGCGCCCTTTGGACAAACCCGGGGCTGTGCCGAAAGGCACAGCGCCCTAATTCTCCCTTGACAAGTCAAGATGCTTAGCCATCAGGCAGCGGTGTCCTGTGGAGAACTATCGGCGAGCGACATGTCCAAACGTTCAACCAAGTGCCAGACAGCCCCGCGCCGTACCTCCCTTTGCCTGGAGGTCACCGCGCCCGCCAACTTTGAACCGGGGGGCCAGCGCGGTCGCTGGTTGGACCTCTCGGACGACCGTCCAGTGCTGGCTTTGTATTGGGCCGTTTGAGGGACAATGGTTTCTCGGGGCATTATAAGGCCGGACGCAGCCGCCTGGAAAACCGGATCCGCCGACCCACCGGGAGCAGAGTGCCGCTCTCGAGTGGAGTGAGATGTGCCACGCGTTTTCGTCGGACGTCGCCGTGCGGGAACAGTCGCGTTTGCTGTGAGCTCTCGGCCCCAGTGCCGATCCGATCTTGTCCTGTATAATGACCTGTATATAACGTATAAAGTCCCTTTCGTTATTCTCACCGACGCCTGACTCGGAGTCTTCGCTACCAACGCTCTGTCACGAAACGGGTGACGAGCGCTACGGGACCACCTCAAAGTCGAAATAGTGGTGGCAGCGGTGCAAAGTCGTAACAATAGACGATATTCTAATTGACATCGAGAGGGGAAAATGGAGCTAGGCAGGTCATGTAATACGCCGGTTAGATAACCGTTGGACCATTAGGAATACAGAACGAGTACGAAGATAAGAGAAGTGCAGTAGGGGACGGCAGAAGACTAGGTGGGGCGTTGAAATTAAGGAATTAGCGGGCGCTAGTTGGAATCGGCTGGCGCAGGGCACGGGTAATTAGAAATTGCAGGGAGGCGCCTTCGTCCAGCGGACATAAAACAGCATGATGATGATTATGATTATGATGATAATGACGTAGATAAGGTTTACAGCACTGTCTCATATTCCTCAGGCATCAAATTCAGCGTATCAAAATTATATGTTGCGCTTTCTAGGGTCAGAAGGAAACGTTACATATTTAGATATTCTATTTTTACAATTTTCGAAATACATATAAGCTATCAATGAGTTATCGTATTGAATTTGCCTGCGTATTCATTTTCTACATTGCCTGGATATATTGATTTCAAGGAACACACACAGAGTCTGCTAAAGACGTTCTGCTTTTGTAAATGTCGCTGCCGGATAGCACCATCAAACTTGAAGCTACTCAAAGGTCAAAATCCCATAGCGTTTGACACGCGATCGTGCTAATGCCACGTTCTTACCAACCCTTCAGCATTTTATTTCTTTTAGCGCTTTCTGCAGAGAAATAGCGTTTGTTTTGCGCCCAGGAAATCCGCATAGCTGACGCACACGCTCTTTCTGAGAAATGCGTTTCAGAAATGATAATGCAAGTGAGAACGAATTTGCGCAAGACAAGCTTCATGCCCATTGGAAAGATGGCGAAGGAAGGAATCTCGCAGGTCGCGTTAAGCCGCTTTTTATGGACGTATCACGAGATATTCTATAGGCTGTTCAATCTGTGGGGACGCTGGAATTTCACGCGTCCCCTGGTATTGTTTCTCCCTTCATGGCTGTCGCATATCCTGCAATCAAGCTGAGCGACGTGGCTGGATTGGTGTAGATGCGGATTAGTGCGACCATGGCACGAATACTGTGCTGCAAACGCCAGCTAACGTTGGGGTTACACGGGTGCAAAAGGAGTATCCTCTTCAACGTCATCTTGGGGTTGACAGAGTCGTGATCAGAAACGCCTCTTGAAGTACACAATTCGCAACAGCTTTCAAAGGTTTCAAATAATGTATCCGCATCTTCAACCAAACGACAACTTGTTAGCTTCGATAATCCGGAGCAAAGAAATGCTAGGAAAAATTGAAAGAACGCCGACAATGTCTGCTTATTAACACGCATTGTTTTGGCTGAGAACGAAACCCATTAATAGTTTTTAAGAAAGACAGTGTTAAGTAAAAAGAAAGGTAGATAGTCTGCCAAAACTTGCAACAGTACGCACATCAGGTCTAATGTCAATCCCGTGCGTTAGTTGACGCGAGCATCGGGAAAAAAAAAGGATTTATATTGGAAGCTATCTTCGTGAGTACTTAATGCACTACTGAAAGCAATGGGCCTACAATTCTTGCAATATTTTCGTCTCCCTTGTCATGAATTGCTATCATGTTGCCATTCTTTCAACTCTATGTTACTCTTGGTGCCGTGAGGCATAGCCGTTTAAGCGGTTATAAGCTTTTTAAGCGTTATATCTCCTCCGTTTCTGGTTAATTCGACATTTTTTCCATCTTTTCCTCGCTCTTTTCCCTGGACGTATCTTTCAGGGTCCTTCTTCACCGCTAGTCGTAGGAGGAGCGTCTCTATGCTATTCATCACCACTTCCAATGAAGACTGCATGGCGGCTTTGGGTACTGTAGAGGTCATCATAGAAATTTGCTACTTTCACTATGTCATCCAAATTGCTGCTTTTTCGCTACTTACATCTTACACTATCCTTTTTCCTTTTGTTGATTTTGTGTTCAGGCCACGCTTTACTGCTTCCTGAACATTTCTGTAGATATAATTTCGTATATCGCTAACTTTATTTTTGTTTCTTCTTGGATTTTTTTTTTCGTTTCAGCGTTTAAACAGCCCCTAAGCAGATAATGTTTGTACCTGGTGGTGGCCGCAAACACGTAAGTACCAGCGTGCCGATCCCCCCCTGCTCCGCGATTTCGCAGCGGTGATAGCCACCTTAATATAAAAAAAAAATTAAATTATGATGTTTTACGTGACAAAATCACGATCTGATTATGAGGCACGCCGTAGTGGGGCACTCCGGAAACTTAGACCACCTGGTATTGTTTAACGGGCACCTAAATCTAAGTACGCGGGTGTTTTCGCATTTCGCCCCCATCGAAATGCGGCCGCCCTGACCGGGATTCGATCCCGCAACGTCGTGCCGAGCAGGCCAAAACCATAGCCACTAAGCAGCTACGGGGTGCGCACCTTATTTCGAAGGTCATGCCGAGCGGTTCCTTCCCTAAACTCGTGAGTCAGCACAAGCAGGGAGTAGCGGTGGTGTTTTCAAACGCGTAAGCATTTCTACGCTTACGCAACGAGAAAGCTGTCCTTCCGTCCTTTGTGTACGACGATCGCTTTCAACATGGAGCCGGCAGCATCGAGCGACTGTATGCCTTCCTACTGCCTGCCACTTCATCATTCACGGAGCGGCGAAAACACGGCGCTCGTGGAGCTCTTAGCACATGCCGCAATTTGCCCGTTTCGCAGATCGCTTTCAGCATACGGGAATGCGCACATCTCTTCAACGCTAAGTAAGCGGTGAAAACATAGCGCGCGAAGCCCTCAGCAGTCCGCACTCTCTGTCGGCATCGCGGATCGCTTTCAAGATAACGGTGCCCGTAGCCGTTTCATATACAGCCGTCGACTAAGTGCTGCTTTTTGTCGCCGTTCATAATAGTTCGACGCTGGATGGATAAAGCGCTTAAAGAGGGATAACGGCTTATAATGATCGGAAGCTTCCCAGCGCACCAGACACCTCCGCCGGTAGTACTTTGCTTGCGTCGTCAGTGCACATTGCTCCGCCATCCGCACCGCTCCTCGTCGCCGCAGCGCTGTTCTTTGTACATGCCGTATCAAGTTTCATAGCTTGACGTAGTAGTTCTGCGGAAACCCACAAGGTGGAGAGAAGTAACGAATAAAGGGAAAATCGGACATCCACCCGTTCGTAGCAATTGCTACAAAGGAAACCCATACGGGTTCCTCGAAAGAAAAGCCTCAGAGTTGAAGAAAAATTCGTCCTGGTCCGGGACTTGAACCCGGGACCACCGCCTTTCCGGGGCAGCCGCTCTACCATCTGAGCTAACCAGGCGGCTAGCAGATGGCAGGGCGAAGTCGAATTTGTCGACAACACGAAGCAAAGGCTAGAGTTTGACGTAGTAGTTCTGTGGAAACCCGCAAGGTGGAGAGAAGTAACGAATAAAGGGAAAATCGGACATCCACCCTTTGTAGCAACTACTACGTGAAACTCTAGCCTTTGCTTCGTGTTGTCGACAAATTCGACTTCGCCCTGCCATCTGCTAGCCGCCTGGTCAGCTCAGATGGTAGAGCGGCTGCCCCGCAAAAGCGGTGGTCCCGGGTTCAAGTCCCGGACCAGGACGAATTTTTCTTCAACTCTGAGGCTTTTCTTTCGAGGAACCCGTATGGGTTTCCTTTGTAGCAATTGCTACGAACGGATGGATGTCCGATTTTCCCTTTATTCGTTACTTCTCTCCACCTTGCGGGTTTCCGCAGAACTACTACGTCAAACTCTTGCCCTTGCTTCGTGTTGTCGACAAATTCGACTTCGCCCTGCCATGTGCTAGCCGCCTGGTTAGCTCAGATGGTAGAGCGGCTGCACCGGAAAGGCGGTGGTCCCGGGTTCAAGTCCCGGACCAGGGTGAATTTTTCTTCAACTCTGAGGCTTTTCTTTCGAGGAACCCGTATGGGTTTCCTTTGTAGCAATTGCTACGAACGGGTGGATGTCCGATTTTCCCTTTATTCGTTACTTCTCTCCACCTTGCGGGTTTCCGCGAAACTACTACGTCAAACTCTTGCCTTTGCTTCGTGTTGTCGACAAATTCGACTTCGCCCTGCCATCTGCTAGCCGCCTGGTCAGCTCAGATGGTAGAGCGGCTGCCCCGGAAAGGCGGTGGTCCCGGGTTCAAGTCCCGGACCAGGACGAATTTTTCTTCAACTCTGAGGCTTTTCTTTCGAGGAAACCGTATGGGTTTCCTTTGTAGCAATTGCTACGAACGGGTGGATGTCCGATTTTCCCTTTATTCGTTACTTCTCTCCACCTTGCGGGTTTTCGCAGAACTACTACGTCAAACTCTTGCCTTTGCTTCGTGTTGTCGACAAATTCGACTTCGCCCTGCCATCTGCTAGCCGGCTGGTTAGCTCACATGGTAGAGCGGCTGCCCCGGAAAGGCGGTGGTCCCGGGTTCAAGTCCCGGACCAGGACGAATTTTTCTTCAACTCTGAGGCTTTTCTTTCGAGGAACCCGTATGGGTTTCCTTTGTAGCAATTGCTACGAACGGGTGGATGTCCGATTTTCCCTTTATTCCTTACTTCTCTCCACCTTGCGGGTTTCCGCAGAACTACTACGTCAAACTCTTGCCTTTGCTTCGTGTTGTCGACAAATTCGACTTCGCCCTGCCATCTGCTAGCCGCCTGGTTAGCTCAGATGGTAGAGCGGCTGCCCCGGAAAGGCGGTGGTCCCGGGTTCAAGTCCCGGACCAGGACGAATTTTTCTTCAACTCTGGGGCTTTTCTTTCGAGGAACCCGTATGGGTTTCCTTTGTAGCAATTGCTACGAACGGGTGGATGTCCGATTTTCCCTTTATTCGTTACTTCTCTCCACCTTGCGGGTTTCCGCAGAACTACTACGTCAAACTCTAGCCTTTGCTTCGTGCTCTCGACAAATTCGACTTCGCCCTGCCATCTGCTAGCCGCCTGGTTAGCTCAGATGGCAGAGCGGCTGCCCCGGAAAGGCGGTGGTCCCGGGTTCAAGTCCCGGACTAGGACGAATTTTTCTTCAACTCTGAGGCTTTTCTTTCGAGAAACCCGTATGGGTTTCCTTTGTAGCAATTGCTACGAACGGGTGGATGTCCGATTTTCCCTTTATTCAAGTTTCATAGCGCTGGTAAAGACACCGGTCTGCGTGGGAATGAGCAAGTGGTCCAATGCTTACGCATGCTTTGATAACTGACACAGGAATTTCTGCGTGATTTCCTTTTCTTTAATTTTTCCTATCAAAATATGTTTCTCGACCTTTTTGTGACACTTCCGCTTGTAATTGAAATGTCAAATTTAGCACGCAGGCTTCTCTGTATATACGGTAAATCCCAAGCTAGGTTTTTTACGCGGCCCTAACTTACGTTGTGCTTGAGCTTTAAGGATAGGGACGCGAGGTCGCTCTGCACTTGTGGTATTGCTACAAGTAGACAGGCATTGCCTGAGAGCACTTTTGATTTCTTAATGCAGATACTACGTTTGGTCAGCATTCACGTGCGGTGGTTTTGAAACGCAAGAAAATGAGTGAAATTTCTCTCTCACCGTGCTATTTTCTTTCATGGCATTTTTTTGTTTGTTCTTGACAATCTCAACTTTCACCCCTTCATTTGTGTAAGATAACAAGGAGGCTAATGTGACATATGTTTTGTGTATGCTCTTGGTCGGGGCTTGGCTCGTTTCAGTTCCCGTCACAGCGGCATGAAGTCATCAGCGAGTATAGGAACCACCGGCGGAACCACGAACGAGGGCATTTGATTCTGGCGCAGTGCAAATAACGTGCACCGTCGACAGCATTTCGCAACTCAGACCAGCAGATAACTTTCACATGTTCTAGGTACGAGTGTATATACCGGGAAACGTGTTCCCATTTTTTGTTCCACTGTTCGACTTTTGCTGCTATATATCAGTAATAAAGTTGTGTGAGGAGATATGTAGGTAAAGGTACGAGGTCAATGTCAGCCACTGCTTTTTTGCGCGGGTTTCTTAAGGACTGTAATCTTTCAAAAAATGAGGCGACAACAGAAATAGAAAAATAAGGAAGAACAAAGACAGGACAAGGCGCTTCCTGTCTGTAAGCGCCTTGTCCTGTCTTTGTTCTTTCTTAGTGTGCAGTCTTTGTTGGCGCTTCATCTTTTGAAAGCTCTAAACCAACTAGCCCCCCAACGTGTTCTACAGTAATGCTTTACTGATTGGCTGAGTTAAATAAATTGATAACATCGCCTGCAATAAACATCGTGATGGGACTGAACTGTTTTCAATCTTAATTTCTGCATAACTTTTTAGCAGATTTAAAAAACTATGGTTGACGAAAGGGCACCTCAAATGCCTGCAATGCTTGTTGGGCAGACGACCAGCTGAAATGTAGCAGATGTGAAATGCTTAGCGCCATTAACATGGAAAGATGGTAGCATAAAGAAGTGCAAACTGTAGCTAGTCAATTTTCAGAGGTAGAACATTCCTCTTTTCATTTTGTTTGAACGACGAGGGGTGCTTTTGTTACCAGAAATGTAAATGAAAAAAAAACTAATGATCCCTGCAAAGTAGCGTTAGTGCCACATATGAATTTATTGCAGTCTCCTTGAATAAGAAGTGCGGCTAAATCTTCCACGCATTTAACTCGCACTTGCCGAAAAGAATCCTAGCGGGACAGCAAGTTGACGCACCTAAATATCTGACGCCTTTCCGCTGTCTAGGAAAAAAAAACGTCGCGCTTGAAGCCACATGGCAACTGCGTACATTATCAATCTCACCAGTTAACAAAGAAGCCCTTGTTCGACATTTTGAAGTTTCTTATTATTTTCCATTCCTAAAAGTACAGTGACCGCAAAGAACGTGTCGTTCTGAGATCATAGGCTCTGCGCTACGATCCCAGCTGCCAGGCTGCAATTTCAAATCCGTAGGGAGTTTTGTGGTGACGTATGTGCGTGCTTCACATTCGTGTTGAAGCGCGAGCCATATAATAAACTCAGAAAGCTTGATCATCATTCCCCGTCGAAAGAAAATTAAAACAACTTGCTTACACGTATTTCTGGCCTCGGAGAGTTTATTAGCATGAAGAAAAGAGCGGAAGAATTATTGAATAAAAATAATTTAGTATGGTAATTATTTCATGAGTAATTCATTTGCTGAATTATTCACAACTGAGCACTTCCTCCAGAATATCAAGAAATTTAGTATAGGTTGTACATCAGGTTAGTCATCTGACTAAAGCCCAGTGTTGCCCTTATTCTATTGGAGAATATTTTGGTAAATATTTCATATAATTAGTCCGAGTATTATATAAAATATTTACCGAAATTATCTCCACTACAATGAAGGCAACACTAAACATTACGCAACCAAGGGAACACGCTGACTTCAGGAAGGGATACATTACAATGGTTCACATCCATGTCACCAATCAGGTTATCGAGTAATTCGCAGAGTACTATAGGCCTCTCTATATGGCTTTCATAGATTACGAAAAAACATTTGACTCAGCAGAGATACCAGCAGTGATAGAGGCATTACGTAATCAAGGAGTACAGAACGCTTACGTAAATACCTTGGAAAATATATACACAGGTTCTACAGGTACCTTAATTCAACACAAGAAAAACAGGAAGATACCTATAAAGAAAGGGGTCAGACAGGGAGACACAATCTCTTCAATGCTATTCACTGCGTGCTTAGAAGTATTCAAACTGTTAAACTGGGAACGCTTAGTAGTAAAGATCGACGGCGGATATCTCAGCAACCTTCGGTTTGACGATGACATCATTCTATTCAGTAACAATGCAGAAAATGATTGAGGACCTTAAGAAAGACAGTGTAAGAGTAGGGTTGAAGATTAATATGCAGTAAACAAAGTTAATGATAAATAGCCGGGCAAAGGAACACGAGTTCAGGATCGCCAGTCGGCCTATAGAGTATGTTAATGAGCACGTTTGCCTAGGTCAATTATTCACAGGGATCCCTGATCATGCAAGGGAAATTCACAGAAGAATAAAAATGGGTTGGATCGCATACGGCAGACAATGCGACCTCCTGACGGGGAGCTTACCACAATCATTGAAAAGGAAGGTGTACAATCAGTGCATTTTACCAGTGCTCACATGTGGGGCAGAAACTTGGAGACTGACGAAAAACCTTGAGAACAAGTTAAGGACCGCCCCAAGAGTGATGGAACGAAGATTGCTAGGCATAACATTAAGAGACAAAAACAGAGCGCTTTGGATCAGAGAGCAAACGAGTATAGACGATATTCTAATTGACATCACGAGGAAGAAATGGAGCTGGGCAGGTCATGTAATTCGCCGGTCAGATAACCATTGGAGCATTAGGGCTGCAGAATGGGTATGAAGACAAGGAAAACGCAATCGAGGACGACAAAAGACTAGGTGGAGTGATGAAATAAGGATATCCGCGGGTGCTAGTTAGAATCGGTTGGCGCAGGACAGGGGTAACTGGAGATCGCAGGCAGAATCCTCCGTCCTGTAGTGGACATAAAACATGACGATGATGATGTTTTTGATGAAGATGATGATTATGACGATAATTATGATGTACATCAGGTTTCCAGCGCTAAATCAGATTTCTCAGGCATCAAATTCAGCATTTTAAAAGTGATACGTTGGGCTTTCTAGGGTAAAATAGAAAAGGTGCATGTTAGGTATTTATTTTACACCTTTCGAAATCTTATTGAACCTACCTGCGAGTTCATTTTCTAAACTGCCTGGAGCAGTTTGATTTCAAGGAACGCACGCATACTGTGCTTAAGACGCTTTGCTTTTGTAAAGTTTTTTGCCGGATAGCACCATCAAACTTGAAGCTACTCAAAGGTCAAACCTGCCTAGCCTTTGGGACGCGATAGTGCTAATTCCACGTTCTTGCGAACGATGAAGCATTTTATTTTTGCTTGTTGTTTTTACAGAGAAATAGCGCTTGTTTCCCTCCTACAAAATCTGGATAGCTGACGCACACGATGTTTCTTATAAATGTGTATGAGAAATAAAAATGCAAGTCAGAACAAATTTGCGCAGGACAAGCTTCATGCACATGGGAAAGATGGCGAAGGGAGGAATCTCACGGTCGAGTTAAGCCGCTTTTTATGAACGTATAACGACATATTCTATACGCTGTTCAATGTGTGGGAACGATGGACTTTCATGCATCCCCAGGTACTGCTTTTTTCCTGCATAGCTGCCGCATATCCTGTAATCAAGCTGAGGCACGTGGCTCGATCGGTGTTCGTGCGAATTAGTGCGAAAGATGGCTCGAATGCTGTGCTGCAAATGCCAGGTAATGTAGGGCTTACTCGGGCGCAAAAAAAAAGGTACATTTATCTCTCAGCGTGGTATTTTCTTTCGTTTTCTTTTTTCTGCTGTCCCAGAAAATCTCAATTTCCACCTTTTCCCTTGCCTAAACTATCGAGGACGTGCATGTGGCATATGTTTTATATACGTTCTTGAGCGCGGTTTGCCTCGTTTGATTTGCTTTCACTGCCGCATAATGTCATCAGCGAATATAGGAACCAGCAACGGAACCATCAATGAACGCATTTAATTCTGGTGCTGTGCAAATGACATGCACCGTCGACAGCGTTTCGCGACTTGGACTAGCAGGTAACCTTCCCACGTTCTATGAACGAGTGCATATATAGGGAAACGTGTTTACATTTCTTGTCCCGCTGTATGACTTTTGCTGCTATATAACAGTACTAAACCTGTGTGAGGAGACATGTAGGTGAAGGTACGAGTTCCATGTCTGCCACAAATTTTTCGTGCCGGTTTCTCAAGGGCTGCAATGTTTCAAAAGATGAAGCACTAACAGAGACAGCACAATAAGGAAGAACAAAGACAGCACAAGGCGATTCCTGTCTGTAAGCGCCTTCTCCTCTCTTTGTTCTTTCTTAGTGTGCTGTCTCTGCCGGCGCTTCATCTTTAGAAAGCTATGGACAAACTGGTCCAACAACGTGTTCTACTGGAATGCTTTGCTGATTGGCTGAGTCTAATAAATTGATAACATCGCCTGCGGAAGGCATCGTGATGTAACAGAAATATTTTTATTCTTAATTCTTCCATAATGTTCTATCAGATTTCAAAAACTATGGTTGACTAAAGGGCACCTCAAATGCCTGCAGTGCTTGCTGGGCAGGTCGACAACCAGCTGAAATGTAGCAAATGTAAAAAAATACTTTCAGTAATTACGTATGAAACTGAACAAAACAGACCAAATATTAGGGTCATTAACAATGAAAGATGGTAGCATAAGGAAGTGCAAACTGTAGCAAGTCAATTTTCCGAAGTAGAACATTCCTCTTTTCATTTTGTTTGAACGATGGGAAGTGTGTTTGTTACCAGAAATGCAAATGAAAAGAAACGTATTATCCCTGCAAAGTAGCGTTATTGCCACAAATGTATTTATTGCAGCCACATTGAATAAGAAGTACGGCTAAATCCTCCACGTATTTAACTCGCCCTTGCTGAGAAGAATGCAAGCTGGACAGCATGTTTACGCACCTAAATATTTTTGACGCCTTTCCGCTGACTAGTAAGATACGTCGTGCTGGAGGCCACATGGCAACTGCGTACATTATCCATCTCTCACCAGTTAACAAAGAACCCCTTCTTCGACATTTCGAAGTTTCTTTTTATTTTCCATTCCTAAAGGTACAGCGAGCGAGAAGAGCGCGTGGTTCTGAGGTCATTGGTTCTGAGGTAAAATACCAGCTGTGAGGCTGCAATTTCAACTCCGTCAGGAGTTTTGTGGTGACGTATGTGTATGGTTCACATTCGTGTTGAAGTGCAAGTCATATATTAACCTCAGAAAGCTTGATCACCATTCCACATCAAAGAAAAAGAAAACAATTTGCTCACACGTATTTCTGGCTTGGGAGAGTATATCGGTATGAACAGCGAAAATTTAATAAAAAAAATAAATCGGTATGGTAATAATTTATACAGTAAAACATTTGCTGAACTATTCACAACTGAAGGCTCTCAACAGAATATCAAAAACTTCAGTATAAGCTGTACATCAATTTTACAGCACTAAATCAGATTTTTAAGGCATCAAATTCAGGGTTTCAAAAATGATACGTTGGGCTCTCTAGGGTCAAATAGAAAGGGCGCATGTTTAGATATTTATTTTACACCTTTCCAAATACATATAAGCTATCAGTGAGTTATCCAATTAAACTTGCCTGCGCGTTCATTTTCTTGGAAATTTCGATTTCAAAGAAAACACACAGAGTGTGCTTAAGACGCTTTGCTTTTTTAAATGTGATTGCCGAATATCACCGCCAGACATGAAGCTACTCAAATGTCAAAACGTGCATAGCCTTTGGTACGCGATAGGGGTAAAGCCACGTTCTTTCGAATGCTTCAGCCTTTTATTTATTTTATTTTTTTTTGTACTTTTTACAGAGAAATAGCGTTTGTTTTCCACCTACAAAGTATGGATTGCTGACGCACAAGCTGACGCACAAGAAATCAAAATACAAGTGCGAGGAAACTTGCGCAAGACAAGGTTCATGCGCATGGGCGAGATGAAGAAGGGAAGAATTTCACGGGACGAGTTAAGCCTCTTTTTACGAACGTATCACGAGATGTTCTAGGCTGTTCAATATGTGGCGACGCTGGGATTTCACGCCTCCCTTGGTATTGTTCCTGCGTGGTCGTCGGATATACTGTAATCAAAATCAGGCACGTGGCTCGATCGGTGTAGATGTGAATTAGTACGAGAGACGGCGCGAATGTTGTGCTGCATACGCCAGCTAACGTTGGGGTTCCTCATCATCGTCATCAGCCTGGTTACGCCCACTACAGAGCAAAGCGCTCTCCCATACTTCCCAACTACCCCGGTCATGTACACATTGTGGCCATGTCGTCCCTGCAAACTTCTTAATCTCATCCGCCCACCTAACTTTCTGCCGCCCCCTGCTACGCTTCCCTTCCCTTGGAATCCATACCGTAACTCTTAATGACCATCGGTTATCTTCCCTCCTCATTACATGTCCTGCCCATGCCAATTTCATTTTTTTTATTTCAACTAAGATGCCATTAACTCGCGTTTGTTCCCTCATCCAATCTGCTACTTTTCTTATCCCTTACCGTTACACCCATCATTCTTCTTTCCATAGCTCGTTGCGTCGTCCTCAATTTAAGCAGAACCCTTTTCGTAAGCCTCCAGATTTCTGCCCCATACGTGAGTACTGGTAAGACACAGCTGTTATATACTTTTCTCTTAAGGGATACTGGCAACCTGCTGTTCATGATTTGAGAATGCCTGCCAAACTCACCCCAGCTCATTCTTATTCTTCTGATTATTTCAGTCTCATGATCCGGATCCGTGGTCACTACCTGCCCTAAGATGTATTCCCTTACCACTTCCAGTGTCTCGCTACCTATCGTAAACTGCTGTTCTCTTCCGAGACTGTTAAACATTACTTTAGTTTTCTGCAGATTAATTTTTAAACCCACCCTTCTGTTTTGCCTCTCCAGGTCAGTGAGCATACATTGCAATTGGTCCCCTGAGTTACTAAGCAAGGCAATATCATCAGCGAATCGTAAGTTACTAAGGCATTCTCCATTAACTAACTATTAAGCCGCTATAGATATCTTTCAGTATTTTTTCGTATGGCTCGTCTGCACCCTGATTCCGTAATGCCTCCATGACTCCTGAGGTTTTGACTGAATCAAACGCTTTTTCGTAATCAATGAAAGCTATATATAAGGGTTTTGTTATATTCCGCACATTTCTCTATCACCTGATTGACAGTGTGAACATGGTCTATTGTTGAGTAGCCTTTACGGAATCCTGCCTGGTCCTTTGCTTGACAGAAGTCTAAGGTGTCCCTGATTCTATTTGCGATTACCTTAGTAAATACTTTGTAGGCAACGGACAGTAAGCTGAACGGTCCATAATTTTTCAAGTCTTTGGCGTCCCCTTTCTTATGATTCCGGTACGCTCGAGCTCATGAGGCATTGTGTATACAGGGTGGCCAGTTTTTCTAGAACAATGTGCCCACCATCCTTCAACAAATCTGCTGTTACCTGATCTTCCCCAGCTGCCTTCCCCCTTTGCATAGCTCCCAAGGTTTTCTTTACTTCTTCCGGGTTTACTCGTGGGATTTCAAATTCGTCTAGACTATTCTCTCTCACATTATCGTCGTGGGTGCTACTGGTACTGTATAAATCTCTATAGAACTTCTCAGCCACTTGAACTATCTCATCCATATTAGTAATGATATTACCGGCTTTGTCTCTTAACGCATGCATTTGATTCTTGCCTATTCCTAGTTTCTTCTTCACTGCTGTTAGGCTTCCTCCGTTCCTGAGTGCATTTTCAATTCTATCCATATTACAGTTCCTTATGTCAGTTGTCTTACGGTTGTTGATTAACTTAGAAAGTTCTACCAGTTCTATTCTAGCTGTAGGGTTAGAGGCTTTCATACATTGGCGCTTCTTGATCAAATCTTTCGTCTCCTGCGATAGCTTACTGGTATCCTGTCTAACGGAGTTACCACCGACTTCTACTGCACACTCCTTAATGATGCCCATAAGATTGTCGTTCATTGCTTCAACACTAAGGTCCTCTTCCTGAGTTAAAGCCGAATACCTGTTATGTAGCTTGATCCGGAATTGCTCTAGTTTCCCTCTTACCGTTAACTCATTGATTGGCTTCTTATGTACCAGTTTCTTCCGTTCCCTCCTCAAGTCTAGGCTAATTCGAGTTCTTACCATCCTATGGTCACTGTAGCGCACCTTGCCAAGCACGTCCAGATATTGTATGATGCCAGGTTTAGCGCAGAGTATGCAGTCTATTTCATTTCTAGTCTCGCCATTCGGGCTCCTCCACGTCCACTTTCGGCTTTCCCACTTGCGGAAGAAGGTATCCGTTATCCGCATATTATTCTGTTCTACAAACTCTACTAATAACTCTCCCCTGCTATTCCTAGAGCCTATGCCATATTCCCCCACTGCCCTGTCTCCAGCCTGCTTCTTGCCTACCCTGGCATTGAAGTCGCCCATCAGTATAGTGTATATTGTTTTGACTTTACCCCTCGCCGATTCCACGTCTTCATAGAAGCTTTCGACTTCCTGGTCATCGTGACTGGAAATTAGGGTCGTAGACCTGTACGACCTTCAACTTGCCCTTCTTATTAAGTTTCACAACAAGACCTGCCATCCTCTCGTTAATGCTAAAGTGTTCCTCTATGTTACCAGCTATATCCTTATTAATAAGGAGTCCGACTCCTCGTTCTCGTCCCTTCGTTAAGCTAAGCTTCGGTAGCACAGGACGTGCCCGCTTTTTAGCACTGTATGTGCTTGTTTTGTCCTCCTAACCTCACTGAGCCCTATTATGTCCCATTTACTATCCTGTAATTCCTCCATAACACTGCTAGACTCGCCTCCCTAGACAACGTTCTAACGTTAAACGTTGCCAGGTTCAGATCCCGATGGTGTCCTGTCCGGAGCCAGGGATTCTTAGCACCTTGTGCTGCGTTACAGGTCTGACCGCCGCCGTGGTCAGTTGCTTCGCGGCTGCTGGGGACTGAGGGCTGGGATTTGATTGTTGTATTAATATAGGAAGTTGCAGCCAAGTACTGCACCAGGGTGGCCAATCGTGTTCTGGTGAGAGAGTGCGTTACCGGTTCTGGTAACCGGGATCAGGCCGCACTCGAGGCCTGTTTATGCAAATTTATCAACACGCAGATTTTGTTTTCTTATCCGGTGGAAAATTGCGCGGCACCGCAATTCGAACCACGGTCCTCTTGCACGCGAGGCGGAAACTTTACCTCTTCGCCACCGCAGGATGTTGGGGTTACTTGGGTGCAAAAGGGAGTAGCCTCCTCCACGTCTTCTGGGGGTCAGGAGAGGCGTAATCAGACACGCATTTTGAAGTACATAATTCGCAACAGCTATCAAGAGATCTAAAATAATGTAGCCGCGTCTTCCACCAAGCCACAACTTAATAACTGCGATAACGTAGTACAAATAAATACTAGGAAAGACTGATGGAACCCGACAATGCCTCCTTTTTAACACGCATTGTTCTGAGGCTCGAAAAACAACACATAAACAGTAGCTTAAAAAGATAGTGTGAGCAGCCATATAAAGAGAGCTCGAAGGTGATTAAGCCTGCTGTTGAAGTCCACGGTACACAAAGTTTTCCTGAGATAGTTGGGGGGGAGATTGGGGCGCACTCACTGCCCACCACACTTTTCGCGTCACTCCTCGCGTGAGGAGAGTAGCAGAAGCGTCGCACTATAATTTTCGAAGCGAAGGTTTCCTTGTGAACCCCCCTGCGGGTTCAGAAGGATACCTTTCTTTCCTGGTGAACCCGGAAACATAATCATCTTGAGTAACAGATTAACGCCTCCTTCGCCTGCACCTCACTCCAATAGGCAGCAACGCCAGTGCGTGTTTATTTCGCTACGTAATTTGTAATTCTTCCGTTCTTTGAAGTTGTGTTAACCTGAGTGAAGCTGTGTTATCACCTGATCAGATAGACCAATGTGACGTAGCCTTGAACTTGGTCCTGCCGAGCGTGTGCACGACGTGGTTGTGCATAATGACGCTGCTGTTCTTTTCGTTGCTCATCGTATTCGCGCCGCTCTTGAGGCGTGATAACTGCGCGTAGCTTGCTTTGGGCAGGAACCGCTGCGTCGTGCCTTGCTTGAACGAGATGCAGCTGTGCATACTGACGTTGCTGTTCGGGTCACCGCGCATAGTGTTCACGCTGATCTTCGGGAGTGCTAACTGTGCCTAACCTTTATGTATATCACCCGATAACTTGTGTTTTATTGAGGCGCTTCATAACAGTTGCATGGTTCAAGTAGTGACAGAAATAATCAAGCAGACTACACCCACTGTAGAAGCTGACTACAGCTTCACTTTTATGCGAAGCTGTGGTGGGCCTGCAAGACAAAGCAGCATTTTACGGCAGGAAACGCGCAGCGGATGTCAGCAACGAGCGCACCCCGCCACCGTCCGTGGAGGCGGCGGAGGAATGCGACATAACGCCTCCACCGACAGCAAGGTTTCGCCTAAAGCTTTAGACGCCAGAAAGGCGTCGGGCGAGAGCCCTTGCGCCTAAAACATCTTGTTGGCATAATAAAGTTATGTGCGCAATAGAAGTCCCTAACTTCTCCAACTTTCAAAACCGAACATAAAGGCTGAAAAAGCCATTTACTTTAATAAAGAAATGATGCACTTGAGGGCTTATGTTTGTTGAAGTGACGATATGTTAGTATCGTTTATTTTTTTCTAATTTTGTAATATCGTAGACATTTGTCTGTTTTCCTATGTTGTGCTGCTCGGCAGGAAAGCAACAACAGCGCCCAGCACTAGCCACGGTTAACGACGTCTAAGAGGGCTTGCTAACAAAGACTCACTTAACAAGAACTTCACGACGTGGAACAGATTCACAATGGTCGTGGTTGGCCGTGGCTCTAATGATCACCGATGTACACCTACAGGCCCCCGGCAAATGAAGGTTACCATCGGAGCCGATATTGCGGGTGTACGGCTGTTGCAAGAGCTTTGATCTATAGATCAGGTTTATATGTGACTGAAAATGGCTGTGAAAAACATTGATTGCTTTGTTGTTGTCGTTCTTGATTTTGGAGACGATAGACGACGTCCGCTTAAAGCAGAAGACCAAACGTCCGTAATATATTTTTAGTCGCCGCTTGCTGTTCGTACCACATGTCCTTATTCGTGATGTGCTCGCGGCAGATCTACCGGCAGCCTTTTCAATTAGTCATACGAGGACTTGCAATCGATATCGCAGCATATGCTTTCAGCTATAGGTTGAGTCCTGATGAGGTGATGGGCAGAATCAAAGCAGCGGCAGAGCCGGATTCGCTAGCGCATTCCCAATTAGATCCTAGTAATAGCGGATCCCAAAACACCACTTGCTAAACATTTCTAATGTGTTGTTGGTTATGTTGTCATTGCAGTCTTATCTACAAACTACAGTTTGACTACGCCCCCTCTTCCCACCATTCTTGTGGTTCCTCCTTTTAAAATAAGGTATTTTAATCAATATGTTCTTTCACTTTTACGGCTGCTTAAACAGTTTCCATTCCAAGTACAGCAAGCAAGATGTTTTCAGCGCGTCATTCATTTGTGACAAGTGCGCACAACCCCAAACATTAAAGCAGTAAACCTTGACTTCTCGAACGAAATGTCGCAGACGCATATCCGGGAACAATGCCCTATCATCTTGATTAATCATCGTACTGGCGTCAAATAACGTCATCGTAGGAAGAATGTCAGTATAGTATAAATTCGCAAAGTGCTGACCAAAGAACAGAAGGGCTGCGCAAACATGAAGGCTAAGCTCCTAATTCTTATCGCTCTCGTCGCTGCCTGTGTCTCGGAAACAAAGTATGTAGTAGCAACTTGTCTCTGTGTAACGCCCTATTTCTGCCTGATTTCTGAGTTTGTTTTCTTGTTGTTGTTTTTGTTGTTGTTGTTCGCTTCAGGCGCATCGTCAGTGCCTCGCTCGGGAACACAGCTCGCGGGATCTGTGCCAGACGATTGATCAACAGATCTGCCTGTGTATCACGCAACGTTCTGGCTTGTTAGTTAAACCACCTTACGTATTTGGTGGATGTGCTCGGTAGTGCCTACCCTAACAGAGGTAATGCGCTGTGCGCTTGCCGCACGGAGCGACAACACAGACAACGGTGTCATTACTTTTCTGAGCGAGCGACAAAGTTCTTTGGCAATTACAGAAATGGTGGCTCCTGTGTCTACTAGCGCAACTGCAACCAACTGCATCTGCAGATACTTCAATAACGTTCGTCAGTGAATAGCGAGGAGTTGTGCTGTTCGTCACAGACGCAATTGTTGCCTCGGGAGCTGCGGCGACTAGTTTCTCTGCTTGGTAGGAGTCGCACGAAAATGCATTGGCGAAAGCGAACGGCGTCGCTGAGGTGGCGATCGGCACTCGTGGCCAGGTTTCGCGGTGCGTAGAGAAGTCGGACATGATTCACGAACCGACGACAATAACGGAACTGGAGGTGCGCATGATGACGCAGGTTGGACAGCTCGGGGAAGCCATGAGCGATGGGGACAGAACCGTGCCACGTGATCGGGGATGCCGCAATTGAAGCACATTGGGCGGTTGTCGGGCGTGGGCCATGGTCCAGTGTTGGCTGTTCTCCTGGTGGGAATCGCGGGCGGAAGCGATAGTACAGCGGGCTGTAGTGGCAAAAACGCCGGTGGCACGGTCCGCGCTACAACTTCGGAGTGTGTTATATGCGCAGGCGCGGGCGGCGGTGCACGGGGGTACGGAATAGCCTCAGATTCTTGCTCCTGTATCACTTGTCGCAGGTTTGGAGTCAAAGGTAGCGTAGAACTTAGAACGGCAATGAGCAGAGACGGTTGCCGAACGACTTCGGCACGGTTGAAATCTTTGATCTCACAGAGCAGGGGGCCGTGGGCTGTCAAGCTCGAAACAGAGATATCCTGCGCGGAAGAACGGCGGGTCAGGATACGTTGTTTGCGGAGTTCATCGTAACTCTGACAAAGATCAGCGACTTCGGCGAAAGTTTGCGTGTTTTTCGATAGGAGCAGTTGAAAGGCGTCGTCTTGGATGCACTTCAAAATATGGCGGATCTTATCGGGTTCGGTCATCGGGCGTGCTTGCAAAGGTCGAAGACGTCTTCTATGTAGTTGGTGATGTTCTCACTGGGCTGCTGGGAACGGTTGCGCAAGCGCTCTTCGGTACGAAGCTTTGGCACTGCGGGCCGACCGAAAACTAGCGTGAAGCTCGTCTTGAAATCTAACCAAGTGCGAAGATCACATTCGTGGTTGCGGAACCACTCCTTCGCGACGCGCGTGAGGTAGAAGATCGCGTTGCTCAACTTGAGAGCATCGTCCCACTTGTTGTGGGCACCCACGCGTTCATAGGATGAGAGCCAGCCTTCGATGGAGTTTCTGACGGAGCCGCTGAAGATGTCTGGGTCCCGCTGACGCAGCGAGCCGGAACAAAGAAGGCTGGGCGAGGCCGGTGGCTTGCGTCTTCAGGTATGGTGGGCGGCAACTTCCGACTGCGGAGTTCCAGCGTTGGGGAAAACCTAGCAACCTCCACTAAGACAGGTAAGGTGGTTTAATTAACAAGCCAGAGCGTTGACCGATACACAGGCAGGTATGTTGATCAAGCGTCCGACACCGAGCGCGTGAGCTCTGTTCTCGAGCGAGGCGTTGGCGATGCGCCTGAAGCACACGCCTGTTTTCTTCGCTACGGTGGGTAAATTGTTTGTGTGCGTTCTATGTACTTTATTTATTTGTGCTGCCTAGATTTTGTTCAAAGCGCTTAAAGTTGTAGATATCGCATGCCATATCAAAAAAAACTTTATTACTGCAGCTGGTCTAGCATAAAGCTCAGCATAACGCATTAGCATGAGTTATCTGGCAACGATTGATAAAGTTCGCCGCCATGGCTTAGAAACTGTGCGCAAGGGAATTCCCAACAATAAGAGCTTTGGATGCAGGAAAAGAAGCGAAGTATGCTTCTTGAATGAAATGGGGGTAAATAAAACACAACCGAGCATTGTATACAAAAAAGAAGTAATACCAAAAATATCGCGAATATTACAAAAGCTTTACCCCGTGTTCGCGTTAAGGCTGAGTGGGTTAGAATTATTTTCATTCACTTGGTGTCAGCATTAGTTGATGAATGTAAGAAAATAATACATGTTTGTATTTTATGGAAGAATATAAGATGGTTTTTAATCATTTAAATAATGTCAAGTTTCAGATACCGGGTGGTCTAAGCGCTACAGTGTAAGATAATTCAATGGTGTTATTGCAGACATTTTGACTGTGGTAATGACTGAGACTTACGAGCAGCAAGAACTTTCGCCATTCTTTATGACAGCCCATACGGTAATAATACCCGAAACCGATGTCCGTCGAGATTACGTATTGTTAGTTTGCCTAGAATATTTTAAGTTTTCTAATAGCTCTCTACAAGGACAGAGAGATGAGCATTTATTAAAGGAAATGCAGAGTGGTTCACCTAAGGTAATACCCTTTACCGTGCAATTCTGCTTAGAGGGAAGGGAAACGGTAGAAAAATAGGAGTGCGGGGAGTGATAATGGGGATACATTGTATGATGCGATCATCAGGGTAACGTTCTTGTTCAAATGGTCTGTGGAAAGCCTTGAGTCTCGGACAGTGCTAATTAAAAATTCTAAGTATTATTGAGATTAGGCGCCAAGAGAATCAACATATTAATGAAAAAATTACTTGTTTCGCTTGATCCTGCTCAATAAAGGGAAAATCAAAACTGACAAATACACACACGCCATGGTCACTCCTGTTTTAACATATATGAAACTCAATGTTGCCAGGCTGCAAGTATAGCTTCAGAAGGCATACGATGGCGTGCTGGACGATGATGATGAATGTGGTGTTTTGTGAAGCAAGGGCCAAGTACAGATTCTGCACTGGACGACTTGCTTTTGTTTATACTTGACCACGCGAATTTTTGCGCACTGATTAGATAGGTTGGTAATAAAATAAAAATAGGCTTAATAAATAAATAAAAGAAAATACGTTTAGGAAGGCTGGTAACTAAAGAAATGAATGCATCAGCGACTACCTGTTCCGCGATCTATGAGACAGCAATGCCTTTGTCGCCTTCCTGATTTGTTTTTTAATGCGTAAGCATCTTTTGGCGAGCACCCCTGCAAGATTAGTCCGTCCTGTGCCGCCTTTATCTGTAAAATAAATGCATAATTGCACAAGTTCACGCATGTAATCGTTATAATAGTGTAATAGTCGATGATAGGTAGCATTAGATAAAAATCTGACCAGGATTCGAAGCATGGACGGAAGCGTAAGCAAGCTTTCTTTAGTGGGTACCCCAGCAAAATCTGTTTTTCTCGCAAAGGCTCATATCTGCAAAATAAGGGCACACTTCGTCAGTTTAACACATCAAATCGTTATAATAGTGCAATACTAGATTATTGGTAGCGTTAGAAAACAAATCGCTTCTTACCGGGATTCAAACCATGAACCGCATCGCGGCGAACAGAATGTCTCTGTGCGCTGCATTGCATTCATGAGAGTGAAAGCTGCTTTGGCCTCACTTTATATGACATCTAGTGCAAGTCAAAAGTATTTCAAGGGATGTTTCCCTGTTTCCAAAGTTTCCTCGAGTCGTACAGTAATGCGTAAGCATTCTTTGATGAGTAGCCCAGCAAAATATGTCCGTACCGTGACGCCTGATATCTGCAAAATAAATGCATCTTTGGCCAAGTTAACACATGTAATTGTTATAACAGTGTATTTGTGAAATTATTTGTAGCGTTGGTAGGAAAACTGGCTGCGTCGCCATCACGGCGTCAAGGTCGGAACAAAACCGTAAAATACAAAATAAAATAAAGCATGCTGCGGTGAGGAAATAAATTCATTGTGACGACGTCTCGGCTCAGTTCATCCGAGATATCTGCCAAATAAATACATAATTCTTCAAGTCAAGGCATGTAATCCTTATAACAGTGTAATATTAGATGATGGTAAAGATGAGTAGACCCGCCGTGGTTGCTCAGTGGCTATGGTGTTGGGCTGCTGAGCACGAGTTTGCGGGATCAAATCCCGGCCACGGCGGCCGCATTTCGAAGGGGGCGAAATGCGAAAACACCCGTGTACTTAGATTTAGGCGCACGTTAAAGAACCCCAGGTGGTCGAAATCTCCGGCGCCCTTCACTACGGCGTGCGTCATAATCAGAAAGTGGTTTTGGCACGTAAAACCCCATAATTTAATTAAAGACGAGTAGACGTGGATAGGCTGGCTATATAAGTAAGCAAAAGTGACGTAGCAGCTGAGCCAAAGAATGCTTACGCATTACTAGACCATTTTATGCATTTGTGTACTAGTTTCTTGACATATTTTATCTAATAATTAGCATAAACAACAAGTTAATAAGCTTTATTATATACATAAAATCCAAGTCAGCACTTTGGTTCGCGCTGATTACATCGCAGTTTTTAGTACTGATTGATGAAATTTTAATGGGTATCATCAATGCTGTTAAATCTTCTTGCCAAGCACGCAGCAGATCCGTAAACTGGAAAATGAGGCCTGGGTTTTGCGCTAGAAATATGGCGACACAGTGAGAATCTTCATGACCAGTCAATGGCAGCAATCACAAAAAGAAGTCGCAGTTTCGTCAAAAAGGAGAAGCATCGATTGCGACAGCAAATTAGCAGAAAGCCATATGAAGTAAGAATAGTACTATTATCGACCACATCAACTTGTAAAGATTCACTTTTTATCTAAATTAATAAGCATGGTGTCAGCGCGCACAGCAAGCACGAGCACATCACACTGGATGACCGCAGACACTCACTGTAAAAACGCTGGCGTGAGGAAACGCGGCAGCAGCAGCAAGCGAAGTCATCTTCGTGCTGTCTATGGCTTCAACGCAAAGTGATCGCCGAGAACACACAGCACGCACAAAGCTAAGAGCCGCTGACGCACCAAGACTCTGACCCCAGATGCACAGTCGCAGCCGGAGTTCAGAGAATATACACGCTAATACATACGAGACATACGAGGCTTTATCGTTAGATCAGTAGGCAGCAGCGTTGTGAGATGTAAATTTTTTTCCACTATCGACAAGAACTGCACCACGGGCGGCGCTGCTGCGCCGGCGTCGAGAGCGCCGCATGCGGGGCGAAATTCAACTAGCGGGTGGTACGCCTCTCCCACCTCTCGTTCGCACCGCCTTGATTGCCTCTTGCACTGCGCGTGTTTGGGAACGTTTCATACCGCGCGCGGTGTGTGCCTAAGTGCGTGTGCGTGGACGTTTTATTCCAAGGACGACGTACACGCTTCTATTTGCCTTTAAGAAGATCGGTACGCTTGACGATAATTTTTCTGGATGCAATGCGGCGAAATGGCAGCGTCTGCTTAGCCATGTAAGTGACGCTGAGCAGGTAATTGGAAACGACGTCGTATGTGCCGCCAGAAAAATCTTCGGCACATAAGATTCGTATGAGCTAGTCATTCTTGCAGTTTACCACAAAATGTTTGCTGCAGATCCGTGCTGTGTCTGATGGCGACAACGGACTTCCATCGACACTGCGCGGAAATAAACAAAATATATCGCCGCATAGCACAAGTACGACATTTGCACACAACTAGTACTTTCCCTACAATGTAGAATACAGGCAGCAATGTAAATAGCTTGGCCATTTTTTTAACAGTGCTCAAGAGACGGAAGTTGAACGTATTAGTAATTATTTCTGCTTCAGCAATGCCGGCGCGACCAAGACGCGGGCATGTATCGTCCAGTAACTCGATCGATCGGTGCAGGGGTTATGCAGAAAAGAACATCGGTCAGGTGCAATGCATCGTGCACATACTCAATTTCTCGGCACGCGTGAACCTTGGCCACTGCTAGCGCATGCAACAGATGTGGTTTCCATTCTTGGGCAGCGCACACACAAACGAAACACGAGAAAGAACACACGACAAGCGCTGGTCGAGCAAATGAAAGTTTTTATATGAATAAAAGAATTATATACCAAGTAATCATGAAATTCATGTGGGTTACACATAACTACCGTCATAATCTCACGAGTGATCAATGAACGAGCTCGCTTCGTTTGCCAGTTGTTTACTTCGTTCGGCGCACCGCAGTAATCCCATGTGTGTCATCTGCTTTTTTCGTACCATTTCCTTGCGAATCGGCAGAAATTCACTGGTGGCATCAACCCTTTCGTGTTTAAATTGCTGTCGTGGCAGCTAACAACACAATAATAATTTCTGTTCATCCGAAGAGGCGCCGTCGCAAACAAGAGACGTTTTGCGCGCAGCGCCAAGTAAACGCGGGCGCGACCGTGAAGGAAAGCGGCGGGAGCCTACACCCGTTGGAGGTCAAATCGTTCCGCCAGGGGAGAAACGAGCGCTGGTGTCTAGGATGAAACTTGGCGTGCGGACGTCTATTGACCACTTATTTTAACGTTATTCAAAAGGCCCGCAAAGAGGCGAGACAGCAACCTGAAGATCTACCGAGAGCAACGTTTCTTTTATGAGGCAAGCTATTATTGTAGAACAGGATTGTCAGCACATTTCCAGAAATTGCAAGAAAAAGCATCATGTCACTCTAGATAATTATGCCATTCGAACACGCGCAATTTTCATCATCTCAAGACTTTTGCTAGTGAAAATACAATATCTCTCTTATGTGCGACCTGTACACCTACTATTTTACACAGGCAGCATTTAAAAAATTGAAAATACAAGCTCGATAAGGAATGTAAACGTGCCGGCCTGAGAAAATTCTCCATGTTAAAAAACCACGCACAATAACTTCCATAATGCGATGTAACCTAATCCATAAGCAAGGCAGCTACCATGCATAATTTTGTACGCAAAATTAAAAATTCTTGCCGCCTGCGGGGCCCGCCGGGGACCTTCTCCATCGGCGTCGCCACCGCTGGGAGGCGGCTCTCAAAAGTTCAGAGTTGGCAGACCAGCTCTGGGCCGTCCGGCAAGCCAAAGATGCCACCCGAGTCCAAGGACTTGGAGCCGCCACCTGAGGCCACCACAACGAAACTGCCGGCCATTCATTAATAAAGTTTCTTCTCTCTCGCTCTCTCTGCCGCTTACGACTGAAAGCTCTTAAAAGCCTTCGCTCGTGAAATAAATAGTCTAAATATCAGCAGTCAAGCCCCCTCTGGCTGAACCGTAAACATGATATGCTAGTGAAAAAAATAGAGACATTGCAAAAAGCTTCCACAGTGAGCTACTCGGGCCTGATGCTGGCTTTTCGTCAGGCTGCACGGATCTTGCTCGTGGTCCTTACTCTTTGCATCGTTGCGCAATGGCACACTAAATAAAGAAATTCGCTTTAAATCATATGTGAAATGGTCTAGTCTTTGTCCCTAAACCTAATCACTATTCTTGGTCGAAAGAAAATCTTTTCATTCTACGCAGGTCACGAATTACGCATTGGTGAAACTGAACCTTCTTGGACCTGAGGAGCAGCCGGTACAATGTATTTGCTGGCTCATGAAAGAAGTTCACTTTCACCACCCACCCCAGTTTTGAAATAACCGATGGTATTATATCTTTGAACACCGAGCGAATAGTTTTGATTTGTTAACACTTAGGTGCCAGCTGGTATGTCGATAGCTTCGCAATCGCGCGCATACATCGTTTTCCAATTAAAAATGTGGTGTCAAGATTCAATTGACAAACGCGTAATCCTACACTTATGACGTTGTGTTAACTAGCATCGCTGGTAATAACCTTGTAATAAGCTTGGCACTTAAATTTTGTTCAATATCGGTAAAGAATGATTCGACCCCTAAATCAGCTCGTCTAAAAACAGTTTGTACATGCAGCCGATAACAAGGTTAAAATAAAGACAAATTTCTCCAAGAATTCGGTATTCTATCCTACGATCCAAAGGTACAACGACATTGTTTTAAGGCGAAAGCCTTAAGGGGCTCGTCGCAATGGCTGTTACCCGAAAAAAGCGGCGCCTGCTCCACTGTCAAATGTTATCAGGAATGGCTCATACCCCCTTAAGAAAGCAAAGATGCAATGACAGAATATGAATGAACAAACGAAAGAAAGAAAGAACTAACAAAAGCACGAAAAATGAAAAAACGAACAAGGAAATAAAGAACGGAAGAAATTAAAGGACAGAAAGCCGGAAAGAAAGAAAGAATGAACGAACGAGAGCGAAAGAAGGAAGAAGGAAAGGAAGGCAGGTTAACAGGACTCAGTCCAGTTGTCTACCGTACACGTGGCGAAGGGAAGCGAAGTGAAAGACAGAGAGAGAGAGAAGACATGAATCTGCATCGCATCTTCACACGCACTAAGTTAGGTGCAGCATATCTACAGTCAGGTACTCAAGGCTGTTGCCTTCCCGTACTGAAGAAGCGCTCGAATGGATTTCTGAACTGATGAAATGTGATGCCATGGCTCAGAAGATGAATGATGGTCTCTTCACACTTGCACTTAGCGCACATCGGTGAGTCAACCATTCCAATACGATAGTTACAGGAGTACGTGGATGTTACTCCTACCAACAGTCGACACAGCAGGGCTGCGACACGTCGTGCGTGGTTTGATCTTAATTTCAGTTTCGGTGATGGGTCGAGGCTGTATAATCGACGGTTAGAGTTCCGCGATGTATGCCAATAACTCAACGTTACATTACGCGTGAAGTTTCGAAGCTCTCTTGCAGCGTCTACTCTCCATAAAGGTATAAGGAGTGTCGATGCTGCAGTCTGGGCACGTCGAGCAGCGTACGCGGCGAAGTGATTACCAAAAATGCGACAATGTCCCGGCAGTCGCTGAAAGATCATATGATGTCTTCGTTCACAAGCGAAATGGTAAATTTCGTTGACTTGAGACGCCATCTGGTCGTAATTACCACGCCGTAAACCTTAATAAGAGGTACAAAATGAAGGTCGTACAGGCTTACGCCCCTACATCCAGTCATGATGACCAGGAAGTCGAAAGCTTCGATGAAGACGTGGAATCGGCGATGGGTAGAGTTAAAACTAAATACACTATACTAATGGGTGACTTTAATGCCAAGGTAGGCAAGAAGCAGGCTGGAGACGAGGCAGTGGGAGAATATGGCATAGGCACTAGGAATAACAGGGGAGAGTTATTAGTAGAGTTTGCGGAACAGAATAATATGAGGATAATGAATACCTTCTTCCGCAAGCGGGATAGCCGAAAGTGGACGTAGAGGAGCCCGAACGGCGAGACTAGAAATGAAATAGACTTCATACTCTGCGCTAACCTTGGCATCATGCAAGATGTGGACGTGCTCGGCAAGGTGCGCTGCAGTGACCACAGGATGGTAAGAACTCGAATTAGCCTAGACCTGAGCAGGGAACGGAAGAAACTGGCATATAAGAAGCCGATTAATGAGTTAGCGGTAAGAGGTAAATTAGAGGAATTCCAGATCAAGCTACAGAACAGGTATTCGGCTTTAACTCAGGAAGAGGACCTTAATGTTGAAGCAATGAACGACAATCTTGTGGGTATCATTAAGGAGTGTGCATGGAAGTCGGTGGTAACTCCATTAGGCAGGATACCAGCAAACTATTGCAGGAGACGAAAGATCTGATCAAGAAACGCCAGTGTATGAAAGCCTCTAACCCTACAGCTAGAATAGAACTGGCAGAACTTTCGAAGTTAATCAACAAGCGTAAGACAGCTGACATAAGGAAGTATAATATGGATAGGATAGAACATACTCTCAGGAACGGAGGAAGCCTAAAAACATTGAAGAAGAAACTAGGAATTGGCAAGAATCAGATGTATGCGTTAAGAGACAAAGCCGGCAATATCACTGCTAATATGGATGAGATAGTTCAAGTGGCTGAGGAGTTCTATAGAGATTTATACAGTACCAGTGGCACCCACGACGATAATTGAAGAGAAAATAGTCTAGACAAATTCGAAATCCCAAATGTAACGCCGGAAGAAGTAAAGAAAGCCTTGGGAGATATGCAAAATGGGAAGGAAGCTGGGGAGGATCAGGTAACAGCAGATTTGTTGAAGCATGGTGGACAGATTGTTCTAGAGAAACTGGCCACCCTGTATACGCAATGTCTCATGACTTCGAGCGTACCGGAATCTTGGAAGAACGCTAACATAATCCCAATTCATAAGAAAGGAGACGCCAAACACTTGAAAAATTATAGACCCATCAGCTTACTGTCCGTTGCCTACAAACTATTTACTAAGGTAATCACAAATAGAATCAGTAACCCCTTAGACTTCTGTCATGAAAAGGACCAGGCAGGATTCCGTAAAGGCTACTCAACAATAGATCATATTCACACTATCAATCAGGTGATAGAGAAATGGGCGGAATATAACCAACCCTTATATATAGCTTTCATTGATTACGAGAAAGCGTTTGATTCTGTCGAAACCTCGGCAGTCATGGAGGCATTACGGAATCAGGGTGTAGACGAGCCGTATGTAAAAATACTGAAAGATATTTATAGCGGCTCCACAGCCACCGTAGTCCTCCATAAAGCAAGCAACAAAATCCCAATACAGAAAGGCGTCAGGCAGGGAGATACGATCTCTCCAATGCTATTCACAGTGCGTTTACAGGAGGTATTCAGAGATCTGGAGTGGGAAGAATTGGGAATAAAAGTTAATGGAGAATACCTTAGTAACTTGCGATTCGCTGATGATATTGCTTTGCTTAGTAACTCGGGGACCAATTGCAATTCATGCTCACTGACCTGGAGAGGCAAAGAAGAAGAGTGGGTCTAAAAATTAACCTGCAGAAAACTAAAGTAATGTCTAACAGTCTCGGAAGAGAACAGCAATTTACAATAGGCAGCGAGGCACTGGAAGTCGTAAGGGAATACACCTACTTAGGGCAGGTAGTGACGGCGGATCTGGATCATGAGACGGAACTAATCAGAAGAATAAGAATGGGCTGGGGTGCGTTTGGCAGGCATCCTCAGATCATGAACAGCAGGTTGCCATTATCCCTCAAGAGAAAAGTATATAATAGCTGTGTCCTACCAGTACTCACCTACGGGGCATAAACCTGGAGGCTTACGAAAAGAGTTCTATTCAAATTGAGGACGACGCAACGAGCTATGGAAAGAAGAATGATAGGTGTAACGCGTGGCAGTTTGGGCTAGTTGGTATGTCATGACTGTTTTAGGCTTGTATCGCAGCTCGGAAGAGCAAAAAAGGAAGGAGGTAGGGGTAATCAAAGTGAACGGAAAACAGAGTGAGCGCTAACTTCCAACTGACGGTTTATTTCGTGACGCAAGACTACTTATACACTCGGCAAACCATATGACATCCTTGGAGGACCGCTTTCAAATTCCAAAGTATTGTTCGTTTGCTAGGCAGTTCTTTTTCCATGTATTCCTTATTCTGTAGCAGAGCGAAGAGCGGCCACTTAGAAACCTGTAGATGTCGTGAAGTGTGAAGTTATAAACTTAACGACGACCGATTGAGATGGAATAACAATGGCGCCCACCGAACTTTCCAAGACCGAGCCGTCCGAGTAAGCATGGATTCGGTTACCGTACGAACAATGCAAAAGTTCGACTGTGATCTGCTTCAGAGCCATGGTGATCAAGCTAGCCTTCTTCACAATTCCTGGAACAGCAGGTTACACAGGAGGCTTTTCAAGCACCAAAAAGGCGTTGGTGTTCTTGTTGCGTGAAAGTATCTCTATGACAAGGTCTACTGGTTAGCTGCAACTGATCCGAAAAACAGTGCTTTGGGTCTTTTCTCAAGCAAGTGAGCGAGGACCTTAGGAACTCTCAATACATTGCGAACATGCACGCGGAAAGCGTCGACAGCTATATAAGTAGTTTTTGGGTGAGCTCTCGCGGTGGCCATTGTTGCTACGGTTGAAGCACATCGAAGTAGCCCCAGATATGTTCGAAGGGGTTGGCCTTGAATGCTCTGTAGGACATACATGTTCGTTTGTTAGCATTGGACTGCGCTGGCGTACTGTATCTCAAGTATCCTAGGAAGAGCGTCCTGTATAGTTGAAGCATAGATGCCACGGATGTTCCCCGTGTTTTACCGCCAAAAACTTTAGCATATGGGCGATAGAAGTAAGCCTCTTCTTCCAGTATGAGATGTGGGGGTTCCATGAAATGTCTCTTTCAATTATAGCGCCCAGGAATCGGCGCGAATTAGCGTATGAAATTGTTCGGTGGTCGATAGAAATGGGATACCAGGTCTCAACAATCACAACACAACAATAAAACCCCGGCCCTCAGTCCCCAGCAGCTGCGAAGCGACTGACCACGGTGGCGGTCACACCTGCGACGCAGCATGGGTGCTGAGAATCCCTGGTGCTGAGGTCTCCTGATGTCATATGGTTTGCCGAGTGTATAAGTAGTCTTGTGTCACGAAATAAACCGTCAGTTGGAAGTTAGCGCTCACTCTTTTTTCTGTTCACTTTGATTACCCCTACCTCCTTCCTTTTTTGCTCTTCCGAGCTGCGCTACAAGCCTAAAACAGATAGGTGTAACGTTAAGGGATAAGAAAAGAGCAGATTGTGTGAGGGAACAAACGCGAGTTAATGAGATCTTAGTTGAAATCAAGAAAAAGAAATCGGCATGGGCAGGACATGTAATGAGGAGGGAAGATAACCGATTGTCATTAAGGGTTACGGACTCGATCCCAAGGGAAGGGAAGCGTAGCAGGGGGCGGCACAAAGTTAGGTGGGCGGATGAGATTAAGAAGTTTGCAGGGACGGCATGGCCACAATTAGTACATGACCGGGGTTGTTGGAAAAGTATGGGAGAGGGCTTCGCCGTGCAGTGGGCGTAACCAGGCTGATGATGATGGTGTTCATGGACTTGCGGGTAAAAGCGACTAAGGCGCACTTATCGGTTGAAATGCTGAGGCCTTGCGCACGCAGGTACGACGATGTCAAGATGGCAACTTTTTGGAACCGTCCACACACCTGGACACTTGTAACTGCCGAAGCCCATATTCCTAAGTCTTCAGCATACATGGGAAGGTTGGCTGTATGTGGTAGAATGCTGGCAAGTCCTAGGATTGCAAGATTTAACAGATTGAGGAGCAGATTTAGTGCTAAAAACCACGCCCTGCGGGACGCCACGACAACTACAGTGGCCAGCGGTTCGACCATGCGCTCTTCGTACGAAGAAGGATATTTTAAATAGATAGCTCCGAACACACCGAAGCACTCGTCCAGAAATTCTATTAATTTCTAGGGAATCAAGGATGGCTTCATGCGCCACGTTATCATAGCGTTTCACATCGATGCGTTTCACATCGACAAAAAGCGCAGCCGATATGCGTTCGAGGCTCGTTATCTCTTGCAAGAATAATGACCCCTCCTTTCATTATTCTTGCATTAATGCACTACCACGTGTGCAACAGGCTTTCGCCTTCACGTGTTACAGGATTGTAACATGCTGCCGAACTTTTAAGTTCATGATAAAGTCATCATCAGTCAAATCACAATTTTTAGGCCTTTTACTTATTCATTCTGACATATAATTTCTTAAAATTTAGATTTCGTATTGCATCTTAAATGATACGCCAACTAATTTAACCATGGTATCATTACTCATAAAGTAGACGGACTCAACCTTGTTTTTAACGTATTGCAAAAAACTGCACTGGAATCGATTTCACCCTAGAAAAGCGTCAGTTCAATACTGTTTTTGATGTCACCTACTTTTCCGTTTTTCTTACCTCTTTGAAGGCAGACATCGCCCCGTATTCACGGAGATTGGCAAAAGTTTGTCCACTGAACAATGCTGGCGATACGCAGTTCGTATAGAAGTACTCACAAATTTCTTTGCAATCAAACCTGCGTGAAATCATAAGCACTTTATTTACAAATAAATTGTTGTCTTTCTTGAAAGAAACAATATGTGAACAAGTTTCAAGGACGGAATTCCAGTTTAGTACACAAGCACAAGTAACTCAACTTGCACATAAGATCACCCTTCATTGTCATTTACTGAGTCACATCGACCCGTCTTTATAATTTTTTTCTAAAACCTTCAGCCTTCGCATTTTTCACACCTTCTGACCAAACCTAACACGAAGCTAAATAACTTTTTCCTAGTTTCCTGGGTTTATTCCAACTTTTATAATCCATCCATCAGAGGTGCTGAATTTGTCTTGTATAGCCTCGTCTGTTCTTGATGTTACCATGGTGGTTTCGGCGGCGTAAGCGTGCCTCGACCGTCAGATCAGGACACGGAGAACGTGCACAGTGCCTTCACAGACCAGAGCGTCTAACTTTTCAGACGCCACGAAACTCTCTTTTCACATTCCGTACGCCGCAATTTCAAGGTTTGCGTACGTGCTCCTCAATATCGTTGAGCGACAGCCCGTACCCTCAGCCGAGAAAGTTTGGCCGCCAATCACAAGGAATGTTAAAGCACCAAAGAAAGGTTCTTGCGGTAAAGCTAAAATAATGCTTCCAGAACAATTACATAAAGTGGCGATATTCGCCAGTCCCTCCCACGCCTCAGCCGCGCCCCCTTAGTTAGATACACGAGCATCGTTGAGTGCTGTGGATACACATATCCTCTCCAAGGGGGGCAGTACCTACTTCAGTTGAAGGAAAGGCAAGCATTCCTAACCACAGCAGCATTTAGGTGACGGAAATATACAGCATACAGTGACGTTGTTTCTGCCACAAAAAAAAAAAAAACAGCCACGCTAGTAGAACTTTCAATGGCGGTGATCATTGCGACATTCAGCGGCCTATTGTTCCAGCTTCAAGGTGTGGCATTTTTCGTATCAACGCTAGTTCTGGCTTCTGAAACACAGCTTTACCTGCCTCTAGGATTTGGTGCAGTGCGGGTGCGCGTAGCACTGGCATGGCGGTCTGCAGTGCAAGGCAGGCGTCCGCAGCTGCCTGGTGTATATGCACATGAGACCAGCACTCAGCTGCGACGGGTATCTTGATCTTTGCCTCGTCCTTGTATAGGTGTAGTTTCGCATGTCCACATCTCAAATTTATAGCTGAGCGCACGGTTCGTGCCACATAATTGGTACAAAGATCAGATTGGAATGAAAGCCCCGATAATATGTCAGTACTTGGCGCAGTATCGATTCACAATGTTTTGCATTGGTTTTGTTCGAATTGTTATGAGAACCAGTTTTGCGGCTGAAGATCCATGAAGCATACCGACCACCATCACATATTTTACCATTCCCATTACAGAGGCGGCTGCCTGAAGTATCCAGTGGTGTCAGGAAGGTCTCTGGAAGAAGAGTGCCTGTCCGTCCAAGTAAGTAATGTTTTCGACGGCATGTAACGAGTTTTCTACGGTTTCATTTGCCGCAATCTGTGACTCGCAGCGAGAAGCTCACGTATACGCCATATTTCTACGACTCACACTTCTATTTAAATGTTGCACCCAATATATTTAATAAATAAATATACACTGTGTCATTGTAGGGAAACAATACCAGGCTTTCTCCATTCGGAAAATTGACGACGTTTTAGATAACGGTCCGGCATCTGACCACTTAATTACTCAAAAGGTTTTCTTTTAGTGTAATAGATCCCTTTTACAGTAGCGCTCAATTAACTCCGGTTAATCTCTTTTGGCCATAAATAAGCGGACAAAGTTAATAAAGAAATTTAGCTGATCGCAAATGCAAAGTTTTGGTACGATCATTAGGCTTCGGCAACCTAGCTATAATGACACATATGTTGGTGTAAATAAGATAGTAGCAGGTTATATGTTGTTCGCTCCAATGTTGCTTCTGCATTTCTAAAATATTTCTGTGAGCTACGAAGGTGTGCTGCGATGTTGATGACTAGCAGGCGGGAGTAACAAGAAACAACAAACTGCAATTTTCCACCATCTTTTCAATTTTAGAATACCTAATTACACTGTCCATGCCTCTGTATAAGTTGGATATTGCATATAAAGGTCTAAGATAAGGCACTTGCCCTGATTACATCACCGCAAGCACCTTATATGGTTTTTTACTGACAGTTGTAATTGCTGGGTACAATAAAATTCACAGCTTTCAGCCTGACCGCAAGTTTTGGTGATGAGTGTCGTTTGGTAACATCTTTGCCACTCCGCTAACTAGCCAACATCATAGGTCATCATCATCATCATCATCAGCCTGGTTACGCCCACTGCAGGGCAAAGGCCTCTCCCATACTTCTCCAACAACCCCGGTCATGTACTAATTGCGGCCATGCCGTCCCTGCAAACTTCTTAATCTCATCCGCCCACCTAACTTTCTGCCGCCCCCTGCTACGCTTCCCTTCCCTTGGGATCCAGTCCGTAACCCTTAATGACCATCGGTTATCTTCCCTCCTCATTACATGTCCTGCCCATGCCCATTTCTTTTTCTTGATTTCAACTAAGATGTCATTAACTCGCGTTTGTTCCCTCACCCAATCTGCTCTTTTCTTATCCCTTAACGTTACACCTATCATTCTTCTTTCCATAGCTCGTTGCGTCTTCCTCAATTTGAGTAGAACCCTTTTCGTAAGCCTCCAGGTTTCTGCCCCGTACGTGAGTACTGGTAAGACACAGCTATTATACACTTTTCTCTTGAGGGATAATGGCAACCTGCTGTTCATGATCTGCGAATGCCTGCCAAACGCACCCCAGCCCATTCTTATTCTTCTGATTATTTCACTCTCATGATCTGGATCAGCAGTCACTACCTGTCCTAAGTAGATGTATTCTCTTACCACTTCCAGTGCCTCGCTACCTATCGTAAACTGCTGTTCCCTTCCGAGACTGTTAAACATTACTTTAGTTTTCTGCAGATTAATTTTTAGACCCACTCTTCTGCTTTGCCTCTCCAGGTCAGTGAGCATGCATTGCAATTGGTCCCCTGAGTTACTAAGCAAGGCAATATCATCAGCGAATCGCAAGTTACTAAGGTATTCTCCATTAATTTTTATCCCCAATTCTTCCCAATCCAGGTCTCTGAATACCTCCTGTAAACACGCTGTGAATAGCATTGGAGAGATCGTATCTCCCTGCCTGACGCCTTTCTTTATTGGGATTTTGTTGCTTTCTTTATGGAGGACTACGGTGGCTGTGGAGCCGCTATAGATATTTTTCAGTATTTTTACATACGGCTCGTCTACACCCTGATTCCTTAATGCCTCCATGACTGCTGAGGTTTCGACAGAATCAAACGCTTTCTCATAATCAATGAAAGCTATATATAAGGGTTGGTTATATTCCGCACATTTCTCTATCACCTGATTGATAGTGTGAATATGATCTATTGTTGAGTAGCCTTTACGGAATCCTGCCTGGTCCTTTGCTTGACAGAAGTCTAAGGTGTTCCTGATTCTATTTGCGATTACCTTAGTAAATATTTTGTAGGCAACGGACAGTAAGCTGATCGGTCTATAATTTTTCAAGTCTTTGGCGTCCCCTTTCTTATGGATTAGGATTATGTTAGCGTTCTTCCAAGATTCCGGTACGCTCGACGTCATGAGGCATTGCGTATACAGGGTGGCCAGTTTCTCTAGAACAATCTGCCCACCATCCTTCAACAAATCTGCTGTTACCTGATCCTCCCCAGCTGCCTTCCCCCTTTGCATTTCTCCCAAGGCTTTCTTTACTTCTTCCGGCGTTACCTTTGGGACTTCGAATTCCTCTACACTATTTTCTCTTCCATTATCGTCGTGGGTGCCACTGGTACTGTATAAATCTCTATAGAACTCCTCAGCCACTTGAACTATCTCATCCATATTAGTAATGATATTGCCGGCTTTGTCTCTTAACGCATACATCTGATTCTTGCCAATTTCTAGTTTCTTCTTCACTGTTTTTAGGCTTCCGCCGTTCCTGAGAGCATGTTCAATTCTATCCATATTATACTTCCTTATGTCAGCTGTCTTACGCTTGTTGATTAACTTCGAAAGTTCTGCCAGTTCTATTCTAGCTGTAGGGTTAGAGGCTTTCATACATTGGCGTTTCTTGATCAGATCTTTCGTCGCCTGCGATAGTTTACTGGTATCCTGCCTAATCGAGTTACCACCGACTTCCATTGCACACTTCTTAATGATGCCCACAAGATTGTCGTTCATTGCTTCAACACTAAGGTCCTCTTCCTGAGTTAAAGCCGAATACCTGTTCTGTAGCTTGATCTGGAATTCCTCTATTTTCCCTCTTACCGCTAACTCATTGATCGGCTTCTTATGTACCAGTTTCTTCCGTACCCTCCTCAGGTCTAGGCTAATTCGAGTTCTTACCATCCTGTGGTCACTGCAGCGCACCTTGCCGAGCACGTCCACATCTTGTATGATGCCAGGGTTAGCGCAGAGTATGAAGTCTATTTCATTTCTAGTCTCGCCGTTCGGGCTCCTCCACGTCCACTTTCGGCTATCCCGCTTGCGGAAGAAAGTATTCATTATCCTCATATTATTCTGTTCCGCAAACTCGACTAATAACTCCCCCCTGCTATTCCTAGTGCCTATGCCATATTCCCCCACTGCCTTGTCTCCAGCCTGCTTCTTGCCTACCTTGGCATTAAAGTCGCCCATTAGTATAGTGTATTTGGTTTTCACTCTACCCATCGCCGATTCCACGTCTTCATAGAAGCATTCGACTTCCTGGTCATCATGACTGGATGTAGGGGCGTAGACCTGTACAATCTTCATTTTGTACCTCTTATTAAGTTTAACAACAAGACCTGCCACCCTCTCGTTAATGCTATAGAATTCCTGTATGTTACCAGCTATATTCTTATTAATCAGGAATCCGACTCCTAGTTCTCTTCTTTCCTCTAGGCCGCGGTAGCACAGGACGTGCCCGCTTTTTAGCACTGTATATGCTTCTTTTGGCCTCCTAACTTCACTGAGCCCTATTATATCCCATTTACTGCCCTCTAATTCCTCCAATAGCACTGCTAGACTCGCCTCACTAGATAACGTTCTAGCGTTAAACGTTGCCAGGTTCATATTCCAATGGCGGCCTGTCCGGAGCCAGTGATTCTTAGCACCCTCTGCAGCGTCGCAGGTCTGACCGCCGCCGTGGTCAGTAGCTTCGCAGCTGCTGGGGACTGGGGACTGAGATACATCATAGGTATCTGCATTCAGAAATTCTTAATTTTTGTTGACGGCTTAAAGATTCCTTCACAGTGTCATCTTTGGCGTATTTGGTTATACTAGTAAATTCTAAAGTCACACAAATATCGGGGTGTTGCGAACGTGTCGGGGTCAAAAATTGCACAAGGATAGGATAGGAATAACTTTAATAAAGTGCCGGCAAACGACGATTTAACGCACAAATTTCATCTATTACAGTAGGTGGTACTGATTTGACACGGTGGCTACTTGAAATAGGTTATGAATTGTATGTTACCTAATGCCAATTCGTTATTCACTGTGAAGATTCTTCATGGTATATATACTGAAATTGCCGCATAATACTTTTCGAACATCAAGATTCGCAAAGGAAATCTACGACTCTCAACTTCGTACTCAAATACAGCTATCACGAGATAGGCGTTGACAATCAGAGACCACAATGATAAATCTTAGACACTTTGTTATAAGATCCAGCACAATTATCAACAAAATGAATATTAGACAAAATAGAGCAAGCTATAGATGATTGCATAAGTAGTGTAGGTTCACCACTTCTGCTATATTGTTGCCGAGGAACAGAAAAAAAGGCGTATGCTGATTTCCGGAGCGACTCATCTTGTCGTACCATTGTTTATTAGTCAAACGAAAATACATGTAAGGACCGCACTGAGCAGCGCATGTAAAGCTTTTAACGCGACAGCTAGGCACGTGCACAGGGGGGGGGGGGGGGGGGACGAAAAAAAACCCCGCCCCCTATCCGCCCACGCCACCACTCCTAACACACATTCCTAAAGCGCCGACAAATCAATCTACTCGACAGTCAACATGCTGCTGCCTTTACAGCGAAAGCAGTTTATGACTATCTTGCGTAGTTATTTTCGGCGTCCGTTAACAAAAAAAATCACAACGTGGTTCGATCCTGGTGATGTGCAAAAAGGGTCCCAGATCAATGGCACATACTCCTGTGGACTCGGGAACCTATAACTCGCCCTTTGGAATCTTCGGGATTGGCCCACGTATGCGGGGTGCTTAACGCCTGCTTAACCTCCCCCGCGATTGGGCCCAGTTTCGCGATATCTTCGGTATAGGCCTAAGCATGGGGTGTTCTTAATGCCTGCTTCACCTCCGCCGATGGTCGGCCCGCCATTACACAACCTTCGGGATGGACCCATGTATGCGGGGTGATTAACGCCTGCTTCACCTCCACCTAGATTCGGCCCGGTGCTGCACTACCGTCGGGATGGATCCACGTGTGGGGAGAGCTTAACGCCTGCTTAACTTCCACCGCGGGTTGGCCCGGTATTGCAATATGTTCGGGATCGGCCTGCGTATAGGGAGTCCTTGATGACTGCTGCACCTCCGCCGAGAATCGGCCTGGTGTTGCACTATCTTCGGAATGGACCCACGTATGGGGAGCGCTTAACGCCTGCTTAACTTCCCCGGCGGGCACGCCCGGCATTACAATATCTTCGTGATCGGCCTACGTATGGGGAGTTCTCAATGCCTGCTGCACCTCCGCCGGGGGTCGGCCTGTTGTTGCGCTATCTTTGGGATGGACCCACTTACGGGGAGTGCTTAACGCCTGCTTCACGTTTGCCCCGGGTCGGCACCGCGTTGCATTGCTTTCGGGATTGGCTCGCGTATGCGGGCTGCTTAACGCTTAGTTCACCTCCGCCGCGAGTCGGCCCGGTGTTGCACTATCTTCAGGCCGACCCGCAGCGGAGGTAATGCTTTGCTTTTCGTTTGAGAGCTCGTCAGCTTTCGCTCCCATTCCATCTTCACAGAGCGGAATGGGTGTCAAGTTTCTCACTCCTTTTGGATGGCGGTAGTTATTGGCATCTCCTGGGGTGTGGAGGCCAGTTTTCGCATCGATTCGGTGCCCGCGCAATTAACTCAAGGTAAATTCCGTTGTCACCATGTATTGCAGCAGGCAGGCCGTAGTTCATTGTTTTAAATACAATATTTTATTTTATTTATAACGCCCAACACAATTTTTATGTCACCATCTATTCAACGATCACGCGCATCGCTGTTGCTTCATTAGTTCAACCTTCTTTGTTTAGACTGATCCAGGGGCAGGAAAGGAACTCAGTTCATAGTGAGCTGGTCTGTATGCTGATGGAACGAGTTGCCGCCAGAGAAAATGCCATTTGCGTTTAACTTTTCTTTCGCCTTCATTATTTCCTCGAGTAACGGCTCGCCGCGACTCTGGCAGATGCTCGGAACCATATATCCGCGATATGGGTTAGATAAGGTGGAAAAAAAAATATTGCGAAACAACGTCCATCATCAGCCCTGTAATAACCGTTCAACCTATAAGAAATATGACCCTCACCCCTTACCTTTTCTGGTTCTTCCCTAATTGTACAGCACTTTTCATGCAAAATTGGCAACTGGAAACAAGTGTCGCAAGGAGATGAAAAATTAAGCGATCTACTAAGGGAGAAAGCCAAGGCGACAGCCAAACGGGGATGAAAAGCGTAAATTATTTGTGAAAATATTTATGGATCACCATCTTTTTATTTAATAAGGAAGTAGAGAAAACGCCGCCGGAAGTGCAGAATAATTCTGCGTGTTTTGAATGACTCTTCTACAGTTATCAGTCGAGCCGCCTGACGTAGCCACTTCCCTGCTGTGCTAATAGGGTTTTTTTCTCTAACCTTCCGCTATGGTCGCACTACGTCTAGAACAGCAGCGTCCTCCGTTCTACCCGGTTTTACGGGACTGGTGACCACGCGTCGTTACGCAGCTTCCCAAATAAGAACACGAGTCGGTTTTGGCATTTGCTAGAGCTGTAAAGGAGGGATCCCAAAAAACTGTGGTTGTTCCGCAAATATACATTTCTCTATAATTCTTCCAGAGATAATTCAAATGACGCTACTACAAATCTTCATTTTGCACTTTCGCTAGTTAGCTTGTTCTTGGCAAGTTTCTTCGTTCGCATCTTTCATGCGCGACCCCATTTGATGTGGTTCTTTGCCAAGTAAAGAAGAGGTGTATCTCACAGGCTTATTATAGCTGTGAGATACACGTTATTTCAATTCTCTTTTGCGGGTTTACGCGTCTTTATGACGAATGGTGGGCATTATTCACATTTGTGCTAGTAAATGTACCATCCCTCTCATTTGCATAGAAAAGTTACCTTGGGTTGCCCCCCCGAAATAAATCCTGCAGTCCGTGCCTGACGTAGAGTCGTGGCGCGTGCAGCCGCTGGTAGATAGAAATAGCCATTATTTTGTAATACGCAATCGTATGTATCAAACAAGTAGACGATGTGTCTAAACAATAACGTAACATTCTTTTTTACCTTTGGCCTACAACTCGCATTTGTCTCTTTCAGTGTAATACTACCAACGACTGCGGTCCCATGTGTATGTGTTTAACGGAGAACAGTGACAAAGGAGTCTGCGTATATCTTCCAAGCGGAAAATAATGTATTACAACAAAACAAGCCTGTCACATTTGTGAAGCCGATCCTATGGATTGCTGAAATTGCGCATGCTAATAGAATACGCCGTTATTGCAAAGATTCGACACAGCCAGTTCTGTGCCAAGAAACGGTCAAGAAAGTTTTACCGAAAATTCGGGCTTTTCATGCGAATAGCTCCTACGTTCGACTTAAATAAAATGTGTGCACATTCGGGGTACTTGTTCTTATATAGTGAGATTCTGTGTATTGACCACACCGCCTCTGTTGTGAAATCATTTCTACAAATGTAACGGGTGTTTCTCCGAAGGCTTTAAGTAATATACAAACATCACGTGTGGCAGGAAGCACAATTACAATTCTTGCACTGTATTAGTCAAAAGAGGCAGATATTATTTAAAAGAGAAATCGAAATGAATAATACAACAGTGAACAATCCTCTTCAAATTAAATTATGAATTGGTAACCTTTCTGCGCAGACTGCAATTTACAAATTGTAGTCAGGCAGAGAGCAAGACGGATTCAATTGGAACCTGTTCTTAGGATATCAGTTTCAGATGTTAATTCCTTAACACTGCGACGAAATTCATTGTTTGTACAGTTCCTATCGTGCTCGAATGTATAAAACAGTGTTGTCGTTTCTTTTAAGACCAAAGTATGTTATGCCGTGGTACAACGTCAACATCCTGTAAGAGATGTGACGTCGGCGCGAACATGTAAAATAGGCTCTCTCTTCAGAGGCATGGTGCCGCCATCTAGTAGCGGTGAAGCGAAGTACTGCATCAGGGCACTAACGAGCGCCGAAGGTCAGCGCTTCGCAGCGGAGGCTGCAACGTGGTGCAACGTAGTGGATGCAGTGCAGGCCTTCTGCTGAGCTTACGACGTAGTTTCCGCATATGATGCTTTGTCTTTCACGTCCGATTAGCCGGTGGTGCCTCGTCGCCTACGAAATGGAGCTTCAACATGCATCAACAGTGCTTATATACTGCCCACTACTTCGCACGCGATGGCACGAACTCTGAAAACTGCGGCTCTAAGCTGCGCAGAAAGTCAATGGCCTCGACGGGTGAATCTCGCTTTGCTGCCGTGACAGACAGCCCAGCGTGAAGCAGAACGCCTTCGCGCGTTCGCGGTGCACGCTACGAACTGAACCACTCGCATTCCTGAAGCTGAGCGCGTCGCATCTAAACTGGCTTGCCCTAGACACTGCGGAGCCGTACCTAAATTTTCGTACCTTCGCCGCAGCGACTCGTTAGCAGGAAGCCGCTCGCCAAGCGAACCTGCAACGCCGCATCCGAGCCGCAAATTGTTCGCCTTTCGCTGCACCTAGCCGTGAGTTCACGAATCAAATATGCAACCGCTTCTGTGAAGGCACGTTTCACTTTGTGTTCCACCGATTCCTATGAAAGAGGGATGAACCATATTTTTTTAAGTACGTGGAACCGCATTGTATGTTTATGGCGAACTTGAAGGCAGGCAACAATTTGAAAACGATGTCATCCATAGAATCGTCTGATGGGGATATTCTCTGCAGGTTCACCGCTCACAATTTCTTAATTGCAATGTGTTCCTTAAAATAAGGAGAAACCTAATCAATGAATATTTGTTAATATGTCGATTAGGCATTTCGAATCGTCATGCAAGTAGTGCCCAGCTCAAGGACGAGAATGGCGCGATATCTGCCGCAGAGGTATAAATTCTGACATTCGATCTTCGTCGAAAGCTTACCCGTGCACACCCACAGAACCACTGCTTATTTGGCATGATACGTGCACCCATTTGATAAAGTTTATGAAGCGTTCTCCTATTTCTCACATTTGTTGAAGGCAGAAAAGCTAGCGAAGGAGCGGCCCCGACCTCGAGCTCAGCCGAATACAAGAGCGCGTCCTAATGCCCGTGGTTCGCAATTAGAGGTACCCAGGATACTGATGCATATTAATAATCTCTGCTCATGACAGCTCTACAGAGCCCATCGGTGATAAAGAAGGGTGTCCTTCTTGCTGTCATGTTGTGTTGCGGCGAAAACTAGTGACTTAAACCGCAATATCCATTTGCAAATTTTGTCCTCACTGAGGGCGCTCCGCGCGGTAGAAAGCCGTGATCCTGGGGATGTGCAGCTTCGCCAGGATCGATTTCTCAATATCTTCGTGCTCCCGAGTGAGCGCTCTAGAGCTTTTTCACGCCAGTTGTGTCGCCTCACCCAGCCCAAGTCTTGGGTTTGGCTTTATTGCATAAGATGTTTTTAGCTCGAAAAGTAGGAGTGCAAACTCATAACATGCAGTGATATTGAACTCACAGTCCTTGGTGTGTGGTTGGGGAAATGCTCAGGAGGCGAGGTGTAGGATGCCAGGGCTATGAAGCACGCCGTAGGGAAGGGCTACGTATTCATGTGTCCCGCGATCCTGACGTTTTGTAACGCGCGCTGAAATCTCGACACGCGGGCGTTCTTCGCCTCCATCAGAAAAACAGTCGCCGCAACCGGGATGGAACCCAGGTCCTTGGGCTTAGCATCACAACGTCTTATCCAATGAGCCACCACGGTGGTTGATTCGGTAAACAAATCCGCGCACGTTGAAGGTAACTAAAAAATAAACCCAGTGCACCCCACCCCACACACGATGACAACAGGCAGACCAATACGAACGCGGAGGATAGTTCCCATTAAAATTGCTGTCACGTTTTAAACACGAGACTTTGCCCCGCCAGAACACCCCGGTTAACCTTCGCGGTGCCAAAGAGTAGGCTACGGACAGCCACGGCGGCTCCTTGGCGGCAGTTCTTTTTTGTCCGCAGCAGACTCGCGCGGCGGGATCACGAAAGGTAACAGCGCAGCTGAATGTCCCACTAGCTGAACGGCCACTTTACGAACACTGAGAGTACAGCAGTGATAAAGGCGGAGCGATGTTCCTTCTCGCTCTCTTTTATCCCCGCAGCCAGCGAGCATCTGCGATCGCTGTTGATGGCAGCCCGCGATCGCGGAGCTTGGCTGCTCCGGGCACGGTTGCTGCAGCCTGAGAACTTTTGAACAAAATTGTACATGGGCCCTATAACGTATAACCGTTCCAATGTACTTTTATTCCGATCTCCTGACGTCAAATATGTGTAACCGCTGACGTAAGCATCGGGCGGGGACCGACAGGGTTGTCTCAAAAGACCAATGAAACGCTCTCCTGATTTATAGGAGGTCACTATTATTTGCTTTAAAAGCGAATAACATTGCCTACACTGAACGCCTTGTCTTATCTAATTGGCTGACAAGAGGCGTGGAGCACACTCAAGTGGGCAGGGTATCGATGGGGCCAAGCCAGCGCACTGAAAATTTATAACCGGATGAAGAAGATGGTGTCGGCGTCTGGGACTGGTCCGCTTTTCCTTACATAGCTTGCGGTGGCTGGTAGAAAATCGCGGCGGCACGCAATGGAAGGTTGAGAATGCTGCTAAAACGGATCCTCAGCAAAGAAGAGTCACCACATTGAAGTCGTAAATGTGCCGAAAATGCTCGAAAACGTTACATGGCCGCGCAAAAAGATTTTTGTACGCAAATAAACCCGTGCTCTCCGGCAGGTACGAGTAGCTAGTAACTGAGCGATCGGTGCCGGCCATCTTTTATTCCTTTCGGAACGGGGCAGGCTGCGTCTATTCAGGAAAAAAAATCAATTTTGTTTCGGCATAATAATGCATCTTTAACGCGTACACGTCACTGACGCGGTCAGTTTTCGCGGTTTTGTGACGTCGTATGACAGGCAGGTGAAGTGGGTACAGCCCTAAAGCTTTTGACCAACAGCCGAGGTCTAATTGCCAAAGGCATCGAATCAGAAAGAACTATTGTTCTTTCGCTGGGTCCAATCATGCATAATCAGTGTGTACACGTCATAGTGGACGGAGGCCTATCGTCGTATTCGTGACGTCGCGTCACAGAGAGGTGACGTGGGGGTAGTCCAAAAACGCTTTCGACCAATCGCAGAGAGCTGACTGCAGAATTGGAATAGAAAAGCTTTGAATAGTTTTATGTTATGGGCGCCCCATATCTTCCTTGCGCGGTGATGAATACGGCCAGTAAACCCAAGCGAGTAAAGTGAACGGTGGTTCTCGATGACATGGCAAGAGAGCATGACAGCACGTGCAAGTTGTTGACACCGAAGAAATGCAAACAGCGAGGTAACTGTGAAGGACAAGGCTTTTCATGCACCGGGCGGGAAGCGGGGACTGGTCGCGGCACTCTTCTGCAATCAAGCGTGCAACAGGTGGAAATGTTCGAGATGACGATAGCGTACTGCCAAAACAGTACCAGTAGGCGGACGGCACGTGCCCTCAGCGAAGGCAATGACCTGTCAGATCACGGAAGGCGCAGGGAAGTAGACAATCTGACAACCATATCATGAGCCTGGGTGCCGTCGAGAACCTGGCCGTCTGCGAACATGGTCTAGAGACGAGGCTCACATGACACGAATTCTTGTTAGGGTCAAATCCAGCCTGCTGTATTGCCACTGTTGCTCGAGAAACTTCGCCTTTCATTGTCCATGAACGTCACTACAAGGAACAGGCCTTTATAGACAGAGTCGCGCCACTGTGCAGTGCAAAGAGAAGCTGGACCTCGAAGTGAAGTCCTTGAAGGTGAGCTTGTCAGAAAAAAGGCAGGAGGAGTGGTGACGAAAGACGATGCAGGAAGATGGCTTTCAACGAAAACCGGTTTGAGGTGGTCAACGGACGTGACAGTGTCGCAACCGTTTAAAGAGGTGGTGAATGTTTTCTAGTTGCGAAGGCGAGATTAGGTCCGGCACACGGGGGCTGAAGAGAGCGTTGAGTGGCGTCTACCCGGGCAAACACATATTTATTTATTTATTTATTTATTTATTTATTTGAACCTCAAGGGTCCCTGGCGGGACATTACATGAGGGGTGCATTACATAGGCAGTGTCGTGAAGATAGAGGAATTTAAATTGTGTTTTATAATGACAAGTTCTCTGTTCATTTTTTTATTTGTATTCAGCAAATTCAAAGCTTTGCCCTAAGGTTTTTCAGCAAGGGTGTTTCAAGCTGGATAAATTTGCGCCCCCGCTCACACTGCACATTTCCTTAATTGACAATCGATTCTCTTCAAAGCGAAGCTTAAGCGTCCTCTAAATTTTTTTCTAGCACAAGCTGCGAGCGCTACAGTGGATGAGAGTGCAACAGCAGCTGTTAAACAAAATGTCATCCAATTCCATAATATGCATGATTTGGATCAGTCAGATATTAACATATATGTTAAATGTAATGTTCATTCCCAAAGTCGACAAACCTTCCAGTCACTGCCTTCCTTGAAAACACGTTTCCATGTGAGACATACAAATATTCAGCTGTTCCTAGCTACTTATCAATCACTTTACCATGAAGAGTTTTCATTACAGAACATGTCCTCATTAATACAAACGACTCCAAAAGAATCATAGCCAAGATCATCAGGAGTCACTTTTTTTCCTTGACTTCTGGTAGTATGCTGTCTAGTACAATATTACGCGAACACCTCACTATCATCATCATCATCAGCCTGGTTACGCCCACTGCAGGGCAAAGGCCTCTCCCATACTTCTCCAACTGCCCAGGTCATGTACTAATTGGGGCCATGTTGACCCTCCAAATTTCCTAATCTCATCTGCCCACCTAACTTTCTGTCGCCCCCTGCTACGCTTCCCTTCCCTCGGAATCCACTCCGTAACCCTTAATGACCATCGGTTATCTTCCCTCCTCATTACATGCCCTGCCCATGCCCATTTCTTTTTCTTGATTTCAACTAAGATGTCATCAACGCGCGTTTGTTCCCTCACCCAATCTGCTCTTTTCTTATCCCTTAATGTTACACCTATCATTCTTCTTTCCATAGCTCGTTGCGTCGTCCTCAATTTAAGTAGAACCCTCTTCGTAAGCCTCCAGGTTTCTGCCCCGTACGTGAGTACTGGTAAGACACAGCTATTATAAACTTTTCTCTTGAGGGATAATGGCAACCTGCTGTTCATGATCTCAGAATGCCTTTCAAACGCACCCCAGCCCATTCTTATTCTTCTGATTATTTCACTCTCATGATCCGGATCAGCAGTCACTACCTGTCCTAAGTAGATGTATTCCCTTACCACTTCCAGTGCCTCGCTACCTATCGTAAACTGCTGTTCCCTTCCGAGACTGTTAAACATTACTTTAGTTTTCTGCAGATTAATTTTTAGTCCCACCCTTCTGCTCTGCCTCTCCAGGTCAGTGAGCACGCATTGCAGTTGGTCCCCTGAGTTACTAAGCAAGGCAATATCATCAGCGAAGCGCAAGTTACTAAGGTATTCTCCATTTACTCTTATCCCCAATTCTTCCCAATCCAGGTCTCTGAATACCTCCTGTAAACATGCTCTGAATAGCATTGGAGAGATCGTATCTCCCTGCCTGACGCCTTTCTTTATAGGGATTTTGTTGCTTTCTTTATGGAGGACTACAGTGGCTGTGGAGCCGCTATAGATATCTTTCAGTATTTTTACGTACGGCTCGTCTACACCCTGATTTCGCAATGACTCCATGACTGCTGAGGTTTCGACTGAATCAAACGCTTTCTCATAATCAGTGAAACCTATATATAATGGTTGGTTATATTCCGCACATTTTTCTATCACCTGATTGATAGTGTGAATATGATCTATTCTTGAGTAGCCTTTACGGAATCCTGCCTGGTCCTTTGGTTGACGGAAGTCTAAGGTGTTCCTGATTCTATTTGCAATTACCTTAGTAAATACTTTGTAGGCAACGGACAGTAAGCTGATCGGTCTATAATTTTTCAAGTCTTTGGCGTCCCCTTTCTTATGGATTAGGATTATGTTAGCGTTCTTCCAAGATTCCGGTACGCTCGAGGTCATGAGGCATTGTGCATACAGGGTGGCCAGTTCTTCTAGAACAATCTGCCCACCGTCCTTCAACAAATCTGCTGTTACCTGATCCTCCCCAGCTATCTTCCCCCTTTGCATAGCTCCCAAGGCTTTTCTTACTTCTCCCGGCGTTACTTGTGGGATTTCGAATTCCTCTAGACTATTCTCTCCTCCATTATCATCGTGGGTTCCACTCGTACTGTATAAATCTATAGAACTCCTCAGCAACTTGAACTATCTCATCCATATTAGTAATCATATTGCCGGCTTTGTCTCTTAACGCATACATCTGATTCTTGCCAATTCCTAGTTTCTTTCTCTCTGCTTTTAGGCTTCCTCCGTTCCTGAGAGCTTGTTCAATTTTATCCATATTATACTTCCTTATGTCAGCTGTCTTACGCTTGTTGGTTAACTTCGAAAGTTCTGCCAGTTCTATTCTAGCTGTAGGGTTAGAGGCTTTCATACATTGGCGTTTCTTGATCAGATCTTTCGTCTCCTGCGATAGCTTACTCGTATCCTGTCTAACAGAGTTACCGCCGACTTCTATTGCACACTCCTTAATGATGCCCACAAGATTGTCGTTCATTGCTTCAACACTAAGGTCCTCTTCCTCAGTTAAAGCCGAATACCTGTTCTGTAGCTTGATCTGGAATTCCTCTATTTTCCCTCTTACCGCTAACTCATTGATCGGCTTCTTCTGTACTAGTTTCTTCCGTTCCTCCTCAAGTCTAGGCTAATTCGAGTTCTTACTATCCTGTGGTCACTGCAGCGCACCTTACCGAGCACGTCCACATCTTGTATGATGCCAGGGTTAGCGCAGAGTATGAGGTCTATTTCATTTCTAGTCTCGCCGTTCGGGCTCCTCCACGTCCACTTTCGGCTATCCCGCTTGCGGAAGAAGGTATTCATTATCCGCATATTATTCTGTTCCGCAAACTCTACTAATAACTCTCCCCTGCTATTCCTAGTGCCTATGCCGTATTCCCCCACTACCTTGTCTCCAGCCTGCTTCTTGCCCACCTTGGCATTGAAATCGCCCTTCAGTATAGTGTATATTGTTTTCACTTTACCCATCGCCGATTCCCCGTCTTCATAGAAGCTTTCGACTTCCTGGTCATCATGGCTGGATGTAGGAGCGTAGACCTGTACAACCTTCATTTTGTACCTCTTATTAAGTTTCAGAACAAGACATGCCACCCTCTCGGTAATGCTATAGAATTGCTGTATGTTACCAGCTATATTCTTATTAATCAGGAATGCGACTCCTAGTTCTCGTCTCTCCTCTAAGCCCCGGTAGCACAGGACGTGCCCACTTCTGAGCACTGCATATGCTTCTTTTGGCCTCCTAACTTCACTGACCCCTATTATATCCCATTTACTGCCCTCTAATTCTTCCAATACCACTGCTAGACTCGCCTCACTAGATAACGTTCTAGCGTTAAACGTTGCCAGGTTCATATTTCAATGGCGGCCTGTCCGGAGCCAGGGATTCTTACCACCCTCTGCAGCGTCGCAGGTCTGACCACCGCCGTGGTCAGTTGCTTCGCAGCTGCTGGGGCTTGGCGTCTTCTGGCACCTGTTTGGCGCTCAATCGATCTCTACCAAATAAAAGAATGACGTGCTTCTATTCGAATTCAGCACTGCACCACCTCAACGTGGTTCTGATTCTCTTTAGAAGGAAATTGATTTATTTCTTAGTTTTGCTGCCAGGAATACTGTTGGGGCTCCATAATTTCATTGCGGGTCACAAGAGAATTCCCGAATTAACTGTTTTGCTTCTTCTTGTTCTCTTTTGTATTACTTGTGGTAGAGTTGCAGTTATTTATACCGGAGCTCCAAAAACTCATGGTTGGTTGATCGCCTGTACCTCTTTTCAAAGATCAGAACCATGCGAGTCAACCTTTGGGGATAGTTCCGCGAGAAGCTTAACAAGCTTTTAGATCGTGGTTGGTGCTGTCTCAATCGTAGCCAGTGTTCCAGTTGCTACAATACCACTCTTCTTGGATATATACGGGAAAAAATGTCATAGACAAACAGTCACGAGACAGTCCAGGCTCCAGCTGCGTCAAATAAAGTATCCCCCTATCTATCACTCGCTGCACAGTAGAAGGTCGTAATTAAGACTTGCTGCGTTTCCCTGCTTCCTGGACTGCCCAGCAAGGATGCCGGTCGTTCGGCGCCGTCACATTTGACAATGGAAAAGTGATGACGGGCCTACCGGTGGACATCAGATATTTGTTCCGTCTTTAAAAGGCTGGCTAATAATTTCTTTCTTGAACTCGAAGTTCGACCAAGGTAAATATACCTGGTATCGAAGCTTCCATAGGAGCCCATACGTTCAAAACATGGCGGTCCATCGGCGGTCCATGGGGCTTAGCGCCATCTGTATGTGGTGGGAACACTTCCGGTAGAAGAAAAAATAATGTGACGCCATGTCCGTTAAAAGCAGAAGTGACGTCATTTTGTTTTCGAAGGCGCGAAATTTGTTTTGTTGTTCTTCCTTTGGAGCTATATATTCAAATGCCCCGCTATTCGACTTGATGGGCGTTTCGAGCTTTCAGCGTGGAAAGCAATGCAGGAAAAGGCCAGCCGTACGGTCGTCGAAATCGCATCCCTGCACAGAACATACTTTCTTTGGAGGTCGACGAAAGCTTTCGGTGTAGAGTGCTGACCCTATTGTTGGATGCCAAGCCCGTCGGCCAGCGCAGTCGCACGAAAAGAACTACAGAATTATCTGGTGGTCGTAACTCACTACTTTTGACTGAACAGATTAAGAAGCAATGAAGCTACCCGCGTCACCAAATTCAGACCAACTCCGACAAGCAAGAAAGCACAAACTGTGAGGGGGGCGTATTTCAACATGTGATACGAGTGCGCCTTTCTGCCCATTTCAAGACGTGCATTTCATTGCGAGTGATAGTGGCGTCAACGCCCCCTGTAGCGATGGGTGCTGAAAAGAAATGCATTTATTAATAACAATAAAATTAAACTTGTATTTTCTTAACTCGTCACGAATATATAAAATTGACTAGGAATTTTATTTTCGTTGAATGAATCTAACTGTGTCTTGTTTGAATTAAAAAACGCGTTTTTCTTTCCCAATGTTTGTTCCCTCCAAACATAGTCGCGCTTCAATCGCTGCTCCCATAACCCCCCATGCTGATGTCGGTGACAATCTGTACTGAACCGCTTTTCGCCCGAAGCTTCGCGACCTATTTCAATCGACCTTGGTTCGACTATCAGTTAGAAATAAGACAGAATACGGTGAAATTGTTGTACCCTTATCCTCGTACATACTAGGGTAAGTATAGAACTGATGAGCTATTCATCGCATCATATGTGCAATATCACGGCACATTGCACTCGAAGCCTCGACATCATAAGAAAATTATTCGGCAAGAAATATTCACTTTAGTTAGCTTTAAACCTAGCTTCTCATTAAATGACACCACCTTTTTTTTCTATCCCCCACCGCTATTCCATTTAGCCCCAAAACAAACAAAGCTACGTTCATATATCTACGAGATGAATTTACCACGTGACTATCTGGGCGTCATACAGAGACATAAACTCGATTTTTGTATGCTTAGAATTACACCTAGAACCTAGTCCTAAATAAACAAAATTTGCTAAAGCATGTGGTTCGCAAGTTACTTCACAGGGCATTCAGTGGAGACAAGAAAATTCCACAATTTCATAATATCCAGGTTATGCTACGCTGCACTCTAGGTCTCTTCGATGGTGGCGTCTCCAACCTCCCGACTACTTGGCGGGCGCACACACATCATGCATTCGTTCAACCTCCAGTTCATTACTAACGGTCCGAGGACGTCCCAATCACCGCCCATCGGATTCTCGACGTTCGCAATCTGAACCTGTCTCGAACCTATGAAGCATCGAGGAGCGACAAATATCACCCTTTCCCAAATAATCCTTTCACGCCGTGGAAAAATTCATCTGCTTGCAGAGCCACAACATAACAAATCGCAAGCAGTTCAAAGAGATGGACAAGCACAGAGCAATGTTAAACATTGCTACGGCGAACACTGACTGCGTTTAACTGCTGTTTAATTAAGGGGTTTTGCGTGACGTAACCACGCTCTTACGATGAGACACTCCGTAGTGGGAGACACTGGATTAGTTTTGACCACTTGGGGTTCTGTAATGTGCGCCTACATCTAAGTAGGTAAGTTCTTGCTGCATTTCGGCCACATCCAAATGCAGCCGCCGTGGCCGGGATTTGATCCCACGACCTCGTGCTTAGCAGCGGAACACCAAAGCAACTAAGCAACCAGGGCGGGAGATTGAGTTTTGCCAGTTATGCGAACGCGTGCATAGCACTGGAGGCTTCTAAACCGCAAATTTATTTGCCAGCTACTCGGAGTTTGCTGTCGTCGAATACTTTCACCACTCAGGGCTCAGAATTTCTGAGCCCAAGGACCCCGCCTCCTAATAAAAGCGGCAGAACCCATCTCACGATTATTGTCGACGGTAATGCGCTTAGCATTATTCAATATAGTGACAACGTAACTGACACCCTCGAAGCGAGTTATGTATGAGGCGTGTACACTAAAACAAGCAGGAGTGCACACCAGTTTCATTTCTTTCAGTGGCTGTGCTCACATTTGACAAAGGGCTACGCCTACCCGACGAGGACAAATCAAATAATCAGCACAATGAAGGCTGGTGTTATATTATTATATCGTGTTATATGGTGGTGTTATGGTGTTATGGTGTTATATTATTATATTATGGTATTATTATTATATCGCGTGATCAAATGCCGGCCGCGGCAGCTGCAATTAGATGGGGGCGAAACGCAAGAACACACGTGTACTTACATTTAGGTACACCTTAACGAACTCCGGGTTGTCCAAATTATTTCGCAGTTCCCCACTATGGCGTGCCTCATAATAAGGTAGTGGTTATGCCACAGAAAACACCATAATTTTTCTTGATCCTGTCCTTTATCGTCCCCTAGATAGTGTTGTTGCTTATAAAATATGAACGACCACCAACTCGCCAATGTTTCCCTACAATTTCTGTGATCACTCTCAGGTCAGAATGCCGCAGCTGGTGCTTTTCATATGCGCATTTTTTCTTTTAATATGTCAGATAGTTTTGACACAGTAGTGGCCACTATGTCGTTGCTATTGGATTGCAAGTGCAAGACAGTGCGTAGTGCTTTAAGGGACTTACAACCAATTTCATGATACCAATTTTTTTATTAGTGCAATGGGAAAAGGTTACTCGTCAGAGCGCCTAATCGTGAAGTCGTTACGCTAAAAACGCGGTGGAACATTTCTTTGCTAAATCTTTATCATGTACTGCAAGCATGTTGTCGTTCACTGGAAGCATTTTGAGAACTGTGATACTTAAGCGCGATAGCGAAGATACGCCGCCGCCTTTGGCGGGAAGCAGACGCCCAGTGCGGCCGTAGCTCTGGAAAATCATTACGCTTATCAAGCCAATGTGCCTGTGATTCACCTTTTTCAAAGTGTTGCATAATTTTTACAATAGCTACGTGTTTTCATGGTTTTCTGTCCAACTGTTATAGTCAATAAACAATGTTTTTCAGCCAAGTTACGTTCTCAAAAGCGAAACGACGCTTTTACACGTGATACGCTGTTCAGCATATTGCGTAGCCACGCGTGTGCTAATACTATAGTGCTGCCACCCATTTGCGGCGCAGCTAGTCGATGGCATGTTGTATCTCACGGGGAGTGTGCCGCTCATTAGTGTCGACTTTCTTTACTTCCCTACTAACTGCAATTTTAAGCAATAAGTATGCTGTACTTAATAACAGTCGACTTACGTACAGCAATCGCATATACTACATACGAAGTTACAAGTTTTGACCGCCAGGCCGCGCCACTACAGGTTTTTAAGGCTAACGTATTTCAGTTTAAAGCCATAATTCCTTCTTAAGTCATGAACCACGTGCTGGTTTCTATCACTATAAATAATGGGCATCTCATTTCCATAAACGTCCCACATCACATTCTGGGCAGTTGTCAGACTCTTTAAGAGTAATGAAAAAATATTTATTTTGAGAACCGGGAAGGAAGGAAGGAAGGAAGGAAAGAAACTTTATTTCAAAAGGAAATGTAGGCGAGCGTGGTTGGGCCCTTAGTCCAGGGCTCCACTGGCGCGAGCGGCTCGCTGGGCTTGGTCCAGGAGAGCCATTTGGCTCTCCTTTCCCTCGTCCGCAAGCCATGCCTCCCACTGCCTATTTAACATAAGTGGATGTGCAGTTATGTATGGGCTATTCATATGTGAAGGCCTTCCCAGACACTCCCATGTGATATGTTGTAGTGTGGGTTTATTAGAACACCATGGACAGACGTCCAGAAACCCAGTTGGGTTTATTTTACTGAGTTGATGCAGGTTGGGGAAGCTGTTTGTTTGAATGCGTCGCCAGTCCCTACTCTGCTGTCTGTTAAAGACTTTGTGTGGATGACCGTACTCTCTGCGTTCCTCCCGCTGTTGTAGAAGAATGTCACGAGAGCTTGGAACGAGTCCCGCGCTCGGCTCGGCCGCAGCTCGGTTGTTGAATCCTCGAGCTATACGGTCTGCCGCAACGTTGCCCTCCAAGCCCTCGTGAGCCGGGCACCAAATAATGTCGTGGTGTTCTGTCAGGGTTTGTCCCAGAATTCTACGTACCATTTTGGGCACCGTTCGTTTGAGAAACAGGCGACACGCTGTCTGCGAGCCGGAGAGTATGACTGCCGATTCGTTTCTGTGTTCCGCGTCTGCAATGGCCACGGCTATTGCAGCCGCTTCGGCCGCACACATGGACCGAGTTATGACTGTGGCCATTATGACGCGTTGTTTTTGAGTGACTGCTAGCGTGTGAGTCTCTCTACTAGCTCTGCTAGCGTCTGTGTAGTACGCGGTAGAACCTTTCCCAAAACGATTCCGCAAGGTTGCCGCTCATGCTCGTCTTCTACCTGCATGGTACGTTGGGTGCATATTCTTTGGTATCGGTGCCACCGTGATATGAGATCTCGTGTCCCTGTCCAGTAACACTGTATCCTCGTCGCAGTACAGCGGTCGTGGCGTGAAGGCTAGCTTTTCTAGAACTGCACGTCCCTAGTTCGTTGAGCAGAGCCGCTCTCTTTGAGCTATGAGGAACGCGCTAACGTATTCCTCAAAGGTGTTGCAGATGCCCAGTTTCTCAACTTTATCGTTGGAAGCATTTTCGGGGAGGCTAAGCGCTGCCTTGAAGGCTTTCCTTATAATTGTATTAGCTTGTTTCATCTTTAGGTTTGTGAGCGCTTGGTACGGGAGTGCGTACGTGACCCTGCTAATTATAAAGGCGTGGACCAGACTGATCATTTCTACTTCAGTTAGCCCATCTTTACTGCTGGATATCCTTCGTATCATACTGGCTACGTTCCCTGCTGTTGCTCTCAACGTGTGTGGTGCCTCCGTTCTGTTTACGCACATTCCCAGAATACGCAGTATTTTCACCTCCCTAATGGGACGTTCATCCAGATGTATCGTTATTGGTACAAAATTGTTTTTCCTCGCGTATTTAGGCCTGATTCTGATCAGTTCGGTCTTCTCAGGGGAACATTTCATCCCTGCTCCGTCCGTGAAAGCCATTATCTTGTTCACTGCTCTCTGGAGTGTGTCCTGTTTTTCCGCATACGACCCTCTTCGTGCCCAAAGGGTTGTGTCGTCCGCGTAAATAGCGACGCCTAAATCTGGGTCCTGCTGTAGTTCGATGGCGAGCTTACGCATGCCCACATTGAAGAGGATAGGAGAAAGTATAGCTCCTTGAGGGGTGCCTCTGTTCGGGAGGTCGAAAGTGTCGGACCTAGTCGATCCCAAACCTATTGTCGCGGTTTGGTGCGTCAGGAAGGACCTAACGTACGCGTATATGCGGCGGCCACAGTTTATGGACTCCAGGCCTTCCATGATCGAGTCATGGGAGATTGTATCAAAAACTTGCTTGATATCGAGCGCCAGTATAAAATTGTCACTCGAGCCTCTGATCGGGTGCAGGACATCGCACTTCAGAAGGATTAACACGTCCTGAGCTGATACGTGTGGCCTGAAGCCGAACATGTTGCTGGGTAGTAGGTTTTACGTCTCTACATAGTTGGACAGACTGGTTAAAATCACGTTTTCAAACAACTTTTCCACGCATAATGTCAGCGAAATCGGTCTTAGGTTCTGGATATCCCTGGATTTACCCGGCTTGGGTATTAGGGTGATATTAGGCTCTTTCCATTCTATTGGGAGTTCTCCGCCCTCACTCCAGACTTTCGCATTAAAGAAGTCCATGATTTGTGTTAGGGCTGCGTCACTGAGGTTTCGGATCATGGCATTGGTAATCTGATCATTTCCTGGAGCCATTTTTTCCGAAAAGATTGGGCTGCCGCGTATATTTCTTCCAAGGTTATGGGTGAGTCTAAATCGGGTTGCTCTATTCCTTTGTATTCCGTGTGTAGCAGATCTGTAGTAAGGTGGTGCCCGACATATATCTACTTGATCGTGTTTATTAATTTGATGTCATCCCCTTTAAACTCGTTCTTTAGAGTTTTGAGTGTCCTGTTCGCCACTGTTTTTGTACCTCCGGGGTCCATCATGCTTCGCAAGACGTGCCATGTCCGCTTAGTGCTCAGTGTGCCTTTGAGCGAGTCAGTAAACTGTTTCCGACTGGTGTCACTCAAACGTTGCGCACACTCGTTAGCTTCCTGTGCTAGCTGGGCTATACGTATTTACAGCCTTCGGTTAAGCTTCTGTCTCCTCCAACGTTTGGTGAGGCTCCTTCTGGCATCCCACAAATGAAGTAGGTGCTTATCGACCGCCGGAGTTTCAGTGTTTGTTTCAATCTCTTTCTTTACCTACGCGTGTGTCCTTTTGATTTGTGCTGTCCATGTGCTGACGTCGGTCAGGTCTCCGTCAATGTCTAGCTCTTCGCGGAATTTCACCCAGTCTGAGATCTTGGCTTTCCCGATCACATTATCGTGGCCGCACTGAGCAATATACTCAAAATGAAATGCTCGCTGCCAAGATTTTCTCCTAGATTCGTCGATGTCGTGTTCCTTGCTGTGTTCGTGAATGTCAGATCTGGTGACGTGCCTTTTGAGACACTATTACCAATGCGTGTGGGGAGATCTGGCTGTGTAAGCTGGTATAGGTCGTACCTTTCCACTAGGTCCGCTAGCATTATCCCTTTGGGGTTCTCTTTGCAATAGCCCCAGTTATAGTGCTGTGCATTAAATTCTCCAAGAAATATAAGTTTGTCCTTTCGTTTTAGAAGGCCCAATGAGTGCAGTAGTATATTCTCGAAGCTGGCCTGTTTCTCTCTGGGAGGGCTATAAACATTGATTATTACCGTTTTAGGTCGGCAGCGCTTTCGAGGCCAGACCATGATTACGTGATGTTGGGTAGGCTCGTTCCCTGCATAGCTAATACTCAGTGCCAACGTCCTTCATTGCGAAGGCAGCAATTTGTGGGTACTCTGGGGTCTTGCAGCACACGTAGCCCTTCAGATTTACTTGGTGCTTGCCTACCTCCTGTATGCATATAACATCGGGGGGGACTGGAGACGATTCAATGAATTTTGTGAAATTGGCGAGCTTTTTCCGCAGTGAGCAGCAATTCCACTGCCAAATTTCCACTTGTTCGGTCTGTTTACTATTACTCTGTCTAGCCATGATTGGTGCTCTCGTAACCCGGCCCTACTTCTTTCGTTTGTCTGGTGGAAGAGCCCGGGCTTGCACTAGTTCTCTTGCGAGGGTTCTGCGTCTTAGGTCGCTAATGGCGCGTTCCATCTGTCCTAGTTTGGCAAAGACAAGCTGCATCTGCTGTGCGAGGTAGGCTAGCGACACTGTTTGCGGTTGCTGCGTTGTCAAGGGCTGCACAACGGGTGCGTTCGCTGGGCCTGGCGTGTTGCTCGATTGTTTTACAAGTAGTGCCTCGAGGCGTGCTATCCTAGACTTAACCTCCTCTAATTCTGTTTTGAGTTGTCTGTTCTCGTCTACTACCCTTCTGTATTCAGGGTGTTGCGTGATCGGTGGTGTAACAGATGTATGTTTGGCAGTGGGAGCTACGATTTGCGCCCAGCTTACTTGATTCGCCTGTGGCTTGCTTTGTGCCAGGGATGGCCCGGGTGACTTGCTTCTCGGATGGGCTTTCGCCTTCGTGTTCTCCTGTGTGGTTGGTCTTGGCCTCGACGGGGACCTTCGGCGCTGCTGCCCTGATTGTCCATGCTCTGAGCGGTTGCTCGATGGCGTGCGGGTTCTTGAGCGGCTTCTGTTGGCCGCACCTCGTCCGCACGCCCATTCCGATTCTTCGTCCTCCGAGGAGAACCAGTGAGGTGCCGGCTTGTGTGGTTTCTTGGGTGATTTCGCTGCCTGGTTTCGTACAGGCTTGAGGCGTTTTGGGCAACTGCGGTCTCCAGTTAGATGGTCCCCAGAGCAAATTGCGCATGTTGGAGTACAGTTGTGAGTTACTTCTGGGTTGCGCACTCCGCAGGTACGGCACGTGGGCATATCTGGTTGCGGGCACACGTCGGTGCGGTGGCCAACTTCCCCACACGCTCGGCAGAATTGGACCGTGTTGCGAAAAGGAATACACTCCTCACCTCCTCTGTAGTAAATGTATCTCGGTAGGACGTCTCCGACGAAAGTAAGGAGAGCACTCTGAGAGTCTCCCAACATCCGGGCCTCTACCAGCTCTACGCCCTGGGGGCGAAAACGGATGCTCGCTTTGAGAGTCTCAGACGGAGTGCGCGGCTCTATACCGTGGATAACACCTCTCCTGGTTCCTTCGCCTGGCGTGACGTAGACATTGACTAGGTGTGGTCTTCCGTTGATCTTCGAAGACGTGACACCGCTCATCGTCATTGTGACGGTCGCGTCCACGCTAGTGCTATGTTGGAGCCCGACCATATGCGGAGAATGAACTGGTCCCACTTGATTTTTCCTTGACAGGTCTCCACTATTGCGTCGAAAAGCACTTGGGTGGTCACATTCCTCAGTGGCAGTACCTAGTGAGGTCGAAAGACCACTTTCAGGTCGTCCTTGGGTAGCGGTGGGCACCTGCTTTTCATGGGCCGACCCCGGCGTTTTGGCTGGTTGTCCGCTGTATGCTTGCTGTCCGCGGAGAAGTTCCCTCCTCGCCGTAAGTTCCGTTCCTTTGCCTGTTTCTTCCGTGCTCTGAGCCATTGGGATATCTGCCAACCCTCCTCTGCGCGGTCAGTCTCCGTTTAGGTGGGAAAATGCGCGTTGGCGTGCGCGGACGCCATGGTGCAATTCCCGGCCGGTCGTTCGTCCCGGTTTTGGGTGGCAAAGTCCATAATCTCTTCGCTCAAACCCAGTGCTGTTGTTTAGCCATCGGATGCGATTCCGTAGTCGATGTCATGGTCGTCACAGTAACTGCGGCAAGTCGTGGTTGGCGTCTTCGGGCGCCCATCTTCCGGTGTCGCCGCCGCTCCCCTACTCGATATGGCGGAAGCTTCACATGGGCGAAGTGACAAGTGGCCGTCAAATCGTGAAAAATGGTCCGAGTTCGGTGAGAGTTGTGTCCGCCGATACCGGAGCACTTCCCCTTCAGGCGGGTGACAATTTCCGGACGGTTTCAGGGGATGAACCACCCGAAAATGTAGATCATGCGGAGGTCAATGTGCACGCGTCTGCACTGGTCGGCGTCCATAGGCGTTCTCTGAGAAGCGGGAAATGTAGAGCAGCTTAGGGTCTCTAGCAGATGGTATATCATTTTACTCGTATAGTCGGGTGGTGTACTCCTTTGCCGTCGTGAAATTCCGATGTCACACGGAATAATCTCTGATGAAACGAAACGACAAAGCCAACGTGACGACCACTAGCACTCATATAGCATTCTTTCTTTCCGTGTGTGTGTGTGTGTGCGTGCGTGCGTGCGTGCGTGCGTGCGTGCGTGCGTGTGTGCGTGTGTGTGTGTGTGTGTGTGTGTGTTGTGTGTGTGTGTGTGTGTGTGTTGTGTGTGTGTGGGGGGGGGGGGGGGAGTTGGGAAGTCATCATCCAAATGCCGGGCAGAAATTCAGCGATTGGTCCGTCACGTTGAAGGGTTTCTTGCCCTTGTGACGATTGAAAACACGGAAAAGAAAAAAAAAAGCACCTTGCTTGAAGAGGGAAGAAGAAGAAGCGCTGAGCAGTGCGCTGAGCAGAGCGCTAAGCATCGGCTCCGTTTTTTTTTTTTTTTCATGATCCGCTCGCCAATTTTGAGAGTACAACGAAAAGAAGCATACCACTGTATCCACGACGCGACGGCGAATCGAGTGAAACCAAGATTCGAGGTGGGGCTCGTATTTTCACAATTTTACGGAACCTTTTCTACTCCTAGACGCCGACTTGAGCTTAGCGGAGCTAAGCTTAGTGAGGAGTAGGGCCTTTGTTGGGCCTAGTAAGCCCACCTGCCCGCAGGCATGGCGGATACAAGCATGGAAGATGAAGGTTTTACTGGATATGAAGGAAACAACGCTCAGGACGACTTAGGCTGGCAAGTTGTGATCACGAGCTAGCACAAAGGCTGTGGATGAGTAGAACACATTGTCATGCAGTCAGCGACAGCATGGCGTCAAGAAAGCCGCCGTCGGTGGAATGGTTAAGAATCGGATTATCAAAGCTTCGGGGATGCCTCAAGTGCCTGAGGAGCACAGGAAGATCATTATACGGCCTCGAGGTGGGCTCAATTTGAACAAGGTGAGCACCACCACGATTGGTTCTGCAGTCATCGAGGCGTCCGGCCTAACGGTAGAGGAGGCCCGTGAGGATGTTGTCTGCCCAAACTTCACTCAAGATATCATCGCAGTCAGCACACCTAAGCCCGAACATGCTCCGAAGTACGTTAGAATCAAGTCTTTCAAGATTATGGAAGCGGAATACAAGGTAAATGCATACGAAGCGGCACCACATGCCACACGTAAAGGCGTCTTCCGAAGAGTGGACATCAGAGACTCCCAAGCTATGATAACAATAAATATCGTGCATGACTTGAACCCGCTTGCGCTGGCTGCTAAGCGCATCAAGACGTCGGGATCGGTCATTGTACTTTTCAATGGACTCAAACTGCCCAATTGTCTCAGATATGGATCCACACTAGTGAGATGCTACCTTTACAGGAAGCAATTCGACGTCTGCTTCACCTGCCGAAGGGTCGGGCACCGCTCTGATGTGTGTCCAACAGCTGACTTTCTTCAATGCATGGGGTGTGGAACTCGCAACCCAGGAGATGAACATGTGTGTGTACCTAGGTGTAAATATTGTAAAGGCGATCACCCTACCGGCGACAAGTTTTGTAAGAAAAGATTTCAAGTCCCTTACGTCGTACGACTCCGTCGAAGAGAACGCAACAGGACTCGGTCGTCAACAAGAGCGCAGTCGGAGGCGTGACAGCTGGCGCCCAACCATCGCCCCGAGGACAGGGAGCATTCACGCTCCAGGAGTCACACCAGATGCACGCATCGTTCACTATCCAGGGAGAGAAGGCGCTCCAAGTCAAGGGAAGCGTAGGTGCGCTTCGTGCAAAGGGACTCAATACCTGGCGAGAAGACGACGCCAGGAACCAGCTGGGCTGACAAAGTGAAAGGTATGGCGAGGGTTGCTGGGGTCGCCTCGACGGCTGTTGCTGATGACAATCATGCCAGATTAGAGCAATTAATTAAAGAAGTAACTTCTTTAAGAAAAGCTAATGAACAATTGACCAGGCAGGTAGTAGAGCTTTCTAAAAAAGAGAAGTCAAGCCTTGCTAGAGTAGAGATAGATAGACCTGTAAGCAAAAGCAACGATCCAGGGGAATCCAGCTCCCCTGCCCCTAAAACAAGAGTGGTGAGTTCCCACGATGATTCAGTCTTCTCAGCTCTCAGTGAAATAAAAGAGGCAAATAAAGTGATAAGAGAGACAGTGGAAACGACCAACTTTAAAGTGGAAAAATCGTGGAAGGGGAGGCTAACGGCGGAGAAAAGACTTAGGAAAATGGAGGCGCGAGGGGATGACGACGATGAGTATCTGCCATCGGAGGCGGAAAGTATAATGTCCATTCCTGGATTGTGGGGGGCCATCACAAAGAGGAAAATAGCAGGTAACAGAAAGGCAGCCTCAACTGATAAGAATGAACAGTAATCATGGATTTAACGTGTGGCAATGGAATTGTCGTGGATTTCAACACAAAAAAGCAGCACGGCAACAGGTGATCAAGTCATCTGAGGCCAGGCCAAAGGTAATTACGTTGATAAATTCTCAAGCCTTGTTGCAGCAAGTTGAGGATGCAAAACACGTTTAACCTACATTGCTTAATTTTATAGTTAGACTAGTAAACCTTTGTTGCCAATAATTTTCTTCGCTCTGCTAGTCTCTTTGTGACTTGTCTCTTGTACATCAGAATTCCCAACAAGTACAGTGGCACTTGTGGCTCATTGCTCTCTTCTTGGCAATGCAGGGACCCAATTGCAAGAAAGAAACTTGCCACAAGGAATGGTTGATAACCAATCTGTAGATGCAAGTATGTGCCAGAGAGGTTATTTCAGTAGAATCAATCATTATCCAGTTACCTCAAGCTACCAATGTATTGAAATTGTGCTCTTCAGGTGAGCAGATAGAGCAGGAATGGCCACTAAACACACTTCATCAATACTGTGCAGAGAGGAGCTCGCACCTTCTGAGAAATATAACTTCTTTTTTTCAGTAAGACGATTTCCTTAAAATGTTCTTAAACCCTGCTAAATTTTAATGCCGTTTACTTAGAATCCAGGTAATTATTTCATTTTTCAGACTTACAGTGGCACGTAATACGGTTGTTGAAAGGGCTTCGCTTCATGTTGGAACAACAAACAGACACGCTGAACAAGTTGTACGATATACAATGTGTCTAGTCAGCGAATGCGCAGACCTCTTAGACCAACCATTGAGCATCCTTGAAGAAACACAAGAGTTATATGATAAGCTCGATTTCTAGTAGTTAAAAATCCTGTTTGCTTTTCATCGGTACATCGAACTCATAAAGATTGTTCTGTAATAAAACTCATGAATGAAACTGGCCTAACATTTCAATTTTGCTATATCAAGAATATGCGAAGTACTTGTCCTACTTCGCTAACTTGCTTTATAACTTAATGCTCTTTCATATTATAAAACATTCAGATCATCTAAAATTGTCTTTGTCGGGACAAACTTATTAAATGTGTACACAAGTTCGTGAGTTGGCACAGCTCGCTGGCAAAAATGCCCACGGGGGCAACAAGAAGAATCTTGTCATACTGCATCAAGGACGAGGTTCGGGCACAACTTTCGTGGAAGGGTCGAAAAAAAACCTCAGCTTGTCCAACTTGAGAATTCCTAAAGCCATAAAATGTGTGCTGCACATGACATCTTACTTTTGTGTTTTACGCACAATTAGTTTCCCTCAGGAAAAACGAAAACATGCTAATCATTGTGATTTTTGCCACTTACCTTATGAAATGTCTGTTCTTGTTGTGCGGCCTGTTTATTTATTTTGCAAGCTGGTAGTGTCAGTTAACGCCTTTGCGTTACAGAAAAATGACAAACACTTAAGGCAAAAAGGGGAACTACATAGTAGGAGAAAGAAACGAGTTTGTAGATTGGAAAAAAAGGAACGCTGGTAAACATTGGAAAAATACATACGATCTCAAGGGAATACAAGGCAAAACAACGTCGAAAAACGATACAACCGAGAATACAATACAAAGTCGTACAACATAGTCAAGTGAACATGTGAAGTTCTAAAATTTCACGAAATTTGGCAGGATCTTTTAATGAAGCAATATTATTTGGAAGGCTATTCCATAGTGCGGTGGTGCGCAGAAATGTTGAGTTATTGAATGGCTATATGCGGCGAAAAATGCGCCTGAAACTGAGATGGTTATGAAATCAAATAGATGTGCGAGAAGGAATTTCGAGCGACAAATGGCGGGGCCGTGAGTTATAGTAGAATATATAAAAGAGGCATAGAAGTGCAACAGAGCGGCGGGAATGGAAATGCGGAAAAGGAACATCGTGTTTAACTTGGGTAATGCTAGATTGACGACTGTAATTAGAAGTTATAATGTGGGCAGCACGATTTTGGATGGATTCCAATTTTTCTGTTAGGTATCGTATGAGGAGACTACATCGATGAATCATATTCTAGTTGAGGGGATACAAAAGCTTGGGAGGCCTGTTGACGGATGGTAGATGGGGAAAGGTGCAGATGACGACGTAAAAAGCTTTCGCAGCCTTCACACGCTCCGGCGCATCTCGCGACGGTGCGTGTGCAGGCTGCGAAGGCGTCATGCGGCAACCGGACTCCTCTCTCGCATTTCTTTCTGTGAACGCTGTGCCATCTAGTGGCGCTGCCGATAAATCCGCGCGTTGCCTCCGAGACGAGAAGTGCGGCGCCCGGCGCGTGCCAACGCTCATGATTGTTCTCTCACTGGCCGTACAGCCAGTGGCGCATGCTCAATGACGCAAGCGCGCCAGTGCCTCATGGAAGAGTGGTGCACACCCAGTGCATGTATCAGCATATCAGTGTATCATCGGCCTTCATTAAAAGGCGGCACGAACACAGCGTACATATGGCGCAGCTTCTTAATGTGTCGGGTTGCTGTTCTTGAGGAATTCTTGTGACTCGGGTACACCTAGCATCGGAGAAATTTAAGGGATCTTTTTCGTCATTAGAGATCGGCCTATCCGCAGTGGCGCATACTGTTACGATCGGCCAGCGTAGTTAGTGACTTTCTAGACTCCTGCACCACTGCGACGAATCGTTCCGCAAAGCTTACAATGCTTCCGGGAGAGATCGTGATGAAGAAGACAAACACCACGAACTAAAGATCATACACACCATCACTGACAGCTGCAGCATTGTGATCGTTTCACGAAAGACGACGCTGATGTTATGGGTCACAGAGCTCAGCGACGTAACTGTACTAGCTGCTTGATCCAGAAATTAAACCTCACTTTAATTACAATTGTCCCAAACTTAAGATGCGTGATATAAAATTATGGAGTGCTGTTTTGTGCAATGTTAGCGCTAGAATTCTGAAGTCCTTTTTAAGATGAGCTATGCTGCTGTGGACTTTACTGCCTCAAAATAAATTCAAGTTGTGCCGACTACTTGGGTCACCGAGAGGCTGTGCTTCTGGCCGCCAAATGTAAAAATGGAAGAAGTTGGGAAAATGGCAAAGAAGCAGCATCCACTGAAGTCATGGTGGAAGTAGTTCAAATTGCTGCGAAAGGGTTGATTTGGTAATTGCATTTCAGTCTCCTTACGTCTAAAGCCAGGTGTGTTTATATAGGTCACATTTTGCACCCCTTTATTCTTTTACCTATGAACATGCCTGGAAAAAGCTAAATGATGGTCGCTTCCGTACAGACCTGACCAGTTAAACTTAACTTACCTCACAGAAGAGGCGCAGACGCCCACCAGCAGCCTGGAGCAACTCTCAGAGGGAAGAAGAGGAGGACGAAAGTGCCACAGGACAGCAAGGACTGCCATCAATTCGAAATTAATTTTCACCTGGTATTGTTAAATGCACTTGCCATTACTTTTGAAGATGCAGTTGTGCTTTATGTTGCATTGTGGGCGTAGCCATTTAGCCTTGCAAGCACTCCGTTGGTCCTTGAGGCCAGTTTTTTCTCAATCCACTGACATTACAATCGGCCACCACCTTTGTTTCATCTGCATTAAATATTTGCGTACCAGCCATGAAAAACTGTTTGTTTGAAGAGGAGCAGGTTGCCAGCTGCATTCGGAACTACTCTCTTCTTGGTAATGCTCATGTCCCATTACCAATAGTACATTTAAATTTAGAATCCACATTTCCAAACAGTAAAATTCAGAGTAAGTGCGAGTGCGTATGTTAGTAATAATCCATTGTGAAGGTCGCACCGCACATTTGAAACACACAAGAAGGGCGAATAAGGACGAAGCGCGTCGTGATTCTCGTTATTCGCCACGTTTTTCAAAAGTGCGCTGCAAACATCTTTGTATCACGGTGACATAGATGCAAACATGCAACGCGGTCTGATAATTCCGCTTTGAATGTCTGGCTAGCACACGTTTTCAACAAGTGTGAACAAGGTGCTCGCCTTCCATATGCATTGAAATCATACTAGTGGCAATGTGTTTACAGGCTCTGCCAATTTGGCTTTTACTAACTCGCTTGAAATGGTTGTCATGGAGTATGGCGGGAAAATAATTCTAAAGTATGTGGGATTGTAGCGGACTTCTTCAAAGGAAATTCGTTCAGTAAAAGTCAACTGCGGAAATAAAGCTTTTAAGGTCAGTATAAATGGTGGAACATTCTTAAGTTTCTTTAATATAGGAGTATACTTATCTCCACGGCAAGTCCATAAGTGTGATTTATGCTCACAGGCATCAGTGTGTATAGGAACCGAGGTTAGTTGCACTACACCAATGTGTTGTGCTAGACCTTAAGGGAAAGCTACGGGGGTGGGGGTCCTACACTTGTGGCATTGCGTATAGAAGGCGTAGCTTGACATCACTTTTTATTTCTTGAAACAGGTACTAAGGTATATCAGCGTTCACGTGCCATGGTTTTGCGTTCGACAAGACGCAGAAGAGAAATGCAAGAAAATAATAAATTTATCTCTCAGCGGAGTATTTTGTTTCATTGTTCTATTTGGCTCATTCTTCTATTTGGCTCAGAAAATCTCATTTTTCGCCTTTTCCCTTGTCTAAAATAAAGAGAATGCCAATGTGAGATATGTTTTATGTACGCTTTTGAGCGCCGTTTGCCACGTTTCGTTTCCCTTCACTGCCGCAGAAAGTCATCAGGGAGTATAGGAACCACCACTGGAACCACCAACAAGGGCATTTGATTCTGGTGCTGTGCAAATGACAAGCACCGTCAACAGCATTTCGCGACGTAGACTAGTAGGTAACCGTGACAGGTTCTATGAACGATTGCATATATATAGGGTACGAATTTTTCTGCTATATATCAGTAATAAATATGAGTTCTCTGAGGAGCAATGCAGATGAACGTGCGACAGGCAAGTCACCATTATTTTTTTGTGCCTGTTTTTAAGGGTTGTAATGCTTTACTGATTGGCTGAATAAATAAATGATTAGCATCGCCTGCGGAAAACATCGTCATGGGACTGCACTGTTTTTATACTTAATTCTTGAGAAATCTTCTACCAGATTTCAAAAACTATGGTTCACTTAAGGGCACCTCAAATGCCTGAATTGCTTTGGGCAGACGACCAGCTGAAATGCAGCCCATGTAAAATATGTTTTCAGTGATTAAGAAACTAAGAAGACCGACGAAATAGTAGGGCCATTAACATTGAAAGATGGTAGCATAAAGAAGTGCAAACTGTAGCAAGTCAATTTTCAGAAGTAGAAGGTTTCGTTTTTCATTTTGATCCTGATGCTGCACGAATGACATGCACCGTCGACAGCGTTTCGCGACTTAGACTAGCAGATGACCTTCACATGTTCCATGAACGACTGCATACATAGGGAAACGTGTTTACATTTCTTGTCGCGTTGTACGTCTTTTACTGCTATATATCTGTAAGAAACATGCGTTGTGTGAGGAGACATGTAGGTGAAAGTACGAGTTGCATGTCAGCCACTACTTTTTTCCGCGGTTTTCTTAAGGGCTGTATTGTTTCAAAATATGAAGCGCCAACAGAGATAGCACCCTAAGAAAGTACAAAGCTCTGAAGCAACTAGCCCCACAGCGTGTTCTACTCTAATGATTTACTGTTTCGCTCACTAAAAAATGTATAACATCGCCTGCGGAAAACATCGTGATGGGACTGAACTGCTTTTAATCTTAATTCTTGAATAATGTTCTGTCAAATTTCAAAACATTATGGTTGATTAAAGGGCACCTCAAATGCCTGCAATGCTAGTTGGGCAGACGACCAGCTGAAATGTAGCCGATGTAAAAAATGCTTGCAGTGATTACGTAAAAAATTAAAGACACAGAGGAAATATTAGGAACATTAACAATGAAAGATTGTAGCATAAAGAAGTGCAAACTGTAGCAAGTAAAATTTCTGAAGTTTGAACGTTCCTCTTTTCATTTTATTTGAACGACGAGACCTGGTTTTGTTACCAGTAATGTAAATGAAAAAAAAAAACTTATTATCCCTGCAAAATAGCGTTATTGCCACGAATTTATTTATTGTAGTCTCCTTGAATAAGAAGTGCGGCTAATTCTTCCACGCATTTAACTCGCCCTTGCAAAAAACAATGCAAGCGAGACAGCAAGTTTACGCACCTAAATATTTCTGACGCCTTTCCGCTGACTAGGAAAGAAACGTTGCACTGGAAGCCACATGGCAACTGCATACATTATCTATCTCACCAGTTAACAAAGAAGCCCTTGTTTGACATTTCGAAGTATCTTTTTATTTTCATTATTAAAAGTACAGCGAGCGAGAAGCACGTGTGGTTCTGAGATCATTCGTTTTGTGGTGAAATCACAGCTGCCAGGCTGCAATTTCAAATCCGTCGGGAGTTTTGTCGTGACGTGTCGGCATACTTCACATTCGTGTTGACGCACTTGGCATATATTAAATAGAAACGATGCATGCTTAGATATTTATTTTACACCTTTCGAAATGCGGTTAAGCTGTCAGTGAGTAATGCGATTGAACTTGCCTGCGTGTTCATTTTCGAAAGTGCCTGGATGTCTTGATTTCAAGGGACGCACACAGAGTGTGCTTAAGACGTTTGCTGTGAAGGCATTGCCGGATATCACCGCCAAACTCCATGCTGCGTTCTTTCCTTCACTCGTGTGAAATCATATCCTAAGTTTCATTACAAAATCTGTTCGGCGGAAGTTCCTGATGACTCTGCTTACAAATATCTTGGAGTTTATTTTTGTACTAATCTTGCCTGGAGCTGTCACATGAAGAAGATATGCGCTAAAACTAACAGAGATTAAGGTTTTTAAGTCGTCATTTGCACCTTTCGCCCTCTACCATCCGTCAACAGGCCTCCCAAGCTTTTGTATCCCCTCAACTTGAATATCATTCATCGATGTGGTCTCCTCGTCAACAATACCTAATAGATAAATCGGAATCCATCGAAAATTGTGCTGCCCACTTTATAACTTCTAATTACAGTCGTCAATCTAGCATTACCCAAATTAATCCTTTTCCGCATTTCCATTCCCGCCGCTCTGTTTCCCTTCTATGCCTCTTTTATATATTCTACTATAACTCACGGTACCGCCGTTTGTCGCTTGAAATTCCTTCTCGCACATCTACTCGATTTCATAACCGTCTCAGTTTGAGGCGCATTTTTGGCCGCATACAGTCATTCAATAACTCTACATTTCTGCGCACCACCGCACTATGGAATAGCCTTCCAAATAATATTGCTTCATTAAAAGATCCTGCCAAATTTCGTGCAATTTTAGAACTTCACATGTTCACTTGACTATGTTGTACGACTTTGTATTGTATTCTCCTTTGTATCGTTTTTCGACGTTGTTTCGCATTGTATTCCCTTGACATCGTAGGTATTTGTCCAATGTTTACCAGTGTTCATTTTTTTTTTCAATGTACAAAGTATTTTTTTTTCCTACTATGTAGCTCCCTTTTTGCCTTAAGTATTTGTCATTTTTGTGTAACGCCCCCACCCCTACCCACTGCTCCTCCGAGGCTGTAGGGCAAACTCAATAAATACATACATTAATTAACCTCAACAATAACAGTTGTCTTGTTCAAAGTGCCAATTTTAGGAGTCAAACAGCCTATTGATCCTTCAAAATGTTTAGAAATTACTGCCTAGTGAAAGTCATTCAACTAATTATAATTTGTTATGTTGAATGGAGTCGAGTACTTCACTTTCACTTCCGTTAACAAATGATAATGAGGCATAGCATCAGCCGAAATGGTCAAGTGCTTTTTATTTTTCACTTTTGGCTGCTTTTTGAATCGCCTCCCACTGCCTTGCACTCAAAGGCTGCCTTCTGAACTGAAGCTTTAACTATGCCATTAGATCTTTCATGACAAACATTTATGTTCGAAACTTATAAAGCTAAGAAATTAAAGCTGTTATAAGCTGTACTTAGCTTATAAAGCTCAGTCTGGACCTCTAGAGTGTTACCGAATTGTTCCTTTTTAGCACGTACGCTTCTATGCTCTACCTTAAAATTTAAGCACACAAGTAAATTCCAGCACCCTGGCAGTGCTCAATTATGCAGCCCATAGCAAAGGCGATAACTGACACTACCAGCTTGCAAAATAAGTAAACAGGCCGCACTACAAAAACAGACATTCCATAGGGTAAGTGGCAAAAATCGGAATTATGAGCATGTTTTCGTTTTTCCTGAGGCCGGCTAATTGTGCGTAAAACACAAAAGTAAGATGTAATATACAGAACACCTTTTATTGCTTTAGCAATTCTCAAATTGGACAAGCTGAGGTTTTTTTTTTCGACCCATCCAGGAAAGCTGTGCCCGAACCTCGTCCGTGATGCAGTATGACATGATTCTGCTTGTTGACCCCGTGGGCATTTTTCCCACCGCGCTGTGCCAACTCACGAACTTGTGTAAAAATGTAATACTTTTTTCCCGACAAGCACAATTTTAGATGATCTGGATCTTTTAGAATATGAAAAAGCATTAAGTTATAAAGCAAGTTAGCAAAGTACGACAAGTACTTCGCATATACTTGATATTGCCAAAATTGAAATGTTTGACCAGTTTTATTCATGAGTTTTATTACAGAACAAGCATTATGAGTTCGAATTACCGAAGAAAAGCAAACAGGATTTTTAACTACCAGAAATCGAGCTTATCATATACCTCTTGTGTTTCTTCAAGGATGCTCAATGGTTGGCCTAAGAGATCTGCGCATTCGGTGACTGAACATATAGTATATCGAATAACTTGTTCAGGCTGTCTGCTTGTTGTTCCAGCATGAAGCGAAGCGCGTTCAACAACCGTATTACATGCCACTGTAAGTCTGAAAAATTAAATAATTACTTGCATTCTATGTTAACGGCATTAAAATTTAGCAATCTTTAAGAAAATTTTAAGGAAATCGTCTTACTTAAAACAGAAGTTATATTTCTCAGAAGGTGCGAGCTCCTCTCTGCACAGAATTGATGAGGTGTGTTTAGTGGCCATTCCTGCTCTATCTGCTCAGCTGAAGAGCACAATTTCAATAGATCGGTAGTTTGAGGTAACTGTATAATGACTCATTCAACTGACATGACCCATCTAGTACATACTTGCATCTACAGAGTGGTTATCAACCATTCCTTGTGGCGAGTTTCTCTCTTACAACTGGGTCCCTGCATTGCCAAGAAGAGAGCAATGAGCCACAAGTGCCACTGTACTTGTTGGAAATTCTGATGTACAAGAGACAAGTGACAAAGAGCCTAGCAGAGCGAAGAAAATTATTGGCAACAAAGTTTTACTAGTTTCATTATAAAATTAGGCAATGCAGGTTAAACGTGTTTTTCATCGTCCACTGGCTGCAACAATGCTTGAGAATTCATCAATACATTACTCATCAGAAGTTTTATGGCTGTATAGTTTAGGACTACAATAGGTCGATAAACTCATTTGACACAAAAAACAACAGATGAGCTTGTAAATTTTTATCTTTTAATCAGACAGCTGCATATGTTTAGCATAGCCGCTGTTCTTTGGTCTCCGTGGCCAAATGTGGCCTAATTCGTTGCTTCTCTCGAGGCTAGTTCTAGAAAGCAGTAGATGTAGTTCATTACACATTCTAGCAGCCATCCCCATCTTTCTCCGCCGCCTTTTATATATAGCACGCTCCGGCGCCTGTATCTCGCGCCACGAGCTACGAGGTTAAAAAAGGGAAGAACAATAAAAAAGGAGCTTCTGCTCCCGCCATCAGTCCGACCGGCTCTCAGGTCTCACGCAGGCTGACTCACACAATCGTGTAGTGCACCTAACCTCGGTCCCTATACATATCAATGCTGTGAGCATAAATCACACTTATGCACTGGCCGTAGAGATAAGTATACTCCTATAAAACCACACTTAAAAAGCTCCAGTCTTTATACTAAACTTCAAAGCTTCAGTACCGCAGTTCACTTTTACTGGCTGAACTTCCTTTGTAGAAATACGCTACATTTGCATGGATTTTACAATTCTATCCACGCTATGCTCCATTACAACCATTTCTGACGAGTTAATAAAAGCCAAATGGGCAGAGCCTGTAAATACATGGCAACTAGCATGGTTTAGAAGTGTATGGAAGGCAAACACCTCGTTCAGACTTGCGGAAAACATGTACTTGCCAGACAATAACAGCGAAATTATTAGAAAGCGTTCCATGTTTGCATATATTTTACCATGATCCAAAGCGACGATGGCCGCGCTCTGTTGAAAAACATAGGGAAGAAGGAGATGCATGAAGTGCTTCGTCCTGATTCGCCCTTCTTGTGCGTTTCAAATGTGCGCTGCCACCTTCACTATTATTACTGACATACCCACTCGCACTTATCTTGAATGTTACTGTCTGGAAGCGTGCTTTCTAAATTTAAATTTACTATTGATAACGGGACATGAGCATTACCAAGAACGGATTAGCTCCGAATGCAGCTAGCAACCTGCTCTTCTTCAAACGAACAGTTTTTCATGGCTGGTACGTAAATATTTTTTGCAGATGAAACAAATGAGGTGCTCGATTTTAACCCCAGCGGACTAAAAAACACTGGCCTCAAGCCTCAACTGAGTGCTTGCAAGGCTAAATAGCTACGTCCACCATGCAATACAAAGCACAGCTGCATCTTCCTAAGTAATGGTAAATGCATTTAACAATACCAGGTGAAAATTAATTTGGAATTGCTGACAGTCCTTGCTGTCCATTGGCCCTTTCTTCCTCCTCTTCTTCACTGTGAGAGTTGCTCCAGGCTGCTTATGGGCGTCTGCGCCTCTTCTGTCGGGTATGTTTACTTTAATTGGTCAGGTGCGTATGCAACTGACTGTCGTTTAGTTTTTCCAGGCATATTCATAGGTAACTGAATAAAAGAGTGCAAAATGTGACCTATATAAACACGACTTACTTAAGACGTAAACTGACTGAAATGCGCTTACTAAATGAACCCTATGGCAGCAATTTGAACTACTTCCACCATGACTACTGTGGATGCTGCTTCTTTGCCATTTTCCCAGCCTTTTCCACTTTTACATTTGGCTGCCAGAAGCACACCCTCTCGGTGACCCAAGTAGTCGGCACAACTTGAATTTCTTTTGAGGCAGTAAAGTCCACGCATAGCTGATCTGGAAAACTAATTCAGGATTCCAGCGCTAATACTGCACAAAACAGCACTTCATAATTTTCTATTACGCATTTTACCTTTGGGACAATAGTAATTAAAGTGAGGTTTACTTTCTGGATCAAGCGGCTAGTAGAGTTACGTCGCTGAGCGCTGTGACCCATAATTTCAGGGTCGTCTTTCGTAAAGTGATCACGATGCTAAAGCTGTCGATCATGGTGTGTATGATCTTCCGTTCGTGGTGATCGTCTTCTTCATCACAATCGCTCCCGGAAGAAGAAGCTTCTCTTTTTACGAGCCATGTTTTGAGGCAACAACAAGAGCAGCCATACTGGCGTCTCAAGCAGTAGCGACCACGAGCGGCTCAAGGCAATGCTTCAGCCATCCACTTGAAGACTGTGACGCCCAAGACGTCGGAAGTCATAGGGGAGGAGTTTAGTAGTTATATGCGATAATTCACCGAGTACGTGCGCTGGATAATGCTATAAGGTCCATGGAGTAATAAAATGTATAACATCGCCTGCGGAAAACATCGTGATTGGACTGAACTGTTTTTAATCTTAATTCTTGATTAATATTCTATCAGATTTCGAAATGTTATGGTTGATTAAAAAGCACCTCAAATGCCTGCAATGCTAGTTTGGCAGACGACCAGCTGAAATGTAGCCGATGTAAAAAATGCTTCCAGTGAATATTGGAATTTTTCTATCTAACTTATTCTGCCTAGGATTCTGGCCGCTAAGGGCGAGATCCTTCCCTTGCTAAAATTTTGTATGGCAGTTTTGCTGTCACTGATCACAAATTTCGCGTCCGTTCCAGCGCAAGCTAATGCGATCGCAATTTCCTCGGCAACTTCTATGTTGCGCCCACGCAGAGTGACAGCAGTCACGGGAATACCCCGGCCGCTGACGGCCGTTGCCACCGTAAAAGTGCCGCTACCTCCCACCCCATCTACATAGGGCACCTCATGTTCCGAAATATTACCGAATCTAATTTTTAATGCTTCGGCTCGTTTATGCCTCCTGTCTTTGCTATGTTCCGGGTGCATGTTCGTTGGCAGGGGGGGGGGGATAATCAGATTTTTTCTCACTTCCCTATCTACTTCCAGCTTTTGGGTGGGGCCTCTGTCCGGATGTATTCCAACTTTGGCCAATATGGCTCTTCCTGTCCTCGTGGTGGTCTCCGGCGCACGAAGCCGTCCCCGGCAACGAGGGGGCTCACGAGCTGGCTCGGTATCTCTACCGCCGAGCCGCTACGGGGCCCCTCGATGAACGAGGAAGTGGAGAACGCATGCTAAAATATGGGGAGATCACGCAGCATTATAGATTGGCTCGTAGACGGCATCCCCGCCAGACCCAAAATTAAACGAGAGACAAGCAGTCGCGTGGAGACGACTACAAACTTATACGTAGCCGCACCCAGTTATGGCGAACCACATGTTCCCCGAGGCCAGGAGCGATCGATGTAATCTTTGTAGGGCGAGAGGGACCCTCGACCACATAATCTGGGAATGTCCGTACTCTCCCGGGGGAACGCACAATATAGGTGGTAGAGACACCTGGGAGACCCTGCTGCGCAGCTCGGACTCTGAGCTCCAGCTCCGGCTCGTCCAACTGGCTGAAGAGGCTGCTGGGACCCAAGACCTCCCATCCTGCATCTGAGGCGGCGGCACTCGCCCCCTGAGCTGCGTGTCGGGGGGTGGGTAGATCACCTTACCCGTTGGACAATAAAGTTTATTCTTTCTATCTATCTCCATTCAAAAAGTAAAAAATTTAAAAAACAGACGAAATATTAGGGCCAGTAACAGTAAAAGATGGTAGCATAACAAAGTGCAAACTGTAGCAAGTCAATTTTCAGAAGTTTGAACGTTCCTCTTTTCATTTTATTTGAACGACGAGACGTGGTTTTGTTACCAGTAATGTAAATGAAAAAAAACCTTATTATCCCTGCAAAATACCGTTATTGCCACGAATTTATTTATTGTAGTCTCCTGGAATAAGAAGTGCGGCTAAATCTTCCACGCATTTAACTCGCCCTTGCAGAAAACAATGCAAGCGGGACAGCAAGTTTACGCACCCAAATATTTCTGACGCCTTTCCGCTGACTAGGCAAGAAACGTCGCACTGGAAGCCACATGGCAACTGCATACATTATCTGTCTCACCAGTTAACAAAGAAGCCCTTGTTTGACATTTCGAACTATCTTTTTATTTTCATTATTAAAAGTACAGCGAGCGAGAAGCACGTGTGGTTCTGAGATCATTGGTTTTGCGGTGAAATCCCAGCTGCCAGGCTGCAATTTCAAATCCGTCGGGAGTTTTGTCGTGACGTGTCGGCATACTTCACATTCGTGTTGACGCACTTGGCATATATTAAATAGAAACGAAGCATGCTTAGATATTTATTTTACACCTTTCGAAATACGGTTAAGCTGTCAGTGAGTTATGTCATTGAACTTGCCTGCGTCTTTATTTTCGAAAGTGCCTGGATGTCTTCATTTCAAGGGACTCACACAGAGTGTGCTTAACACGTTTGCTGTAAATGCATTGCCGGATATCACCGCCAAACTTGAAGCTACTCAAAGGTCGAAACTCCATAGCCTTTGGGAAGCGATAGTGCTAATGCCACGTTCTTGCGAATGCTTCAGCACGTTATTTTTCGTTAGTTCTTTTTACAGAGAAATATCGTTTGTTTCCCGCCTACAACATCTGGATTGCTGACGCACACGCTATTTCTGAGAAATGTGTTTGAGAAATGAGAATGCAAGGGGTGAGAACAAACTCTCCCCAAACAAGCTTCATGCACATGGGAAAGATGATGAAGGGAGGAATCTCACGGGTCAAGTTGAGAAGATTTCTATGAACGTATCACGAGATATTCTAGGCAGTTCAATGTGTGGGGAGACTAGACTTTCACGCGTCCCCTCATATTGTTTTTCCCTGCATGGCCCTCGCATATCCTGTAATCAAGCTGAGGCACGTGTCTCAATCGGTGTAGATGCGAATGAGTGCGAAAGATGGCGCAAATGTTGTGCCGCCAACACCAGCTAGCGTTGGGGTTACTAGGGCGCAAATGGGAGTAGCCTCTTCCTCACTTCCTTGGGGTCGGCAGAGGCGGGATCAGACACGCCTTTTAAAGTGCAGAACTCGCAACAGTTTCCAAGAGATCTCAAATATAGTAGCCGCGTCTGCCACCAAGCGACAACTAAATAACTGCCATAATCCGGTGAAAACAAATAATAGTAAAAATTGAAAGAATGCCGACAATGCCTCCTCATTAACAAGCTTTGTTTTTAAGCTGGAAACAGAAAACATAAACAGTTGTTAGAAACGATAGTGTAAACAGGCATTTACAGAAAGTTCGCAGGTGATTGCACCTGCAGTTGAAGTCCACGATACACAATCTTTTGCTGAGAGAGTGGGGGGTGGGAGTGGGGTGCAGTCACTGCGCACCGCACTTTTCGCGTCAGTTTTCACGCGAGGAGAGTAGAACGAGCATTGCACTATAATTTTGAATGCGAAGGCTTCCTTGTGAACCCCCCTGCGCCTCCCTTGCTGGCGCTGGCTGCCACCTGCATTGTGCCGCCTGTCGTACGTTCTCACCGGCTAACTCACATCAGCAGCGAGACAGCGGCGTCGTCATGGAGCAATGCCGCAAAGTAATTCATCCGCATCAGTGGAAGGTAGGCGGTAAGCTGGCCTGCGAATGCGGCACATTGGCGACTGGTGGAAGGGGCAAGGGTTCCGCGAAGAGACGGGAGTGAGGGCACCGAAGCATATGGCCGCATGTTGAGCATGCGTTGCGCCATCTGGCAATTATGTAGACGGTCGCATCTGCTACTCCAAGGGGATTTCCTGGAGTTCAGGTGTCAGAACAACGATCCGAATAAACTGCGATAATCAACATGCGGAGGCATGTTTGTGCGGTACGAGGAACGTGTTGCTTTGCTGCGGAAACCCGCAACTAAAGGTACTACCGTGGCTACTACGTGTGAGAAAACTAGGACACAATCTGGCAGGGCTGCATAGCTGTGTTAAAATTAGTTCTTTCAAGCAAAGCTGTTTAACGTCGGGTCTTAATATACACCTGCCTCTGTGCACAAGTCCTTGCGATTAGAACACGAAGGCGCCTAGACATATTTCGTCACCTGGCATTGCAATTCGGACGCAAGGGGAGAGCGTAAGTTAATGGGAGTAATTTTCTTCAGAAGATGAACAAACGCTAAACAAATCAATACTTTAACGTGTAATTATCGACGACACCGAAACATGCCACGGAATGTTTATATAAATTATACCGCTATAAAACGCGCCAAGCGCTTCAACGCACTTTCTGACTGCACGTGCGAAATGCCTAAGGTTGTTCTATTCCCGCTGCTGGGACATGCACCCGTGTTGCACTGGTTAGAGCATCGGGCTGCTGTGCTAGTGCTAGCGGTCGTGTGTTCAATTCCTACAGTCGGACAATTTATTGATATATAGTTTTTTCGGAACATCACATATATTCGTACACGTCAGCCTACTTTTTTAGGCCGCACCATCTCCGGGATCGGCCTGCGATAAGAGGCTAGAAATATACCCGCTAGCTAAAAGTGGCGGTGATCCGCCAAAAAATACTTTGTCTCTAAAAATGTCTGTGGAACCCGCGCACTGTCAGAATCAACGTCAGCAAAGCTTTCTTTGCTGTTTCACGATAATTGGCGGTGATATCGACGGTGAGTGTCTGAGTTCTTCAGCGTTTAGGACAACCCGACAGTGGTGAGTAGATGCTGAATGCTATCTTGCGTGCACCCTCTGTATTTAAAAAAAATTATAGGGTTTTACGTGCCAAAACCACTTTCTGATTGTGAGGCACGCCGTAGTGGAGGACTCCGGAAATTTCGACCACCTGGGGCTCTTTAACGTGCACTAAAACCTAAGTACACGGGTGTTTTCGCATTTCGCCCCCATCGAAATGCGGCCGCCATGGGCGGCATTCGATCCCGCGACCTCGTGCTCAGCAGCCCAACACCATAGCCACTGAGCAACCACGGCGGTTCCCCCCTGTATTTGTCAATAAAGTACACTGAACACACATTGAGACGTGTTTAATGGAGGTGTTGGTGTGCACCATTCCCTGCGATAAGGTTAGCAGCATCGTTGCCTGACACGATGCATGTCACTGTGCAAGAAGTGTTAAGCCATAATTAAACCACGGAGTTCTATGTAGCCAACGCGACAGCCTTATTATGATAAAGGCGGTTATCGGGGATTCATCATTAATTTTTACCAGCTCGAATAACTTAACATTCTCCTAAATCTAAGTACACGAGCGTTCTTGCATTCCGCCCCTGTTGACAGCTGGATGACGCGGTAGGGACGGAACCCGTGCGTCGACCAACGTCATGGCCACGTAGCTGACGCGGCTGGTACAGAAGTGTTGATCTGATGGACGGCAGTTATACGTAGTGTCATCTAGACGCGGCCGTGCTTTTTTGCCGCTAAGCCTCTGCACACCATGCATCAGTTGTCCGCTTTACAAGTTTGCACGGTGTTCATCTTTAAGAAATAACAGAAACCTATCTTGAATTTAAATTTATCCGGTATAGCCGTAAATGCTTTCGTGTCAAGTAAACGAGAAGAAATGGTGTTAGCCGAGGGGCCCTATTTTTATTAATCGCATCATAAGGAACCAACCACCAACGACGCCTAGGACAACATAGGGAAAATTATTTGTACGTACTAGATCACAAAATGGGAATGAAAGTGGATGACAAATCAGCTTGCCGCATGTGGGAAACGATCCCACGTCTTCGCATTACGTGTGCGATGCTCTACCGATTGAGCGGCTGCAGCGACATTTCCTCATTCACTTTCTTGGGTATTTATGTTTCCTATTAGAACCCTGGGAGTGTTGGCCCGCGCCACCACTCACAAACTTTGGCGGCTGATGTGGAACATCCTTTCTGCCGCAGGCTTCACGATCACATGGTCTTTTTTTTTTTTCGGGGGGGGGGGGGGGGGGGGGAGTGCAGGCAACTGGTCAATAAACCCACGCGTGCTACCTGAAGGCATCAATGTTGCCGGATTCGAGACCCTCGTCATGTAATAAACCAGAAGAAATGGGGTCAACCAAGGGGCCCGATTTTTTATTAATCATATCATAAGTAGCCAAACAACATTGACGCTGAGGACAACATTGGAGAATTTACTTGTACTTATTAAATTAATTGAAGAAATTATAAATTAATCGAAATGAAAGTGGACTTGCCGCAGGTCACTTGCCGCAGATCGGGAACGATCCTACGTCTTCGCATTACGCGTGCGATGTTCTACCATTGGGAGTGGTGGCGCTGGCTAACACTCCCAGGGCTCTAGTAGGAAACATAAATAACCAAGAAAGTGGATGGGGAAGTAACGCCTCGGTAGCTCAACTCAAATTCCCAGTAAAGGTCAACCTTTATGGATAGCTATGGGGTGGACGTTCTGCACTTGTGGTATTGCTCCAAGTAGTCAGGCATAGCCTGACAGCGATTTTGATTTCTTAATACAGGTACTACGTTAGATCAGCATTCACGTGCGATGGTATTGAAATGCAAGAAAATAAAGAAATTTATCTGTCAGCGTGGTATTTTCGTTCATTTTTTTTTTTTTCGGCTGTCTTAGAAAATCTCAATTTCCACCCTTCCCTTGCCTAAACTAACGAGGACGCGCATGCGGCATATATTTTATGTACGCTCTTGAGCGTGCTTTGCATTCTTTGAGTCCCCTTCCCTGCCACATAAAGTCATAAGCGAATATAGGAACCTGCAACGGAACCACCAATGAGGGCATTTGATTCTGGTGCTATGCGAATGACATTCACCGTCGACAGCGTTTCGCAACTTAGCCTAGCAGGTAAGCTTCACAAGTTCCATGAACCACTGCATATATAGGAAAGCGTGTTAACGTTTCTTGTCGCGTTGTACGACTTTTACCGCTATATATCAGTAATAAACATGCGCTGTGTGAGGAGACAGCTAGGGGAAGGTGCGCGTGGCATGTCAGCCACGAATTTTTTCCGCGTGTTTCTTAAGGGCTGTAATGTTTCAAAAGATGAAGCGCCAACAGAGACAGCACACTAAGAAAGAACAAAACTATGAACCAACTAGCCCCACAACGTCTTCTACTGTAATGCTTTACTGATTGGCGGTGCTCGGTTGCTGGTTTCGTTCTGGTGCTGCAGTTTTTCTCTATATATGTTATTTTCGTGCATCAGTGCTGATGACGTTTGTGCTGAACCACGAAGACTCGTACTCTGCTGGGAGATCCTGCCCACGGAGCTTGCCATCGAAGATATGGTCATGGAGTCGTCTGGCGGTCAGCATAGACCGCCCGCGGCTCGGAAGAGGCTCAGTTCAGCAGTAGGACCCGGTGCTTCTGATTCCGAGCTTTCTCGCTCAAGATCGGAAGATTCGGATGCTTTCATACCTATCAAGCACCGCCGTCCAAGGCGGACGTCTCCTACATCGTCCTCAAGTGAAGTGACTATCATGTACATCACCGTCAAGACTACGACAGTAGCTTTCATGCCCGTCGACGCGATGGTAAGCCAGAATGCTATCTCCCGACAGAAACTTAATGATTTCTTCTTCAAACTTGCCCCTGGACTAATCCATGAGGTTCTCGTGAACCCCTGGAATAATGTCGTTGCCGTTGACACAACTGATAATAAAATGGTACAAACTCTACTTGCTTTGTCTGAAATCTGTGGGGTCCACACGGGTTCCTACATACCACAGGGTGCGAATATAGCAGCTGGTGTCGTGTCTGATGTCGACTTGGATCTCAAATACGACATATTTAAGTACATGATCGTTTGCATGCCACCATGCAAAATAATTAGCGTTCGAAGGCTGGGCTTGTCAAAGTGTATGAAGATACTTTTTGCCTCTGGAAAGCTGCCTAGCCATATAAAGGCTGGACTTGTGCGCTCTCCTCTTCGATCATTCGTACCACGGCCTTTGCAATGTCATAAGTGTTATAAAATTGGTCATGTTCAGGGCTTTTGCACCAGAGATCTGGTATGTGCCAAATGCGGTGGGAATCACCATGTAGATTCCTGTCAGTCAGGCATATCGGTGCCCTAACTGTAACGGTGAACATCTGGAAACGGATAAAGGATGTCCCTCATTGAAGAATGTACTAAAGGCACTAAAATAAAAAGCCACAAAGCAGGCAGCAGGAAACGAAATCTCCCGTCGCTGTAGTGCTGCCCCAGCGGCTGGAAAAGCACCGCATAAAAATACTCACAAAGACACAACGCATGGGAAAGTAGGGGGGTGGACCTTCTGCCTGTCAGACACATTGTGGCCAACGCTGCCATCGACATCGTCGGAAAAAGTATCTACAAAGACTTCGAGCACAGTGGAAAGCACTGCGGAAACAGTACCTAAACTGGTCTCAGCCAACGACGATGTGCAACTTGTCAATCTTCTGAAGATGCTTGTGAAAGTCATCAGATCTCTAATCACCGGTCGTCAGAGACCAGCAGCATCAGCAGCAGAGCAACTTTTGAAGGCCCTCGTTCCAGTCCTCGACGGCCTTCTGTAGACGTTTTACCGGAAACAGTTCTAACAGCTGTCAGCAGCCTCGCCCCTTTGTGCTGCAATGGAATGTCAGGTTGATGCGACCGCGGCACGCTGATCTAGTTCTTCGACTCATCGCTATGAAGACTCCACCACACGTTCTAGCGCTTCAGGAAGCTACGGTGAGGAAAAACGAATGTCGATTGCCAGGCTTCGTCGGTGTCCGAAGTTACACTGGATGCGCGGAACCAGCTTGTGGCTCTTTCCATTGTGTGGACGTGGCGCATACGCGTAATGCTTCAAAAGCATCCGTGTATGTGCGTGATGACTTGGATTTCGCGGTTCTTGACACAGACGGCATCTGTGACGATGAGTTTGAGTGTGCAGCTGTTACTGTGAGCCTCAGAGGTGTGTCTCTGACGGGTAGCAAGCATATACAACAGGCCTACACGTTCTTCCGATACCTCACTAATTGAGTGCTTAGTGTCTCGATGTGGTGCATCGTTTGTGTTATGCGGAGATTTTAATGTCCACCGTCCACGATGGAGTAGCCGTGCCCAAGACGATCGTGAGGCTCAACGATATCATTATCAAGAACGATCTGCAAATACTGAATCAACGTTCACCTACATATGTAAGTAGAGGAAAGGAGCGTTCCGCTATAGACCTTGCGATATCAACGAGAGATGTGTGTTTAGCCTGGTCATCTGAACCTGACCCGTGGGGCTCCGATCACCTACCCATTTGGTTAACACCAACACATACTGCGGATCACCAGGATGTCGTTTATACAGTGACTAATAATTTATTTATTTATCATACCCTCAAGGTACGGTTGTACATTGCAGAGGGGAGGGGCAAAGTAAATACAGAGGCAAATCACAAAATGAAAGAAGGCAAACAACATGGCAAAAAACGTCGTATACAAAATAGGAATCGTAAATAGAAACTTGTAAGCTTGGCAAAAATACATGACGTAACAAAAAAAAGAAAGGAAAGAACATACGATATAAAAATACAAGCGATAATGTAAAATAATGGCATAAGAAGCAGTTATTATACAGAACAAGCAAACGCAACATTAATTTATAACATGAAGCTTTGAAGTGTGCTTTTAAAGTTATTGGTGTCAATTATGCTCGTAAGTAATGCGGGTAAGTTATTCCAATCTTTGCTCGTTTGGGGAAGAAATGAATGTGAATGACGGAATGAATATGAATATGAATATGAATATGAATATGAATATGAATCTCAGAGGCACCATCTCAAGACAGCCTGTTTACACTTATGAGTGAGCGCTTACGAGAAGCTACAGTACAACGACGACGGGGTATCGGCAAACCAAACCCCGATCTAAAGCTTTTGCGTCTGCGCGCATGTCGATGGCGCGCTTATAGACGGCCACAGCGCTCTAAACAACGCACCGACTGGACTATATATAATCGCATTGATGCAGCCATACGGCGGCATACAAAACAGCTTCGTCGCAAGAGCTGGGCAGCTTTGTGTAGTTTGTTGCATACTAGAAGTGGTTTTGGAAGTGTATGGCGACTACTGGGGCTCTCCGCACTCCTGGAATTTGCAAGAATCCTACGGCTGCATTGAGCATAGCGACTGGTCAGTCACCAAAAGGTAAAGCGGAGGCATTTGCAGACATTTCCGTCTCTTCTGCATCTAGTGACACCACAAATAGCGACCTTCCTTTTTTGACAGGTAACAGCACCATAACCGCTTCCTACGATCCAGCCTGCAATATTGACGAGGCAGATTTCACACTTGAGGAGCTGCGACACGCGCTTCACCTGTCCAAACGCCGTACTCCTCCAGGTGAAGATGGTGTGACGTATCAAGCATTGCGGAACGTCGATAAGAGTTTTCATGACCGTACATTGGATGAGTATAATGAAGTATTGAGAACTGGTATAATCCTTGCTGAACGGAAATCGTCCGTGGTGATACCAATTTTAAAACCCGGGGGCTCTGCAGGACACCTCAAGTCCTACCGGCCAATATCCCTAACTTCAAATGTCATCAAATTAATGGAGTGAATGGTCTTGTTTCGCTTAGAGGACAGACTAGAGGAGCTGAATTTTTTTCCTGATGTCATGACTGGCTTCCGTCGCCGCCGTTCAGCTCTGGACAGCATAACAGACCTTATCTCAGCCTACGAATTTGCTAAAGGAAACAAGCATTCCGCCTGCATGCTTTTCCTAGACATACAGCAAGCTTTCGATTCAGTTCCGCATAAGGCGATTATTTTCGCTCTTGCAACCGCGGGAATTTCGGGTCGTCTTCTCCGCTTTGTGCATAACTTTCTAACGGAGTGCCGGATGAAAGTGCGTGTGGGAGGAGTAACTAGCGAATATCGAAATCTGAAGTGCGGTGTCCCACAGGGCAGCGTATTATCGCCGCTTTTGTTTAATACCATACTCGCCGCGCGTCCAAGTCGTTTGCATCACGACGACAGTGACTTCCCTGTGAGCGTAGCTGTCTACGCAAATGACATTGCTCTGTGGATAAGCGGCCCTTCGCACCTTGGTCCGCGTCTTCGTGCAAGCCTGCAAAGAGCTCTAAACGCTACTTCGGAGTACTTGGGTGAAGTTGGCCTGCTCAAATCACCTGCTAAGTCGGCAGCAATAGCATATCACCCTAAACAACGCGCTCGTCGAACAATGAGCCGAGTGTACCTTGACGAAACGCCTATAAACTGGTTGCGACAACACCGTTATTTGGGGTTAATTATAGATGATCGAATTTCTTGGCGTGCTGCCCTTAAATTTGTACGACGAATATGTGGCCTCCTTGGCTGTTAGAGGTGCTGGCTGCGACAAAACAACGTCTCTCCAGGTGTACCAGTCATCTGTACTCTCAGGCATGATGTACGGATTGCCAGTCCTGAACATACCACCTATTTTGATGGCCCAACTGGAACGAGATCATCGCGTTGCCCTTCGACTAATGCTTGCATTACTTCGTGAGGCGCAATCTGTTGCACTACTCACTGAATCGCACCGATTACCACTGAGGATACAAGCAGACCAGAGAGCTCTATGTCATATTGAGTGTCTGCACCGCGCATCGAATGGTCATTCGCTCCTTGGTCATCTCATTCAGCGCCCGTTATCTCGCATGGGAAAAATGGCGGCATTATTTATGACTATCACTAACATTTCTGAACGTGCTGCTTCAGTTACGCCTCCACCTCCAAAAGATGTCATGAAACACGTATTCCCCAGTTACCTCACAACAACTGACATACACAAAAAGTGTGATACGCCTGTTTCCGCAAAATTCCAATTGGCTCAGTCTCACATGTTCGAAAAGTTTCCAGATTATCTTCGTGTATTCACAGATGCATCTGTACCCAGCGACGCCCAAGGCGCCTCTGCATCTTTTTTCTGCCCTTCGAATCAAATGCGGCGTATCTTTCAAATACCTCATCCAACTACGTCAACAACTGCTGAGCTAGCAGCGAATAATGTTGCACTGAAATACGCGCAAGAGGAGTTAACTACATCGAAGATTGTCACCTTTACGGACTCCCGCGCTGCTCTTAGCCGGTTACAACGCAGTGAGATTGGTTGTCCATTTGTGCGCAGCATTACTGACTCTGCGAGCAAAATTTCATCACGTGGGGTATTTCTCGTTGCTCAATGGATACCTTCCCACGTAGGAATCGATGGAAATGAAGAGGCTCATCGGTTCGCTTCAACTTACACTCATCACAACTGTGACTGGCCAGAAATATTGCACAAGCTTGATGACGCTCGTCTGCTGATTCGTCGCCACCTACTCAAGCAGCATCCAGACCAGCGCGTCGCAAAGGGAACGTTCCCACCGCGTGTTCGCGGTCGAAGCTTGCCTCGACGTGCTAGAGCACAATTACTCAAGCTGAGGGTAGGCTGTGTGAACGTGCACGAACGTTTGTACAGACAAAGACGTGTGGTGAGTTTATCGTGTACGTCTTGCGGTCGCTGCGAGACACTTCAGCATCCTATATTTGAGTGTCCCGCTCTCAGTGCGCAGCGCATGTCCCTAGTAAGAAGGACATACGCTGCGGTGTATGACACTCGACGAATGTTTGTACCCCATTGGTTGTGCGTCTAAACGTGATTATGCTCATCGCGCTCTACTTACTTTTTTAGAGTTAACTAACTTAGGTTCAGGTTTGTAGCGTCGAAACTATTTTATTCAACATTCTGTAGTAGCGTGACGTTCAGTGACCGGCCCTACTGTGTGTCATCTGTACTGTGTGTTCTACTTTATTCTTTAGATTTGTCCTGTTGCTCTTCCTTTCCTCTTTTCTCCTCTCCTTCCTATCTTGCATTTCTGTGTTACTGTCACCTCCCTTCTGAAGAGTAGGCAGGCGTTGTGCCCCTTCTGGTGGCAGTTGACAGCCTGCTCCTAGCTTTCCCTTTCCTGTTAATGTTATATATGTGTTCAAAACATATAATAATACTGATTTGGCTGAGTAAATAAATGTATAACATCGCCTGCGGAAAACATCGTGATGGGACTGAGCTTTTCTTAATCTTAATTCTTGAATGATTTTCTATCAGATTTCAAAAAAATTATGGTTGACTAAAGGGCACCTCAAATGCCTGCAATGCTTGTTGGGCATACGACCAGCTGAAATGTAGCAGATGTAAGAAAAGCTTTCAGTGATTAAGTAAGAAATTAAAAAGAACACACGAAATATTAGGGCCATTAACAATAAAAGATGGTAGCATAACGAAGTGCAAACTGTAGCAAGTCAATTTTCAGAAGTAGAACGTTCTCTCTTTTCATTTTATTTCAAACGACGAGAGGTGTTCTTGGCGCAAGAAATGTGAAAGGAAAAAACTTATCCCTGCAAAGTAGCGTTATTCCCACAAATGTATTTATTGTTCTCTCCTTGAATAACTAGTGTGGCTAAATCTTCCACGCATTCAACTCGCCCTTGCAGAAAAGAATGCAAGCGGGAGAGCAAGTTGACGCACCCAAATATTTTTTTTTTTTTACGCCTTTCCGCTGCCTAGCAAAAACACGTCGTGCTGGAAGCCACATGGCAACTGCGTACATTATCTATCTCACTAGTTGACGAAGAAGTCTTTTTGCTTTCCATTACTAAAAGTACAGCGAGCGAAAAGAACGTATGGTTCTCAGAACACCCTTCCATCATAGGCTCTGCGCTACGATACCAGCTGCCAGGCTGCAATGTCAAGTCCGTCGGGAGTTTTGTGAAGACGCATGTGCATGCTACCCATTCCTGTTGATGAGCAAGTCATAAAATAAACCGGAAAGCTTGATCACAATTCCACGTCAAAGAATATTAAAACAACTTGCTCAAACGTATTTCTTGCCTCGGAGAGTATATTGCTATGAAGAAAACAGCGAAAATATAATTGAATAAAAATAAATTAGCATCGTTATTACTTAATCAGTAATTCATTTGCTGAACCAGCCACACTGAACGCACCCTCCAGAATATCAAAAACTTTAGTACGGGCTGTGCATCAGGTTTACAGCACTAAATCAGATTTCCCAGGCATCAAATTCAGCGTTTCAAAAATGATACGTTGGGCTTTCTGGAGTCAAATAGAAACGCTACATGTTTAGATATTTATTTTACACCTTTCGAAATTCTTATAAGCTATCAATGAATTATCCTATTGAACTTGCCTGCGCGCTCATTTTCTAAGGTGCCTGCAGGTTTTAATTTCAAAGAACGCTCAAAGTGTGCTTAAGACGCTTCGCTTTTTTAAATGTCATTGCCCAATATCACCGCCAAGCTTGAAGCTACTCAAAGGTCGAAACTGCATAGCCTTTGGGGCCCGATAGTGCTAATGCCACGTTCTTGCCAACGCTTCAGTATTTTATTTCTTTTAGCGTTTTCTACAAAGAAATAGCATTAGTTTTGCACCTACAATATCTGCATAGCTGATGCACACGCTCTTTCTGAGAAATATGTTTCAGAAATGAAAATCCCATTGAGAACTAATTTGCGCAAGACAAGCTTCATGCTCATTGGGAAGATGGCGAAGGGTGGAATCTCACGGGTCGAGTTAAGCCGCTTTTTATGGACGTATCACGAGGTATTCTATAGGCTGTTCAATCTGTGGGGACGCTGGACTTTCACGCGTACCCTGGTATTGTTTTTTCCTACATGGATCTCGCATGATATGTAATCAAGCTGAGCGACGTGGCTCGATCGGTGTAGATGCGGATTAGTGCGACCATGGCACGAATGTTGTGCTGCAAACGCCAGCTAACGTTGGAGTTACTTGGGTGCTAAAGCGAGTTGCCTCTTCCACATCTTCTAGGGGTCGACAGAGGAGTGTTCAGACATGCCTCTTGAAGTACACAATTCGCAACAGCTTTCAAGAGATTTCAAATTATGTAGCTGCGTCTTCCACCAAACGACAACTTAATAACTGCGAGAATCTGTTGAAAGCAAATGCTAGCAAAAATTGAAAGAACGGCGACAATGCCTTCTTTTTCACACGCATTGTTTTGAGGCTCGAAAGAAAACACATAGACAGTAGTTTAAAACGACAGTGTAAACAGCCATATAAAGAAAGCCCGAAGGTGATTAAGCCTGGAGTTTAAGTCCACGATACACAAAGTTTTCCTGAGAGAGTTAGGGGTGAGATTGGGGTGCAGTCATTGCCCACCGCACCTTTGGCTCACTCCTCGCGTGAGGAGAGTAGGAGGAGCGTCGCACTATAATTTTCAAAGCGAAGGTTTCCTGGTGAGCCCCCCCTCCCCTCCAGTTGCTGGTTCTGAAGGTAACGTTGGTTTCCATGTGAACCCAGAAACATAATTATCTCGAGTTACAGAAAAACGCCTACTTCGCCTATACCTCACTCGAATAGACAGCAACGCAGCCAGGCATGTTTATCCCAGTGTGTAATTTGCGATTCTTCCATTCTTCGAAAAAGCGCGGTAGATGATGGCGACAGTACAAATGGGCTCCGGCACACGCTGTGAAGGTTCTTGGACAGACAAGCTGTGTTATCGCCTTATGAGAGAGATCGATGTGACGTAGGCTTGAACTTGGTCCTGCGGAGCCTGTTCACGACGTCGTTGTGCATAATGACGTTGCTGTTCTTTTCGTTGCTCATCGTATTCGCGCTGCTCTTGAGGCATCATAACTGCGCGCAGCTCGCTTTGGGCAGGAACCATGCGTCATGCCTCGGCTGAACGAGATGCCCCTGTGCATACTGACGTTCCTGTTCGCGTCGCCGCCCATCGTGTTCATGCTGCTCTTCGGGAGTCCTAACTACGCGTAGCCTTTATGCGTGTCGCCTCGTAACTGGTGTTTTATTTAGGCGCTTCATAAGAGTTCCATGGTTGAAGTAGTGACAGAAAGAATCAAGCAGATTTCACCCATTGTGTAAGTTGACTACAGCTTCGCTTCTACGCGAAGCTGTGGAGGGCCTGCAAGACGAAGCAGCGTTTTACGGCAGGAAACGCGCAGCGGATGTCAGCAACGAGCGCACCCCGCAACCGTCAGTGGAGGTGGCGGAGGAATGCGACATAACGCCTCCACCGACAAACAAGGTTTCGCCTAAAACTTTAGACGCCACAAAGGCGTCGCGCAAGAGCCCTTGCGCCTCAAACGTCTTGTTGGCATAATAAAGATATGTGCGCATTAGAAGTCCCTAACTTCTCCAACCTTTAAAACCGAAAATATAGCAAGAAAGCTATTTACTTTAATAAAAAATGATGCACTTGAGCGCTTATGTTTGTCGAAGCGACTAAATGTTAGTATCGTTTATTTTTTTGTAATTTGTAATATCGAAGACATTTGTCTGTTTTACTATGTTGCGCTGCTCGGCAGGAAAGCAACAACAGCACCCAGCACTAGCCACGGTTAACGACGTCTAGGAGGGCTCGCTAACAAAGCCTCACTTAACAAGCACTTCACGACGGGGAACAGATTCACAACAGTCGTGGTTGGCCGTGGCTCTAATGATCACCGATATACGCCTACAGGCTCCCGGCAATTGGAGGTTATCATCGGAGCCGATATTGCGGGTGGTCGGCGGTTGCAAGAGCTTTGATCTATAGATCTGGTTTATGCGTGACTAAAAATGGGTGTGAAAAAAAAAATGACTGCTTTGTTGTTGTCGTTCTTGATTTTGGAGACAATAGACGACGTCCGCTTTAAGCAGAATACCGAACGCCCGTAATAAAGGTTTAGTTACCGCTTGCTGTTCGTACCACGTGTCCTTATTCGCGATCTGCTCGCGGCAAATCTGCCAGCGGCCTTTTCGATTAGTCATACGACCACTTGCAGATCTACCGGCAGCCTTTTCGGTTAGTCACACGACGAATTGCAATCGATATCGCAGCATATGCTTTCAGCTATAAGTTGAGTGCTGACGCAGGTGATGGGTGGCATACGGAAAGTGGGTTGTGGCAGAATCAAAGCAGCGGCAGAGCCGGATTCGCTAGCGCTAGCGCAGTTTGACTACGCCCCCTCTTCCCCCCGTTTTTGTGGTACCTCCTTTTAAAATAAGATATTTTAATCAATAAGTTCTTTCACTTTTACGGTTGCTTAAACAGTTTCCATTCCGAGTACAGCAAGCAAGATGTTTTCAGCGCATCATTCATTTGTGACAAGTGCGCATAAACGCGAACATTAAAGCAGTAAACCTTGACTTCCCGAAAGGAATGTCGCAGACGCATATCCGGGAACAATACCCTATCATCTTGATTGATCATCGTACTGCCGTCAAATAACGTCATCGTAGGAAGAATGTCAGAATAGTATAAATTCGGAAGGTGCTGACCAAAGAACAGAAGGGCTGCGCAAACATGAAGGCTAAGCTCTTGATTCTTATCGCTCTCGTCGCTGCCTGTGTGTTGGAAACAAAGTATGTAGTAGCAAGTTGTCTATGTGTAACGCCCCATTTCTGCCTGATTTCTGAGTTTGTTTTCTTGTTGTTGTTGCTCGTCTCGCTCGAGAACAGGGCCGGTATTTTGTAGCGATGCCTTTTCCGATTATATCTTTTTCAGGCTTTTCGCGCTTGGCCAGTGGTCAGAGCGACGGTCTGCCCGCATTATCAACGGGATCAACGTGTGTGGTGGATGATAAGAATAGCATGGAATAAGGCATAAGGCATCGCTAAAAAATAGCGGCCCACAGCTCTCGCGATCGGTGCCGGATGCTTGATCAACAGACCTGCCTGTGCATCGTGTAACGTTCTGGCTTGTCAATTAAACCGCCTTGCGTAATTGGTGCAGGTGCGGCGTAGTGCCCCCATCAACAGAGGTAATGTGCTGTGCGCCTGCTGCATGGAGCGACAGGGCAGACAAGGGTGTCATTACTTTTCTGAGCGAGCGACAAAGTACTTTGGTAATTACAGAAACGGCGGCTCCTGTGTCTACTAGGGCAAGTGCAACAAATTCCATCTGCAGGTACTTCAATAATGTTCTTCGGTGAATAGCGACGCATTGTGCTGTTCGACACAGACGCAATTGTTGCCTAGGAAACTGCGGCTACCAGTTTCTCTGCTTGGTAGAGTCGAAAGATGACGCATTGGCGAAAGCGAACGGCGTTGGTGAGGTGGCAGCGGCACTCGTGCCCAGGGTTGGAGGTGCGTAGAAAAGTCGGGCGTGATTCACGAGTCGACAAGAATGGGACTGGAGGGGCGCAGGTTGGTCAGTTCGGGAAAGCCACGAGCGACTGTGACAGAGCCGTGCCACGTGATCGGGGATGCCGCAATTGAAGCACATTGGGCGGTTGTCGGGCGTGGACCATGGTTCAGTGTTGGCTGGTATCCTGGTGGGAAACGCCGGCGCACGTGACAGTACAGCGAGCTGCGGTGGCGAGAACGTGGATGGCATGGTCCACGCTACAACATCATCGTATGTTATAGGTGCAGGCGCCTACGGCGCTGCACCCGGGGACGGAATAGCCTCAGATACTTGCTCCTGTATCACTTGTCGCAGGTTTGGAGTCAAAGATGGCGTAGAACTTGGAACGGCAGTGAGTAGAGACGGCTGCCGAACGGCTTCGGCATGGTTGAACTCTTCGATCTCAAAGAGCAGGGGGCCGTGGGCGGGAACTGCAGTTAAGCTCGAAACAGAGATATCCTGCGAGGAAAAACGGCGGGTCAGGATACGTTGTCTGCGGAGTTCATCGTAACTCTGACAAAGATCACCGACTTCGACGAAGGTTTGCGTGCTTTTCGATAGGAGCATATGAAAGGCGTCGTCTTCGATGCCTTTCAAAATATGGCGGATCTTGTCGGATGCAAAGGTCGCTTGCATAGGTCGACGACGTCTTCCATGTATTTGGTGATGTTCTCACTGGGCTGCTGGGAACGGTTGCGCAAGCGCTCTTCGGCACGAAGCTCTCGCACCGCGCGCCGACCGATAACTTGCGTGAAGCTCGTCTTGAAGTCTGACCAAGTGCGAAGATCAGATTCGTGGTTGCGGAACCACACGTTCGCGACGCCCGTGAGGTAGAAGACCGCGTTGTTCAACTTGTGAACATCGTCTCGCTTGTTGTGGGGACTCACGCGTTCATAGGACAAGAGCCAGTCTTCGACATCATTTTCGTGTGAGCCGCTGAAGATGGCTGGGTCCCGTTGACGCGGCGAGCCGGAACAGAGAAGGCTGGGCGAGGCGCGTAGCTTGCGTCTTCAGGCATGGTGGGCGGCAACTTCCGACTGCGGAGTTCCGGGGTTGGGGAAAACCTACCAACCTCCACCAAATATGTAAGGTGGTTTAATTAACAAGCCATAATGTTGCAGGGTACATAGGCAGGTCTGTTGAGCAAGCGTTGGGCACCGAGCGCGCGAGCTCTGTTCTCAGGAGAGGCGTTAAAGGTGCGCCTGAGCCACACGCCTGTCTTCTTCGGTAAAGCCTGTAAATTCTTTGTGTACGTCCTGTGTAGTTTATTTATTTGTGTTGCCTAGATTTTGCTCAAAGCGCGTAAACTTATAGATATCGCATGTCACATAAAAAAAACTCTCATTACTGCAGCTAGTCTAGCATAAAGCTCACCATAATGCATTAGCATGAGTTATCTGACAATTATTGACAAAGTTCGCCGCCAAGGCTTAGAAACTGCGCGCTAGTGAATTTCCAAAATTACGAGCTTCGAATGCAAGAAAAGAAACGAAGTATGCTTCTTGAATGAAATTAGGGCAAATAAAACACAACGGAGCATTGTATACAAAAAAGGAAGTAATACAAAAAATATCACGAATATTACAAAGGCTTCACCCCGTGTTCACGTTAAGGCTGAGTGGGTTAGAATTATTTTCATTCACTTAATGTCAGCATTAGTTGATGAAAGCAAGAAAATAATACATGTTTGTATTAAATGAAAGGGTATCAGAAGGCTTTTAATATGTTAAGGAATGTCAAATCTCAGATACCGGGTGGTCTATGCACAGCAGTGTAAGATAATTCAATGGTGTTATTGCAGACATTTTGACTATGGTGATGACTGAGGAAATAATCAGAAGAATAAGAATGGGCTGGGGTGCGTTTGGCAGGCATTCTCAGATCATGAACAGCAGGTTGCCATTATTCCTCAAGAGAAAAGTCTATAATAGCTGTGTCTTACCAGTACTCACCTACGGGGCAGAAACCTGGAGGCTTACGAAAAGGGTTCTACTTAAATTGAGGACGACGCAATGAGCTATAGAAAGAAGAATGATGGGTGTAACGTTAAGGGATCAAAAAAAGAGCAGATTGGGTGAGGGAACAAACGCGAGTTAATGGCATCTTAGTTGAAATCAAGAAAACGAAATGGGCATGGGCAGGACATTTAATGTGGAGGGAAGATAACCGATGGTCATTAAGGGCTACGGACTGGATTCCAAGGGAAGGGAAGCGTAGCAGGGGGCGGCAGAAAGTTAGCTGGGCGGATGAGATTAAGAAGTTTGCAGGGACGACATGGCCACAATTGGTACATGACCGGGGTTGTTGGAGAAGTATGGGAGAGACCTTTGCCCTGCAGTAGGTGTAACCAGGATGATGATGATGATGATGATGATGATGATGATGATGATGATGATGATGATGATGATGATGATGATGATGACTGAGGATCATGAGCAGTAAAAACTACCGCCATTCTTCATGAAAGCCCATACGGTAACAATACACGAAACCGATGTCCGTCGAGATTACGTAGTGTTACTTTGCCTGACTATTTTAAGTTTTCCTAGACATGTCTACATGTAGAGAGAGAGATGAGGAATTATTAAAGGAAATGCAGAGTGGTTCGCCTAAGGATATACCCTCTACCGTGCAACTCTGCTTAAAGGCAAGGGAAATGGTAGAACAACAGCAGTATACAAGGAGTGATAATGAGGGTACATTGTATAATGCGGTCATTAGAGTAACGCTCTTGTTCGAATGGTCCGTTGAAAGCCTTGAATCTAGGACAGTGTTAATCTAAAATTCTAAGTATTATTGAAATTATGCGCCAAGAGGACCAAGATATCAATGAAAATATACTTGTTTCGTTTGGTCGTGCTCAATAAAGGGGAGATCAAAAGTGACAAATATACACATGCCATGGTCAATCCTGTTGTAACATATATGAAACTCAGTGTTACCAGGCTGCAAGTAGACCTTCAGAAGGCATACGATGGCGTGCTGGACGATGATCATGAATGTGGTGTTCTGTGGAGCAAGGACCAAGTATAGATTGTGCGCCGGACGACTTGCTTCTGTTTATACTTGACCACGTGAATTTTCGCGCAGTGTTTAGGTAGATTGTGGATGGCTTAGAACGCTTGCACGACAAGGCTAAAAATAAAAATATCAATACATCAGCGACTACCTGTTCCGCGATCTATGAGAGCAATTCCTTTCTCGCCTTCTTGGTTTTTCGTTCTTTTTTGTTTTTAATGCGCAAGCTTTCTTTGGGGAGCACCCCTGCAAGATCTGTCCGTCCTGTGACGCCGTATATCTATAAAATAAGTGCATAATTGCTGAAGTTAACAGATGTAATCATTATAATAGTGTACTAGTCGATGATAGGTCGCGTTAGAAAAACATGTGACCAGGATTCGAAGCATGGACCGAAGGCTAAGTAAGCTTCTTTTGGCGAGTACCCCAGCAAAATCTGCCTGTCCCGTGACGCCCTTATATCTGCAAAATAAGATTACACTTCATCATGTTAACACATCACATTGTTATAATAGTGCAACAGTAGATTATTGGTAGCGTTAGAAAAAATCGTTTCTTACCGGAATTAAACCGTGAACCGCACAAACCGATGCCTCTGTGCGCTGCATTACATTCATGAGAGGGAAAGCTGCTTTGGCCTCATTTTATATGACATCTGGTTCAAGTGAAAAATATATAAAGGAATTTCTCTCCACTTCCAAAGTTTCCTACAGTCGTACGGTAATGAGCATTCTTTGATGAGTAGCCCAGCAAAATCTGTCTATCCCGTGACGCCTGATATCTGCAAAATAAATGCATCTTTGGTCAAGTTAACACATGTAATTATTATAACAGTGTACTGGTGAAATTATTGGTAGCGTTAGAAGAAAAACTGGCTGTATCGTCATCACCGTGTCAAGGTCGGAACAAAAAAGTAAAATAAAGAAACAAAATAAAACATGCTGTGCTGTGGAAATAAATTAGTTGTGACGGCGTTTCGGCTCAGTTGATACGAGATATCTGCCAAATAAATACATAATTCTTCAACCAACCAGACCAGCACTCAGCTGCCAAGAGTATTTTGATCTTTGCCGATGTCCTTGTATGGTTGTGGTTTAGCATGTCTACACCTGAAATTTATAGCTGAGCGCACGATTTGTGCCACATAATTGATACGAGGATGACCTTGCAATAAAAGCCCCAGTAATATGTAAATATTTTGGCGCAGTATCCATTCACAAGCTTTGGGGTTGGTTTTGTTGGAATTGTTAGGAGAACGAGTTCTGCGGCTAAAGATCCATGAACCATACCGACCACGATCGCATATTCTAACCTTCCCATTACAGAGCCCGCCATGTGCGCAGTAATAAGGCCGGCTTTCTTGAACAAAGATATCTGCAAGAGAACTGCCCGTCCGTCGATGTAAGTAATGTTTTCTACGTTTCCATTTGTCACAATTTTCGGCTAGCAGCGAGAAGCTCACGTACACGCCATATTTCTACGACTACCACTTATATTTACATGTAACACCAAAAACGCTTAATGAATAAAAATACAGTGTGTCATTCTAGGCAAAAAATACCAGGCTTTGTCCATTCGGAAAATTGACCACGTTTTAGATAAAGGTCAAGCATCTGACCACTTACTTACGGAAAAGGTTTTCTTTCAGTTTAGTAGATACTTTCTACAGTAGTGCTCAATTAACTACAGTTATTCGTCTTTAGGGCATGAATAAGTTAACAAATTTAATAAAGAAATTTATCTGATCGCAAATGCTAAGGTTTGATATGATCATTGGGCTTCGGCAAACTAGCTTTAATGACACACACATTTTAGTGTAAATAAGATAGTAGCAGGTTATATGTTGGTCGCTCAAATGTTGCTCCTGCGTTTCTAAAATATTTCTGTGAGCTACGAAGATGTGCTGCGATGTTGATAACTAGCAGGGCGGGAGTAACAAGGAACAAGAAACCATAATTTTCTACCATTTCTTAAATTCTAGCATACCTAGTTACACTATCCATGCCTCCGTATAATTTCGACATTGCATATAAAAGTCTAAAATAAGGTGCTTGCCCTGATTTCATCAACACGAGCACCTTATATAGTTTTATATCGACAATTGCAATTGCTGGCTATCATAAAATTCACAGCTTTCAGCCTGACGGCAAGTTTTGGTGATGAGTGTCATTTGTGAACATCTTTGCCACTCCGCTAAGTAGCCAACATCATAGATATCTGGCTTCGGAAATTCTTAATTTTTCTTGACTGTTTAAACATTCCTTCACAGTGTTGTCCTTGGCGCATTTACATAGCAGTATATTCCAACGTCACAGAAATATCGGGATGTTGTCAGCGTGTCGGAGTAAAAAATTGCAGAAAAATTCATCTATTAGAGTAGCTGGTACTGCTTTGACAAGGGTGGCTACTTAAATACATTATGAATTGTATGTTACCTAATACCAATTGATTATTCACTGTCAGAATTCTTCAAGTTATCCATACTGAAATTGCCGTATAATAATTTTCGAACACCAAGATTCGCAAAGAAAATTTACAACTCTCAAATTCATATTCAAGTGCACCTATCGTTGGATTGGTGTTGAGAATCACAGACCACAGCGATAAATCATATGCACTTTGTTATCAGATCCAGCTCATTTATGGTACATCGGCGTTGGACGTCTCATCCACAATAAGATTTTCGAGCCACACATACACAAGCCGTTCATACGACGCAAGAAATTCACTGAACTAATTGAGTTTCTGGAGCTAAAATGCGTAGAAAAAATTGTAAACTATGACTTACACACAACCTACAGACATGATAGGTTTCGTTTTGTAGTCTTAATATACGAGAAAAGATATTTCTGTTACGCGAAAACAAACAAACCCATTTTTCAGCGTTTCTGCAATGCAAAGACCCAAGACGGCGTCCGCCATTTGTGCACGTCCGCTAGGTAGATATCTCAGAGTCCACGGAGCATCGCGCCCACTTCCTTGAAATACTTACAGATGGCGCTCGCCCCCGCCGCATTGTAGAGTCACTGGAGTCACCCTACTGCATTGCGGCCCACGCAAGAGGCCGCGCTTCGACCAGAAAGCCTGCCTTCGTAGACAGCGTTCACCGCGAGCGTTTCTCTGTAAACATTAGGGTTACATACGCTGCAGTTGCTTGGAAGCGTAAGAAGCAGTCAAGCATCTTTGAATGCTATCGCGTTCCACTCTTAAAGGTGAAGCTTAAGCGTCCTCCAATTTTGTTTCTAGCACAAGCTGCTAACGCTACAATGGATGAGAGTGCAACAGCAGCTGTTAACAAAATTGTCATCCCATTGCATAATAGGCATGATTTGGATCAGTCAGATATTAACATATATGTTAGCGCCAATTTTCATTCCCAATGTCAACAGCCCATGCAGTTACTGCCTTCCTTAAAAGCACGTTTCCATGCGAGACAGATGCAAATTTCCTGCTGTCCCTAGCTACTTATCAATGGCTTTAGCATGAAGAGTTTTCATTACAGGACACATACACATTAATATAAACGACACCAAAATAATCATAGCCAAGATCATCAGGAGTCACTTTTTTTTCTCCTTGACTTCTGGAAGTAGGCTGCTCGCACAATATAAGACGAACACCTCACTACGGTTTACGTCTTCTCGCACCTGCTTGGAGCTCAGTCGATTTCTACCAGGAAAAGAAGAATGACATGCTTCTATCCGAAGCACTGCACCACCTCAACGAAATTTTGGTTCGCTTTACACGTAAATTGATTTATCTCTTAGTTTTCCTGCCAGGAGTACTGTTGGAGCTCCATAATTTCATTGCGAGTCACAAGAGAATTCCCAAACACGCTGTTTTTTCTTGTTTAGTACAGCTTATTCTCTTTTGTATTACCTGTAGTAGAGTTGCAATTACTTATATTGGAGCTTCAAAAACTCATGATTGCTTGATGACCTGTATCTCTTCTCGAAGACCAGAACCATGCGAGTGAACCTTTGGTGATAGCTCCGCCAGAAGTTTAACAAACATTTAGATCGTGGTTGGTACTGTCTCTATCGTAGCCAATGCTCGAGTTGCTACAGTACCACTCTTCCTGGATCAATAGGGGAAAAAATGCCATGGACAAACAGTCATGGGGCAGTCCAGGCTCCAGCTGCGTCAAATGAAATATGCCCCCATCAATTACTAGCTGCACAGTAGACGGTCGTAACTAACACTTGCTGGGTTTCCCTGCTCCCTGGACTGCCCTGCAATGATGCCGGTCGTTCGGCGCCGTCCCAATTTACAGCGGAAGAGTGATGACGGGCCTGCCGATGGGCACCAGATATTTGTTCTGTTTTTAAAAGGCTGGCTAATAATTTATTTTTAGAGCTCGAACTTCCCCTATCAGTTATAAATGCGACAGAACACGGTGACATTGTTGTACACTTATCCTCGTACGTACTAGGATAAGTATAGAACTGATGAGCTATTCATCGCATCATATGTGCAATATCGCAGCACATTACACTCGAGGCCTCGATATCATAACAAAATTATTAGGTAAAACATTTTCACATTAGTTAGGTGTAAACCCAGCTTCTCATGAAGTGACACCGCCTTTTATTTGTATCCCCCACCGTTATTCTATTTCGCCCCAAACCAAAGCTAGGATCACATATCTACGAGATCAATTTACCGTGTGACGATAAGGGTGCCATACAGACATAAACTCAATATTTGTATGCATAGAATTGCACCAAGAACTTAGTCCTAAGTAAACAAAATTTGCTAAAGCATGTGGTTTGCAAGTTACTTTACAGGGCATTCAATGGAGACAAGAAAGTTCCACAGTTCCATAGCATCCTGGTTATGCTACGCTGCACTCTACGTCACCTCGATGGTGTCGTCTCCAACCTCCTGACTACTTGGTGGGCGCACACACATCATGCATTCGTTTAATCTCCAGTCCATTACTAACGCTCCGAGGACGTCCCAATCACCGCCCATCTTGTTATCAATGTTCACAATGTGAACCTGACCTATACCTATGACGCACCGAGGAGTGACAAATATCCTCTCCCAAATAATCCTATCACTCCGTGGAAAAATTCATCTGCTTGCAAAGCCACAATTTAACAACTCGCGAGTAGTTAGAAGAGATGGACAAGCACAGAGCAATGTTAAACATTGCTACGGTAAACATTCGTTCCATTAAATGACTGAGTTTGACTACATTTAATTAAGGGGTTTTGCGTGCCATCACCACGATTTTATCATTTTATCACGATTTTATCATGGTCCACTGAAAAGGCCATGTATAGCGCATATTCCCGGTTATAAGCCGTAGAAAAGCCACTTGCACATTTCAATACACCGCCTGGCCGAAAGACTGACGAGAAAGCAAGGACATGAGTTGTTGCGCTTCAGTTGTGGTAACTCATTTGCCCCTTCAATGTCACCCCCCGTTCTTGTCAGAAAAAGAAGCAGATAAACAAAGCCAAAAGCACTGCTTCGTTTAGGTATCAGTATCGCGTCAGATGTTCGTGTTTTTCTTTTCAGCTTTTGTAACGAATATTTATCATTAAGTTGTCTAGACACTGCATTGGCAATGTTGGCCATACTATTACCCCAAGAAAACGTAAAGAAGGAATGTAGCTACAGTATACGTAATTTATTTGCTCTTTTTCTCCTTTTACGTGGGCCAATCAGAAAGCCTTCGCCCCTGTTTCTTGATAGCCAATATAAGGCACATACGTATAGGTAATTACAAATATGACGTACTATTCTACGTAGCTGACACTTTTTTTCCACACAGTTCCCACACCGGTTCAGACATTAGTCCCATCACAGCACTAGTCTTGAGGCACCGCTGTGGCGGAATTTGTTCGGCTGACTGTGAAACCACCGTTGGACTTACTTTTCATCGTTGCACGTGAATCGCTGTCCTGCCAGGAACGTCTTCAGCGGACCGAAAACGTGGAAATTACTAGGGGCGAGGTCCGGACTGTATGGTGGGTGGTCCAGACTCCCCCAGTGAAATGACCAGACTTAGTCTGTGGTCAGCGACGCACGCCGCCTCCCTGAACGCTAATTGTCGTGAAATTGTCATGGAAATGTGATGCTCACGGTCTTTTGCGAACTCACACTAGCACCGCCTGACACTTATCGAAGCGATACACCTTTCCCCATACGTGGGCTGCATTTCCCTGCGCGTTTCGATAGGCGTTCATCCCCTCGCTCCATAGAAAACGAATCACATTTCCTTGCTCGTAGGCCGTGCACCTGTGAAGCACAACCGCCGTATTTAACAAATGAGAGCATCGCCGTGTCGCGGAGCTGCCGGCCGATAAGGCCGGGCTGGTTCTAAGAATGGTCCACCGCTGGGAATGGATATGTTGACTTCACATTTACAGCCGTAGTTTGGCTCAAAAAAATAGGGGCAAGGACTTTTACTCGCCCTCGTCGTTAATCACATACTGACCTTCATATCAAGGACCTCATTTTAAGTCACAGTTTTTAACTTTTTTGACAGCCGCTTTTGTGGTAATGAAAACCTCTTTCTCTCTCTCTCTCTCTCTCTCTACAGGACTGCAAAAGCGACGCTGATTGTGTATACTGCACATGTTTGCCAGAGAGCGGCACCAATAAAGGCTACTGTGTATTTATTCAGAGCGAATAATATTCAATAAACTTTGGGCTCACTTGTTAAGTTGGTTCTTTTGCAACATAAATTATTATTTCATTCTTCCGTTCCTAAAATTATGCGTTATTTTTTTTAAATTTATTCTACCCTCTATTATAAGGCGTTGTAGACCTATTGAAAGCTTACTTTATGATTTCTTTCCTTTACTTGCGTATATTTCTTTTTCAAACAGAGCTGCTACTCGTCCGTGTCTCAGACATCTATTCCAATTGTGAATTTTAAATTGTTCTGTGGATCACGTAAATATTTATCCAGGAGCAACCAGATTGTATCTAACGAGTTTGTTCATGGTTTAGTTGGCGCATAGCTACTTGTAATGGAAACAGTGAATGCTAATGGGAATAGAAAGCGAAATGAAATACAGGCTCACCTGCTATGGAAGATTTCTTTTTTTTTTTTTTTTTGCGCGCTGCAAACTGCATTCAGAATTGGTAGAAATCACAGAAACATGAGTGTAACATGACCACGGTTGCATATATTTCGTGTAAAAGTTATAAGTAGGGAGCTTTTCCGAAGACTTTTCATTTTAGCATTTTTGTTTACAGTATACAGGATGTTTCCTTGTGCTTTTTTTCTTTAACAGGCATTACGATATTTAAGTACAGCCTGTGGCATATGACGGAATTGTACTCACTGAGGTAGATTACTCAAAGAGGTGGATATTACTGGCACTAGAAATCTAAACTCATAATTCTCTAACTGAAAAAAAATCTCGCTATTCAACTTGTTCACCTATTACTTTAGCGCACATACAGCAATAAATGAATGGAAGCCAGCCATACCACAAAGGACCTCCACGTCGAACAAAATTTGAAGCTAACAGCAGTTTTGGGAAAGGCGCTGTCGAATTTTCAGTAAAAATGCCACTTTTTAACAAAACTTGGAGCTCAAGGAGCTTTTTCAGCCCACTGGAGCTCCAAAGTTACTGGAACACTAAGCATTTCACCGCAAACTTTGGGAAGCATATTTTGAAAGTGGTATAATCCTCATAATTCGATCTATGTGGATATGAATTTCGTAGCCACCGGCGAAAATTCGCAAATTGGAACCTGTGCTTTAACGTAATTAGTTTACAAGTTAATTTGCGACACTGCGTCAGGGCCTAAAGAAGCACCCGTGCGACCTGAATGCTGACGTCTCGCCGTCGGGTGAGCACTAATCGAGAGAGGTCGCTTATGTTAGTGTGACGAGTGAACTGGAAAAGTTGCAATGCGCGGCCGCAGCGCTAAGGAGTAAAATAAGTGTGCGCGGTGGCGTGACACGCGAGGAGAGCGCGTGCCGAGATTCAATTGCGGACGTCTCGGCGAAAGGAGCTCTGACCGTCGAGGACCTGCTATTGATAATAGCAATATTGCAGTAGTACTATTATTATTATTATTATTATTATTATTATTATTATTATTATTATTATTATTATTATTATTATTATTATTATTATTATTATTGTTGTTGTTGTTGTTGTTGTTTGCTGTTGAGTAATTAAATGAATTGATTTATTGATTTTGATTGACATATACGATTGATTGATTGATTGATATTGTCACGTATACCCTGCTGAAGTATACACGCTAAAGGGGGTCCAGGCGTTTGTACTTCACGAAACGTAATCGTTGACGCGCGATGCCGAGGCGAACCTCGTTCTCTTCTTCTTCAGTCCCCTTGCTGTGCCACTCCATGTGGCACTATCCGCTCCTCAAAAGAAAAGAATGAAAACATACATAGTCTTGACGTGAGAGCGCCGAGATGGCCTAGGACAAACTCATAGGCTATAGTCACAATCACAGTGGTGGGCGATATTAGCCCCAAGAACGAACACTGGCGTCGCTGCAACCACCGACGATCTGCTAGATCTGCACCGCCCACGCCCGCTTTTGTGCGATACGATGGTGACTTACTGCTCTGTTCCGCAATGTAAGTCTCGCAAGGACGATGGTGTAAGTTTTCACTTCTATCCAAAGTCGACGAAGCTTAAAAAAGTTTGGTTAATAAAGCTTAGAATGGGCAAGCTGCCGCCAAAGCACGCCGTCGTCTGCAGCAAGCACTTCAGAGAAGACGATTTTGTATATCCCGTATACAAGACGCTTGGTAAGGCCATTTCGGGTGTACTTTTCGGTTCTTTGCATGCACTCAATGTGTCTGTCACTTTATTACCAGGTTACAAGTACCGAAAGTTGTCACCGGAAGCAGTTCCGGCCGTCAACCTGCCTGTACGTCCACACGATGCGAGGCGGCCGCTTGTGCGAGCGGCGATAAGACGGCGTAAGTGTATCGATATTGACTCTCTGTGCGGTTAGCAATAACAAGTCGTTTACACATATATGTAGATGCCAGGAATAATCGAAAACGATCTGTGATAGCCAGAATAGGCGAAATTTGCTGTCGCTTGCTCCGGTGTTGCTCGGTGTAGGAGCGAGCAGGGTAACACAATGACTCACGGCGGAACTCCTATCGCCCGTGTTTGATTATGCAGAAGCAATGTCGATCGCGCATTTGTACTCGCACTAGCGCTTCCTCCGTTGTTTAATTCACTGTAGGAACGAGTCATTACTGTATACGTATTAAAAGAGCTCTGCAGCTATCTTAAACGTGTGTCACATTGGGCACTTTCTACCGCGATCCAGCCTGATCGGAATCGAAATTATCGATCGCGATTGGCCCCTCGCGCAAGCTACCGAAGGAAGTGAATCGCGATCGACAATTTCGATCCCGATCGGCCTCAATCGCGGTCGGAAGTGGCCTTAATGTTACCTATTAATAAAATGTCCAGAAAAGCTTGGATTTCAATTTCAGGGGATAGAGGCATTCCCATACGCTCTTACCAGCTGTTACAGACATCTCCCATTTGCACTGATGCTGGAGAAAAATACCAAGAAGGCGCAGAGGAAAGCTCGAGCAGCGCGATGTTGGAACTTGATTCACCACTGGCCGAAGAGACAGAACCAATAGAGTGCGATGGTATGTTTATCCCTTAAGTAATACCAAATTTGATGTGCCAAATTTCTGTTGCATTTGGGCACCCACGTCATTAACTGTGGTGTATAGTACTTCGCTCTTTTTAGCTAGTTTCATTTTATTTTAGATTTCCAGCCTCCAGAAGCTTCGGCTGCGAGTCCAGGTGATTGCACTCCAATGTCAGAAGGTATCCAGCAAACAGTGCAGCACTTTTACTGCTGTTCGTAATACTAATTACTACTTGAGACTGCTATAATTTATGTTATTGTTACGCTCAATTTGTCCTCTCTTTTTTTCAGAGATAAGTGCCGAGGCTGAGGAGCTGTCTAAAGGAAATTGGAATTCAGGTCAACACTCGAAACAACCTTTTTGCAAGAGAACAGCTAATCACAATTGCAAAAGTGCCCGATGAGCATGGTCTTGTTGTCCTCACCGGCATAGGCTACAGTTGTTCTACAACATAACAGAACTTTACACAGAAATGCGGTTCCGTCAAGGAACGCGAAGCTTATCCTTAAATGATGAAGATGATGTGCTCCTCACATACATGAAGCTCTATCATGATTTAACATTTTCTCTGTTGGCGGTCTTGTTTAGTGTCCACCGTACAACTGTGTCGAACATTTTCAAGGATTCAATTGTAATTCTAGCAAGCATTCTTGAGCATGCAATTTTCTGGCCAACGAAGACCGCAGTTGTGAACTGTCTCACAATGTATTTCAAAGAATACAAAGACACGAGAATGGTGCTTGACTGCACTGAAATAGAAATTGAGCGCCCAGAAGATCTAGCGTCAAGGCTCCTCACATACAGCCACTATAAGCGCACGTACACTGCAAAGGTCCTGGTGAGTGAGACACCAGGAGGCTTAATTAGCCATGTAAGCCCGACATATGGAGGGAAAGCATTTGACACATACATCACAAATGAGTGCAGAGTTCTAGACAAGTGTATTCCCCATCTTGACAGTGTGATGGTAGATAAAGGCTTCCTAGTCGGTGAACTTTGCAAAGAAAAAACATCAAAATGATCAGACCTCCATTCCTCATGGAAAAACAGCTCACTGCAGAGGAAGCTAGGAGAAACCAATCCATAGCAAGCGCCCGAGTACATGTGGAGAGCGCCATTCAAAGGATAAAACTGTACCGCATTTAAAAAAATCTGTTTGATCTCGACTTTGTGCTATACATTGACAGCATATTCCAAATAATTGCTGGAACTGTGAATCTCTCAAGGCCATTGTTCAGTAACAACAAGTTCCTTTTCAACTGATAATGTCGGTGCGCGTATTTAGCAGGTTAACTCTCTCCGAAATAATTCTGCAGTGATTACTGGCTCTTACCAAGTAGCTTTGTGAGCTGCCAGGCAAAGTGTGATATTTAACAAATGTGATGAGCGAATTGTCTAAAAATAAAAAAAAAAATCTATCCACGGAGCCACTCAAAGTGTAAAGTTTTTGTCAATGTGCACACTTACACTGTGGATAGTCTGAGTGGAAGGAAAATTTCTGTCTGTAACAAGTGTGGTGTTCCTCAAACACCTAAAGTGTACAAAATATCATCAGCAGTGTCCGTAGTTCTAGGTTGTATGATTTAGAGTACTAAAAAAAGCATTTCTTTTTTAAGAGAGCCATTCTGCACAAGTTTTGTGGAGACTGTAGTTATTTAGGCTTATACAGGCACACACGGAAATGTCTGTCATACAGTATTGTTGTTGTAGCAGTACATATGCACAGATAAGTACCAAAAGTGACCAGCTTTCAGGTTGTTCATTGAATTTGGCATAGTAAGTACTACTGCTAGCTTGGAAATATTTTTATTCCCTGCCAAGAACACGAAAGAAAGAGCAGGACCAATAACATGCGCTGTCAAACCTGTAAAAAAGACCTTGGGCAGTTAGATTTATGGCAAAAAACAGCACACTTGTTCATGTAACAAAGACTGCATGGTATGGCACATTCTGGTAGCAACCTCTCCTTATGTTTTTGAGATACAATAATGCAGTGATCTTGTCAACAAAATGGGCAACCAGCTTGCAGGATGTGTACAACAAGATACTATACAGTAAACATCATCTAGCATGGACTGCCTTTAAGCCTTTGCTTCGTGGCATACTTTCCTATGTGCGAACACCTAATTTTTGTAGCTACTATAAAACTACTTCAGCAGCTGAAGGCTTTTCAATGCAGTACTCGTGGTGTATGGTTTGAAAAATAATATGCATGCAAGAATATTACTTTTACCTTTTCCAATTGGTACCGTTTAACTAGTTTTATTTCAAAACTGCCCACTACTAATAGGTTAGTAAAGCAAACTGGAAGAACAGATTTTGTGCTTCTTGTCAAGCACCACTTTTAGTTTTCCTGAGCACCAGAAATGCATGACTCTTGCATTTATTTCAATAACTCCAATCTCAATTTGTACATTTTATGAGAAATGCAATGCGTAAAACAGTGCGCCTGCATTCTTCACTGTTGTCCTGTATCATAATGCAGTTACATCATTACATATCACAGTAATGCTTGTCAGCATATCTTTGTTTTAGTATAACAGTTGGACAAAATAGGCGGCAATACATCAGAACTAGAAAATGTAGTGCTCCTGAAAATTGCAATCTTTCTCTACCACAATAACAGAAACCCTACATGTCAAAGGGAACAAATGGCCCGCGTGCCAGAAGCAAGCCACGCCATTGCCAAACAAGAAAGGAACTGTTCATGGAAACTGTTTGTCTGGTGTCATTCTGATATAATCCCTTATACTATCACAGTGGTGTTAAAGCGTGCAGCTAACTAAAAATTTAACTGGGTGAGGCACTTGTTTGTTTTCACAACACAGTAATGCCAGTTAATGCCAATTACAAAACAAACAACAGCCAGAAACGAAACAAGTAAGAAAACATATGCCTGCTGTACTGTGCTACAGTTGTCTGGCTGCCCTAATATTAGTATTGTAGTAACAACCAAATATACCACAAACATAACCACATGAGCAGCAGACAAAAAATGAGAACGTCTTTGTAACATGGTGCCTTTGCAATTATCATCCTCGTATCAATGGAAGCCCATGCGAGTTAACACAAAATGCACATAGAAGCATGATTGGATACCCACGTAGAAAGCTGGGCATGGAACATAAACCACAAGTGACTACTGTCATTCCCTCGGATGACTTTCTGATAACACAGTTATAGCATTCTAACATCACAATTGCTTCACAAAACAGTCAGCCAAAAATTTAATTGTTCGTCTTCACAACACAGTCGTGCTAGTTGCCATACTAACTATTTCACAAAACAAACACCAGGCGAAAATGATAAAAAAATAGATTACCGACGCCCACTGTAATGAGCAGCAGTTGTCTGGATACCATAGTATCACAACGTCAGCCAAATATCCCACAAACATGACCAAATAAGCAGTAGACAAAAAAATGAAAGCATCTTGAAAGCATCTTTGCACTTATCATTGTATCATTGGAAGCCCATGTGAGTTAACACGAAAGGTACATACAAGCATAATTGAATACCCACGTAGAAAGCTAGGCATGGACTATAAACCACAAGTGACTGCTGTCATTCCCTGGGATGTCTTTCTGATATCACAATTATAGCACTCTCATATGACAATTGCTTCACAATACACAGTCAGCCAAAATTTAATTGCATGAGGCACTTGTTCCTCTTCACAACACAGTCGTGCTAGTTGCCATACCAACTATATCACAAAACAAACACCAGCCGAAAACAAAAAAAAATATTGAAGATTACAGACGCCTACTCTAGGCGTGCCGCATAATCGGAAAGTGGTTTTGGCACGTAAAATCCCATTTTTTACGCCTGCTGTAATGATCAGCAATTATCTGGCTACCATAGTATCACAGTATCAGCCAAATATCCCACAGACATGACCACATAAGCAGTAGACAAAAAAATTAGAGCATCTAACACGGTGCCTTTGCACTTATCAGTGTATCAATGGAAGCCCATGTGAATTAACACAAAATGCAAATACAAGCATGATTGGATACCCTTGTAGAAAGCTGGGCATGGAACTTAAACCACAAATGACTACTGTTATTCCCCAGGATGAGTTTCTGATATCACAATTATATTTAGGGTATCACAGTCGCATCGCATAAGGCAGTGACCGAAAAATTAAATGCATAGAATGCCACATAGACAAATGCATTGCCTGTGATTCCTAGTCAGTCATTCGAGTGTCTGTTATGGTTCGGGGTTGCATCTCAAATTGCTCTAGCCACTGCACGACTCAGCTGTTAACACACAAATGTGTTTTAATAGTGACATAATGCTAATTTTTGTGTGCTACAGCATGCTACCGTGTTTGCATTTTCTTGCTCACTGTACAGAGGGGTCCACTGTTAAAGGGAACACATTAGTGCACAAATGTCTAGATTTTCCTTTCTAGAAGCAGTTCAATCACCTATATTTGGAGCAGATAACTTGTAGTTGTTAGCTCGCACCCCTTTCAAGACACCTGTTTAGTGCACTAAGACTGCTTCCGCAGCCACATGCAGCTAGGTTGCCAGCCAAGCGAGGGCCGCGCATTCCATTGTTCCCTTTAACAGTGGATTGCACTGAACATCAGTAAAAGCACTCAAACTGCAGATGTCTCCAAACTTTCTAGGAGTGCTTTCTCTGATTGCACATACAGTTTTTTTATGCATCGAGTTACCTTGGCAATGGCATTCTGTTGCTGAAGATGAAGTCGCAGGTTCATTTCTCGGTTCCGTTCCTACTGAGAGAGCAAAAAAATAAGCAAACTTTATTCACGTTATAGCAAACGTAATATAGATGTAAAACGTCCCCCGACATCATCCCTAATAAGCCTTTTGTTACGTTGGAATGTTAAACCTCCTAAATGAATCATTTTGTGGCTTGAAAAGGGAGGCTGTAGTTTGGCTTCTTGCAATGCATAAAAAATTGCATGTGCAACTGAAACAAGGCAGTTCATGTAGAAAGAACATGTGGCAGGATGTACTGCTCAAAGAAATAGGAAGATCTTTCAACCACATCGCTGAAATATGCCTCATCAAATAGCACTGGACTGCAAATATTATCTTCTTCATTGACAAACACAAACAAATCTGCATGCTCAACTGCCGTGATACCCATTTGTACCTGCACTTGGCAGAAATATGTGGTTGCACGCTTTAGGTTCTGAGTCAAAGCCTTTTCTTTGTTTTTCTCCATACTCTCTTCCAAGAATTTTTTCATGGATTCAGGGAATTCGATTTTCAGTACCCGCTCAGGACAACGCTGCACTTTACTAATCCATCTGGACTTGCACCCATGTAAGGACGGCCTTCCATGATGAAAAGTCCACACTGCCTGAAAACCAAATTCTCATGGATTCTAGAAGAGTTGACTGTTGGGCTAGTTGGTCGTCCATATTTTAAGTAGTAGCTTAGCGCAAATAAAACCACGGACACAAGGAAGACAGACAAGGACAAGCGCTACTCACAACTGTTTGATGGAAGGAAGCGCATATATATATATATATATATATATATATATATATATATATATATATATATATATATATCCTATTGTCACGCATGCGCCTACCAAGCAGAAGTGAAGCCGGTACATGCACATCAAAGGCGGTTGCGCAAGAAGTTAAATTCGGCATCCAGTAATGTGGTGGAAGGCTCACTCACACATCTATCTCGATTCTTCTTGATAAAGAAGGCCTCAAGAGCGAGCCTGGAAGTCGCTTTGCCGCTCCTGCCAAGAATAGTTGCCGCAGAAAATTGAGCGTCGCAACCACACGCGGTAACATGAGCCACCAAATGTGCGCCCGTATCCTCTTTTTCCTTTAGTTTTTGCGCATGTTCCCTTAAACGGAAATTCACACAACGCTCAGTTTGACCAATGTAGAGCTGCCCACAAGGGTGCAAGGAAATTGCATAAACAACCCCTCTGGAGCACTCAACAAAGGGCTTCTCATGCCTCGTGCGGCAGCCCCGCCCGCTCTTACAGCAAACTCGAGAACACAGCTTCGAAAGCTTGTTGGGCGCAGAAAAAACCAGAGAAATACCATGACAGTTAGCAACCTTTTTAAGGTTGCGTGCCACCTTGTGTACATAGGGAATAACCGCTGGTCTTACCTTCGGTCGTTCGACCTCTGCGCTCGCCCTTCGTGCTCCAAGCTTAACTTTTTGCAAAAGAGACTCTACTATAGCATTGACGACCGTCAAAGGGAAACCAGCTGCCAAAAGGTGTCCAACTTGGTTCGTAAAACTAGAACGCATTTGGTGTGCGCACGATTTCCGCAAAGCCGATTCCAAGCAAAGACTACCAACTGCTCGCTTCACCACTTTAGTGTGTGCGGAATCGTACGGCAGCAATTGCTTCATGGCTCGCGGTTGATAGGACCAGCAGACGTGGCCAACTTCAAAAGACAGTTTTAAATCTAAGAACTGCAGGTCTGTGCCGTCGGGAAGTTCATGGGTAAAAGCAAGCCCTTGGCATTGGTTGTTAAAAGCTTCTAAAATAAAAGCAGGGGATGTAAAGTCACACTTATTGTTTAAAAGCACTAAAAAATCATCAACATACCTAGAAACTTTTAAAACCGGCCCCCCATTAAAAACCTGCTCTAAAGACCTATCAACAAAAGACAACAAAATGTCGCACAAATAGGAGCAACACAAGACCCAATACACACTCCCCGGCGTTGCAGATATGGCTGCTCGTTGTAAAGAATAAAAGTCACGCTTAAATAAAACTCGAGCCATGTTAAAAAGCTGTCCACTGAAAGGCCCGCTGAGTTCTGGAAGTCGACTACGTCGTTGTATTCAATACATTCCCTTAAGAAAATGAGAAGCTTGACCTGAGGAATTGAGTAGAATAGATCTTTTACGTCAACGGAAAAACCATACTTAATGCCGTCATTACACTTAACAAATTGCGCGACCTCCGAAGAACTTTTAACACGGAAAGGGTCATCCACTTGTAGCGTCTTAAGCTTATTCAAAAGAAAAAGGCTTACGCAGTGCTGCCACGCCCCGCGCTCGCTAACGATAGTTCTGAAAGGAATATCGGGCTTGTGCGTTTTCGTGGTAAAGAACACGGTCAAACAGCTTTCTTTGCTATTCTTGATACCTTTAGCAAGGGTGGTCAAGTTCAAACTTTTGCAGAACTCGATGATTTTCGACTTGACTCTAACTGCACTCTTACTAATAGGAACGAAATTCTTATTCACCGCTGCCTGCGCTTTTTCGTCAAACCGACCTTTTGGCAACACAACAAACCCTGCTTCCTTATCTTACTGCAACAGCATAAGCCTGAGCGTACACTGAGCGTTGTGTGAATGACCGTTTAAGGGAACATGCGCAAAAACAAAAGAAAAACGAGGATAAGGGCGCACATTTGGTGGCTCATGTTACCGCGTGTGGTTCCGACGCTTGATTTTCTGCGACTATTCTTGGCAGGAGCGGCAACGCGTCTTCCAGGCTCGCTCTTGAGGCCTTCTTCATCAAGAAGAATCGAGATAGATGTGTGAATGAGCCTTCCATCACATTACTGGATGCCGAATTTACCTTCTTGCGCAACCGCCTTTGATGTGCATGTACCGGCTTCACTTCTGCTTGGTAGGCGCATGCGTGACAAGAGGATACATATATATATGCACTATCCTTCCTTCCATTGAACAGTTGTGAGTAGCGCTTGTCCTTGTCTGTCTTCCTTGCGTCCGTGGTTTTATTTGCGCTAAGCTACTACTTAAAATATGGATGACCAACTAGCCCAACAGTCAACTCTCCTAGAATTCATTTCTCGTACACTGGGCAACTCCTTTTCTGTGTATCCTCTGCAATCCTCTGTCACCGTAGTTCTTATTTCCCACATCGTCGAAGCCACATGCCGGGCCAGGTTTTAGCCTTCTGTGTCCGGAAAGGGTTATACCCTCGAGATGTTTGTGTTCCGTTTGGTTTGGTGAAGCCGTCCTGGGGACACCTCAAGAGGCTTTACAAACTCTTGAACTCTGAGCTCTGGCGCCAAGTCCGACTTCTGCAAGACCAGCTGCGCGTGGTGTGCCACCACGGTAATCCGGAATGGCTAGCAAGCAGTAAGCTGCGTGAGTTTAGAAAACTTGCGGCTCAGATCACGGAGACAAGGTGGAGGGCCATGCTGAGCTTCCTTCTGAGGTCATCAACCGCCATTCGCCATTCGTGCACAGGGAAAACCGGTGGTCGTTTTAGACCAAGTTTCGATCCTCGGGGACGTGTCTAGGCTACTGGAAAAAGGTCCGAAGTATGCCGTTCCGCCCTCCGTCCGGCCCCACGACCTGGTAGGTCTCAACCGAGACGTTTCTGCAAGGTGTAGCCAAGATGACCATGACCAGTGTCTGAAGGAGGGACTTTACTTCATCTCGAGGTATTCAAGCAGGGCTTCAGACGTTCATGCTAAAAAGAGCTTAGAAGGTGTCGTAAAGCATTTCAAGCAAAATGAGCTTATGCTGTTGCAGTCAGATAAGGAAGGAGGGTTTGTTGTGTTGCCAAAAGGTCGGTTTGACGAAAAAGCGCAGGCAGCGGTGAATAAGAATTTCGTTCCTATTAGTAAGAGTGCAGTTAGAGTCAAGTCGAAATTCATCGAGTTCTGCAAAAGTTTGAACTTGACCACCCTTGCTAAAGGTATCAAGAATAGCAAAGAAAGCTGCTTGACCGTGTTCCTTACCGCGAAAACGCACAAGCCCGATATTCCTTTCAGGACTATCGTTAGCGAGCGCGGGGCGAGGCAGCATTGCGTGAGCCTTTTTCTTTTGAATAAGCTTAAGACGCTACAAGTGGATGACCCTTCCCGTGTTAAACGTTCTTCGGAGGTCGCGCAATTCGTTAAGTGTAATGACGGCATTACCTACGGTTTTTCCGCTGACGTAGAAGATCTATTCTACTCAATTCCTCAGGACAAGCTTCTCGTTTTCTTAAGGGAATGTATTGAATACAACGACGTGGTCGACTTCCCGAACTCAGCGGGCCTTTTAGTGGACAGCTTTTTAACATTGCTAGAGTTTTATTTAAGCGTGACTTTTATTCTTTACAGCGAGCAGCCATATCTTCAACGCCGGGGAGTGTGTATTGGGTCTTGTGTTGCTGCTATTTTGTGCGACATTTTTTTTTGTTTTGTTGATGGGTCTTTAGAGCAGGTTTTTAATGGGGGGCAGGTTTTAAAAGTTTTTAGGTATGTTGATGATTTTTTAGTGCTTTTAAACAATAAGGGTGACTTTACATCCCCTGCTTTTATTTTAGAAGCTTTTAACAACCAATGCCAAGGGCTTGTTTTTACCCATGAACTTCCTCACGACACAGACCTGCAGTTCTTAGATTTAAAACTGTCTTTTGAAGTTGGCCACGTCTGCTGGTCCTATCAACCGCGAGCCATGAAGCAATTGCTGCGGTACGATTCCGCACACTCTAAAGTGGTGAAGCGAGCAGTTGGTAGTCTCTGCTTGGAATCGGCTTTGCGGAAATCGTGCGCACACCAAATGCGTTCTAGTTTTCCGAACCAAGTTGGACGCCTTTTGGCAGCTGGTTTCCCTTTGACGGTCGTCAATGCTATAGTAGAGTCTCTTTTGCAAAAAGTAAAGCTTGGAGCACGAAGGGCGAGCACAGAGGTCGAACGACCGAAGGTAAGACCAGCGGTTATTCCCTATGTACACAAGGTGGCACACAACCTTAAAAAGGTTGCTAACCGTCATGGTATTTCTCTGGTTTTTTCTGCGCCCGACAAGCTTTCGAAGCTGTGTTCTCGAGTTTGCTGTAAGAGCAGGCGGGGCTGACGCACGAGGCATGAGAAGCCCTTTGTTGAGTGCTCCAGAAGGGTTGTTTATGCAATTCCCTTGCACCCTTGCGGGCAGCTCTACATTGGTCAAACTGAGCGTTGTGTGAATGACCGTTTAAGGGAACATGCGCAAAAACTAAAGAAAAAAGAGGATACGGGCGCACATTTGGTGGCTCATGTTACCGCGTGTGGTTGCGACGCTCGATTTTCTGCGACAACTATTCTTGGCAGGAGCGGCAAAGCGTCTTCCAAGCTCGCTCTTGAGGCCTTCTTTATCAAGAAGAATCGAGATAGACGTGTGAGTGAGCCTTCCATCACATTACTGGATGCCGAATTTAACTTCTTGCGCAACCGCCTTTGATGTGCATGTACCGGCTTCACTTCTGCTTGGTAGGCGCATGCGTGACAAGAAGATATATATATATATATGCACTATCCTTCCTTCCATTAAACAGTTGAGAGCAGCGTTTGTCCTTGTCTGTCTTCCTTGTGTCCGTGGTTTTATTTGCGCTAAGCTACTACTTCAAATTCTCATGAGTGGCTCGCTGGCTAGGTGCCAGAGGATGCTAAGAATCCCTGGCTCCGGACAGGCCGCCATTGGAATATGAACCTGGCAACGTTTAACGCTAGAACGTTATCTAGTGAGGCGAGTCTAGCAGTGCTATTGGAGGAATTAGAGGGCAGTGAATAGGATATAATAGGGCTCAGTGAAGTTAGGAGGCCAAAAGAAGCATATACAGTGCTGAAAAGCGGACACGTCCTGTGCTACCGGGGTTTAGCGGAGAGACGAGAACTCGGAGTAGGATCCCTGATTAATAAGAATATAGCTAGTAACATACAAGAATCCTATAGCATTAACGAGAGGATGGCAAGTCTTGTTGTGAAACTTAAGACGTACAAAATGAAGGTTGTACAGGTCTACGCTCTTACATCCAGTCATGATGACCAGGAAGTCGAAAGCTTCTATGAAGACGTGGAATCGGCGATGGGTAGAGTGAAAACAAAATACAGTATACTGATGGGTGACTTCAATGCCAAGGTAGGCAAGAAGCAGGCTGGAGACAAGGCAGTGGGGGAATATAGCATAGGCACTAGGAATAGCAGGGGAAAGTTATTAGTAGACTTTACGGAACAGAATAATATGCGGATAATGAATACCTTCTTCTGCAAGCGGGATAGCCGAAAGTGGACGTGGAGGAGCCCGAACGGCGAGGCTAGAAATGAAATAGACTTCATACTCTGCGCTAACCCTGGCATCATACAAGATGTGGACGTGCTCAGCAAGGTGCGCTGCAGTGACCATAGGATGGTAAGAACTCGAATTAGCCTAGACCTGAGGAGGGAACGGAAGAAACTGGTACAGAAGAAGCCGATCAATGAGTTAGCGGTAAGAGGGAAATTAGAGGAATTCCAGATCAAGCTACAGAACAGGTATTCAGCTTTAACTCAGGAAGAGCACCTTAGTGTTGAAGCAATGACGACAATCTTGTGGGCATCATTAAGGAGTGTGCAATGGAAGTCGGTGGTAACTCCGTTAGACAGGATATCAGTAAGCTATCGCAGGAGACGAAAGATCTGATCAAGAAACGCCAATGTATGAAAGCCTCTAACCCTACAGCTAGAATAGAACTGGCAGAACTTTCGAAGTTGATCAACAAACGTGAGACAGCTGACATAAGGAAGTATAATATGGATAGAATTGAACATGCTCTCAGGAACGGAGGAAGCCTAAAAGCAGTGAAGAAGAAACTATGAATTGGCAAGAATCAGATGTATGCGTTAAGAGACAAAGCCGGCAATATCATTAATATTATGGATGAGATAGTTCAAGTGGCTGAGTAGTTCTACAGAGATATATACAGTACCAGTGGAACCCACGATGATAATGGAAGAGAGAATAGTCCAAAGCAATTCGAAATCGCACAGGTAACGCCGGAAAAAGTAAAGAAAGCCTTGGGAGCTATGCAAAGGGGGAAGGCAGCTGGGGAGGATCAGGTAACAGCAGATTTGTTCAAAGATGGTGGGCAGATTGTTCTAGAGAAACTGGCCACCCTGTATACGCAATACCTCATGACCTCGAGCGTACCGGAATCTTGGAAAAACGCTAACATAATCCTAATCCATAAGAAAGGGGACGCCGAAGACTTGGAACATTATAGACCGATCAGCTTACTGTCAGTTGCCTACAAACTATTTACTATGGTATTTACTAAATAGAATCAGGAACACCTTAGACTTCTGTCAAGCAAAGGACCAGGCAGGATTCCGTAAAGGCTACTCAACAATAGACCATATTCACACTATCAATCAGGTGATAGAGAAATGTGCTGAATATAACCAACCCTTATATATAGCTTTCATTGATTACAAGAAAGCGTTTGATTCAGTCGAAACCTCAGCAGTCATGGAGGCATTACGGAATCAGGGTGTAGACGAGCCGTATGTAAAAATATTGAAAGATATCTATAGCGGCTCCACAGCCACCATAGTCCTCCATAAAGAAAGCAACAAAATCCCAATAAAGAAAGGCGTCAGGCAGGGACATACGATCTCTCCAATGCTATTCACAGCGTGTTTACAGGAGGTATTCAGAGACCTGGATTGGGAAGATTTGGGAATAAAAGTTAATGGAGAATACCTTAGTAACTTGCGATTCGCTCATGATATTGCCTTCCTTAGTAACTCAGGGGACCAATTGCAATGCATGCTCAACGACCTGGAGAGACAAAGCAGAAGAGTGGGTCTAAAAATTAATCTGCAGAAAACTAAAGTAATGTTTAACAGTCTCGGAAGAGAACAGCAATTTACAATAGGTAGCGAGGCACTGGAAGTGGTCAGGGAATACATCTTCTTAAGGCAGGTAGTGACGGCGGATCCGGATCATGAGACGGCAATAACCAGAAGAATAAGAATGGGCTGGGCTGCGTTTGGCAGGCATTCTCAGATCATGAACAGCAGGTTGCCATTATCCCTCAAGAGAAAAGTGTATAATAGCTGTGTCTTATCAATACTCACCTACGGGGCAGAAACCTGGAGGCTTACGAAAAGGGTTCTACTTAAATTGAGGACGACGCAACGAGCTATGGAAAAAAGAATGATGTTGTAACGTTAAGGGATAAGAAAAGAGCAGATTGGGTGAGGGAACAAACGCGAGTTAATGACATCTTAGTTGAAATCAAGAAAAAGACATGGGCATGGGCAGGACATGTAATGAGGAGGGAAGATAACCCATGGTCATTAAGGGTTACGGACTGGATTCCAAGGAAAGGGAAGCGTAACAGGGGGCGGCAGAAAGTTACGTGGGCGGATGAGATTAGGAAGTTTGCAGGGACGACATGGCCACAATTAGTACGCGACCGGGGTTGTTGGAGAGGTATGGGGAGGCCTTTGCCCTGCAGTGGGCGTAAACAGGCTGATGATGATGATGGCTCGCTGGCTTTGAGAACACTTTCTTGCACTGCCTTCGAGTGCACTGCCACGACACATTGTTGCTGTGCGAACATTATTCTGCCGCATCACTTTCTTTAGCAAGGGTCCCAAACCATGAGGGCCCATCGGTGTCCTCAACGTCTTTACAAGGGTAAATATGCTGTAGGCAATAGAAGCTGTGATCATGCCTACCCTGTGGCGCAACCAGAGACTAGATTTTGCCTGATCTCGTGTTAACTTTTCAATCATTATAACGTCTTCGTGACTCTTGCTTTCCTGCAAGTGTTCAAGTAGCTCTTCGGTTGTCACTTCACCACTGATGCCAAGAAAACTTCTTAACTCCTGCAAAGAACTAATGAGTGTTAAGTCTCTGGGTGCTGGCTCAGAAGTGGAACATCCTGGTTCTATGATTGGCTCCAACATGGCTTCTGTTGCTGAAATACATTTTTCCAGAAAAAATGCGCAATTAACATTCACTGTATCACGGAGAAAATTGGTATGTACAAGAAATATGGTGAAGCAGATAAAATCTTTTTTGTCTTGGATGCAAAGTACACAGATGCTTGGATAATTAATTGCTGTGGTAGTCATCACACCTACGTTTGAACAGCGGACACTGTTTAAAGGTTTCAAAGCAACATATCCTTAGCAGCAAATGTTTGTAGCTGGAGAAATACCTTGAAGACACGTTGGATTCTATTCAAAAGAGTCGCAAGGTTTGGTGCAATAAACACAACATTTCGCTATATGTAGCTGCCTATGAAGGATATTGGAAGGCATGAGCCTTACTTACAACACTTCACACAGCCTCAGATGTGTGATTAAAAATATGGTTAATATTTTTCAGGCTTAGCTAAACTCAGTGAACTGCCTAAAGCGTCACATAAATACAGCTGGCACATCTTAAAACTGGCTATTTGCTACTGTGGTTATTGATGATATTGATGAAGTGCTTCTCTTTAAAACAATTATGTTGCAATCACAACGAAACACTGCACACTGCCTGACTAAGCAGTATGTTGCGATGCAGCTCATTAGGCGTGTCATTGACTACATTGCAAATACTCAATATAGGAAACACATGCGAAATTAAATTTTTGCAGTACTGGGACATGTTTGCGCACTGCATTACTGCCACTTGATAAGGAGATTATGCTGCTGCTGGCCAGTCCTTTATGAGACTCAGATTCAAAATGCCAAACCGAATTTGAATGCTTACCTAATTCAGTACCTCTGTCTAAGTGCATTTTTGCTGCACATTGATAGCTGACATTCTCCAGAAGTCTTTCAAGTATGTTGCCTTCCAGCTGGGCAGTCTTTTTGATTTTCGCCTAGAAGCACCAATGTTATGTTCTAGATGAAAGCTTCTTAGTTGTAAACACGGCACCCATTCGATAGGTGAGCATTTGCATTAAGGTTTGTGCATTTATTTTCCCACCTCTCAAACTTGATAAGCAAGCGAAAAATTCATATTTTCGCGTCATCAAAGAGTGCTACATCCTACTTCTGTTTAGAATAAGAGATGTCAAGCATTCACCTAAGGTGTGCATATTGTTAACTATACTCAATAGCTAGCACTAATGACTTTATTCGTACTATGTGCCCATGGCAAAGGCATCTCTAAATAGCATTTGCAGTAAATAGTTTACAGTAAAGCTAGTGCGTTTGTTGAAGTCATGAAACTGTTCTTGCAGCTTAAGAAAATGCATGCAAACAGCAAGGCTATCTACAAGAGCATTTTCACCAAACCAACATTGAAAGTAGAAATCGTGAGCTGCCCTTCATTTCAGCATTGGACTTGCTGTTTTCCCTCTCATTCCTCTCAGTTTGAAAAGAATAATATATGTGCAAACCTTCTTTGCACATGGAAGGTCGGCTATAGCTCTTGGCTCATACTTTTGGTTAACACGCTCTTTGTGCTCCTTGCCCCACTTCTGTGGCTGGTCAGTTGGCGAGAGCTTGTCGAAAGTCCTGGCAGCATTAATATGCAGCAGTAGAGCTACAATGTGTTTACACTTGTATTTTCTGTAAAATAAGAACGGTTAGGATATATCAATTCCGAAGACATTAAATCTCACAAATTGGTCTTAGTCTTTAAGCATAATATTTTTCGATAAATAATGCCTAATCATACATTCATTAAACTTGTTACCATCCATTAGAACAGTGACTGATGTGCAGTTTCAGTCGGAAGGAATAACTTTTCTGCCAAGACTAATGCTCCTTGCAGCCTACAACAGGTGACTTTTTAGTAAAAAGAGACAGTGCAAAAATAGCTTCCCTGCAAAAAAAGAAAGTTACTAGTTTAAATGGAACAGGAATTCATTTAAAAACATTTTTATATAGGTAGTTTTCACCACATATACAAAAGAAAATTGGTGCTAGGCAAATATTTCTGCTAAATAGATGTGACTTAAATAGGGCTCGGCTTGAATTCCGCAATTGCAACCTGTGCCCCACTGTTAATAATGATGCAGAAAATTAGTGAATCATTGATGTTACCTAACCACGTTGCAATTTATCATGCAAGTAATGCGCACCTTTCCAATAATGAAGTTGATCTGACAGAATAGCTCTATCTGCCATGGAAGACATTAAATAGATTTGTCTGCAATAAAAAAATCACCTGATATCTAAACATCAAACAAAGCAGTGCCAATCACACAGTGCAACATGTACTTTCGGATGTCAAATGGAAACTTAAGTATTAGGGCATAAGCATTCTTTTTGAGTACCCTAGTGCCGTCACGCGAAATTGCAATGCCTTTTGTGTGCTCGAAAATGCGTAATATGCAAAATTACGACATTTATTTAATATAATAGTGTAAATGTAGATGGGTAACTTTATAAGCGATAAAGAACAATTTAAAGCAAATAAAATAATACTCTAAGGATACAGGAGAGAGCGGGGGATATAAGGAAGGTAAGGATACAGGGATTCATGGAAAATGCACCGAGAAGCTTATGGTAAAGCTGAGCCAACTGAAATTTGGACGTGGGCCAATTTGAAATTTGTGGGTTGACCAACTTAAAATCTGGGGGTAGGCCAACTTTAAATTTGCAAAAGAGCCAGCTTAAATTTGAGGGTGGGCCAACTAAAGTTTAGGGGTAGGCCAACTTAAATTAGGGGGTATGCTTTCGCATACTCGGACAAGCTTTCCCAGCAGCCTCCAGTGATCGAGTAGTCATACCCTGCTTTGCACGAACAGCTGCCTCGATCTACCACCGCGTCGCAAACAGTAATCTTCACTTCATGCGGAGCACTGTTGATAGCAGTCGTTTGCAAGACGAACGCCAGAAAGTCGAAACGAGCGTTCTCAGCTGTTTCGACGGCGCACTCAAAGACGTGGCCCGCATAATAAACCTCCTCCGCCTCAGTGAGGCACCGGCTCGTCTCGCACGCCTTGTCCACATACCGGTTGATGCTGCTCAGCGGTAATGCAACTGCGAACAAAAATAATTTACAAGCAGGTTATGTAAACTAATACATGTGACAGCGCGGCTGCTGCGCCGCTGCACGAATTGAGACGAGCGGCCAGCAGGAAAGAAACTCCAGCAATTACCACCTTCAACTCGTTCGTGAACATAAATAGAAACGATAACAGCTAGATATTACAAGGTAAACATGAAATTAAACAAGGTGCGTCAGTGAGCATACAAGAAAACTGACGCAACAGCTAGGGTGGAATTTTCTATGGTGATCACTTTCGGATTCGCGTTCGCGCATTGAGGACGATTGTACACACAAATATTGTTTGCTTACCTGAAACACGATCACTGCTGTTTACGTCATTCATCGGAAGCTTGCTGCAAGCAAAAAGCGAACGCAAACACCGTGCTACGCGGTGCGACGAAGCGAGCGCACGTTATCTGGGCGGCTGCCGAAACTCGAGTCCTGGCCGTGACGTCATCTGAAGCTGCCGCCAGGCGGCGCCGTTCCTCTTTCTCGGGGATAGTCACAAGGAACTGAGGGACGAGCAACAACGAAACCTAACCTAAGCGGCTGAAGACGTCGGATTTTAGGGGCTATAGTACGGCTTCAACCGCACAACGTGCACAATCTCAGATTGCGGTTGTCGACGTCGGGGAGGCTGGCTTCCGTCAGGAAGGACTTCGTAATTCACGTCACTAATTCGCTGCAACACTTTGTAAGATCTGAAGTAGCGACTCAAAAGCTTCTCGGATAGTTTTTTTCCGCGCACGGGAGTCCAGACCAAAACTTGATCACCAGGTTGGAACTCGACTTGTCGATGGCGGAGATTGCAACGTTGCGCATTCGATGCTCTGTTGTTTCTTTAAGTGCACTCGGGCAATCTGACGGGCTTCTTCCGGGCGTTGCATGAATGGTTCGGCACCTTGGGCGAGATCGAGGTGACCCATGCTGTCGCACGGCAGCATTGCTTCTAACATAGTCTGCACTTCACGGCCGTAAAAGAGGGAAAACGGCGTGAAGTGTGTTGTTTCTTGCATAGCAGTGTTATAGGCAAACGTTACGTATGGGAGTATCTCGTCCCACGTCTTGTGCTGTACGTCTACGTACATTGACAGCATCTCAGTCATCGTTTTGTTCAGTCGTTCGGTGAAGCCGTTTGCCTGCGGATGATAGGCAGTTGTCCTTCGATGGGTTGTGCACCTGAGTTTAAAAACGCCTTCAATGAGCTGCGCTTTAAAGGCTTTCCTTTGGTCTGTGATGACGTGCGATGGGGCGCCATGCCGGAGGACGATGCTCTGTATGAAAAACTGGGCGACCTGGGAAGCTGTGCCTCGAGGCAACGCCTTTATTGTTTCGGCATACCGCGTTAAATAGTCTGTGGCAACGATTATCCACCTGTTGCCAGAAGATGACAGTGGAAACGGGCCAAGAAGATCCATGCCAACCTGGTCGAAAGGTTTGCCAGGGGGGGGGAATAGGATTCCGCAATCCCGCAGGCTTCACAGCTGGCGACTTTCGGCGCTGGTATTCACGGCAGGCTTGGACGTACCGCTTAACACACTCGGCAAGTTTCGGCCAATAGTAGGATTTACGCACTCTATCAAGCGTTCGCGTAAAACCCAAACGGCCAGACGGAGTCTCGTCATGACAGGCGAATAAAACTTCGGCACGGAGGTCTGCTGGAACTATCAAAAGGTATGTCTTGTTGGTGGCAGCGGAGTTCTTCTTATACAAGAAGCCATGTCGTAAACAAAAAGACGACAATCCTCGAGCGATGTGCCGGGGTATCGATGGGTTTCGTCCTTCCAGATGTTCGAATATAGGCCGTAGTGAGTGGTCTGCGCGGTGTCGCGTGGAAAAATCGGTAACGCTTACGGCCCCAAGGAAAACGTCGTCGTCCTCAATGTCTTGGTCGGTAGTGTCGATAGGGGCGCGCGAGAGTGCGTCAGCGTCTTCGTGTACACGATGGTCACGTCGTACTCCTGCAAACGTAGACTCCACCGTGCCAGTTGTCCAGAAGGGTCCCGCATATTTGCAAGCCAGCATAACGAGTAATGATCGGTTACAACTTTGAATGGGCAGCCGTAGAGGTAAGGTCGAAATTGGACCAGCGCCGATACGACGGCAAGACACTCTTTCTCCGTAGTGGTGTAGTTAGTCTCTGCACACGATAGTGCGCGACTTGCGTAGACGATCACTCTTCCAATACCTTCCTGCCGTTGTACAAGCACCGCACCAAGACCAACGTTACTGGCGTCTGTATGAACTTCCGTATCCGCCTCCTCGTCAAAGCGGGCCAAACCTGGTGCTGACACCAGACACTGTCGAAGCTCAGTGAAAGCAGTCTCTTGCTCTGAGGCCCAGACGAACGATACATCGTTCCTCGTGAGTCGAGTCAGCGGCTCCGCCATCTTCGAAAAATTTTCGATGAAACGCCGGTACTATGCGCAAAGGCCCAAGAAGCGTCAGAAACCTTTCTTGTCGGTCGGTGTTGGAAACGTAGCTACAGCGGCAGTTTTCGCGGGATCGGGGCTAACGCCTTCCGCGCTGACCACGTATTCCAGAAACATGAGCTAATTGTGGCCGAAATGAGACTTCTGAGGCTTAAGGGTGAGGTTAGCCGATCGCATGGCTTCGAGAACTTGCCGCAGTCGTTTCAGGTGGTCGTCAAATGTAGCCGAAAAAACAACCACGTCGTCGAGATAAACGAGGCAGCTTTGCCACTTCAGACCAGCGAGAGCGGTGTCCATCATTCGCTGAAAAGTTGCTGGTGCCGAACAGAGCCCGAAAAGAAGTACCCTGAATTCATAAAGGCCATCTGGAGTGACGAAAGCAGTTGTTTCGCGGTCTCGTTCATTTACCTCAATTTGCCAGTAACCACTCTTTAGATCGAGAGACGAAAAATACTTAGCTCGCCGCAACCTGTCTAAAGAGTCATCGATACGTGGTAGTGGGTACACGTCCTTCTTGGTGACATCGTTGAGGCGTACGATAATCAACACAGAAACGAAGCGTTCCGTCTTTTTTCTTGACCAGAACGACCGGGGACGACCACGGACTGTGCGAAGGCTGAATGACACCATCATCTAGCATCTCCTTGACTTGGGCTTGAATTGCCTCACGTTCTTTCGGCGAGACACGATAAGGCTGTTGTTTGATGGGGCGTGCGTCGGCGGATGTCGTTATTCGGTGCTTCGTGATTGGCATTTGGCCCCCCTTAGTAGACCGAGCGAAGCACGCGTGGAATTCGTTCAAGAGTTCCTGCAGTGCGCTCTTTTGGTCGTCCGTAAGCTTGGAGTTTACATCGATGTCTCTGAGTTTACCGTCGTCTGTGTCCACTTCAGAAGCAAAGCACTCGACGATGTCCGTTGATGGTTCGGCGTAGACGACGGAAGTGCCACGAAAAATGTGCCGATGCTCAAAGGTAAAGTTGGTAACGAGGACCGCTGTCTGGCTATCACGAAGTTCCACAAGGCTTCGTGCTACACAAATACCTTGGGTGAGCAACATAGACATGTTGCCTTCTACAATGGCTTCACCGTCTTGTAGCTCGTCGGACTTGACCGGAACCATAACACTCGCACGCGGCGGTATCGTGATGCTGTCGTCCGAAACGCGAAGTGCGGATCTGTGTCCAACGGCGTCGGTCTGTGTTGTTGCCCTTTGCGTTGAGAAAGTGATGCAGCGCTCGCGAAGGTCAATAATGGCGCCATATTCCCGGAGAAAGCCCATCCCAAGAAGTAAATCGCGGCAACACCCGCGTAGAACCAGACAAGTGGCGAGAAAAGCAGCACAGCGAATTTCTACTCTCCCCGTGCATAAGCCAAGAGGTTTGACGACGTGGCCACCTGCCGTACGATCTGGTGCCCCATTCCAGGGCAACCTAACTTTTTTCAGAACGCTCGCCAGTTTGCGACTAAGAATAGAGTAATCGGCGCAGGTATCTACAAGTGCACTCACTTTTCTGCCGTCGATCAACACAGGTATGTCCAGTGATATCTTGTTCGCGGGAACTAGTTCTGGCGTAGTCGGGTTTTCCTTGTTCTGCGGTCGGCACGATACGAGGTCTTCAGTACGTCGAGTATCAGCGTCCCCGCCTCGGAAGGTTGCTTACGACAGTTTTTCCGGCGTGGACTTGGTGATCTCCCTTGCGTCGTCCTCGAGGTGGTATCACGAGCAGGGAAATATCGCCGCGGTGAGGGTGAGCGTGACTGCCGCTGCGATGTGCCCGGCCTGCGCTGCTCCTCGATGAATTCTGCGATGTCGGGAGGCCTCTGGCCAAACCTAAGTCGAGGCGAATCGATAGAAAAACCCCGCAGTCCGAGTCGTCGATAGGCGCACTCCCGATACACATGACCAGCTTCGCCGCAGTGGTAGCATAGCGGTCGTCGATCGGTTGCTCGCCAAACCTCTGATTTCCTCGCGGTTGTTCGGTGGTCGTCGAAGTGCAGTAGCGGAGTTGTCGGAGCGGCTTTCACCGATGGCAACGCGACTGGCGACGCAAGATAAGTAGGTGCAAAAGGTTGGGCGGGGCTCTATAATGTTTCTGCGTAAGTCTTGCGCCGGGATTCACTTGGCAGAGGTGGCGCTTCATTGCTCGAAAGAGATGCCTGCAGTGCCTGCTGTACTTCGTTGCGCACGACGCTGGCGAGGGATCTGACGGGCGGTGGCGACGTACCGTGGTGCTTCTGCAGCTCGTCGCAAACCACTGAGCGAATCAGCTCACCAAGCAAGGCGACGTCGTACCAGAAGCCTACCGGCGTATCCGGAGTGCCGGCGGAATTTAGTTGTCGGTTGTACATGTACATGTTCGACCGTTGCTGAAGCGTCTTCTCCATTCCGGTGGCTTCGGTGAGGAACTCCGCGACAGTCTTGGGCGTATTCCGAACAAGACCGCCAAAGAGCTGTTCCTTTACGCCTCTCATCAGATGACGCACCTTCTTCTCTTCCGACATGCTCGGATCGGCATGCTGAAAGAGACGCGTCATGTCCTCCACGTACATCGTGACGCTCTCGTTGGGCTTTTGAACGAGTGACTGAAGGGCTCGCTCCACTTTTTCCCGGTGACCGGGACTGGAGTAAGTCTCCAGTAGCTTGCGCTTGAACTCAGGCCAGGATGACAGAGCACTTTCGCGGTTCATAAACCACGTGCGAGCACCATCCTGGAGGCTGAAGTAGACGTTCCTGAGTGCTGTGCCACACGGTGTGGCACAGCAAGGGGACTGAAGAAGAAAACAACGAGGTTCGTGTCGGCATCGCGCGTCAACGGTTACGTTTCGTAAAGTACAAACGCCTGGATCCACATTCAGCGTGTATACTTCAGCAGGGTATACGCGACAATTTGGTGGAGCTTGCTGGATACACCCAACTTATGCAGGAGACCCCACTGGGCAGCAAGAACCTCGCGCAATTGGAGTTGACTCCAGTTCACCACACAAGCCGGCGAATCCGAGGACTCGCCCCAGAATTTGGAAACCTCCAGGCGTTTGTACTTCACGGAACGTAACCCCTGACGCGCGATGCCGAGACGAACGTCGCTCTCTTATTCTTCAATCCCTTTTCTGTGCAACACCGTGTGGCAATATAGTTATTGCTTTATTGTTGCTCCTCCTGCTTATCTTTCCTTTTTCTATTTGTATGCCATACCTTCTCGTTGTAGTTGTTTTACATTACTACCTTTTTTGTGTTTGTTTCTTTGTGCACCAGCACTCAGACCTCATACAACGCCCCTCTAAAAGGCTGGCAAACGCACGCATAAGTTGTCACCTTCTAATTTACACAGACATATCTGGTGGAGGATTGTGCGCAACAAATTTTTAGATCAAGTGGCTATAATTTCTGCGCGTGTGTTCTTTGTTTGTTGCAGGAATTGCCGCATACTTCAAGAGCAAATGCTAATTAACGGAACCCCAGAATGGAGTATCGAGTCCGAGGCGTGCTTCGCCGGCCTACGTCTCTGCCTTTCCTCTCAATAAACTTACCTTTCCCGGTCTATTTTTATTTCTCCACTCTAGCAAAACAAACCTATCGGTTTGAGATTGCTATAAGCAGCCGTAGAATGGAAAGCAAAATAATAATAATAATAATAATAATAATAACAAAGGTATGCCACATTTCTACACCTTCTTTTAATGAAGAACGCAAGAACCAATTCTGCAGGGCTAGCTTTTGGAAAAAGTTCTATTGCTTACGCAGCCAATGATGGGACATTTATGAAGATTACTTTCACATGCGTTTAGCGTCACTCTCTTCCCGCCGATAGTACAGACCGCATCCGCATATGCACCCGCATTTCTATCACGTAGGCCCAAAACGTGAACGCTGCAGAAATGAAAGGAAATCTGTACGGAAGCAGATCTTCCTGGACGATCAACGGGTAATACAACGCATTACCAATGAATTAACAGAGAGCATGGCGAACACCAAGACATTAACATCCTTAAACATATCACCGGACAACGCTCCGATTCGCATAGCTGCAACGGAGAATTTACATGATGTAACCCCTGTGGAGCTCCGAAAAGAAGTTTTCAACCCTAATAACACCCAAAATAGAGACACTTACGATTAACTTTGAAAAATGTCAGTGCGTATGGCAGCTCCTTTCGTTATGCGGACCCCATCAACTAAAGCAGAGATTAGTATTCACTTGTACCGTTATCCTAGTGCGTATATAAAGCGACACTACCGCAAAACGGACAGCATGCACAGCGCAGACTCACAGCTGCACTATCCAGGCAGGCATCTCGGAAGTAACGGCGCATTAAGCTTTCGCACACACAGATGTCGTTGGCAGTACGTCGGTAACTGGGAAGTGCAAGAGGCGCAAATGAGACCGTGTCTTCCACGGCTTCTTGTCAAACCACATGTTTCACTAGCCTGAAAGACGCTACGGACGGAAGCGCTAAGTGCTCCGTCTGGTAATATAACACATAAACAACTCAACTGCTCTCACGCCGCATTTCCCGGCCGCACTGGCTGTCTGTCAAATGCCTCTCGTAAAGTTAACACAAAGTGCTCATCCTGTTTGCAGCGAGCCGAGGTCATGTCGTTTTTATTGCTAAATCCCTATTCACCTGCCGTATTTCTGTCGTATAATTGTAATATATTGAATATAATATCATAATGTGTGTTGTCAAGCCGGAAAGTGCGTTCTAGCTGTCAGGAGTTTCGTATGTATGCGCATTAATTTCGACAAGCCTAGTGTCATGTACACCACGGTGCGCGACCGTTGTTAGAGTTTGTCGCCATCGTAACATGGCTGCCAACGCTCTAAATCGAACGCAATATCTTGTGCTCAGCTGCAAAGTGCCATAACCACTCAGCCACCATAGCAGGCTTTTTTTATACTATTCTAAAGGCACACCACCTTCCTCGAGGACCTATACATATAATAAGGAGGCATAAACTCAAACTTATGCAGGAACCTTAGCGTAGACGTACGTGGGCTGCCTGATTGGTCTCCACGGTCCAGCCACCCGTTAGCGCAGAGCTTAACCAGCCAAACAAAGAGCTAATATTGCTCTAACCAAGTGTAAAACATTTTAAACATTTACAAAAAACAACGTGTTAACGATTACACTCCTGCGAAAAATTTACACCAGCAGCAAGAAGAATACATTTCGTTACTCCTACTGTGTGTGGTTGAGCTCTGTCCCACCAGGTGGCTGCACCATGCAGGCCATTCACATTTGCGCTTCTGCTGATCCCGTGAAACGACACGGTCAAATGGCCAGGCCCGGTCCCCTTGCGCTTGCGTTTACCCTAATACCGGACTCACGAAACGCTGTTGCGTTAGTAATCTTCCGCTTTAAAGTGACGGCCGCAAACGCGCAAATCCTGTGCGCCGATCGGCAAGCGGCAATCCGATGCTCTGCAGCCAGTCCGCTCGTCTGCTGCCTTGCAGCGGGACACTGATGTCGCAGCTTGACATATTGCCAGTTGCTACGTTTGCAGTCCACAACGCAACCAAATCGAATCATAGTGCTCGCGAAAAGACTGAGACCGACTCTGACCAAGGAGCTCTCGTCAAAATGGAGCCCGTTGTAACACAAGCAGACGACGCTTGCTTTGTGTCGGAAGTGTTTAAGTGTAGTGAGAAATTGTTCTTGTGCATTCTCTTTCTGTTACTTTCTTTTTATATAAACAAATTACCTACATTCCAACTACTACGAACAACATTTGTTCATCATAAAGGTGGAAAAATATATTTGACGCGCCCTGGGCAGCCAATCGGATAGCTCGCCCTACTGACGTCAATTGGGTGATTTACGTCATATGGGTAGAGGCGCCTGAAAATTCTGCCGAGCAGTGGTTGCGATCGGCAGCAATGTACATCCTTAGAACCATATAATAAATTACACGCTTTACGTGGAGCACTTAGATGCGTCAATTAATGATAAGAAGGACTTACTCTAACGACTCAGTATGTTTGCACAAAATCGTCAAAATCGTTTAAGGGTCCCTGTAATACAAATTCGGCAAAGTTCAAGTGGGAAACGCTGCAACATCGGCCATTCAGCCCAGGTCTGCTGCCTTGCGATTTCCACATTTTGGGGCAATTGAAAAAACATGACAGAACAGCTCAGGGGAACCATATTCTTGTCGGATGATGGCGTGAAAGAGTCACAGACATTTTGAAGCAGCAACCCAAGGAGTTTTATGAAGCAGGAATCACACGACTCGTTAGTCAGTGGGACAAATGTCTGAATGGTCATGGAGACTACTTTTAAATAAAGTACGCCGTTTCTCATATATTCGCATCGGCTCACTTTCATTTGACTCGCTCTCGTATAATTTGCAGAACTCCTGCTTTTTACACGGGCTCTCTTTTGCGACTATAATTTCGGTGCAATTACTCACAATACACGGCCGGTGACAGCTGCTGCTGGGCAATACATTGGAACGAAGGAAAGCGCCATTGAGATTTTCCCTGGCCGCTGCATTTGTACAGAAATGTAGACAAGGATATTGAATCACAAATTTTCATTAAAATATTTGTCCTCAACTTGTTCATTTCATGACCTTTAGATTTTTTATATCCGTGATATGCACTGCTTTGCTGGTATCGAACTGTATAGTTCTAAAGTTCTTGTGATATTTTCTTTACTTATTAAATAGACAAAAAACATGGAAGCATTGATATGAGTTATTTCGGATACAATTTTTGGGACATGCGAGTATATTCGTGAATGAAAAAATACATATTTTACTTGTCTCTATAGTCTGTAGCGTTCGAGAATTCGCTTGCAGCCGCTTCAGCAATGGCAATGCAATTATTATTCATGTGTTCGATCCCTCGACAAATTCATTACGAGGAGGAAATTCATAACGACAAATTCAACGTGAACACCGCCCCCCCCCCCCACAAAATTTCGGGCTACGCCACTGCTGGCGGCGCATACCCAGTGGCAAGATCTCAGCGGCCCAAACCCAAATTTGAGTCGACAATGTTTATTGAAAATTGGCACATTACAAATCACCCCAATGCCTTGTGGCACATACCCGCTGGAACACGCCCAACATGGCGTCGAAGGGGCTCACTGAAGAGTGGCACGTGCGAAACAACGGCACACGCCGAATGACCCAGATTTCTAGACTGTTACTATTTTCTGGATCACCCCACGAAATTGCCAGATGCCAGGTATCGGCCACATGGTCTTTGCAGGGAAAAAGGTTTCATTCGACTAAAATGCATCGCGTTAAGACACTGGTAAGCTCTACGAGGGCCCTAAATAATTTTTTTAATTGTTTCGTGAAGCCAATTTCGGTTTGGTTTGCCAGGAAGTGTGTGTGCCGTGAGGTATTGACGCGGAAGGTGGTCACGTAGAAGGACATCGCGACATTCTAGCATTCGCTCCGACTCGCTCGGTTGCCTCCTCTCCAGTCCCTTGACTTGAGTCACGACGTAGCAGCATACCGCATGACAGAGCAAGCCGGAGCGAGTGTTAAGACACCGCGACGTTCTGCTCTCACGAAACCATTTTTCGCGTCATGACGTCATGATTGAGCTAGCTCTTGGTAACTGAAATCAAAAATAGCTGTTGAAATTCAATATATTCTGTTGTGTAAGATACTCTCAAGCTTCGCAGTATTATTCATGGGACTTAGAGGTCTGCAACTTTCAGGTAGCGGAGAAGAAATAAAAAGAGTCGGAAATGTCTCGGTACTCATTTAAGGTGTAGGCTGTTTAGACCAAGATTATATAGCAGCCGAACTTAGTCGCCTAAGCCGACAATCTGTCGCCTTAGTAGGTCCGTTTTTCATGTATATATCCTCGTTCCTGGTGGTGGTGATGGTGGCTTACGGACCCTTTCCACGAAAAGAAACCTATGCCCACATACATGCATGCCTATACAAATACAGATACACATACAAATGTCTATATAAATAATTCTTTTTGCCAAATTCTGCGAAAACTTCAGCAAACACCTTCCTCATAAATTTTAAAATAATATGGCTGCTACACGTTTAAAAGCACTGGTCAGATGTTGCCATTTACTTTATATTCCGACAACGGCAATTAAATACTGCGCGGATTGATATTATATTTTCCCCCTCTTGGTAACTCTTCAAAACAGGTGAGCAACTGGGCGGGAGTCGCCTCTCATTCCTCCTCTCCCCCCTCCCAATCTTCCCCAATGGAACTCGAGATGCGGAAAGAGCTAGAAGCTCTCAGGAGACAAAACGCTCAGCTAGCTAGCAAAATTCATGCACTGGAAAATGCCAGGACGAACAGTCCGATTCCGGGAGGACCCATGGATGACGAGGGGGGTTCGGCACCTGTGTGCTCGGGCAGCGCCGTAAAGTCGGCAAGCGCGTCGCCTACTAACAACCTAGAAGTCCGGGTTACCGCCCTGGAGCAGCAAATGAAGGCCTTAACGGGGCAAGTGGCTCAACTCCCAAATCTAATCAGTGAGCCAGTCCAGTCTGCCATTCAACTGCAAACACAGCAAATAGCCACAATGGTCACGCAACAGGTGACTCAAAACATCAAAACATGGATCCAAACTAACCCAAGACTCTTCCGCCGCACCGGTCCCATTAGAGAGGCCGGGCGTCCGAACAAATTCCTCCGCGTAACGGAGGACGAGGAACATGAAGAATTTGCTGATTCACTGGATACCATACAGAGTGCCGGCACGGTTATTCATAGCCAGCCAGAGTCTACTAATGCTAATCATGGCGCAGGGATATAGAAAAAGGCAAGCTAAATCAAGACAGGAACCACTGTCAATCGTACAGTGGAATTGTAGGGGCTTCAAGAATCGGACTAAACGCGCTCATTTTCGTCTCTACTTAGAAACATTGCAACCGCTAGCAGCCATCCTGGCTCTACAGGAACCAGGGGCCTCAGCTAAAATTTCAGGGTACAATGCATTTCAGCGAGATCCATCTACTTGCATCCTTGTACACAAAGCGTACACCGCACAAGAGGTAGACCTCGACCTACAGACAACTTATTCGTACACCATGGTCACAGTGTTACCTCTGCGACGCTCTGACCCACAGGTACACATCCTTAACATATATTGTCCGCCCAAGCTAAAACGTATCACTTTTGCAGACATCTTCACCCGGGCACTGAAGATAGCTGGTCGGGACCCCTTACTTATTTTGGGCGACTTCAATGCTCCCAGTAAGGTGTGGGGTTACAAGAAGGAGGAGATGCGCGGTAGGAAGCTAGCGGAGCTCATCTCCACGCTAGGCATAACCCTTCAGACCGACCCAGCACAACCAACACGTGTTGGAAACTCCGTGACTCGGGACACTTGTCCCGATCTCACGCTTTCCAAACATATACAACACGTTGAGTGGTACAACACCGAAGACACGCTAGGAAGCGATCACTGCATCATTAACACTTTAATTCATACCCGTCCCCTAAAAAGGCACATGACTCAAGCGAAATTGCCGGACTGGACTGCTTTCCGTAAGTCCCTGCCGCAGGCCAGTCTTCTCGAGGAAGGGTACAGCTCGTGGGCTCAAAATCTTATGGCAACACTCAAGAAACATGTGAAAAGCATACAGATTGCGGAGGACTGTCCAGCGGTGGATAATCATTTACTCCATCTCTGGGAAGCTCGCCGCAGTCTCACGAAAAGATGGAAACGACAGAAACACAACAAAAGACTGAAAAGACGTATAACAGACCTGACCCAGCGGGCTGCCGAGTATGCCTCTCAATTAGCTGATTCCAACTGGGTTGATCGCTGCAACACGGCAGCCAGACAGATGTCAGGGAAGAATACATGGAAGCTCTTCCGCAGCTTGATTGATCCCGCTCAATCTCGAGGAGAAACACAGAAACACTTACAACGTGTTTTACACAATTTCCAGGGCACAACAACACAACTGGCAGAAACCTTAAGGGACAAGTATCTCTGCACCAAACAGGACCCTCGGGGTCAGGAATATCTCTATGCAGGCCGAGATAATCCAGAGATGGATCAGTCGTTCGAACTCTACGACCTCAAGGCAGCCTTAGCCAAAATGAAGAGAGGCACTGCGCCCGGTCGGGACAAGGTCACAGTCAAGCTGCTGGCCAACCTCCCGGATCGCGCGTATGAAGCCCTTCTTGACTACATTAATGCCATACGGAAAGGGGAGACTCCCATACCCCTCGATTGGAAAACATCCCTTGTCACCTTCATTCCTAAAGCAGGAAAGGAAATTAATACGGACAACCTGAGACCTATCTCGCTCACATCGTGTGTGGGCAAACTAATGGAGACGATGGTGCGAGATAGGCTCTCAGAATATTTGGAAAAGCATAACACTTTTGCAGACACCATGTTCGGCTTCCGCCCACACAAGTCGGCACAAGACATATTATTGCAACTCAATCACGACATATTACAGCCAACGGAGCACCCTCACAACGACAAAGTTGTCCTGGCCTTAGTAAAGGGAGCTTTCGACAACGTTAAACGCAGCACTATCTTAGCACACCTCCGTGAGACCCACTGTGGCAAAAACACATTTAATTATATCAAGGATTTCTTGACGGATCGAGCCGCACTCGTCAAAATCCAAGACACGGAATATGGACCCTACGAAATGGGTACTAGGGGGACGCCACAAGGCGCTGTGCTTTCCCCGCTGCTCTTTAACCTTGCGATGATGCATCTCCCGGCCCAGCTAAACGGTATTGAAGGCGTGCGGTATGCGCTGTACGCCGACGATATCACCATCTGGGCCACAGAGGGAAACATAGGGCACATAGAGGAAAACCTGCAAGCAGCCGCCCACGTAGTGGATCGCTACGCAGAGCGCTGTGGACTTCAGTGTGCACCAAACAAATCAGAATTTGTGCACCTTAGACCAACACCTAAGGACACTACACAAATACATCTCTTTTTGGCTGGTGGTCCCATACACGAAACCAAGGAGCTCCGAATTCTCGGACTCTTTATCCACAATCAAAGAAGAGTCGACACAACACTAGCAAAGCTCCGCAAGGTTGGGGACCAAGTGGGCCGAATGGTCCGGCGTGTGTCCAACAAGAGAGGGGGATTACGAAGCAGGGACGCTGTGCGGCTAGCTCATGCGTTCGTAACAAGCCGAATTCTATATTCGGTCCCGTATCTCTATCTGCGGAAACATGATGTAGCCAAACTCGAAGTCATCCTCCGCAAAGTGATGAAGAGGGCCCTTGACCTCCCTGTCACAGCTTCGAACGCGAGACTTCTCGCTTTGGGAGTAGTGAACACCTTTCAGGAGCTCAAGGAAGCCCACCTTACCAGCCAGTACACACGTCTATCTCAGACAAACTCGGGACGGCATTTGTTGGACCGGCTCCACTTGAAACACACCCTTCACATTCAGGAGCGGATCCGAGTACCCGAACCCTGGAGACGCGCCATCAGAGTTCGACCCCTCCCCACAAAAATGGATAGGGAAGACCACAGTGGTCGTCGCCAGGCGAGGGCGGACGCCTTGCAACGCCACTATGGCAACAAACGCGGAGTCTTCTACGTGGATGTGGCCGGTCCATGCCGCGGGGGGTGGTATACGGCAGCGGTCATTCACGAGGAAAAGCAAGTAGATGGGCTCACTTTCGAAGCCTCGGGCTCAACACATGCAGAAGAAGTAGCTGTTGCCCTGGCTGCCTCTGACCCCGGCTCAGTTCCGGGGACGTCGACCGACAACTTGAACTGGTGGACTGGGCGGAAAAGGCCAAGCAGGCCCAGGGCCTTACTTGAGCCCTAACCCTCAGCCACGTCCCTCTTTACCCTTCCCCCTTTTAATAAAGTTTATCACCACCACCACCGGTCTCAATATATCATAACCGACTCACGCGGGGCTTGTCGAAATTATGAAGCTGGTTGGATCACCCCACTAGCGGAACGAATATTGGAGAACTACAGCAACGGGGGAGTAGATCCTACCCCCCATTGTCTGGTCTGGACTCCGAGCCACCAGGGCCTAGCAGGGAATGAAGCCGCGAACACGGCGGCCCGAGCACTCATATACCGGGCGCCCCAGTTAGACCGTGAGTACCTGGAATCCGAAGGCATTTATCTTGTAACATTCAAAGATATCACGACCTTTTACAAAGATAGGCATCGCCAATACCCAACTCCCGCAAAAGGGCTTGGCAAGGCTAATGAACGGATCTTGATTCGACTTTTCACTAACACTTTATTGTGCCCGGCAATCTTGAAACATTTCGATTGTTCCTTCACTGGCAAGTGCCAATACTGTGGGGAGGTGGCTGACACCTACCACATGGTTTGGGCTTGTCAGCTAAACCCAGCTCTTCCCCTCAACCCTAACCCAACCCGAGAGGAGTGGGAGGCGACGCTGCTCGGTTGCTCGGACCTTCAGGCCCAAAAGGCCTTGGTCCAGAGGGCTAAGCTGGCGGCTCGTACCAATGGGGTCCCGGAATAGAGACTCCACCCATTGCGGAGCCCCATAAGGGCCCTACCTCTCTTCCTGTTTCGAATAAAAGCTTTCAAGCAAGCAAGCTCACCTTTTGTTCAGAAATATTGTTGGTGCCAGCAATGCTTCTAAGCAAGCTTCTTTACACCAACACAGAATATAAATTATTATTCTGACATATCACCTGTACCTACACGCAAACAGATAGTGTTGTGCGGGCAAGCCCATGATCTTGGCATGTAATGAAAATACCGTGGTCTCATTTTCGATGATATGGTCATGTCGACTCTAAAGATCTAGAGATAGCAAATGAATTGTGCGTGAACTTATGTCAGTTAAAGCAAAGCTGTTATTATAGCGTTATGAAAAAGACACCGACATCGACTGTTTTCCCTGCCCTAAATCATTTACTGGGTAAATCAGCTCACAGCGCAACGCCACAGCACGACAACCACAGACACGAGACCATGACGACGACAGTGGCAGGACAATGACGGCGGTATGCTGATGACAACCACCGTGACAACGGCATAAAGATGACTGGGCTGCATTGCCAATATTTCTGAGTTGTTATCTCTGTGCGTATCTTAACTTCCCCACGACAAAATTGTAAGGTCCATTACAATGAAGCGTTCCACAACAGTCTTACTCTAGCGGTACTCTACCACTCCGCTCTCTATGACGTCATTGATTTGTGTGTCAGAAAACTTGCAGGAAAGGTGTTTAGGATATCGCCTTGCCAGTGAAAATCTCGCTCATTCATATGAAATCAACATTTACAATGGAATGGAGATCACAGGTTCTAACGATACACCTGAGTGATTCTATTGCGATAGCATTGTGGCAGCCCCTACCATTCGATTACTATGTACCGAATCTCTCCTCTGCTCATGGTCACTCGTTAACTATTTCTGCCCTTCTGCTCCTATGCCATTGCGCTGTACCAACTAACCATATTCGTCATATCCACTATCTAAGACGTGTCCTAAATGTCTGCTTCGGTACTGTTAGTTCATTGTAATTAAGGAAATTGTAAGTAAGGAAATACGTAACACAATTACTAGCACTACGGCTTTGGCAACATTGTTTCGCTGTTGTATACTACTCATTTATCAATACTGATCTAACAACTACTGAGTAACAAGAGAGATGATTGTAAAAGAATGGTAAGCGGGGCCTAGTTGGTAATTGTTCATTATTGCTACAATGCAAAAGAAGAAGACAAAGGAAATACATAGAAAGAAAGGACCGCACGCTGTCCAGCAGCTGACGTTTTTGTTGATCTGAGCAATCCTTTTTGAAGGAGCGTGAATTTGCAGAAATAAAATGCTCGAAATGCCGAAATTTTACTGCAGTGGGTCTATAATAATGAGTATAATTTATCTTAAGAAAAAGGAAATTTTGTATTTTTGAGACGTTATCTTTTATGTGACCAATTATAAAAACTTGTGACAACATGTTTCACTGGTAATATAAAGAGAATTCACGCAAGAAAACATGTGCAGGATGAGCGTGCGAATATTCTTCATGTACGTCAGTATGTGTTTCAATTGATTTTCTCGGCGCAAATGTTTTAGCCTATATAGAAGGGAACTAGTGCAGAAGTAAGCACGTATTTCCAACCTATTCACCCTGGATACTCTGAGTATATCTAATCCAGGAGAATAACGTTACAATACAACTCTTCTTACAACGAATTCAGTGAGGTTCTGGAGCGGTGGTATAGTATCATAGCCATGGAGTTCTTTGTTCAAACGCAGCCTATAAGAAAAATATATTCTAATTGTTTATTTGTTCACTTTCAACTCCACAGAGCAGTCAAAATTAAGGAAAGTGGTTGGAGAATTCAGAGATTGCACTTACAGATAAAAATTTCATTATGTGTGGTGTTACGTATCCCACCGGCAATGGACATTCTTTGGGTGCCACCCACGAAGCGACACCTTCACCAGCTTCCTCTTAGATGAAGACGCCTTCCTAGCCCGGTGCCGATTACTGGTGGACCAACAAAGAGGATTCCTTCGAGGTGACTGCAACCGCCGCTTCCTGTAGAACTGGAAAAGGCTCCAAGGGCCAGCCTTCTCAAATCGTTACAAGCTGACTGTAGACTCTGCTTATTGAGACAAGGGCCAGCGTCGACGACTTCCGCGGGAACAGCGTGGACTTCTGACTCTTAATTGACTCATGGTTACGTCGTATGTGGGGGTGATTGCACAACATCAAAAGCGTAGTCCAGCAAGTTGATGCGACATCATGGGCGGAGAGCTGCGAACACTTCAACCTGTCTGATTTGCCGGCGCGCAACTTTACAGTCGCTAGTAAGTGCAGCATCGCGTGGCATTTCTTGAGGCTCTCGACTTTTGTGCGCAGGCTCGAGTAAGAGCGGATGTGCGAAAGAAAATATGGGGGCTCGTGCTCCTTGCATATATGACTTTGCCTAGGTACTACGGAGTTTCTTTCCTCGTGTTGTATGCGTTTGTCCCTAGGCGTGGGGTCGAGTTTGTGTACGCTCCGAATCTGGCTGCCGGCGCGGAGAACCAGGTGAAGCAGTCGACACTGACGCCCTATTGGTGATCTCCGTGTCTAAAGGTACGTCAGACGTACGCAAATCTCGGAAGCTAAAGGTACGTCGGACAGACTCTATCGCACCTGCGGCGCTCGTGCAGAGTCAGTCATGTCAGATTAGACCTTTCTCGCGACTTAAGGTGCTCTATGTTCAAAAAAACGTCACTGATTATCCCGGGGAGCAGTAGGTGCCATAGTAGAGACCGGGCCTGCTCTCCTAGAACAGTATCTTCGTTCGTGCCAGGCTTTCCGTATGCTGCTGTCCGTGACTTTTCAGGAGCATTTTTCAATTGTCCCATTTGAGTGAAATAAATGTATTCGCGCACAAACATGCGGGGAAGACAGTAGGCGGAAGCAGCAGAGCTAGCGAAACGTAAGCAAAGCAGGTATTCCCGACATATTTTTAGCCTGGCACGAGCAACCATGCTGCGCCAGGAGAGCAGACCCGGCCTCTACTACGTTCCCTACTGCTCCCCCGGGAAAATGAGTGATGTTGTTTTTAAGGTAGAGCACCGTAAGGCGCGAAACAGGTATAATCTGACATTAATGACTCAACACAAGCGCCGCCGGCGCGAGAGAGTCTGTTCGACGTACCTTTCACGTAGCGATCACCAAGTGTGGCGTTAGTGCCCACTGCTTCACCTGGTTCACAGCGCCGGCAGCCAGCATCTGAGCGTAAACAAACTCGCGCATGGGCATGGCCAGCGCTCAACATCACTCCGCAATGCCGGGATGCTTACACACAAACGCATACAAAACGAGCAGAGAAACTTCTCCGCAGTACCTAGGCAAGGTCAGATATTCAAGGAGCAGAAGCCCCAACATTTCATTGCGATAGCAATTACACGGACACTCCCGACGAATTCTTGCCTTCGCAGTCGTCGGTGCCGTGATATTCCCCATAAAGTCCAAGGGCAATAACACCGTCGCCGCGCGTCGCATGCTGTATGTGAGCGTGAAAGTACGCGAGGGAAGCCGACGACCGCGGCTCAATCTGGCGCGCGCGAACGAAGAATGTGTAGAGCAAACGCCCCGTTTCCCGTCGCGCGCAAGGCTGTGAGGGAATGGGAGGGAAGGGGCGGCGTTGTGCTCCGGCAGCAACTGCGCATTTCGCTACTGATCACAAGGGTAACTGACGATCCGTGGCTAAATCTCGCACACGATATATTAAGGAAAATGAGGACGCAGTGCGGGAGTGAGGGAGGGGGCGGCTTCGACTCCGCCAACAAGTGCGTACTTTTAACGGCCGTTCGCGGTCGCGTGCGCGGTATCTTGAAAGGGATCTGCCGACGGCTTATACCTTTGTGCGCGCTGTGTTCTAGCCGATCTTACATTGAAGCGATAGACGGCACAGAAGTCACTTCACTCGCTGCTGCTGCCGTGCTTGCTCACACGAGGGCTTTGACAGCGAGTGTCCGCGCTCATCGAGTGTGATGTGCTCATATTTGCTTGTGCGCACTGACACCATACTTGCTAATTCAGTTAGTAAGTGTGTGTTTCCAAGTTTATAACGCCTTTGAAACTTCTGTCCTTACTTCGCATAGCTGTCTACGAATTTGCTATAGCAATCGATGCTGCGTCTTCCGGGCGAAACTGCGAGTTTTTCTCTCTTGCACCCGCTCTTACTCGCGCCTGCGCGCAAACCTGGAGTGACGACGACTACATGACGAGAGTCAGATATCGAAGTTGGAATGACGACGATAGAACGACCACGCCTGCGTCACTACGAGTGCATGACAACGAATGCATTACGACGAAGCGAAGACGAAGATAGCAAGACAACGGTATGAGGACAATGGCGTCAAGACGACTGTATCACGAAGCCTCTGTAACAAAGGTGGCGTGACGATGACCGTAGGATGAGAATAGCTCGAGATACTACGACTGCTGAGTGAACACTAGGGCATGATGGCGATGCTATAACAACGGATGCATGATAGCGACTGCCTGATGATGTCGCAATGATGAAGATGGCACAACCACGGCTGTACTATCACGATTGAATGAGGACAGCATAATTGCGATAGAATGACGAAGGGCTTACTTCGATGGGAGCAGGAAGTCTGTAGGACAACGAAGGCATGTTAACAATGGGAGAACGTTACTGAAGTGATGGCGATTGTAAAACGACAGCTTTATGACGACGCCATGATGGCAGTGACATGACGATGACTGTGTGGCGATGATGGCGCGATGACGATAACGATGACGGGATAACGAAGTTAAGATCATGATGACGGTATGGTAACAAACACATGATGGCGACTACGACAACAAAATGACGATTTTGGCATGACAATGGTTTGAAGACAATCGCATGACGAGGAGGGTATAAGGACAACGACGTAACGTCTATTGTAGGCTACTATATCACAAAGCCTGCATGACCACGATAGCATGACGACGACGGCTTGATGAAATCCAATTGACAAAGCTAGAATGACGACTACGCATGGTGGTCATGCCATGTGACATCACCAACAAGAGAACACACCTAGTGGCCCAAGCTACTAGACAGTTTGGCTCACTGGGCCGGCGTAGAAGCTGTGACGATGACGGCTAGACGAGTGTCACATCACACAGCTTGATTGACGATGATGCAACGACCATGATGGCATCATGACCATGAACCCATACCTAGTGGTGCAAGCTGGTAGGCAACTGAGGCTACCGGGTCGGCGAAGATTAGATAGATAGATAGATAGATAGATAGATAGATAGATAGATAGATAGATAGATAGATAGATAGATAGATAGATAGATAGATAGATAGATAGATAGATAGATAGATAGATAGATAGATAGATAGATAGATAGATAGATAGATAGATAGATAGATAGATAGATAGATAGATAGATAGATAGATAGATGCGCGAGAGCTGAGCCGCCTTTACGCAACGCTTGTGCGCATGTGTAAGTTGCGAGAGAAAAAATTGGGCAAAAGCACCTCACGATTACTGTTGACGGTAATGCGTTTAGCACTGAATTGCGAAACAACATGTTGCCACCGTTAAAACAGTAATGTTTGAGGCTTGTATTGCAGTGTGTCTCCTCTTTCGCGTTTCCCTAAGAACACTTCATGCCATCTAGCGGCGCCACCACGAAGCCTGCGCGTATCCTGCGAAATGAACGCTGCGAAAGGCGTCATGCGGCAACCGGACTCCTCTCTCACATTTCATTATGTGCACTCTGTGACATCTAGTAGCGCTGCTGAGAAATCCGCGCATTGCCTCCGAGACGAGAAGTGCGGCGCGCCGGTGCGCGCCAACGCTCATAATGGTTCTCTCACTGGCTGCAGACCCAGTGGCGCATACTCAGTGACGCAAGCGCGCGAGTGGCTCATGGAAGAGCGGTGCATACCCAGTGTATGTACCAGCGTATCAGTGTATCATTGGCGTGAAAGACGTTCATTTAGTGGCGGCATAAACCCAGTGTACATGTGGCGCAGCCTGTTAATGCGTCGGGTGGCTGTCCTTGAGGAATACTTGTGACGCGGGTTTGCCTACCATCGGATGAATTAAGGGATATCTTTAGTCATTATAGAGCGGCATATTCCCGGTGGCGCATACCGTTACGATCGGCCAGCGGGGGTGGTGACCTTCTAGCCTCTCCTGCACCACTGTGGCGAATCGCTCCGCAAAGCTAACAATGTGTCCCCCTCGAACAGTCCTGTGGCGCCAGCAAGGCGAGACGCGTTTGGTGGATTTATTGTTATTTGTTCTTTCACTGTCACCGTCACGGACCAATGGAAGCAGGAAACTCCAGGGAAAATGTGTTCTACAGCGTTTCCCCACGGACTCCGGTAACTGCCACGGTCGTTTGACAGACGCCCCAGCTAACTTCTGGGTCATCCCAAGAACCAAGACGCACCACCTTGAGTCAAGTGGCAATCCCCATCTATGAAGATCCCCTCCTTTGTGTGTGTTCAGTGAACAAAGCTGCAGTGACCCTTAGAGGTTCGTTGAAGAGCGGCACATACGTAAAATTTGCCACATGCGCAGTGGCCCAAGTTTGTCAGACGGTTGGTTTTGAACCCTGTTCCGTTAGCAGAGCAGCCCAGTGCGCTACCAATTCGGCCATGGACTTCCTAGTGACCCGGCCAAGCAGGAAAACAGTTAGAGACAAACATACATAGACCGCCCCGAAGAATGCGTGAAGTACCCTATAAGAATGCTAATTTAACCCTGGTAGGCTATGGTTGGGCCAGAGTACAAAGAAGCCGTCTTGCTTGTATCTCCAATTTCATATTTCAAGCCAAAACAGCGGCTATGTGGTTATCAGTGAAACTTCCTAGAGCCCCATAACGTAAAACTATTCCACTATGTTTTTATTCCAACCCTCTGACGTCAAATTTACGAAACCACCGATGCAAGCATCGGGCGGTGACCTGCAACTTTGCCTGAACAACCCAATCAAATGCTTTCCTCGTTTATAAGAGGTCACCTTTGCTGCTTTCAAAACGAATGACATTGCCTACGTAAAGCAGTTTTTCTTACCTAATAGGCTGACACAATGCGCAGAGCACGCCGAAGTGCAGAGGGTTTCGACAGGACCGAGCCACCGCACTGAAAGTAGATAACCGGATGAAGAGGGTGATGACGGCGTGGCAATTGGTCCGCTTTCCCTTAATTAGCTTGCGGTGGCTCGTCGAAAAACGTGGCTGCGTGCAACAGATGGTTAGGAATACCGCAAAAGCGTGTACTCAACCAAAAAGAGTTTGCAGAACAATGTCGTAAACGCACTGACAGGGCTCGATAACGTTAGACAGCTACTCAAAGCATTTTATTATACGCAAATAAACCCGGGCTCTCCGGCAGCTGCCAGTAGCCAGTGCCTGAGTGATAGGCGGCAGCCATCCTCTATTCCTTTCGGAATGCAGCACTCTCCGGCTTTTCAGAACAAGTTGAATTTTGTTTGGCTTATTCTTTCACGCGCCCACGTCGCTTTGACGCGGTGGGTTTCTGCGGTTGTATGAGGTTGCGGGACACACAGGTGAAGTGGGTGCAGCCCGAAAACTTTTGACGAATCGCGCAACTTCGGTCACACATTAACCTTCAACAGCTCTGCGCTTCCACGTGACATTTCTCTGTGGAATGATTTGCCCGACACTATCGCTTCCTTAACAAACCATGATTCCTTCGATCGGCAACCAAGTCAGCAGTCATCTTTCAATAACACCCTTTTAATCTGTTCACCAACTTATTGCTTTTCATTGCTATTTCTCACTTGCATCGTGGTTTGTACTGCGCATCGGTTACATTTTTTAAAGTGCTGTATCTCTTGTGTTTGAATGCTTTATAGTAGAAATGTATAAGTACCACTTGCTACATAATATGTTCACTAGCTCATATAGTACTGTTTCTGTTTATACCCCCCCTTACGTCATGCTCCTGCGGGGGCCTGTAAGGTCATTGTAAATAAATAAATAAATAGCAAAGGGCTAGTGCAGAAAAGACGTCTAGTCATAACTAGTTGTTTTTCTTTTGTTCGGTTTAATCATGCAGAATGAGTGTGTACACGTCCTATCAGATGGGGAGCTATCGCAGTTTTCGTGACGTCGTGTGGCAGACAGGTGAAGTGGAGGTGATCCAAAGAAGTTTTCGACCAATCACGGAGGGCTGATTGCAGAATTGGAATAGAAAAGTTTGGAATAGCTTCACGTTATAGCACCCTTAATGAAGATCTTGAATGTTTTACGGTAAGTATTTACTCAATGTTGGATATATTCGCACAAAGTTCTGTTCGCAAATTACTAACAATTTGGTTACCTTCGTTTGAAATGAAATTATGGGGTTTTACGTGCCAAAACCACTTTCTGATTATGAGGCACGCCGTAGTGGAGGACACCGGAAATTTCGACCACCTGGGGTTCTTTAACGTGCACCTAAATCTAAGTACACGGGTGTTTTCGCATTTTGCCCCATCGAGATGCGGCCACCGAGGCCGGGATTCGATCCCGTGACCTCGTGCTCAGCAGCCCAACATCATAGCCACTGAGCAACCACGGCGGGTTACCTTCGTTTGAGATGGCCGCTCATGTCAGTATATAAAGTTCTTGTGTAAGTAAATGATAGAACTCAAAAGGTTGATTTTATTTGTCGTGTATTCAACGATGTCGATCGCAGGAGATGTGCTTTAATTTACACTGCCAATATTATTGTCGGGGACTAAACAATACCCCATAGCATTTCCTAAATTTGGGCCAACACACTATACTTATTGAGAGACTGTGTGCTTAACAATGAGCAGGCAAGTTTAACGCAGTCGCCTCTGTGAATAAAACGAAGTCAGCATATATAACGACTATTGCACCTCTAAGCTCATTTAGAGCAGCGGCAATTACTCCCTCGGCTATCCACATTGCTTCCCACTTTTTGCGAAATTTATGTAACTCTGTCCAACGTCCTCGAACTGCACACCACAAAGATAATGACATTTCGTTTATTGATACGTAAGGGAACGAAGAGTCATCTGGGCAAAAGTAACACCGAAAATGACAGCTGCGCATAAAGTCGTGCTATGAACAACTGCTGCATAGCTATCATGGGCGAGCGTATTTTATAACGGCGCAGTATCGCACCAGCTTTAACAAGGTATGCACGCATGTCGAACACCATAATGTATTCTAAAACAATTTTGATGATGATGGTTTTTTAACAATCATCAGTCTTCACGATGCGTGCTACGTCCTCATCGGCGTACAGTAATGCCGGCTGTGCCCTCTCACATACATGTAAGGACGTCAACACTCTCAAGTCTACTACATTCACAAAATTTCCGCATAAACTGCAGGAAAACAGCGCTCAGGGATAATTATTTTACTTGGAAAGGAAAGCCAACAACGATTCCCAATGAACGAATATGACAGCATCTGCACAAACTGAGTGCGATTACATCGACTGTGTTCAAATTTTCTCAGGCGTAGGTAAGAGGCTCTCAGCCTTTCCACGACGTCGAATTGATAATTAAATATAATGTAGGATTTTACTTACGCAAATAAGGCATGTCGCAGTGGGAGACTCCAGAATAATTTAGACTGCCTGAAAGTCTCTAACGTCCACCTAAATCTATGTACTGGAGCGTTCCTGCATTTCGCTCTCAACGAAAGGCGAATGGTGTGGCCGCGATAGAACCTGGTACCTAGAGATCAACACCGCAACGCCCTAGCCACTTGGCCACTGAGGCGGGTACATTCTTGATTTCAGAAAAAGGCGCAGACGCAGAAAAAATTAATCTTGCAGGTAGACCTGGGAATATTAATCCCTACAATGGTAGCTTTAAGGCATGGATATAAGAGCGAGCTCATGAATGACACGTGCCACCTTCTTCGAATAGGAAGATCCAAAATATTTAAGGACTGATACATGGAGCTAACGATACGTTTCTGCTGCAGCTCACTGCTTCCGTAATAAATACGCCCCTTGTGTTCTGCATTTATAATGTCATGTAATCCCTTAGGTTTAAGAGGAACTTTGTGCGTGTGTGCGTGTGCGTGTGTGCGTGTGCGTGTGTGTGCGTGCGTGCGTGCGTGCGTGCGTGCGTGCGTGTGTGTGTGTGTGTTTGTGTGCGTGTGTGCGTGTGTGCGTGCGTGCGTGCGTGCGTGCGTGCGTGCGTGTGTGTGTGTGTGTGTGTGTGTGTGTGTGTGTGTGTGTGTGTGTGTGTGTGTGTGTGTGTGTGTGTGTGTGTGTGTGTGTGTGTGTGTGTGTGTGTGTGTGTGTGTGTGTGTGTGTGTGTGTGTGTGTGTGTGTGTGTGTGTGTGTGTGTGTGTGTGTGTGTGTGTGTGTGTGTGTGTGTGTGTGTGTGTGTGTGTGTGTGTGTGTGTGTGTGTGTGTGTGTGTGTGTGTGTGTGTGTGTGTGTGTGTGTGTGTGTGTGTGTGTGTGTGTGTGTGTGTGTGTGTGTGTGTGTGTGTGTGTGTGTGTGTGTGTGTGTGTGTGTGTGTGTGTGTGTGTGTGTGTGTGTGTGTGTGTGTGTGTGTGTGTGTGTGTGTGTGTGTGTGTGTGTGTGTGTGTGTGTGTGTGTGTGTGTGTGTGTGTGTGTGTGTGTGTGTGTGTGTGTGTGTGTGTGTGTGTGTGTGTGTGTGTGTGTGTGTGTGTGTGTGTGTGTGTGTGTGTGTGTGTGTGTGTGTGTGTGTGTGTGTGTGTGTGTGTGTGTGTGTGTGTGTGTGTGTGTGTGTGTGTGTGTGTGTGTGTGTGTGTGTGTGTGTGTGTGTGTGTGTGTGTGTGTGTGTGTGTGTGTGTGTGTGTGTGTGTGTGTGTGTGTGTGTGTGTGTGTGTGTGTGTGTGTGTGTGTGTGTGTGTGTGTGTGTGTGTGTGTGTGTGTGTGTGTGTGTGTGTGTGTGTGTGTGTGTGTGTGTGTGTGTGTGTGTGTGTGTGTGTGTGTGTGTGTGTGTGTGTGTGTGTGTGTGTGTGTGTGTGTGTGTGTGTGTGTGTGTGTGTGTGTGTGTGTGTGTGTGTGTGTGTGTGTGTGTGTGTGTGTGTGTGTGTGTGTGTGTGTGTGTGTGTGTGTGTGTGTGTGTGTGTGTGACTGCGTATGATCATGTGAAATTGTGGATGCCTGTCCATGCCATTTGGTAAATAGTGTAGCTCCGTCAGACCTCGGTGAAAGTGTCGTAATCATGGGTGGACTAAATATGCAGGTAATATTCACTACATCACTTTCAAATAATTACATTCGGTCACGTGCTCCAACTAGGAAATCGAAACGAGCCAGTGCTCGAAGCGTGTTCACTTAGTAAGTGTCCTCAACTTTTGCCATATTGTGCACTGGTGTTACGCTTACTCCTTTCCTGCTTTGCGTTACGGACGCTTATTGCAAAAGCATTACTTGGAGCGCCATCGCTATTCTGCCAACATTTGGGGAGTAATGCCGCATGACTGGTGGTATTCTCGAAATGTTTAAGTGTACATGCCTTACGCGTACAGACCACTTCAAATGTGCATTTGCAACAACTCCGTAAACTAAACAATTGAAAACTTAGTAGACAGCTTTGTTAATTCTCTAGTTAATCTCTGATTATTACACATTTGGATCTCTACCCGGGTGCTAGTCAATTGATGGTATATAAAAGAGAACATATTCTCCACTGCACCGTTTTCAAAAGGTATCGCTCTTCCAATTTCAAGTACGCCTCATGTCCGTGACGTTCTCAGTAGTTCTAAAGTTTCTGATAAGTGAATAACAACTTTATTGGAGACGTGTTAACTGACTTTTCGGCTTTGGGTGCCCGTCGAAAAAGTCAGAGGATAGCATTCTGCTGACTTCAAGCACCGGTCAGCTGCTCAGCCAGAGTGAAAACCATCTTGTGCTGCTCGCTTAAATAGACAAGAAAAAGGTGTCCTATGTTGGTTGAACCATTTACAAAATCAACGTTGCAGATGCGCTTTGACATCTCTAAAATACTTCACAATCGGCCATTGAAAGGTGATTAGTATACGTGTCGGTGGACTGACACTGCGTACGCCGCGCATTTGGTACTGTGCCAAACTAAAGATTTGAAATGTAGAGGTCTTTCAAAAAACCGCCTCTTAATAACGTTGTCTTTTTTTATTCTTTTAGTTGCTCTCTCAGCAGGTGAATATAAATGCTGAAGAACTGGTCAGATACCTTCAACTTTAAGAGAATCATCTTTTTAATGGTCTCCAAACAGTGGTATTAGTTCCTCCACATGCTTCCCCAAAAACGTCAGTGATCCTACGTCACACATGGCTGCCACATGACGCACCGTGCCCGCAGGACACTATTCTGTTGCTGCGACACATGCTGCTCACATAATCTCTCCTCCTCCGCTAGCGCCAAAACATGAATTATGTACTGCTTACCACGTCTGAATAAATGGTGAAAGTTTTGTGAAGTGTTTTTCAACACCCACATTGCCTAAAATGTACTTAATCAATACCAAGCTTAAGTCTTCATTTCCTTGTTCAGACTGATAGCTCATAAATTGATTCACCCCTATGTAGCAGAAAGTTGGAGAAATAACATTTGTTAGTATTATAGGAACTAATGCCCCAGTCTAGGCCTCTTTGATAGAATCATGCATTCTGGCCCAGTAAATTCTTGGTCTGCGGCACTAAAAGCAGCCAATATATGTTTTTTTTTTTTCTTGGTTCGTGTTGGAGTGGTACACCTTTCCCAGTTTGCAGTGCGCTTGTTTGCAGCTGACTCTCATAACGTAATATTATGTTTTTGAAAGTGGAGGTGGCAGTGCAATCCCACTAGGCAATTTAATTCTAGGGAAAGTTCTATGCAGTTTTACATGTTGAGTAGATTGGACCCGCGTTAAAGTAATGGGTATAATGCGGTACCAGAAATGTTTGTATTCGTTTTTCTTTCCTATCGGTGAGACATGCTCTATTGAGTGCCTGTGAGGTCGTACATATAGAAGTATGGAAGCTGCCCTTAGCGACTTTAATACCCGCTGACTGGCTTTGCGTGTATCTTGCTCTCTTTTCTGGCGTTGTAACAGTCTTGGACAGGCCAAAGGATAGGAGGTCAGCAACTCTGTGCACGTGGGAGTTCGTGCACTCTTTGATTTTCTCACAATCATTTGTAGCCTGGAATCCGTTGCATGCGTAGTGTCGATTATTAATTAGCACGCATGTACGCAGACTTCGTGCGCATGGCGGGCCGTTATTTTGAATGCCTCAGCAGGAGCCTTGGCTTGCTGTTCAAATGATAATCGCGTCACGTGCATATATTCTTTCTTTTAAATACAAGCATTATGGTGGCAGCACTCTGGCGTCTTGAGGCATTGTGACTCTGAAGAAGCCTTTCACAAGTGTTGAATACCGCCCCACTACTGCTGCTTTGCTGATTTAGGAGCGATCGCTGCCAGTTTCATAGCGTGTAGGTTCTGCTGTTTGTTGCAACATATTATTAATCATGGGGTGGAGCAGTATTTCATGAAACCCTTGTGCATTCGTAATTGATTGTGTATAAGCAGCAACGAGCACCAAGCGCGAAAAAAAACGACCGAAAGTCTGCTTTCTGTCAAAAACGAGCGCGAAGAAACACATGTCTGTGGTTCACCTGCTGTTCAAAGTGAGTCACGTTGGCCATGCGTCTAAATCAAAATGTTTTCCATAAGTATGGAGGATACGCGACCCAGGGTGACTTCGTGTAAGTCCAAATGACGTCTGATCCCTCGTGCTTCTTGAATGCACGAGACTACAAGCGAGGCACAGCTTGCGCGATCGAGAGTGCCAGAGTGAGGACACATAGGTAAAATACTTACGGGTATCAAATTGTGCCTACATATCTGAAACGCAAGCCTGTACAGCGAGTCTGCCAGCACAGTTTTTTTTTTCTAGAATCTGGACTTTACAGAACGTGTATCCGGCTTTTAGACTGTTCGGCGTTCAATGCGTTCTCCTCACCTAATAGAGTGTAATGGTTTCTCGGTGGCGTCGTTACCAGCCACGCACACTTACGCGCATTCATGTGCATGGCGTTTATGGCAGGAATTAGTCAACTCTTTAAAGCGCGCAACGCGCTTTTGGCTGAAAATCACAAAGAAATATTAGCTTCATTGCAGGATCGTTGGGCTTCCGCCATATTTGACATGCGTGCACTGCACGGAAAAGTTTTTAAAATATATTTCGCCCGTTCGAACACGCAGTGCACTGTGACCTTCATCATGGCATAAGTAGCTGTACCATCCAGAGGGCGTGGCCATCAGAGCTTCAGACACTATCAAAAATACGCGAGTCATTTTGCAAAATTTAGAGGAACCATCGCACTGCGATTGCGAGTTTATAAATGTAGCAGTATATTATGCCAGCAATGTCCTCGACAACTGCGGGTACATACGACCTTAAAATGTGCTTTGTACGCTCGTACAGGATAAGGGGAAAAATTCACCGAATACAATTTCAATTACATCTTTCGAAATTATACCTGATTTAAGTCATCAGCTGCAGCCTCAAGAAAAAAATATTCATGAGAAGTAATTGATTACATTCCCGTTATTTTCATTTCTTTGTTAGAAAAGTAGAACTGCAATGTTTAAGTGGTCATTCCAAGCCACGTGTGCCAGGTATGTCGCTCAACCGTCCCGGATAATGCTTTAAAAATTATGACTATTTACTAGATTGTCCAGAGAGATATTCGAAAACATTATTGCTGAAAAAAAACTTTCCTATAACGTTACGAGCATTCAACGTTGGCTCAAGTGCGCGAAACATGATATTCCAAGAAAATAGGTGTAACAGTTGTTGACTGCCTTACGCTTCGCGGCTTCGCTCATGGAGCCCATACTTATATGCATTTATTACCTAAATGTGCTCATTGACAACTGCGGATGGAAAATATATTTTAGAAGATGCGAATAATTCTTTCGATTTGACTATTTTTTCCGACAGAGGTACTACCGATTTCTTTACATTAAATATTTACTTAATCTTTTTGCAGCTTTAAATTTCACTAAAATTATGTAAGCGCCAATACACAGCAGGAATTTTCTGTAATGACACACAAAACCTGCAAAACATTTTCGTTTTACAGTTCCCGCGGTCAGCTGCTACTCCTCGACATATAATGCATTAGACAGGCCTGCTTATTCACGTTTTATTTCCGCCATTATCTTATTGTGAATTTTGTTTTAGGTGAGTCGTGATTTTTTCTCTCTTTTTTTTTATTTGGCGCCTATGATGCGCTCCGCAAGGTTCCATGCCACCACTTCGCCGCGTAGCGCAGTGGCTGTCTTGCTTGAGACAGTCGTCGCACCCACTTTTCCCGTGCAGCACGACCTTCATCAGCCCGTGAGAGCCCGACTGTGTGGCCTAGTTTATTACTTATCGTAAAATTTCTCTTTGTGCCGCCTTTTCGTAGCACTTCCCAGAGTGCACAAGTAGCTCAGAGGCCGGGCAAGACATCCCAGGGTTCACATCTTTTGTCCCACCCTGTCCTCCATTCCCCTCCACATTCCTGTCTCAAGTACTTCGAAACACAGCACCGTGCGCATGCGTGTGAGGCCCGTGCACATGAGTTATTCGTCCTGTATATACCAATAGAAAGAAGCGCCAGCTTTTGCACGCCGCTGTAATCAAAAGCTGATTAGAAGACGTGCTAATAACTAGGAAAGTACCTGACCTCTTTGTCGTGAGCCGCGTTGAAGTGCGGCTAACGAGCAATGAAACAGTGGAGTATATGAAGGAAGAACAAGTATGCATGAATACGTACATATGCTCGTGAACATGCGGCACGATCTACACAAACTTTTCCCTTTACGTTCTCTTCAACCAAAAATGGTGTAACCATATGGCCAGCCTCAAAGTTGCAGCTTGTATCGCTTAAAGATCTGGCAGTTGCAGATGTTTACCAATGAGCACACCAATAAATGTCAAAAGACAAAGAACGTTTTGCTAGTCGCAGCTTTCCTAAAGCTTGCTTGCTGAAAACATGGTATGGGACTTTGCTGCTGCAAATAGCACGGTGGCAGTCTTTTTTTCTTGGCAACTATGGCAACGGCCGCATGGCCCTAGCTGTAGCGAGCGCTGAAACTAGATTGATAGCCAGTGGCACAGTTCCAACGGATTGCTCTCAGATTGGAGAAGAATCTGCCATAGCACTTGCAATTGCAAGTACTTCAGCCAAAATTATAGTCAGCGACTCTAAGGTTGCGGTGATGAACTTTGCCAGAGGCAGAATTTCTCCCGAGGCGAACAGAATCCTGCAGACCTGCAGAGATAGCAGGAAAATTGAAATAATCTGGGCACCTGCGCACGCCTCCCTCGCTGGGAACGAGGCGGCCCACGAATTAGCTCGAGGACTTACATTCCGAGCTGATGGGCTAGCCGAAGGCTTCACGGGGCGAGACCGCTTAGTGTGCTACAGAGAGATCACACAACACTACAGACTAGGGCGGGCTAAATATCCTCCGGCTCATGCATCCTTAAACAAGAGCCAGGCCATCACTTGGCATCGCCTGCAAACCAACTCGTTTCCAAGCCCGGTGTCGTGCAGCCTCTACTACCCGGGTCAGTACTCCAGCCAGTGTAAGCTATGTAAAGCCAGGGCTAATCTTAATCACATTCTGTGGGAATGCCTACAGGCTCCCTCTTAGGGAAGAATAAAGTCTTTAGAACAATGGGGGACCTTATTACTCAGCTCCGGTCCGGAGATTCAACTGAAGACCGTCCAACTGGCCGAAACCGCCGCTAGAGTCCAAGGACTCCTGGCCGTCGTCTAGGTGGGAAGGCTTAAAGCCTTCCCTACATCTGTTGGACAAATAAAGTTTTAAAATCCAAAAAAAATCTTAACCGCAACAGAGAGATGTCTCTAAATCACATGGGAATAGTAATCTGTGTAATAGGAGAATCGACGAAGCTTCACCATTAGAAACAGCCGTTGCCTATCTCGTGGTCTTTACAGAACAACGATAAAAATTTTGTGAAACGCTCAGAAGCGTTGGAACATTTATTCATTGCATTTCACTTACATATGCTAAACTCGCCAAACAAAATTGCGTAAGGCTTTACAAAAGCAATTCAAACTACTTTTGTGACACAAACAACAAAACTCAAAATTAGATCATGTTATTTTACGTCTTAACAGGCACAGAATTTTTTTCTGAGAACTGTTTCAAAGGACCTTCAAGAACATCTAAACTTCGGGGAGCAACGAGACGGGGAAATGTCCGAAGTGTTCAGAACAGATAACAATTACAACGGCACTTAATTAACATCAGATGATTATATGTCCGACTGTGCCGCAAGCGAAAACACAAGAGCTTTCACTGTGATGCCGTAAAAAACAGCAGCCTTCAGTTATTCCTTCCACTGTGAACTCATTTACTGCAACTGCAGCATTCTCTCACATTGAAGACCAGCATATTATTTTCGGTTGGCTATCCTTTCTTCAAATAACTGTTTTACCTGCTACGGCAAAGTGGACAAGAAGCCAACTGTTTTAGGGTGGTTGTCTTGGGGGAAGGCTACGGTCGTATGGAAATATTTAAATTTAAATTTAAAGCAAAACACAAAAGAAATTCTAATATTAGTTAAAAGGTAATATTCATTGTTGCAGTACAGAAATAAAAGTGTGGACTAAATAAATAAGTTGACCTTTTTGGTTATGTACGCAGCTTTCTTTCTGTATGACATAGTAAGCATGTTGTGGAACTCTAACTATGTAAATGGGCAGGTTTTATCATTCTCAGGCTCCCCTCCAAGTAAGCTAGATTTATTTACTTAAAATATATAGTCTTTGAAACATTTTATTCGCAGCTGTTCGGCCAATGCTTCTGGTAATTCATTTCTTTTTCGAGCCGGTTCAACATTTTACAATTTGAACATATTTCACATGATCTCGGGGCATTAGGTTTACGTTTGTTTCTTTTCCGCGCAAACAAGGTGAGGTGGCGTTCTGGTCAGTGTGACAAGTTTCTAAAACTTGTGCAAAACTACCCGTTTTTTTTTTTTTGTTACATCACTCAGCAGGACCACTTTCAAGAACCTACCTGAGCGACGTGACTGCATTGTGGCATTTGAGTTGAGCTTCTAATTTGAAGCTTCTTTACATTCAATTTCTGTGTAAATCAGCACTGAGATGACCGGTGAGGAGGCAATTGTTGTGTTAAGGGAACACTGACACGAAAATTTAGTGTACCCCTTTTCTGCCCGTTTAAGGTAGCTGGCGACTCCATAGTTATCGTATGAAGTCTTAATTCCTCGAAACCACCGCTAATGAATAATTACAGGACCTTTTGGACGGCCTGCCCATAACGCACCCCAAACGCAGCGGCACCTCTGACGTAAGAAAGTACTTCACGCGTCACTGAAAGCGGAGGTGGCGGGGTGTGGCTGTGGAAGGGCATATAAAGACTGTGTTGCAGAAAGCTGCTAAAGTGGCCCCTCCGATTGTTTCGCTTCTCTTGAAAACCCAGAGGGGCGCTCTCTCCCCTATTGTCCCGTCGAGTACTGCGTGGGCTCAGCTTTTTAACTATAACAGTGTGTGCGTACGCGTCAGTGGTATCTGGTACCACGAGAGCGTCGCAACAGGGTTCTGTGACGAAATAGGCAACACTTTCACGTTCGAAGCCGCGCTGCTCTTGGTGCGCGTTTTGAAGTAAGTGGTCGTATTAAAAAACTGCCGCAATTGAATATTTGCTGTGCTCTCGGGTAACGGAGACTCCACAACGTAAATGCTGGGTCCAGGGCTATCCAATAAAGCACTAAAAACAGGGAAAAAAGTGCTGCCAGTCCTCCTTTTAAGGCATCTTCAGTTTCCGGCTCAATGACACTTTCCGAAGGGTCTCGCCTGGGAATTCATCATCTCTGGAGCCAAAACATCTACTGCACTGGTCACGAGCGAAAGGACACAGTGCCACCAACGAGGTTTGAGCGATTTCATTGTTCCCGTACATTTGCAGTGCAGCCTATACCGGGCACTTGGCGGCTGTGAATCTTGTGAGCTACTGTGCAAGTTGTGAGCCACTCTCGCTTCCACCTCGTTGTTCGCATGGACGTTGTCAACGCTTTCGGCATTGTTATTTACCAAGCACCTGGTTTTCGGCGCGTCCTCTATTTTGGGTACGTCTCATCTTTGAGGCTTGTCATCACTGATGTCATAGACGCTGTTTGATGCCATCGACACAGTTTTCACTAAAATGACAACGAACATATAACTTCGAGCGAACTCACAACCATCTTTTCAATAAACATGTTTATGCGATGTGCACAATGTAATTCTCGTCCACTACCGTATTGCTCGTTCTGGCTTACGAAATGCATGCCCGGACGCCACTGTTTTCAAAATCTGTGTTAAGTGCAAAGCCTTGCACTAATTGCTAAGGACTGTCGTTGCGCGATAGCTTAGTAATTAGCGAGCTCGACCCCCAAATGCACCGTGCTTCGTTGACATACGCTTAAATCCTGGTAAGGGCGGTTGTGGAGAATATTTGGTTTCTTCGCGCCGTAAAGTGGCAAGCTGGGGATGACGAGGTGGTTTAACGACGACAAAGACTTGTCGTTGTAGATCTTCCATATCGACACCTGTCGTCCTCAGCGGCAGGCCCAATTTTGACTGTACTGATCTCGAAGCAAAAGTGCGTTCGCCTTCGAATGAAAATTACTTTCATGGTAGCAAAACTTTATTAAGTGACTTTTTAACGCCGTTTTCACCCTCTAAATGGGGCATTGTTAACCATGAATGGTAGCAATAATGAAAATTGGATTTTTAAATATTTTTATTAGCCAGGCTAGGTTCCAGGCATTAGGAAAGAAACGTCAAGTTCTTGTCCATTTGTTCTCACTTTTCAGACGTCTGTTTTGCTTCTTCAGTGACAGCAACACACACCAGAATGCGTTTTAGCGTAGCTGTAAAATTCAGGACATAGCTTAAGGCATTACAGGGCTACACAATCTAATAATTTTCTAAAAATAAATATCTAAGCAGAAAACCGAAATGCACCAGCATCTGTCTAGATATTTCGGCCACCTTAATATTAAATTTAGCAATTCGCACTTTCTTTGAATTTTTTTCTTGAAAGTTCCTAAATGCATAAGATATCCTTAGATATCATTATTTGCTCTTCTTTAAGACACGATATTAAGCGTAAATTCGATTATCTCCGGGAAAGATATGAACTCTTCATGACGCGTAGCGAGCACGACGCGTAAAGATAAATAATAATAAATAACTTATTTGCTGCTGAAAGGAAACACCATGTTTTACTTAGCAAAGCCACTTGCTAGCATTTCGGACAATAATTCGAATCTGTGGATGGACGACGTTTTATTAAAGAGAACACAGGAACGGTCGACCTTAGGAGCGTGGCTCTCACCGGCTACTCCGTACCCAGATAAGCATTTTCGGAATTATATAATTTTTGCGAATGACATTTTGGTTCTTTCTGACAAAATAGAATGGCTGGATAAATAACTTGGTCGTCAGAAATGCTCAGGCGAACTCTTTTGATCTTAAATGCTCATCTCTAAATTCTATCAATTACATCTTAACGACAGAGGAAATAATTGGTCGTTAGAACCGAAGTAGCCCGAATTTCAAAAAATCCGCTATGTGACCTCATTATAGTAAACACGCAAATAAATCTCTATTTTGCACGATACAAAGACTAAGCCAGGAAGCATGACAACCGCGATTGAAACAGAAACAGTTGTGTGGTAAAGAAGGTTGGCTATCGACGGTTGAAATGCGCATTATTCGAAGGCTTAAAAAATACATTACCTCTATGTCTTCTGGCAGCACACAAAGTCAGGAACAACGGTATAATTGACACTTACAGCGTTAATGTCAAACAGTACTGGTTTTATGATGCGTTTCTAAAAGGAAGACTGGGAGCGTTGGCGAAGACCTACATGCTTTGCACATTAGCATGAAAATGGAGATAAAACTGCAGAAATCACGAAATGAGCACATAACATCATTACGATAACTCTATTTTAAAATTGAGGTGTCACATAGGCGTTGAGTGCCAAACCGGTTTATACGTGGGATGCACCGAATTCGATAAAAGACAAGGCTGCCTTTCTAGGGTGTGGACAAATATGAAGCTCAATGAAAATTAGTTTAGAATCATACGTAAAGACGCATTCTACTTGTGTGTCATTTAGAACGCTCCGGTTGAGACTCATTCAGATTGTGTGTGTGTATATATATATATATATATATATATATATATATATATATATAAAGCGAGAGTCTGCCGGGATACGGTAGTGGAGTTGATTATTCAAAACTGAAGGCAACTAGAAAGAATAACAAAATCTAGTGCAGTGGCCCCAATGTGACAATTACTTCCGCCTAATTATTTCTATTATCCGTTTCCCATGTCCTTCCCAGTATGCAATTCAAGTGGAAAAGCCTCCTGTATTTGTAAAAACTGCTCATTCAAGTGTGGAGAATATGTCGGAGCCCTGGAACCACTGACACAGTACCTAATACTATAGCTTCTTCGAAATCCTCTCACATGAGCATGTAAGTGTCGCATGACTGTGTGCAGTGACACATACATGCAGTGCAAAACGTTGGTATATATAACCACCACACTCGCAAGGTTAGCATCCCGCGATTTTCTTTCATTCGAAAGTGGAGTGGTAAAACGGTATTGATATCAGGCATTCATATGACGTTATCAACCTTATGAAGCGATCGCAATGGAAGCATTTTTCTTGAGCCATATGATGATGCCAACTTTATGTGGTTTTTCCAGCCGAAGCATTGCCCGTCACGACTTCACCTCCGGATCACGCGCGCCTGGCGAAGCACTCGGCCCAATTTTAATACAACTTTCCAAACTCAATACGACAACGACTGTATACTGTGTCGAACAGTAAGAATATGGCAATGCGAAAAACACTGACCTTGACGTGGTAGGTCACTGAATAAACACAAAAGGTCGCCTCGTAGACCTTAAGAAAGAGCTTCGCATTTGATGTGTCCATGTTTGTTCTTCCAATTTTTCTATCCTGCAGCAAGTAAAAGCACACGACTTTGCCTGCGCTATCTACACGATAGCTGGAAACATCGTCTCTCCGCACAGCGGGCTCACCGATACAGGCTGGAGGATGGCTGTTATACGCCCATGGCTGGGGCTGCTCGTTGTCGCGGTCTGTATAAGGTAAACTTATATTTTTGTTTGATTTATGTTTATTATCCGTAATGTTAACGTTACAAACCTGATTTATGGTATAGCCCTAACGACAGTTATCTCTTCGTTTTCGGGGAAATTTGTTGCAGCTCTCGTAAAACTTTGACTCTCAGCTATTTACAGTGACGATAGTTAGTTAGACATCTGAACAAATGTTATCCAAAGCTATCTAATGAACATTACATTTAGCCAACAGTATAAGCCACAATTCTCATTCTTACGCGAACTTCTAAGCTACCGAAATGAAGCTCAGCGCAGCGATTTGGACAGTTTTGACCGCAAGTATGCCATATGAGAAAAGTAAACGATTGGCTGCAATTGGAAGAGTTGTATTAATTCTTAGTTGCACGATGATTCAAGATTGCCAGCAACAAACTGGTGCAGCTCATAATACAGTGAAATCTTGACAGTTCTCAGAGCAAGGACCCGAATGTACATATTGCAGTACACGTGAGGAGCCTGTCGACGTTTGACCATCTTGACGTACATCTCTGTGTTCCTTGATGTATTTTTTATAAGTTTAAGAATATTAGTTAGCTGCACTTTATGCGATGTCACATGGACAACTCAACTATAGCGCAACATCACTTAAGGTTCATACATGTGTGACAATCTAAATGCGTTTCGGAGAAACAGGGGCGAAAATCTGAGCCAGAAAGCGGTCGAAATCGTAATCACGCCCGAAATTTCGTACACTTATAGCGTGGAAATATATTTGTTGCAAAGCAGCGCGCAATTAACGAGGCCAGTAAATATATTAGGAAGGACGAAGCTGCAAAATACCTTGTGAGTCGATTGATGTAGATTTTCTAGAGCTCACTCATGCTCAGAGCCACTCGTGATACACAGTGAGGTTCTGAGTCACTCTTGAGTGAGCCCAGGTGAGCCCCGGAGGACGGAACTGCTCACCGAGTAAACCGGCGTCCGAGTGGAGTATGCTGAGGCGAACCTAAGTGGGCGTGAGACAGAGCTATAGCGAGTCCTATTGAATGCGACGTTGTGTGAGTTTGAATAATACCTGAATATCATGTGATGTCACGTGTCTCTGAGTCAATCAAAGCTAAGTGCGGTGCTGAGCTCACATGATCCCAAATTAATCGCACTCTGCGCGTTCACAAGCAGGGTCCGCCAGAACTAGTAAGCCAACGTGCAGCCATATGGAAAGTGGCCAATGAATTTAACTTTATTAGTTTAGTATTTGTTTATTAGTATATTTGTTTACTATTATTTATTAGTTATTGGTGTAATTCGTTATAAGCTGATGTACAGAACGAGGTTTCAAAGTTAAGCTGAACTAAGCATCATAAATGCAAGGTACCAAGCTATATTGCAATTATGGCCGACCTACTCTTGTGAAAGGTACATTTTAGCAAAAATCTCTAGCTTTTACAGTGGTTGGGATTAAGCGCTCGCCCTGCCCTCTGCCCTACACCTTAGAGTAGAGGTTTTTCTTTTCTTTAGTTCTCAGGTACTTATGCGTTCTGTCATTGATATAACGCTCGCGTCATTGACTAATTGCTCATGAAAATCAAGCAGAGGCTTTTTTTTTTTAATTCGATAACACTAGAATTGGGTTCAGTGCGGGACCACTGGTCCAAAATCCAATCTCGCACAGCACAGAATGGGCGACGAATCCCAATCAGTGCAACGATTTTTTCATGGGTGACGTGCCTGTAATGCATTAAACCTTTTGTACAGCTAAAGAACCTTTTATAAATAAAAATACGTTCCGCAACAGGCCTATAGTATTACCGTTTTGCTATATTCGATGCACGGGTAAGTTCCTTTAGGCGGGTCACACACAATATGATAATACAACGAAACGTGATGTAACTTTCTTGCCAACATCACTTTAAAGTGATGCGCCGTCAACATGTAAACGGGCATGACACATGCCACTAATATTTCCCGCTAAAGGTTTGTTAACACACGAGTTCATTAAGGCTGCGTTGCGTCGATGATGATGACACACGCTACAGTATACCGTGCCTGCATAACCAACGTCCGCGGCCGCAGTGGATGCGTCCGCGTGACGGTCGAGTGCAGATGAATGTACTCTAGCTTGATGTCAACCATCGGCATATATTTGGCAAAATGCATCAAGCGCTTTTGTCGGCGGTGCCACAAGGAGTGGGCAGGCGTCAACGGATCGCAAGCTACGAAAATTTTGCGTGCTATAATAGAAAACAAAAATTTAATTATGCGGTTTTAAGTGCCTAAACCACTTTCTGATTATGAGGCACGCCGTAGTGGAGGACTCCCGAAATTTAGACACCCTGGGGTTCTTTAACGTGCACCTAAATCTAAGTACACGGGTGTTCTCGCATTTCGCCTCCATCGAAATGCGGCCGCCGTGGCCGGGATTCGATCCCGCGACCTCGTGCTCTGCAGCCCAACACCATAGCCACTGAGCAACCACGGTGGGTGTGCCATAATACGAAAGCGGTTGTATGAATGGGGCAATTTTCGGATCGCTGACTCGCACTGGCACACTTTCGCGAGCCGGGAACGTGTGAGTGTACCAGAGCAGCGACGTGCAAAACGTGCTTATAGTTCTGCCGTTAGTAAAGCGCTTGAATCCGTGCCATCTGGACTCCATTAGGCAACATACCTTTAAAAATTATGGGATTTCACGCGCCAAAACCACGCTCTCAATAAGAGGCACGCCGTAGTAACGGACTCAGGAATAATTTGCACCACCTGGTGTTCTTCAACGTGCACTTCAGTATAAGTACACGGATGTTTTCGCATTTTGCCCCCCCCCCCCCCCCCTCGAAATGCAGCCGCCGTGGCCGGGATTCAATTCCGCGACCTCGTGCTTAGCAGCCCAACAGGATAGCCCTGGCGGGTAGGCAGCACACTTCAAATCAGGCTCTTGGTTTTTGTTTCCCGAGTACGCATTTCCCGTGTTTGCAGGATAGTTCCTCCTGCAGGAGGAACTCAGCATAGCAAGCCACAATTTAATTGGGGAGCCAGTCTGCAAGAAGATGCGCCCTACCCCCTGCCAACAGACCCTATTCCTGCGCGTACTGCACCTTGTCCGCCACTACCAGTTAAGTCGGTGAAATGTTGTCCCTGACCGTTTAGGAAAGCCAACCATCGCCCCCTGTTGCAGACAATGACATTCGACAGCACCAAAAGTTCAGTTCGAGCAGTCTTAAGGTCTCCTGCTGGCTTTCAGTTGACCTCTGGGGGTGAGAAATGTCGTCCGGGGCAAGTGTAAAAAACAGCGCTGGTGAAAGCGAGTTTGCCGCAATAACGAAAGAGCACGAAATTTCCGTTGCCTATTCGTCATACCAGCGCCGTCTTATTTTACCGATAGGGCAAGTAGTTCATGTACGTATTTGCAGATAAAATTCATGATGAAAAATGTCAGCGGATATGCCTGAAGGTTACTTCATTTGTTTGCCCGTATTTGTGAGCGATCGACGTCGCGACATTATTCTCAGACGATGAATCTCCGTTTTCGTTCAAGGTTTAGTCGACGTAGGTCTAGGTTATCGATATCAAGAGCTGCCGCACGGTCGATTTCGAGTATTATCAGCTTCTGTCCTTTTCTGTCGAATCAAAGCTCTTCACTTTCGATCAAAGCTCTAGCACAAACTCTAAGGTTGACCGGAAACCAGCAAAAAACCTGGACACAAGATAAACTCGCACGTATAGCCACTGCAACGGATATTTAACACAAGGAACTGGAGCATTTTCGGTCGTCGCACTCAACGAACACCAAATCACGCACTGACGATGTCACAGAAAATCAAGAGAATAAAAGAAGTCATATTTACGTGTCCTGATCAAGCCTCCACTCACAGCTGTAAAATCAATTTTCTAAAGCCAACAGCTTTTTTTTTTTTCTTTTTTTACTACCGTGCCAATTTCTGGAATATGACCGAATTACGTCAGCGCTCGGGGAGAAATGGGCATTCCTCTTCTGCCTGTGTGCACGTGACTTGGTGCACCGCGGAGACTTTAGATACCCCTTTCTCCACCGCATGCTCTCTCTCCAATTCGTGTGCTTCCAAGTCGAAAACCGTACCAACTACGATGCTGCCTGAAGACAGTCACTAACCTAAAGCTGGGCAGGTGGGGCTTGTAATCTTAAAGTGAACAGGGCACATTCTAAGTGTGTTGTTATATGACAACACCGGCCGTGTCCGACATCTTGCTGACGGCGTAATCGCAAAACGGCTGCATGTTGCGAGACTCGACCATCGTCGCCGCGCTGCTATTCAAGACACTGAAATGATAGAATCCTCTTCGTTATCCAGCGGTTAGTGAACAGCGAACTTCACTGTGCTGCCACGAGTTGACGAAGCCGCACCCGTGGGTTTTCGCACCCCTCAATATCCGTCCGGACAGCATTTCGAAGATGCGCACTGCATTGAAACCAAAATCTACGCCAAGCCTCCTTCTTGCCACGGCGTGCCCTTCGAACCTGAACTAAGTTTCCTGAAAGATTAGTAGTTCGCTCTCGCATTGTCGCGTCAAGCCTCTGAGACAACCTTTTATTGTATACAATGCCCCAGATTTGTTGCGTCTGTAAGAAAACATGTCGCATGTGAAAAATCGAAGATCAGATAATAATGGCTGCTCGTAGGAGCTGATAGTAAATATCAGTGTGCGAAGACCAGTTAAAAGACAATGCTAAAAACTTTCCTTTGAACTTGCACTTCCTAAACATATACCAGGAACATAGTTGTACAATGCACCCTGTAGTTTCTGTTTATATCATGTTAACGCATTATCATTGTCATAGTGTGGCATGCACTTATGTTCTCCAAAATACTGTTCCAATAATTATTTCGTACGTGTCTCCACTAACTTTTACGATATTTTTTTACTGTCATGTGCAAATTCGCTGTACCCACTTTGCAACAGCCAAGACAGCCAACAGTACCCAGAAACTAATAAATTATTTAAAGAAATAATACACCATACACAGTCCCTTGCACAAACAATTAACATAGCAACATATTTGACAGCACTTGCCGCAATATAGTAACAGCTTCAATTCATCTATGACAACTTGTCGCCTGCAAGTGAGATGCCAGCTGCGTTTACGATAGGACATGTATCGACACTGGCAACTGTCACACACATCTTCCTAATCTCGCTTACTGAGCAACTGAAAGATGCCGAAATTGCCCCAAAACCTGAAATTTGCGACCAAGGAACATAAAACGTAACAATCAGCACTTAGGCGTGACTATCGAGACGCCTTTCTCTGAAGTAAAGGAAGGACGAGTACACGTTATATCTTTGACGTGCCATATCTGAATAGAGCCGTTGTCAACAATGTCCACGCTCACAAATATTTCTTCGGACACAAAGCTGTGTATTCCTCACCGTGACATTAAACATTTTTAAAATGCACGCACAAATCACTAAGTGGCACATTCTCCACGAGCATTTCTCGAACACGGAGGTTAGCAGAGCGATACAGATTCACACTGTCTCCGTTAGTTCAACAATCACCGCTCTAGTGTATGTAACGAAGCTTCGCACAGCAGCTATTGCGAAACAGCACGTTATTTGTGACCGTATGGATAAGCTTTTTAAGTTGCTGAACCCCTGCCCGCACTAAGAACTTCCCAGAAATGTCGATATGCAATTAAAAAATCTGAATGTGAATTAGTTCAGCTTCTTTGGATTCAATCACAGAACTTTGATGATAAGCGTCAGCCACAAATAGTCATTGTGAGGTAAATAATTCAGGCTTTCGTTTGGGAGGATATGTCTGCAAATTACAACTTTTTCAATCTGTTTACTCGTCGGCTGCAGCGGTATCCACGAAGAGATCATATTTTCCCATATTAGAAAGATTCCAGTCTGGAACAAAACGCCTAACGGTGCTCAAACTGCTTCAGGGTTGAATCATGCATATTTGCATTCAAAAAGTGTTCAAGAAGGCAGTTGGTGTCCGGTCTTGAACGAATTATTGTATGAATGAAATGTATTTGGGAATAGTGGCTCCGTGGCTCATGCTCGGGGGCAGGAACATGGGAGGGGTATAAAGAAGAGGTGCGGTGCCGCTGAAGACAAGATTCCCGGAAGCACTTTGCCACTCCAGGCGCCGACAGTAAGACCCACCTCTTCCTTGAAGGCTTACATCCGGTTGACCGCGGCGGTCATGAAGACTAAGTTCGAGGAGAACTGTAGGGCAGCCCTGGCGAACACCGCGGACAAAAATATCCACCTTTCCATAGCGCTTCCGGAGACATGATAGAGATTACTGGCATCTTAGTGCCAAAGGCAGTTTCAGAGCATGTAAGTGTAGGGTCCATCTTGTCAAGCCGAGCACTCAACCTGGCATGGTTATGATTGTGTCGGATTGTATTGTACTTCTAGTTATCTGTGCTTTGCCACAGGCACGAGAGCCAGCGACTCTTCCAGCCATCTTCGTAGTGGGTTCAAGTACTGGAGATCACTGTTTCGGCATCGGCAAGTTCGTTACCATGCAGAACATAGCGCCCGGGTATCCGCGTATGTAGCACAGCGGAACCTCGTTCATACATTTTCGGAGAAAGCGCGAGAAAAACGTACTGTCCGGAGAAACACACAATCACAAGTGACTAAAAAATTTGACAGACCTAACATCATTTGAGACGTACGTGATGCAATTCGTCGAGGCATAAGGCGAGAGGTGACGACGCGCGTCGAGCTGGTGGGGTTTCGGCGGCCCGAGGCGCGTTTTAACGCGACAGCGTTAAGGAGCTCGTGTCGCAGAAAAGCCGGTGTCGTCGGCGTCGGTGTCGGCGTCAGCGGCGTTGGCAGTGAGCGATAAATCCCAGAAGGCACTTCATAAATAAAAAACATCGTGCAAGATGGGCTGGTGGGAATCGAACTAGGGTCTCCGGAGTGTGAGACGGAGACGCTATATACCACTCAGCCACGAGTTCGTTCCTTCATAACGGGACAAAATCGCCTCTAGTGATCGCGGTGTTGCCTAAGAAATGTGCCGTAGAAAGTTATACTGCGGTGTATATCGGTAATTATGACCATGTAACTTACAGAAGTCGCAGTTTCACGAGTAGCGAAGTACGTTTCCGCTACATTTCATCTGCGGTCTGCGCACACGCATAGCCATCTTGCGGCAAACACAGAAGACCCCCTCCTCGCAATGTACGGCGCTGCCCCGACACGTGGCGCGCCACTCGCCCCATGATCGCGTCCGCCTTCATGGCGCGTCGGGGCCCGGCTATCTGTGCCGATCGCGACGTTTGGCTGGCGTAGCGTGTTCGAGTAGGCGGTGCGAACGGGGTGCGATAACGCTATCGCGTTCCACTCGAAGGCGAAGCTTAAGCGTCCTCCAATTTTTGCTGTTTTCCTGTGCGTAGTGTTTTACGACAGCGATGGGAAGCCCAAACGAAATAGAGATGCTGGGCGACGCCAGATGTCGCCAAAGCGAAACGGGACGCTCGCATCGCCTGCAGCAGGGAACGGCAGCGCGTTTGGCTTATCGCCGTGTAAATGAGTGCAGTACGCTTCCAACGGCACTAAGCAACGCGCACTGTAAAACAGATAGGTGAAGGTGCTTATCGCAATAGGGTTGGCGGTGACAGCTAGGAATGCGTCGTGCGTTGGCCTGGCGAGAGATTTGCATGTACCGGAATAAGAAACTGAGTGCGAGCCGGCGTTGTCCCATGGGACGGCGGGCTGCTACTGTTCTCGGTCGCGCGCGCCCCGCGCTTTTTCTTCTTTGCATGGGATCTAGTGGCCCGCAAACTTATCATACGATCACAGTTTAGCGATGTATCGAACGTTGGTGCCAAAAGAGCGTGTATTTGTGGAACATATGAACCAGTAAAAATTATTCGCAACTCTATTGGGTCATTTTTACAGCGAAGCTGTTAGTGTCTAGGTGGTCGGCATTTTTCGTGTCCGTCCGGAAACAAAAAATTATCATCGCCAGCAATGGCTAATACCCCTCTAAGTAAGCAAAAATGCAATAGCTCAACCCCCTCGTAATGCACAGGCTACGGGCATTTAGCAAAGTGAAACGAACAGTGCATACATTCATTGAAATCACGCAAACAGCACACAGAACAGCGTGTGTTTCAAAAAGAACAAGCTCAAAACAAGCATCCGAACCATCAGTAAAGCAGTGCATACCGCCATCAGCAGTTCGAGTGATGGTTTTGCAAAGGCTTCACTGGACATCCACTTTCGCTAGGCCCGGAGCTGAGTCACATTTAATGCGTAAGCGATCTTTGGCGAGTGCCTTGTACCTGCACAAAAATGCTCAATTTGCGAAGACATTTATACATTATAATAGTCTGAATGTAGATGATTGGTAGCTTTATAAGCGTTGAGAAACATTCTAAACCGAAATAAAAAAAAAAGAAAATGCCCGTAAGGATATATAGGGACGCAGAAAATGCAAGGAAAAGCTTATAGTAGGGGCAGACCAACTGAAATTTAGGGATGGAACAACTTGAAACCCGTGAGTGGGCTATCTTAAACTATGGATCCGTCAAATTGAAATTTGTGAGAGGGCCAAGATAAATTTGTAAGTCGGCCAACTGGACATGTCGGGAGGACCAAGTGAAATTTGTGGTGGATCAACTTCCAATTTGGGGGTGAGCTGACTTCAAGTTTGTATGTGGGCCAACTCAAATTTAGGGGTGGGTGAACTTTGTGGGTGGGCCAGGGTAAATTTGGGGGTACGCTTACGCACACTTAGACAAATCCCGTGGAGTTTCTGCATTCTTTTTTATGTTCTCGATCGAGAACATAAGCGCCGGGTAAGCGTACGTAACGGGATCGTGTCAACGAGGTTTTACTACAATATAACCGTTTCTTCTCGATAGAGAATAGAACTCATCGGTACGAAGAGCTATCAATCTGTACACGACTAGGGACCATAGAGCACTAGTATAATTCGCCTAAGATGTACCACTCGTTACGTTTGGTTAAGTTTGGTTCAATTTATGTGAAACGCTCAGTACATTAGCAGTGGTGTATATACGTCATAGTGAGTTTGCAAATGAGATAGAAACCTGAAAAAGGACACACGAAAGACAAGAAGGGTTTATTGTTCTTGTGTCTGTGTTTTCTAAGCCCGCGCTCTTCGAGCCATGAAACCTTACACTTTGCTCAGTTTTCCCTCGTTCTACCTTGCATGTCACCTTAATTGACCAGAACAATTATGTTATAAATTTCTTAAGCAAGCATTACTGAGGAATTAGGAGTTGGCGAATTTTTACTCAAGAAATTACTTCTGTGTGCACATTATAATGCTAAATTTTCTATTCTTTCTTTAGCCTTACTTGCGCAGCACCATATCGGTCCATACCAAAAGACCATGATGTGGCAGAGAAAGGGCACGAACAGAAGCAAGCGAAGTTGACTGAAAGACGTGATAATGGCAGTCCAAGAGGTGAGAATGACTCTAGCAGTGCAAGCAATATCAGTGACAGATACGATGTAGAATATGCTAGTGGGGTAGATAGCAACGATGACGAAAACTCGACCGATGCTGTTGACGCAGGTGCCTCCGATGATAAAAGCGACTTGACCATCGGCAGGGCATTAGAAGAGGAAGAGTCGGATGAGGAAGAGGACACAGGTTCAAACGAGTCAGCCGGCAGCAGTGAATCAGAAGAGGACGATGAATCCGATGATGATGATGATGGTGATGATGATGATAGTGATGAAGAAAGTGATAGTGATGGTGATGATGACGATGATGATGATGATGATGATGATGCAGGTAGTGATAGTGATGAAGGTAGTGATGATGATGATGATGATGATGATGATGATGATGATGATGATGATGATGATGATGATGAAGGTAGTGATAGTGATGAAGGTAGTGATGGTGATGATGATGGTGATGGTGATGAAGGTAGTGATAGTGATGAAGGTGATGATGACGATGATAATGATGATGATGATAGTGTTGACGGAAGTGATAGTGATGCTGATGATGACGACGACGACGACGACGATGATGATGATGATGATGATGAAGGTAGTGATAGTGATGATGATGATGGTGATGAAGGAAGTGATAGTGATGAAGGTAGTGATAGTGATGAAGATAGTGATAGTGCTAGTGATGAAGATAGTGCTAGTACTAGTGCTAGTGTTGAAGGTAGTGCTAGTACTAGTGCTAGTGTTGAAGATAGTGCTAGTACTAGTGCTAGTGATAATGATAATGGTAATGGTAATGATAAAGGTAATGATGATAATGATAAAGCTAATGATGGTAATAATAGTGACGATGATGATGATAGCGATGATAGTGATGCCGATGATGATAGCGATAGTAGTGACGATGATGATGATAGTGATGATGATGATGATGATGATTATGATGATGATGATGATGATGATGATGATGATGATGATGATGATGATGATGATGATGATGATGATGATAGCGATGGTAGTGACGATAATAGTGAGGATGATAGTGATGATGATGATGATGATGATGATGATGATGATGATGATGATGATGATGATGACGACGACGATGATGACGACGATGATGACGACGACGACGACGACGAGGAAGGTGACGGAAGTTCCTCCAGTGGTAGTAGTGGCTCTTACGAGTCTAGTGAGTGATAAGACAATAAACACTTGGTAAGGATTATGAATGAGCATACTTCAATGATGAGGTCGGCACCTAGTTACTCTGGACTGAAAAAAAGGAAATATTTGGCAAACCTGTAGGACAAGAATAATCCATTAAATATTTACACAAAAAATTACTGTTACCTTCCCCCTAGATATACAGGAACATTGAATTTCGCCGTGAACGTGTCACACAAGAAATACGCTTTATAATAACAGATGTCTTTTTCGTCTAAAGCCCTCTTGAATAACCTATTGACCTTCAATAAACGTTGCGCTCCCATTGCCACGAATCGTATTCTTTGAAGCTGACATTCTTGGATTTTCCAAGCCAAATGTCCCAGACGTGTGGCTCGACAACGTCACATTTTGCTTTAACTATCGTGGCTCTTAAGATCCTTACTCAAAGTGATCTCCCAATATACTTTTGCTTAGAAAAAGTTTTTCTCTGACGTGACGCATTTTCAATATTTGGTCAAGCACACGAAATAAGGTACTGCAAAAGATTTCACATTTCCGCCCGAAAGGCGAAGCGCCAATTGCAATAGCAAATTAGTAGATAGCTGTACGAAGTAAGGGCAGTAGCTTTATCGGCCGTATAAACTTATAAAATTTCGCTTACAAACTAAATTAACAATGATGCTATGTGTAAGCGTGACTTAGCGAGGAAGTAGAAAGAAACAGACACACGGAGACAGCGCTGTCCTTGTGTGTCTGCTTCTACGTCCTTGTTCAGTCGCGCCCACACATTCTATCATGGATTCAAACCAACTAGCCTGCCAACGTGTTCTAAATAAATTAACCAGCACGGTGTCACGCGCACGCATGTAAACATGAACACACCTCTCTCGATGAGCGCGGAAACTCGCTGCAAAAATGCTGGAGTGAGTAATCGCGGCAGCAGCAAGCAGCATTGACCTTCATGCAGGCACGTACCCAAGGGGGGGCCCGGGGGGGCCCGCCCCCCCCCCCCCCGCTTCCCGCCCACGCCACCATTTCTCACACACACTCCTAAAGCGCCGCCAAATCAATGTTGAGACTTGGCAGCTATTCAGCGGTCAACATTTTCTGCCTTTTTCACTCCTTTTGGATGGCGGTAGTTATCGGCGTCTCCTGGGATGTGATGGCCAGTTTCCTCATCAATTCGGTGCCCGCGCGATTAACTCGAGATGCATTCAGTTACTACCGTCTATTCAACGGTCACGCCCATCGTTGTTGCTTCGTAAGTTCAACCTTCTTCGTTTAGACTGATCCAGGGACCAGGAAAGGGATTCAGTTCGTGATCAGCTGGTCTGTATGCACGTGTAACGAGTTGCGGCCAGAGAAAATGCCAGTTGCGTTTAACTTTTGTTTTTGTTTGATTATTTCCTCGAGTGACGGCTCGCCGCGACGCTGACAGAGCCTCGGAACCATACACCCGTGATATGGGTTAGATAAGGTGGAAAATAAAATAATGCGAGATAGCATTCATCATCAATCCCTGCAATAACCTTGAAAGTCATAGGCAATATGACTGTCACCTGTTAACTCATCTGGTTTTTCCCTAATTGTACAGCTCTTAAATTTTCGTGCAAGATTGCCAACTGGAAACAAGAGTCGCAATGATTTGAGAAATTAAGCGATCTACTAAGGGAGAGAGCCAAGGCAACAGCCAAACAGGAAGGAAAAGCAAAAATTAACAAATGTAACCGTTGTTTATTAAAATATTCATCGATAAACATCTTTTTATTTAAAAAGGAAGTAGAGAAAATGCCGCCGGAAGTGGAAGACAATTCCGTGTGTTCTGAACGACGCTTCTACAGTTATCATTCGAGCCGCTTAACGTTGCCACTTCTCTGCTGTGCTTATGTAGATGTTGTTCTAACCTTGCGCGGTGGGCACAGTACGTGTGGAGTCGCAGCTTCCTGCGCCATACGCGGTTGTACGCGACTGGCGGCCACGCATCGTTACGTAACTTTCCAAATAACAATACGAGTCGGTTGTGGCACTTAACTAGTTAGAGCAGTAAATGAGGGATCCAAAAGAACTGTGATTCTTCTGCAAGTATATATTTCTGTATATTTCTTCCAGAGAAAATTCAAAAACGCCACTATAGCCGGATACAATTTAAGAGGAAGATTTAGCTCGGGCCCAACTCCGAGGTGGCCTATTCAAATACACGTAAAGCGCAAAAACGTTTTTCTGAGATAACCCCTGGACCGATTTTAATGAAATTTGCTGTGTTTGAGAGATACAGTTAAAACTAGCGACTGTTTGAATCGGAATTTCGATTTAGTGCTTGAATTTTGTTAAAAAGATTTTCAAATATTCGACAGTTGGAAAAAAATAGAAGCACGAAGTTTACAAATTCATATCTCTGCATTAAGAACAGATGTCGCGGTTCTGTAAACGGCATCCATTAGACCATGCAAAGTGGACAGATTCGATATATTATTTTACATATTATGTGAATTTGTTACCTTGTTTACAAGGGTTCTGCAAAAGGTGTATTTCCATATTAGTAAATTTTTTCAGATTCATATGTAACAAATCACTTTTGTCCGCTTTAAATGTACTATTAGATGCAATTCGCAGAATTGCGACATCATTTTTCGTTGCCGGAAGACAGAGTTGTAAACTTGATAGTCTCGTTTTCTGAAAATTTACAGTTTTTGATAACTTTAATAAAAAATTGACAATATAAAGGAAGAATTCGTAACGGACAGTCACTAGAGTTTAAGTTTTTCTTTTAAATGCAACAAACCTCGTCAAATTTGGTGCACTTGTTGCTGAGAAAAACGAATTCTCCCTTTACATGTATTTATATAGGAGCACCCGAGCTAAAGCTTCCTCTTTAGTCTGCAATGAAGCCCCGCCCATGCTCTCGTAACCGCCAGCCACTGTTCCTCCTCGAGGCTGCAAATAATTCGTACTTCAAACCTCTTCTGTTACGCAAATAAGGCGGCAACTACAAAAATAAAATTATTAGCGCGTAATTTTTCACCTTTCCCCTCGCCTACTATAGTCGAATGGTGAATGCCTAATTCATTATTGAACTGAAATAGCATGCTTGCTTCCCTACCATTATTTGTTGTGAAGTTTCACTTTAGTTGGCAGTGCAGTTTCATGAGTAAAGCGGGTTCAGCAGTGAAATGAACTGCACAGCAGACGTTTGAAGAGTGGAATGCTCAGACTCGATACATTTTGTCCATGTCTGTTGCACACCTCATTGTTTCCGCCGATGAAAAGAGTTTTGAAGAACAGCAGGCGCTCCGGAGGTATCAAGTACGACGCCATTTTGAAAAGGCCGCATGACGACGACTTTGTTTGCTTCTGTCATTGGCTAGCGGAGTAACACAACTCCGCACGGTCCGTGTGCCTTTGATGCTAACTACTGTTATTAAAGTTATATTCTACTAAAGTAATCTTTATTTTACACTTTCGCTTCTTTACTTGTTCTTGGCAGTATTCTTCCTGCGCAAGTCCATTTGGCGTGGTTCTTTGTTTGCCAAGTAAAGGAGAGGCGTATCGCACAGGCGTACCTGTAAAATACACCTTATTTCATTTGCCTTTTGTGGGTTTGCGCGTTTTTATGGCGAATGGTGGGTGTTATTCACATTTGTACTAGTAAACGTACCCGCCGTGGTTGCTCAGTGGCTATGGTGTTAGGCTGCTGAGCACGAGGTCGCGGGATCGAATCCCGGCCACGGCGGCCGCATATCGATGGGGGCGAAATGCGAAAACACCCGTGTGCTTAGATTTAGGTGCACGTTAAAGAACCCCTGGTGGTCGAAATTTCCGGAGTCCCCCACTACGGCATGCCTCATAATCAGAAAGTGTTTTGGCACGTAAAACCCCACAATTTCATTTTTTTTAGTAAACGTACCCCCCCTCCCCTCATTTGCCTAGAAAAGTTACTTTGGGTTGCCCCCCCTCCCCGAAAAAGAATCCTGGGTACGTGCCTGCCTTCATGCATCTCTCGCTTCAACGCGAACGAAACGTCGAAAGCACAGCGCATACGATGCTACCGGCACTACGCTTACTCTGCAAATATCGCAGATCCCTTTGAAGATGAGGCCCGCGCGGGCGCGCACTTTGGCCACGTCGCATATCGTTTTCTATAGATGTCAAAACACGAGCGCCGGCAACGCGTCCCTACGCGATCCGCGTGGCCAACGCCGTAGTAGACTCCGCGGTGTCTACGCTCTGTACGGAGCGGCGAGCGAGGAGGACATCTGCCGTGTCCGCTGCCGGAGCGATGATGCGAGCGAAACACTGACGCCACTCCGATCTAGCCACGTACCCAAAAAGCCCCGTGTTTATTAGACAGCCGCTTTTTATCGCTTTTCCGCAATGACGTCACAGAGCCTATGCACACGAATGCTTGGTCAGATCAGAGACAACCGATAACAGTACATCTTCCTTTCTTTTAACACATAGAAAACAAATGAACCACAAGATCACCAAAGAGTAGGAAACATACAAGTAGGATCAGTATGCATCGCGAATCGCAACAGCAGTGAACTGCAGTATGCAGCTCTCAAGTGTAGCCATATCGCTGTGGCGGCCCTATTTCTCGACCGTAGCGTGTCATATAACCACCTGTTCTCCCGTCCTCATATGAGGCTGCAGCCGGCGTTGAATTAAGCGCAGAAGGCTCTGTCGAGACCTTGTGTTCCTCGGATTGGCCTGCAGCGTCCGGAGTCGCAGGAAAGTCATAGGGCGGGTCATGCGCGCCGGTTTGCTCGCTGTACCAGACCAACGCGCGTCTGTTTCTCTGTAGTTCAACCCCGTCGTCTGTCTGCACCCGATAAGACCGAGGCCGCATAGCTGGCCTCAACACATTTGCTGGAATTTTGCTGTCTTGTATCCATACCCGGTTTCCTGGGGCGAGCAGCGGTAGCTGCGTTACCGCATGGCGACGGTCGTAGTCGAGTTTTTGCTCATTCCGCACTGTCTTGTCTTTGTATCGGAGGCTCCTGAGACCACTCGTCATTGGCGGTACTAGCGTTTTCGGGTGCACGGGAAGCGTAGAGCGCAACCGTAGAGCCCACCAATAGCTGGACTGGGCTTGCACCCAGCGGACCTGGGGAGTCCCTATAAGCTAGGAGGCCCAGGTAAGGGTCAACCGATTTTTCCAGCATACGTTTTACCGCCTGCACTGTTCGTTCGGCCGCTCCATTTGACTGCGGGTACCTGAGTGTGGACGTGACGTGATGGATGCCATAACTTGTCGCAAACAATGCAAATTCTGCAGAAGCGAATTCAGGACCGCTGTCTGTTACGACAAGTTCTGGAATCCCATGCCTAGCAAATATACACTTGATTGGCACAATAACCGCCACCGAGCTCGTGGAAGATAAAAGGGCAAGCTCTGTATAGCGCGAAAAATTGTCTACGACCACAAGGTACGATCTCCCGTGCAAATGGAAAAGGTCAACTCCTACCTTCAGCCAAGGCAAGCTGGGGGACTCTGACGGCATCATGGACTCGGCTTTTTGAACGCGCAATCTCGCGCACTGTCGACAGCTGTTTACCAGAGCTCCTAGCTCGGCGCTGAGACCGGGCCACCACACAGATTCGCGGGCCCTTGCGCGACATTTCACAATGCCCTGGCGACCAACATGCAATGAACCAAGTATTTCACTTCTTAGATTCTGAGGCACCACGAGACGAGACCCATGCAGAAGCACACCATCACATATTGTAAGGTTTGCTCTCTACAACCAGTAAGAGCTTAGCCAACTGCTCACTTAAGCGCGACGTGGCCAGCCCTGCTTACAATACAACCCAAGTTGTTGGCAGGTTATGTATTTTTCTTGCGCGAACTTTATTTTGTTCCAATGGGCTGAAAATTTCAGTTCGCTGGTACAGCCTTGTGCATATGTCTCGATACTTCACTGCAATCTAGCTCCCACATCTCTACATCCGCTTCCGTGCAAGGTGCCCGAGAAAGGGCGTCGGCGGTGCCACTCTGCTTTCCTGGGACATAGGAGACTGAAAAGCGATATCGCATGAGCCTCAATCGGAATCTTTGTATTCTAGGGGAAGCACATCAAGGGGTGACTGACAGAGTAGCGATACGAGCGGTTTGTGATCGGTCTCAAATTGACACAAGGTAAATATACCTGGTAGCGAAGCTTCCATAGGAGCCCATACGTTCAAAACATGGCGGTCCATCGGCGGTTCATGGCATGGGGCTTAGCGCCATCTGTATGTGATGGGAACACTTCCGGCGGAAGAAAAAATAATGTGACGTCATGTTCGTTAAAAGCAGAAGTGACGTCATTTTGTTTTCGAAGGCGCGAAATTTGTTTTGTTGGCCTGCTTTTGGAGCTATATATTCAAATGTCCCGCCATTCGACTTGATGGGCGTTTCGAACTTTCAGCGCGGCAAGCGATGCAGGAAAAGCCAGCCGTACGGTTGTCGAAATCGCACCCCTGCACAGAACATACTTTCTTTGCAGGCCGACGAAAGCTTTAGGTGTAGAGTGCTGATCCTGTCGTCGGAAGCCCAGCCCGTCGGCCGGCGCAGTCGCACGAGAACAACTAACTACACAATTACCTGGTTGTCGTAACTCACTACTTTTGACTGAACAGATTAAGAAGCGATGAAGCTACCCGCGTCACCAAATTCAGAAAAACTTCGACAAGCAAGAAAGCACGAACTGTGAGGGGGGCGTATTTTAACAGGTGAACTTTACGAGTGCGCCTTTCTGCCCATTTCAAGACCTGCATTGCATTGCGAGTGATAGTGACGTCAACGCCCCCTCTAACGATGGGCGCTGAAAATAAATGCATTTATTAACAATAAAATGGAATAAACTTGTATATTCTTAACTCGTCACGAATACATAAAATTGAAAATTATGGGGTTTTATGTGCTAAGACCACTTACTGATTATGAGGCACGCCGTAGTGGAGGGCTCCAGAAATTTCGACCACTTGGGTTCTTTAACGTGCACCTAAATCTAAGTACACGGGTGTTTTCGCATTTCGCCCCCATCGAAATGCGGCTGCCGTGGCCGGGATTCGATCCCGCGACCTTCCTTCAAGTTCCTTCAACCTTTCCTTTAAGTTAAGGAAATTTATCATTGTGCCAATAGTGCCGTGGCTGTAAAAACGCGTGTGCAAAGTACCGTACGAAGTACGGTACTTTGACGAAGTACCGAAGTACCGACCGGGTCAATTTTTATGGCTCTTACCCCTCAATGACACCACTCCTGTTTAGGCCTCGGCCATGTCTGATACTAAAAACTTACTCATTCATTTATACAAGCTCGCGGCATGAGGAACCGACACTGGAGTCCGCCATATGTGAGAGGCGGTCGATGAAGACTATAATAATCGCTCGAGGGATCCCGCCCCCTTTCCCTCCCAGTGACTCTATTCCCCTGTAGACAAGAACGGCATCGGATAGATGTTGAGGGGGCGACCAAGAAACCATCTTAGCTGGTGAGTGGGCAGCGCAACAATTTCCTCTGGACTGTTGCAATCATGCTTCAGCCCCCGGCAAAAGCACTGCAGAAGCTTCCCGACATTTTTGTGTACTTACTGCTCGAACGGACGCTTCTCCGACACCCGACGCCACACCGAGAGACATACTTGATGCACAATTACTCGACAGAAGAACCAAAGCTTCAGCTCACCGCAAGCTCAACAGGTGACAGGCGAGGGACTGGCGCCCAATACAGACAAACACTTACACACTTACATAGACTCAACAGTTTCTCTCCCGACAAACACAGTGATAGATGCCCGTGGGGCGACTCCACCCCGAAACTCTTACATTTAAAGGGACACTAAAGCGAAACAATAGATCAGTTTAGACTAATGAAGCATTGTTTGAGAACCCTGCAGGCAGTCATTTAAAAAAAATAGTTTGATTATTAGATGAGAAGATGAAGGTCCAAGTATCAGTATTTGAATTTCGCGCCGAAACCCCAACGCCGGTACGTCAGCGTGACGTCAGGGATTCCAAAGTATGTTTTCGCATTTGGGCCGCGTTGGCTGAATAAAGATTCCCAAAACTTGCCATGTTTAATATTTGGTTCCCTTAGAACACAATGTAGTGAATCTACCGCTATATATAGTAAGTAGGCCCTAAAAACTGCCATCAAAATTCAAGACGTCACAGCCCCCAGGTGCGGGAACTCGCCACCCGTATTTCGTTCTTGCCCTTTTTCTAGCTTACCAAACGTCTTATCTGTGTAAGAGTGGTGTTTTTGGTGTTGTAGAACGGTAATTTACTGATGCAGAAGAAAGCATTTTTCACTTTATAGTCCCTTTAACTTACTAATGCACGCAGCGTCCGGCACACGCCGTCTCGCCACTGCATAACGACACACTCAACAATTGGTCGTGGGAGGCGCGACCCTCCGAACGGGACTCACGAGACCAAATGGCTACCCTGCACCAACACGGCGAGCCGGAATGGTCAGTGGGGCCCTGGAAGAGGGCCTCCCCTACAGTAACCAAGCCAATGTTTATTTTAATAAAGTTCGCTTCTCGCTCTGGGTGTACCAAGATGGCGCCTGCAAGCTTGTGTCACAGCGGCGTAAGTAGGCACTCTCATTCACGAGTACGTCGACTCATACTCACTCCACTTGATGTGAGCTGTTTAACGCAAATAAGACTAGACACACTCAGGTCACTCCACTTATTTACCAGGCTCGAGTGGACGCCAATTACAACAGGAGTGAGCGCCTGTGAGTTTGAGTGGGAATTAATGTCAACAGGAGCCCTATAACGTAAAACTATTTCAATCTGTTTTTATTCCAGTCTCCTGACGTCAAACTTACGTAACCGCCGACTCATGCAGCGGGCGGTGACCCTCAGCGTTGTTTGAACGAACTAATGAAACGCCCTTTTCGTTTATATAAGGTCACCTTTGTTTACTTTCAGAATGAATCGCATTGCCTACCTTGATAGGTTTGTTTTGTTTAAATGGCTGACAAGAGGGGATGAGCTCACCGAAGTGGAAGGGTTTTGGTGGCGCCGGGCTAGCGCAGTGAAAGTAGATGACAGGGTGAGGAGAGTGGTACCAGTGCAATGCCTCCTAGATAGCACAAGGTCTGTGCGTTTCGATCCATGACGTCATGCTTGTCCGACTGCCCTAGAATCTAATGGGGATTCTCCCGAGCAAGCCGCAGTGATTTTGGCGTCACCGCTTTCGTCACGCCGGGGCTTGACAGTTGGACGTAATAAAGCAGAGAGCACAGGTCTGATATCTAGGAGGCGTTGCCGGCGTCGGCGATTGGCCCGCTTCTCATGGCTTCCCTTCCGTGGCAGGTAGAAGATCGTGGTGACGTACAACAGAAGGTCAAATATGCCGTTGAAACGAATTCTCGGCCAATAAAAGTTGGCAAAGCGATGTTTTGGACGTGCCGAAAGGACTCGACAACGTTATGCTGCCACGCATAAATATTTATTATACGCAAATAAATTCATTCTCGCCGCCAGCTCCGAGTAGTCAGTGCTAGAACGATCGGCTGGCTGCCATCTTCTATTCGTTTCGGAACGGGCCAGTGTCCGGTGATTGCGAAAGAAAATTCAGTTTTGTTCGGCATATTAATGCATCTTTGGTGCGCATACGTTACTTCTACGTGGTGAGTTTTCGCAGTTTTGTGACGGCGCGTGATAGACAGGCCAAGTGGGCGCAGCCCGAGTGCTTTTGACCAATGGCGAAAGGGTGGTGACGAAAAAGTTGTAGAACCAGAAAGAACTATTTTTTTTTTCTTCGGCCTAATCATGCATAATCGGTGTACACACATGATATCAGATGAGGAGTTTTCGCGGCTTTCCTGACGCCGCGGGACATACAAGTGAACATGGGGTGACCCGAAAAATATTTTACCAATTTTGGATAGCCGATCGCAGAATGGAATAGAAGAGCTTGAAATAGCTTTACGCTATAGCGCCTCAGGATTGAGTGTCGCTTAGCGTGAGTATGAACGAAATTCAGTGATAGGGAGTTTGAGCGGACGTATGAAGATGAGTGACTGCGCGCGAGCGCGAATGTACTTGAGTAGTTATGTGACAGAGTGCCGGTGACTTGGAGTGGGCGCGAGTGAGCGTGAGTTGATGCTTGTAATGCGAATAGAAGCGACTGTGAACGCGAGTGAGCGTTGGTATGACGATGCTCGCGAGAACGTAAGTCAGAGCCGACGAATGTGTTTACATAACGTTAGGGAGCACAGAGCCTGCCAAAAATATTGATGACTTAGGTAAAGTGAATGACCACTTGCTCGGTCGGTGTCTACAATCTTTTTGCTTTATACCCAACTCCTAGTGCATAAGTTCATTCTCCCATATCATTACTTAAAACAACCGGGGCGGGTTTCGATTCCATTTGCCCTTCCAGAATAAATCTAATTAACGATACAGTTTCACTTGTTCTTGCTGACGTCATCAATAAAACGTTTAGGAACGGTATGTTTCCAACCTCCCTAAAAAAACAGAACGATAACTCCCGTTTTCAAGAAAGGTGATCGCGAATGTATTATTAATTACCGTCCAATTTGAATTCTTCCATTCTTTAGTAAAGTAATCGAAAAGCTTTTGTACCGACGCCTAATGTCATATTTAAAAAATTAGACTTACTATCTTCCCATCAGTTTGGCTTCAATCCAGGGTTGTCAACCGAACGGGCACTCATTAGTTTCACCAACAAAAATAAACTTGCTATAGATGGTGAATCACTATTTGGTGCAGTTTTTTTTTTTTACCTTACTAAAGCTTTTGGCGCTATTAATCGCACCATTCTCTTTCATAAAGTCGAGTCTTACGGAATTACTGGCCCAGCTTTGAATCTTATAGAAGCTTATTTAAAAACAGGTCGCAAGTGGTCGCAGTCTACGGTAGCATCTCCAGTGCCAAGATTACTAACCAAGGAGTACCTCGGGGATCTTTTGTAGGCCCTTTGCTTTTTCTATTATTTATCAATGACTTGCCCCTAACACTTCGCCACACTGACTGCTTACTACTATATGCTGATGATACAACTATATATTACTCTCACATAAACATCACTGTATTGCAAGAAAAGCTCAATGTTGATTTAAATAATGCCAGTGTTTGGTGCAAGAATAGCTTTCTGTGCACTAACCCGTCAGAAACTACATTTGTAATATTTCATTCCCAATTATTAAATGTGGCTCCCGTGGTGCTCACGTAAGAAGAAATGCCGTCTACTAAGTGCACCAAGTATTTAGGTGTGACCTTGGACGAACACTTAAGATATAATCTTCTCGTTCATTCATTAATACAGAAAGTTTCTTTTGGCATCCATGTAATCATTAAATCCCGTAACTATATCCAGAGGCACAATTTTCTGTCGTTATGTTACTCCAACATTCACAGCCATCTTTCTTGTTGTATATCGTCTTGAGGTAACACTTATTACTGTCACCTAGACGCCTTTCAACGCCTTCAAAACAAGCGCTCCGACTAATGATTTTTCATAATATTTTCACGAACTCGAAACCACAGTACCAAAGCCTCAATATTGTACCGCTAACTGAACTGTTGAAACAAAGGCTATCACTATTTAGCTTCAAGCTTAAACGTTATGACACCTTAATCTCGGTTTTTCTAAATTATTTCCTCAAGAATACTAACATCGCCAGGTTTTCTGCAAACGGTAATTTACTACTTCCCGGCGTTCGAAAAAAATACGGAAATTTAACTGCCGTCTTCTCTGCGACATCATTTATACCATACAAAATTAAATCATCATCATCCGTACATATGTTTCTATACCTCCACAAGTAACATCTGCTACAGTAGGATACAACTTGAAAAAAAAAAAAACAGCAGTTGGCAACCGAAGCACACAGACCGCGCGGCGTTGTGCTATTCCGCTAGCCAATCACCAAACCAAAGTCGTCGTCACTCGTCGCACTTGATACCTCCGGAGCGTCTGCTGTTCTTAAAGAGTCTTTTCATCGGTGGAACCGATGAGGTGTGCAACAGACATGGTGAAAGTGTATAGAGTCTGAGCATCACTCTTTAAAAGTCCTCGGTACAGTTCATTGCATTGCTGAGCCCGTTTTACTCGTGAAACTTCACTGCCAACTGAAGTGAGACTTGACAGTAAATAGTTGCGGCGAAGCAAGCGTTTTATTTCTCTTCAATAAGGAATTAGGCTTTCGCCGTTTCACTATCATAGACGAGTAAAAACGTATAAAATTGCGCGCTTATAACTTTACTTTTGTGGTTGCCGCCTTATTTAGCTGACAGGCAAAGTTTGAAGTACGAACTATTGCAGCCTCGCGGAGGAACAGTGGCTGGCGGTTATGAGGGCGTGAATGGGACTTCACTGCAGGCTTAAGTTGTATCCGACTACAGACAAGTTATATTAAGAATTGCAGTAATTATTAATTGTGACACTCTTGTGTTAGTTCATGACCTGTTGCTCTGGTTTTTTTTTTTCGTTTTTTCCCGTTTCCTTTGTTACTGTGCATGTGTAAATCATGCAAAATATAATCTTACGTATGTGTTTTTATTGCTCCCGGAAGTATCAATTTTGTTTTCGCTTGTTGCGGGACCGCTTTATGCACTGGTGTCATGCTGGAAGTTCATTTCAAGTGGATACGTCTTGCAAGCTCACCGGCTACAATTCGCAAATTGCAATGTGTGCCGTAAGGTAATTCAGAAGATAATTAGTGAGTTTATGTTAATTACCTGATTATGTGTTTCAATTTCTCGTGATAGTAATGTCCACCTCTTCGAATAATCCAGCTCAAGGACGAGAATTGTGTTATCTGCAACCGGCAATTATTAAAAGTTGCGTAAAACTTAAGAATGATCACCCTATAAATGCGTCATTTTGCGTCTATCTCACTACATTTTGCTGCTCCATCAGTACAACGGTATACAATGGTGGTCAGTTATAGGCTATCTGTACTATGCTTCGCCCTTTCGAGTTTTATTTCGCGCCCTGCGAGGAATGGCTCCACAGAAGGGAGTGCAGCTGTGAATGATCGAACAAGAGAACCACTGCTGTAATAGAGACGTCCTTTTGTTCCCACGGCGTGATGATGACCAACAATATAGGCTACACCACACGTTGGGACGAGCGCTGACTCGGCCATGGGGAGGGACAGAAGCTCGACTTTCACTTGCGAAAGGTATTCCATCTCTTCATTCATTCATTCTTTCCATTACAGTGAACTAGCGATAATGGATGATTTCTCCTTGGCCCACATATATATATATATATATATATATATATATATATATATATATATATATATATATTCTTATTCTTGACCTCAAGCCCCGGGCTGTAGAAGGGAGGGGGGGGGGGGGGGCTTCATAATGTTCACCGGAAAGGAAACTGCACGCGCAAAGACGATTTTCAGCGCCGGGTGACTAAAACACAAGCATGCAGTAAATATATCTAGAGCGGCGTTCTTTACATGTACTTATATCCGGACGTTTTGTGTTATCGCGGGCTAAAGTATGCGACACATTGACTACGGAAGGAGTCCCCTACCTTTTGGCCCTCAGAAAAGGCAATCGCTATGACAGAAAGCGCTCAGGAAGGCCTGGCGGCATTTCCTGCTTATCTTGCGAATATAGATGCAATAGTGTACCTGTAGTGAACTGTCGCAGCACGCTGTCTCCACACGGATGCCGCCTTGTGTATTACGTATATGGGATTCGAAAAATTGTGCGCATGTGATACACAGTACAACCTCCGGCTGAGGTCTAAGTTCTAGCTTTTTTCGAATACCGGCTACACATTTCTATCACGGGGATTTTCTCATTGATTAATCTCGATGCTGAGACAAACCCGCCAAGGTCGCTTAGTGGCTTCCGCGCTTCGCTCGTAAGCAGGATGTCGTGATCAAATCACGGCCACAGAGGCCGAATTTCTATATAGAGGTGAAATGCAAAACCGACCCGGGGGGGCATCGTGTTTTGGGTGCACGTTAAAGAATTCTTTAGCGCGCACCCAATGCTCGGAACACCTGGGGCTAATCCCAGGTGGTCTAAATTAACCCAGTGTCATCACTACAGCGTGCCTCATAATCAGATTGTGGTTTTCGCAATGTAAAAGCCAAGAAATTAAGAATGAATGTTGGGATCAGACACCAGTCAAAAAGTACAGCATCCATATCATTTCCTTTGTCTTTCTTTTTTCCTTTTTGTAAAAACTAGAACTTGTAGGATTTTGCAATTACTCATCATGTAACACCATCTGTTTTTGATATATTTATTGCTTTAGCAATGTGTCACACGGTGGCGCCGAACTAGGTATGACTTTATAATAAAGAGACTGCCCGCTCAAGACTGCGAGAGACAAGAGGCTGCGCACCAAGCTGCCGCATTCGGAGTGGTTGCAGCGGCTGCGACGGTTTGTCGAAGGAAAGCAGACCCAACGAAAGAAATAAAGTCAATCAATCAATTGTAAGTGCCACAGTGGTGTGTTACGGCTTTCCGTGTTGTTAAACTCTATTTAGAGTACTAGCCTACTTGTTATTATCATTTCCCTCAATAGATGCTTTATTTCGAGTTACCCCATCTCAATCCCCCAGTCAGCAGCGAGACTGACTGGACAGCCTGGCTCAGGTCCGGGGACGTCGACCGACAGCTTGAACTGGTGGAGCGGGCGGAGAAGGCCAAGCAGGCCCAGGGCCTTACTTGAGCCCGATCCCTCAGCCACCTCCCCCTTTCCCCTTCCGCCTATCAATAAAGTTTACCACCACCATCACCGCTGATGAAAAGACTCTTCGCGAACAGCAGACGCTTCGGAGGTATCAAGTACGAGGCCATTTTGAAAACGTCGCATGACGACTTGGTTTGCTTCTGTGATTGGCTACCGGAGTAACACAACCCCGCTGTCCGTGTGCCTTGGTTGCCAACTGCTGCTTCTGTTTTAAGTTGTAACAATTATAGACTTTTAGAATTCCAGGTGGTGTGGTCTGACTGCACTGTTGTGCTAACAGTAGTGAGGCCGATAAAAGCACTCCGAGTTCCGTCTGCGGACACGGCTGCCATGGAGTTTGTTGTCGCTAGTTTCTGCACTTGTGCCTCGCCTTTTTTGTATTCCTTTGCACATTCTTTAGACATTTTGCAAATTCAAGAAGTCTTCGAGCGCAGCCTTCCGAGTCGGACGTACCAAAGCGGTTCTCTTTTCTATACCGACACCTGACATCTACAGCCACAGGTCGTTGTTAGCGTCAAATATTCGGGGAAAGGTGCATCGCCGATTTGAAATAACGTCAAAACGTAGCAGAACCTGCATATCACTGCTTATGAGCCGCGTTTTTGCATCCTGAGACGAGTCAATATATGAGCGGCTGAGCCGCTTAAGCAACGGCAGCTGTGATCCAGATACATGTATTACTGGATGTTAATTTATTACCGATTCTCGCTTTTCTTTTAACTTCATACTTGCAGCTTGCGTGTGCCATAATGCATTACAAGAGAAAACTTTGCTCGCATAAGCGCGCATTTATAGGCCGTGTTGTTCTCTCGCAAGAACGTGGATACCAACTCTGACACCGTCGGTAACTGATCGAGGGCGTTGTTTGTGGTGCTCTACCGAATGCACAGTGTCTCTTTTCCCATCGGACGCAGGGGTAAACGGTGCATCTCTTGAATTACAACAGTTAAAAGCGCACACCGATGACGAAAGTTTATAAGCGAGAAAGACGTTTCGGCTCCCGCACGGGAGTCTTGTGAACGATGAGGTTGAAGGCTGTTACGTTTCGCCTACAACGCGCGGTAATGCCGGCGCGGATGCAACGGACGCCGGGGCTTTGTTCAAAGCGGCGGACATTTTGGCCCGTCCGACGCCGCCGCAACGCCTACCCGCCAAGCGTGTCCAGGCGTGTTTCAGTGCCACGTGTCTTCGTGTGTGCGTGTGTGTGTGTGTGCCCTCGCTTGTCAAAGCGCGGCAGCCGGGGAGCGGAGTTCCCCGAATGAGGAGCCTGGACGTCTCTCGGCTCAACTGTTCGCGCCGTCGTGTGGGTGAGGGTTGGCGATGCGTCACTACACTCGGTTCAGCAGGTCTCTCGGCTCGACCGTGCGCGCCGTCGTGGGCTCCTGCTGCGCCATCCCGTGACCTTCATCCCGTGACCTTCCCTTTTGGACCGCGGCGCCGAGAGTATAAGAGCAGCTGCCCCCGGACGCCAGGAGAGAGGCTCCGATTTGTACTGTAGAGTTACGTGCTCTCCCGTCTCTCCACTTCGGTCGACCTGACCGGCCGCTCTTTTGCTATGTTAGAATAAACAAGTTGTTCTGTTACCAGTCTTCTCTTGCTTTGCCGGGACCTTCGGATGCTTCCAGTGCCCCAGGCCGCCAGGCCAACGCTACCCTGGGGGCTTGCGACCCATTGGCAATAACGGGCGTCAGCACCGAGACCCCAACAACTCGTGCCAGCGGTGCGATTCTATCATCTGGTTGCCAGCGGTGAGATCGCGACAACGGAGGCCAGCAGCGAAGAGATGCGGTTGACGGTATGCTGAGCAGCACAACGACCATCCGGGAGCAGTGCAACGAGCCCTGTGTGATGACTGGTTGCCTGCAGCGGAACGACTGCGCTGAAGTCTTGGCTGCGAGGTTTGGTGAGTGCGGGACTTTCTTCTTCTGAGTTTTGCCAGGCTTTTGTTAGTGTCAGAAACAGAGCTGGTAATTGTGGTTGTCGTTGCTGCCGGGTTAGTTTGCGGCAAGACAATAGTAGGCAGTAGAGAAAGCAGCATTCAGAGCAGCCATGGATTTGAAGTCGTTGCGCAAACCGAAATTGCTGGAGCTTGCAAGAGAGTTGGGTCTGGATGTCTCAGACAAACTCAGAAAACCAGAACTGCTAAGGGCTATTCTTGAGTTAGAAGCTGAGGATGACGAGCTGTCGGAATGCCTTGAGACCATTGAGGAGAGGGAGACGGCAAAAAGACAGGAGCGTGAACGAAAAGAACAGATAGAACGAGAGCAACAAGAGAAAGAAAGAGAGCGCGACCGTCAACACGCTTTGGAAATGAAGCGTCTCGAGTTAGAGATGGAACGCGCTCGTAATGGAAGTCAGGCACACGGTGCAGGAGAACGAGTATTGTTCAAAATGACTGACCTGATGCGGCCGTTTAAGCTTGGAGAGGACATTGGTTTGTTCCTGGTTAACTTTGAGCGAACGTGCGAGAAGCAGGGGTTCTCTCGGGAAACGTGGCCACAGCGCTTGCTCACTTTGCTTCCCGGCGAGGCGGCCGACGTAGTCGCTCGCTTGGAGAGAGAGGAGGCAGAGGATTTCGACAAAGTGAAATCGAGTCTGCTAAAAAAGTACCGGCTGTCAGCGGAGGCGTTCCATCGGAAGTTTCGGGAAAATGAGAAAGGCAAAAGTGAGTCATATACAGAGTTTGCCTACAGGCTTATGTCAAACATGCAGGAGTGGCTCAAAGAAGAGAAAGCGTTTGGTGACCACGAGAAAGTTCTGCAGTGTTTCGGGCTAGAACAGTTTTATAGTCGGTTACCTGAGAACGTGCGGTACTGGGTCTTGGATAGGCCAGACGTTAGTACGGTGGCTAGAGCCGCTGAGCTAGCCGAGGAGTTTGTGACGCGTCGGGCTCGTGGAGCTAAGGACGGTCAAAAGGGTGAATTTGGCTCCAAGTTTGAGAGGCCAAAGTTCACGCCCATGAGAGCAAAGGGGGACACACGTAGTTCGGATGCGAGTGAAAGCAGTCCGACCGAACGTAAGGAGACGGCGGCAACCGAAGCCGAACGCAGAAAGCGGTTCGAGATGAGGCAAGCGCGCGTTTGTTATACGTGCCAGAAGCCGGGTCACTTTTCGGCGCAGTGTCCGACCGAACGTAAGGAGACGGCGGCAGCCGAAGCCGAACGCAGAAAGCGGTTCGAGGCGAGGCAAGCGCGCCTGTGTTATACGTGCCAGAAGCCGGGTCACTTTTCGGCGCAGTGCCCAGAAACAAAACCAAAAGTCGTGTTTTTTTCATTAGGCAGCACTGACGAGAACATCAAGCTTCTCGAGCCTTACATGCGAGACCTCCTCGTGAACGGGAAAGAGTGCCGAGTGCTTCGCGATTCCGCAGCTACAATGGATGTAGTTCACCCCTCTTACGTAGAACCCGATATGTTCACGGGCGAGTGCGCATGGATCAAGCAAGCAGTGGAAGCTCATAGCGTGTGTCTGCCGGTAGCAAAAGTGCTTATTGAAGGACCTTTCGGAGCTCTTGAGACGGAGGCCGCAGTGTCATCTATGCTGCCCCCCCAGTACCCGTACTTATTTTCAAACAGGTCCGATCACCTCCTGCGCGAAAAGGGGCTTTTGTTTGGTGAGGCTAGCGTTCAGGCCTTAACCAGATCGAAGGTTCGGGAGCTCGCTGCAAAGACGGTAGTTGCGGGGCCGACGTTGTTGAACGATGAAAAAGGGTCAGAGGCGCAGCAAGCTGGTATTCAGAGCACGCCCGAACGGGATAAAATTGAGCCTGTAGCGTTAAAGGCACCAGATACTGGAGAGGAAATTCCCGATGCGGGAAAGTTAGAAGAGCTTCCGGTCGAGCTTCCGGGACTAGGCTCAGTGACGAACAGGAAAGACACCGATCAAGTCATTAGTGACTTAATAAGTAAAGCATCGCTGTCGCCTGAGCAGAAAACAGAACTACACCAGCTCTTACAAGAGTTTCAAGGTCTGTTCTCTGAGAGGCCTGGTAGGACTTCTGTCCTTACTCATGACATAGAACTTACCTCCCCAGAGCCAGTACGATCCAAGGCGTACCGGGTGTCACCCCGCCAGAACGATATTATGGAGGCTGAGGTAAAGAAAATGCTACAGCTCGGTGTTATTGAAGCGGGTGAGAGTGATTATACCTCCCCTTTGATTTTAGTTGAGGTACCGGGCAAGGAACCTCGTCCTTGCGTCGACTACCGCAGGCTTAATTCCATCACTAAGGATCAAATTTATCCGATCCCTAACATCGAGGAGCGCCTTGAGAGAGTGAGTAGCGCTCAGTTTATTTCCACCCTAGATCTTGTCAGGGGTTATTGGCAGGTTCCACTTACAGAAGAGGCTAGTAGGTATGCGGCGTTCATTTCACCAATGGGGACATTCCGTCCTAAAGTTTTGAGTTTTGGTTTGAAGAACGCGCCATACTGCTTTTCAAGCCTCATGGATAAAGTGTTGCGGGGACAGCAAGAATTCGCTTTACCGTATCTAGACGACGTAGCGATATTCTCCGCATCCTGGCCTGAACATATGGCGCACTTGCGGGCAGTGCTAACCCGCCTGCGCGATGCGGGCTTGACAGTCAAGGCTCCCAAGTGCCAGTTAGCACAGGCCGAGGTTGTCTACCTCGGACACGTGATTGGTCGGGGTCGTCGCCGCCCCTCTGAAATAAAGGTGGCCGCTGTGCGAGACTTCCCGCAACCGCGCACGAAGACCGATATTCGGTCGTTCTTAGGTGTCGCCGGCTACTATCAGAGGTACATCCCCAGGTACTCTGATATCGCGGCTCCCTTGACGGATGCTCTAAGAAAGACAGAGCCGCAAACAGTCGTCTGGGATGAGACGAAGGAAAGAGCTTTTAGCGCCCTAAAGAGCGCCCTAACAAGCCAGCCTGTGCTACGATCGCCCGACTACACAAAAGGGTTCGTTGTTCAGTGTGATGCTAGTGAGCGAGGCATGGGCGTTGTACTGTGCCAACGGGAAAATGGAGAAGTAGAACACCCCGTCCTGTATGCTAGTCGTAAGCTGACGAGTCGTGAGCAGGCGTATAGCGCCACCGAGAAAGAGTGTGCGTGTATCGTGTGGGCCGTTCAGAAATTGTCATGTTACCTAGCCGGCTCGAGGTTTATCATTGAAACGGATCACTGCCCTCTCCAATGGCTGCCGACCATCTCTCCCAAAAATGGCCGCCTCCTGCGCTGGAGCCTCGCTTTGCAACAATATTCCTTTGAGGTGCGTTACAAAAAGGGGAGTCTCAACGGTAACGCCGATGGCTTAAGTCGAAGCCCCTAACGTGGGAATCAGCCTCAAAATTGCTTGTTACTGATGTTTTTCTTCCTGAGGCAGGATTTTTAACCTATTGCTTTTGTGTAGTGTTTCAAAGTGATGATGTGCTTTTTAGTGCAATTTTTTTCGATTTGTGGACGCGTTCTGAGTGCTGCTAAACTACTGTAAGGAACTAGGCAGCAGTATAAAAGGGGAAAGAGCCTGGCAGGGCTTAGTGAGGGTTGTGCCGTGCTTGCTGACTGAGCGGTTGACTTTCAGGCGTGGTTCTAACGCTTGCCGGAAACGAGAACAAAAATGTCAACTCTCCCGAAGCCACTTTGCAGTGTCCTGTGGGCACCTGAACGTGAGAACGAGGGCTTCTCTGTGCGCTGCGCTCAAGAAACGCCAAAGGACGCCCGACTTCGGTTATGAGCATCATCGAGCGACATCCCTCCGGACAGCGGATGCCGTCCCCTGACCATCGGGATCTCCTTCCCCCGGCGGGGCGGTCTGTTACGTTTCGCCTACAACGCGCGGTAATGCCGGCGCGGATGCAACGGACGCCGGGGCTTTGTTCAAAGCGGCGGACATTTTGGCCCGTCCGACGCCGCCGCAACGCCTACCCGCCAAGCGTGTCCAGGCGTGTTTCAGTGCCACGTGTCTTCGTGTGTGCGTGTGTGTGTGTGTGCCCTCGCTTGTCAAAGCGCGGCAGCCGGGGAGCGGAGTTCCCCGAATGAGGAGCCTGGACGTCTCTCGGCTCAACTGTTCGCGCCGTCGTGTGGGTGAGGGTTGGCGATGCGTCACTACACTCGGTTCAGCAGGTCTCTCGGCTCGACCGTGCGCGCCGTCGTGGGCTCCTGCTGCGCCATCCCGTGACCTTCATCCCGTCACCTTCCCTTTTGGACCGCGACGCCGAGAGTATAAGAGCAGCTGCCCCCGGACGCCAGGAGAGAGGCTCCGATTTGTACTGTAGAGTTACGTGCTCTCCCGTCTCTCCACTTCGGTCGACCTGACCGGCCGCTCTTTTGCTATGTTAGAATAAACAAGTTGTTCTGTTACCAGTCTTCTCTTGCTTTGCCGGGACCTTCGGATGCTTCCAGTGCCCCAGGCCGCCAGGCCAACGCTACCCTTGGGGCTTGCGACCCATTGGCAATAACGGGCGTCAGCACCGAGACCCCAACAACTCGTGCCAGCGGTGCGATTCCAACAAGGCGGAGAGGCAACTTGTGTATACACGCGGTGAAAGTTGCCGTCATTGCGATTAAGTGTGCGCTCGGTGGTCTGAATTGTCAGGGATTCAAACAAAGAAAGCCGGGAAATCGAGTTCCTTTCTTTTTCCATTATCTTTGCGTTGTCCCAGTCTATTTCGTGGCGACTCGCTTCTGCGTGTTCGCAGAACACGCAGATTGCCGCGCGACTGGTCGCTCGAGGCACTTTGCGTGCATTGGCGGGCTTTTCTCACAATCGGAAAAACACTTTTATGTAGCACGTGCTAAGCAGCATAAAACTGTATCGGGAGCTTTTAATGTAACTGCAATTTTCTCATCGACACTTTTCATGAAATTACAACATTTGAGAAGTTGATTAATTATTTAAAGCAAATGTAATTAGGTGAAATGCAAAAATAATCTGAGTACCTCCAAGCGACGGCAAACAACATTACCTTTGTTCTGTCCAGCTACGTGAGCTACGTGGCATTTGAATATCTTTAAATCGTGGTGCATGATATAGTTGGAACACCCTGCATGACATCCCGCGTGCATTGCTATATATTTGCCTGGAGAGTAAGTCTGCAAAAATAACTTGAACTATTGAATCGTTAATGTGATGAATGTTAGACTACAAACGCAGATAAATTATTTTGACCACATGTGTAACGTTGATGGTTCAAAACAATAAATCCTAACGCATTGTAGTGTTCGAAGGACGGCGACCTCCTTAAAGAAAGGTCAAAAAGAGCAGAGATAAAATGGCATTACTTATAGCACATTACATGCATTTTGCCGCCTCTTTCTTTTGAGTGACAAAGCGTAGGACAAGACATGAGCAGGCATGTTTCCCACCGGACATGCATGGACTTCACTGTCAGCGTCTACGAACAGCACGACTACCAGAGCGTACATTTTATTGCAAAAGCAATTACACGGACACTCCAGGCGAATTTTTGTCGTAGTAGCCGGCGTAGCCGTGATGTTCTGTATAAAATACAAGTCCGATTACACCGCGACAACACGCCCATGCTGCGTGTGCGAGTGAGAGCGTGCGAACGTGAGCCGAGAAGGATGGTGCCTCTATCTCGCGCTCGCAAGGGCAGCAGGGGGGTTGCTGGGAGGGTAGCATTCTACTCCGGCGGTGGCTGTGTATGACGCGGCTGAGCGGGCTCTGTATTGAAGGCGATCTACGGTGGGTGCAGAATCTAAGCGCGCAGAGGGCTGGTAAGTTCGTGTGCGTTGTGTTCTCGCCGCTTAGTTCGCGTTCAAGCGAGAGGCAGCGCGAAGACCAATTCGCCCGATCTTTCTCACGACAGCGTTCTGACAGCGAGTGTCCGCGGTCATCGGGTGAGCTGTGCTAATGTTTGCCTGTTCGCGCGGCACCAAGCTTGTTAGTTTGCAAGCGAACGGTCGCAAGTTTACACGGCCGATAAATCTATCCTTACATCGTATAGCTGTTCAATAATTTGCTATAGTAATCGATGCTTCGCCGCGAAACAGAGGCACTTTTCACATGTGATGCGTTTCTTTGCGGACGAACGAGTACGCGGAATCGTATTGCAATGCAACATTGTTTTAGAGGCTTGGCGCGAAAATGTGAATGAGGATGTTTTAAGGGTAATCAGGTTAGAAGCACACGTCGTCACCAAGAGAAGCTTAACATGGCTATCGGTTAAACAGCAGTGGGATTCTTGAGAATGGGATCCGTATATGGATATCAACGGGTGCAAAAACACGCTGGCATGGTTTCGTTGATTCGCGACAGCACAGTGAAGGGCACCGCTTATCATTGCCTGGACTTTACAGCCGCCTTGCAACAACGCCTTAACATACACAGCAACGTAGCCAATGCCGCCAGATGAGGCATTTACAACATTCTCTATTGCTTAGCGATCGTTGACAAATTGTGCAAAATATGGGCACACCATGAACTGAGCAAGACCTCCCTCATTACGTAACATATGACCAAGCCCAGAATGCCGTCCTCTTATGTGCCGTCAGTACCAGAGTATTGCCACAAAGACATTTGTTGTCCCTTCGGTCTTTCTACGGCAGCTTTTTTTTTCGTGTCCTTCCTGACGGCAGGGAATAATATAGTGCTACAAGCACAAACTCCAAGTAAATGTAGGAAATGTTTCCTATAGTGCTAGCCTTCATTGAGGTAAAAATTGGAATAAGGTTACAAAAATACACTGAAGATTAGGATACTCCCAATGCGAAATTTGAGCGTTAAAATTTTGCAAAATAGTGTCTGGCGCGGACAATCTTACTCGGGCGGCACGTTGATAATGGAGCTAAGTGCGGGGCGACTGCCTCGCTAAACTCGAGATCGCGAGAGCCAGCGCGCGTGACGCATGAACGGGATTCACAGCAGCCACCGCCGACAGACCTCCCAGAGGACGCGCGCGGTACTCTGGCGCCATCTCGCGTCTATTGTCGCCGCACTACGCTTTTCTTCTCACGCTTTCCCCATGCACTCCTCCGCTTTCCGCCTCGTCGTTCCGCTGCACCCTCCTCTCCGCCTTCCTCCTCGCGTCTCTTATCTCCCCCACTGCGCTCCGCGTTTGCTTTCATCCTTCGCTGCGTTCGCTCGCTCGGGTAGGCCGAGGCACGCCCGCGCTCGCCGCAGGGACGGGCGCCTAACAGCTGCGCTCTTCGGAGAACGCGTAAGCTGCGCCTTGAAGAATGGAGCGCGATAGCATTCTAAGGTCTCCGACTGCTTCTCACACCTCCCGGCAACTGCAGCTGATGTAACAGAAATGTTTTCCTGGAAACGCTGGCGGCAAACGCCATGCACGAAGGCAAGCTTTCCGAGCCGCGCCTACCAAGACAATCCTCAAACGGCAGCTGGAAAAGGGACTTGTGTTCGAGTTTCCGCACAACAGAATTGTTTTCTCGTATATTCGAATTACAATCCGACGCTGTCATGTATGTAGGTTGTCGTACTTTACGATTTTTCAGACGCAATTTACTGAGAAATTCAATTACTCAGTAATGTCTCTGCACTATACGGTGGGCCTGCGTGGTTGGGTATGCGTGGTTCGGAATCATACCCAAAACGATGGCCGACGCCGGATTCTCTGCGACATGGGGCCCGTTACGCCATCGCGTAAATCTGTACCGTTCATTACGCAAGATGGGTCCAAATAGGCCACGGAGCTTCATGCAAAAAAGCGGTTCGGAACCAAATGTCACCGACATCAGCAAGGGTGGTTATTGCCCGGGAGCAGTGATTGAACCGTAACTATGCAAGAAGGGAACAAACAATGAGAAAAAAATTATAACGCCAGTTTGGCTCATTCAACGAAAACAAAATTCCCTATCAATGTTACGTGCCTATGGCAAGGAAAGACAGCTCTATTTTACTATGAATATCAATAAAAACCTTTTTTTCAGCACCGACTATTAGAGGGGTCGTTGACACCGCTATCACTTGCAATGCAATGCAGCTCGTGAAGTGTGCAAAAAGGTGCACTCGTAAAGTTCATCCGTTACAATACGCCTCCCTCACACTTTGTGTTGTTCTGCTTGTCAACATATGTCTGAATTTGGTGGCGCTGGTGGTTTCATCGTTCCATCATTTCACCTGTTCAGTCGAAAGTAGTGAGTTACAACTGCCAGATAAGTGTTTATTTCCGTGCGGCTGCGATCGCCGATGGGCTTTGGAGCCGATGATGCAACCGGTACCGTTCACCCAAAGCTTTCATTGGCTTCCGAAGCACATGTGTTTTCGACACTTGTTCAGCTGACCTTCAGCTGCAGCGCTTTCCGCACTGAAGGCCGAAAACGCCTATCAAGTCGAAATTCGGGGCATTTGGAAATACAGCTCCAATGACAGGACACCAAAAACAATTTTGCGCCTTGAGAATCAAATGACAATACTTTTTTTTTTAAATTACCGAATATGGCATCTCATTTTTTTCTTCTGCCAGAAGTGTTCATGTTTGAAAGTTGAAGTGCACGTAAGACGGGGACACAAATAGGGAGGTAGACAGGATGGCACCGTCTTGTCTACTTCCCTATTGGTGTCACTGTCTTATGTGTGCTTCAATCAAATTTCAATTATGAATGTCAACCAACTAGCCCAGCTTGCCATCTTATTGCAGAAGTGTTCCCTCGTCCACAGATGGTGCTAAGCCCCGTGAATCACCAAGAAACTGCCATGTACTAAGATTAATTGAATTTAGTTGAACTAAAATTTGGAACGTGATCCCCTTGAAACAAAAAGTGCACGTAACTTTGCCCTAGCACGAGTCATTTTCTTTGTCTATGAAAGACCAGTCAACTTGAGTGTCTGTTCAGAGACATGGTTGAGATTATGCTCACTATATGTACGTAATATAGGTGTACTTATATACACATACATATATGAATGTACTTTTTTTCCGTTTTATTTTTTATTGCTCTTTTCACTCTAGCTGAACTGTGCAGATTTGTTGTATATTGCATTGGACCAGCCACTAGCCACATTAGGCTACGGGTCCAAATAATCTGTGCATATTTTCTGGTGTTTTTGAAAAATAAAGTTCCATTGATTGATTGACTGCACTGATTGATCGATTCATTGAAGTTTTGAACATATGGTGCTTCTATGGAGGCTCCGCTACCTGGTGTACTCTGCTTGCATTAACTACAGCCCTTTTTCCTCATGCATAAGAACTGCAGACGCTCGCGAGCAGCAGGCTAAGACGAGCAAGCGTCTCGCCAACTGCATCTAGTGTAGCTAAACCTACGGGTCATGCCAGCCAACTAGAACAGTAAAGAGACGCAGAAGAAAGGCTCCTCTCCACCTCTATTCGGCCCCTGCACCCACGAAATGGGCGGCCCATCGCAGAACACACAATGCTGCAGTAAATAGAAATGGCGACACAGAGCATAGGTTACACATTGCAGTGAATAGGAACCAGAGTTGTGTCAGTCTCTGAAAAGCCGAGGAGGGCACTGTCTTGCCAGCAATTCTCCCGCGGCTGTTCCATTAAACCTGTGATGTGAAGCAGCGGTGGTGAAAAAGCGCAGTGTAGAGGGAGTGGCAGTGCAAGCGCCTTGGTGGCTTTTAGGGAATAAATTTCTCGAACCACAAACGAACGCAAGCACCTAGCAGTTGAACTACGACATTGTTCAATGTGGCTAATGTGTGACCATCGCCTCAAAATAAAAATTTCTGTAGTGTTCCCTTGAAACACTTTAGCAAGAGAAGCATACAGCTGCGACAGAGAAATACTTGGCGATACAATGGGCTTACTTCTATCCTTGCCTTTCATCAAGTTTATTTATTATTCACAGCAAACTGACCTGTGTTCAATCTGAGATTCCCTTACAAACAGAGCAGACAAAGGTGAGAAAAGAACACAAGCCTCCAGTGCACTTGCCAAAATTTCATATTCTTTAATCACTTTCACCTAGCAACATTCTACAGTGACACTGCTCACTCATTCATTGCAGGGGCACCGTTCGCGGAACAAAATCTCTCTGCACGTGCCGCTTGTTAGCAAAGGTTTGTTCACAGCACAGACACTTCCGTTCTTTGCACTTTTGTACTGCATTACACAGCTTCCAACAGGCTTCTTAAGGCCTCAATGCACTCTGAAGGGCTGCTGTTTACTTTTCAGAACCAAGGAAAAGTTACATATTATGTTTCTGGCAAACACTGGTTAGAGTCATTAAAAACCAGGGCCTATTTCTGCCCATCATTAGTGCAATTGTAAGGCACACGAAAGAAAATGCTACTGCATTCAAGTACTCCACAGAGAAGTAATGCAAACTCTGCAGCAACAGATTAAACGAAACAAAATGTCTCTGCAGCGCAATCTGAGCAAGTGTTAGACAGACCTTTCTGAATGAGAGAAAACAGTAGCAGCCGGTATTAGAGTATCACTCCCATTTCTTGCATTTTAAAAATGGAAGGAAAGAATTCATTCACAGGGTGTCCGCAAGAAACAAGACTTTAGCTGCAAAGAAAGGTTTAGAAACAATGCCAGCTTTGCTTACTGGACAGTTTAACATTTCATCTCAACTACAGAACAAAGACCTGTCAGAAAAGAAAAAAAAGTTCCTCGAGGACTAAAACAATGTACGAGGGAGAAACGAACAAAGAAAACAATAGAAGTCCAATTCAACACAACAGTCTAAAACATAGCTAACTCAGTCTCGTACAGATGCCGATCCCAACGCACAAAAATGCCGCAGCATAACACAGAACAACTGAGACAGGGCCCTGAGCTGCAAGGGCAAAAGAGCACAGTGGAGCCGATGCCGTCACAATCGCACATTGTGTCTTCTACTCCCACTCCGTCGTTCCTGGAGGCTTGGGCGTAAGGTCGTACATGACACGAGAGACGCCGGGGACGGCCTGGATTTCGCTCACCATCTTCTTGATGACCTGCACAAATGTGAAACCGAAGCCAAGAACATGAGTTTGGCCACAGGCTACTTCAAGCAAGATCACCTTGGTATACCATATTTCTGCACATACAACACGCTCCGAAAATGTGGGTAAAAAAAGTGGGCAAGTGCAGCTGCGGATTATAGGACTTTGCCATTGTTACTGAAAACAGATACCAAAAATTCTGGTGCATTATAAACCCACTAATAAGGCTGATTTAAGCTCAACCGAATGATCAGGAAATGCTGTTTCAATGTTTTCATACCGAACTTCTCTGAAATTTCCAACGTTTCCCTGCCTGCCACACAATCTTACAACAATCCTTTAATGTTTCCTATAGTAATTATAATTAGGCCAACTAGTGCCGAGAGTGTCATTAAGAAAATGAAATCTTCCCCCTGGCCAGGCTGCAATTCCACTACACCCAAATTCTTAAAAAGCACTGCTGTCACATCTGCTGTGCTACTAAAATTTTTGAAGTCTCTGGACACAGGTTATCTGCTGGCACAGTGGAACGTTGGTAAGGATATTGCACACTACAAATGCAGTAACAAGCATTCCCAACTTAACTACCGCCAGATTTCATGCACTAGTATCCCCTGCAAAATTTCTGAGCACATCTTATTATGTAATCTCGCTAACTTTCTTAAATAGAACTCCTTTTTCACTAACATGTAGCGTGGCTTCCGGAAGACTTACTCAAGCGAAACACATATCTTTCGTGCATAAACTAAGCATCATCTTCGATCATTCCTCTTAAGCAGACAGCGTATTTTTAGACTTTTATAAGGTATTTGATAAAGTAAATCACCAGCTACCAATACATAAACTTCACTGTTTAGACATTGACACTAAGTTCACAGCATGGCATGAGTGTTTCTTTATTAGCCATTCCCAGAACATTTCAACTACCAGCTTAGACTTGGAGGCAGGCCATGTTCTTTCTGGTCTACCGGAAGGCTCCGGTAGACCACCTAACCTAACCTACATTAGCAACTTACCATCCCGGATTTTCTCACATATTCAATTGTTTGCTGAAGATAATACAATCGTCAGCAATTTGTGAAATAACATCTGTAAATCACATAACTAACCTACAGAATGATCTTCATTTGTTCTACAGAATAATCTTGATGCTGTTTCCAAATGATGTGAGACACCATCATTTAAGCATAGACTTAAACATTAACAAGTGTCAATTTATGTGTCTGTCACAACGTAATCACGCACTGCCCACTTACTGTCCTAGTATCCCGTTAGACCTCATGACATGGTACGACTACCTTAGTGTACATATTAGCAGTAACCTAACCTGGAAGACTCACTGTGCCTATGTTATAAACAATGCCAAGAGATTAGCTTTTCTTTGGCACAATTTTTCACTTATTATCCCCTTCTTTGTTGAAACCGATGCTCTATGAAACATTAATACATCCTCAACTGGAATATGCCAAATCTGTAAGGGATCCTGGTGAAGAAAACCTAGTACATTCCCTTGAAATGATCCAGTATGACTCAGTCCATTCCATCCTTTCTAATTTATAACATAATTGCAAGCATAACCAATCTTAATCTACCTCCTCCCACAGTGTGTCGCAAACAACTTTGTCTATGCCTCTCATAAAATCTTTTGTCATCCTCAGCTACATCGCTAATTGCTTTTGTCACCGCAATTGATAACTTGAAGATTAGATCAAGCTAACAAGGTTGGCACACTACCGTATATACTCTCATAATGGACACACTCGCATAACAAACGTACCCCCAACTTTGCTCTCGAAAATTTGGATTTTTGTTTTCCCCCACATAATAATCGCACCCCAACTATGCAACCGTGCAGTCCCACAATGGGACAGCCATGTTGTAGTTTTCTGGAGAGACTACAATCCTGTACTCTTGCACGTGTGTCTAAAGAAGGCACACTTAACATCAATGCCCGTCATTGTGTCGGAAATATCTAATAATGATGCCCACGCGAGAAACGCCGTATCATGTAAACAAAAGTCTGCAGCAAACATGCTGTGTCAGCACACCGGCAGAAGCAGTGGCTTTGACAATTGAGAAGCTGACGGCAAAGCCATGACGAGAGTACAAGTGCAGTAAGCACGCAGCAGGAACAGGCTGCATGATATCTCGGTGGCTTGGGACCTCACGCTCAGCGTGTTCTTATCGCAACCTTGCCACCTGTACCGGCACGAAGGCATTTCGCAGACTCTAGGGAGAAAGAATATGCAACTGGCTCTCTGGAACGGTTTCTACAATTTACAGACTTGACGTAATAGCAGAGAGCACGTACGCAATGCGCAGGCGAGTCAAAATGAACAAGGGGCGGCCGGCACTTGGTCGGCATAGCGAGCCTTGTAGGGCATAGCGTCAAATTTGTGCACCTGTTGCTCACTTTTCTGCCCGTCTGGTTTTGCTGTGGGTGATGGGCCCCAAATTAAGTTATACACCTGCTGCAAGAGAGAGTTTATCTGCTCACAAAATGGAAACGCTGATCGAACACTAATAAACTTTGACATGTCGCTGAACAGGACGGTCGAGAAAAAGAGATGCACACAGCACGGTTGTCAAAACAATAGGTGCCGAAAAGCAGCAGTTCAACATGACGCTCGCAATAACGGCAGACAGCCTTAAGCAGCTGCGAGAACAAGCTGTTGTGGATTCGTGATGTGGGTGAAGCAGCCAGCGACCTGGACGACAGATCTGCTGGTTTGCAACAAGTATACATGTATCTTTTACTGCAAAGATAAGTTATCTAATACACTTTTCAAATCATTACCATCTCACTTCTCAATTTTTGCTGTTTTGAAAAAGTTCCTGTAAAATTTATCCCGCACAGGTGCACCCCCCAACTTTGCGTCAGTTCTTTTCCGAAAGAAAGTGCGTTCGTTAAGCGAGTACATTTGGTATCTTTCAGAGCGAGCTCCTTTTCACTTTTTCAACGCACATCTATTGATGGAAGCGAAAAAGGTGCCCAAGTAGAAATAGTGCCAACTCCACCTTCGATGTTGGCCCTGACATGGTAATGAGGAAAAATCTGGACAATGGCAGCCCTGAAGGTATCTGCATTCACTTGGCTAGTGGAACGCAGTCGACCTTTATTCAAGTTGCTACAAGATAGAGATTTGGCGTGTACATTAATCTATCAATAATACTATCAGTTATTTGTAGTTACAGCATGTCAATGGTCAAAATACAGACTTGCCAGGTCACTTGCAATTGTATGTGCAAGCAGTGACACTTATAGAATAGAGACTTCTTTTCTGGCAACCCATTCTTTTGTTCTTTTTCTCTTTTTTTTTGCATTCCCATTATTTTAGACCTTTAGCCGGTCCCCCATTGAGTCTGAATTATCACTTGGTGACTGCATATGATGCATGCAAAAATATAACTACAATAAACTTTGACAAAGTAAAGAAACCCGTCTCCATAAACCGTCCATCAGCATTGCACTAAAGGCGAATTGCAATGAAATTTCACTTGGGCTAAATTGCCTATATATGCTTAGGATACACAGTAGAACCTTACTGATACGTTTCCGTTATGCAAGTTTTCCTGACGCCAACATTCGCAATAGAGAACACACAAAATGACCCAATAAAGTTAAGCACAAGATACATTGTGCGATTTTGCGTGCTATCCATCGTGCAACCATTCGCACCCGCACTCAACAAGTTCTCAACAGGATCCGCCGCATGCAGCATCGAATTGCACGCCGCACATGCAACCAACTTGCTAGATGTTGTCGCACAACCGCCGCGTCGGTCGGACGACCGCAGCCAATGACATCGCCTGTAGCGTGAACATCATGGCCATGCAGTAGACCCGGCAGGGTGGGGCCGTCAAGGGAGCGCCTAGCTGCTCCAATAGCGTCTGTGTTTCTCTTTTCTTTCTCTCTCCCTGGCCAAAACACTGGCCTATTTCGCTGCTAACGGCGGCACATACATCGGCTACAATTTGTTTTTGATATGAAATAACTTATAGAATAAAGTGATCTCGAAAGAGTGCATATTATACAATGTTGTGCGAAATAGTAAATCGTTGGCGTGATTTCTACTCAGAAGCGGGTTGTGCAACGAGACGCCGCAGCAATCGTCTATGCGAAGCAGCTCGCCTGTCTGGCTTGTTTACTCATCGCTACCAACGGTGTCAGGAAAACTACTCGTATTTTCACTTAAAAGCAACAGATATTCTAACATTAATTGTGCTGGCAAATTCAGGCACTTTATTTGGAGCTGCAAGCTGGTCTGGCATGCTCATTCGCTTCCGTCTGCGCCGATGAAATCAAATGTGCTGCAATTTAAGCATGACAATTGTGTACACGTGCCGACTAACATAGGAGTTTCGTTACACAAACAGTAAGCGATCATGTCACAGATGCCATCATTGTCGGATTTAACGGCTGAGTGAGCTATGCCTGCTGGCTCCTAGCCATCGGCAGCTGTCAACGGAGCTGACACTGCGAACGTGGCCTTGTGGAAACACGTCTACGGCGTTCACATAGACATGTTTATCGTTTGTTTAAAACGAGAGAGCTGTGGGAACACGCTTGCTTTCACTTCCTTCGCAAAGTTACGCAGCTTTCCGAGTGTCCATGCAGGCGCCGGATCTGGGCGGAGCTACGCACCACATGCTCATTCGTACCATGTGTCCTGAATCATCGCATGCGGCAAGTCGGATGCTTCGTGCCGTACGATGGATCGCACGCAAAATCGCACCATGGTGACTCACGCTTTACGGTCATTTTTTACTGGTTCATATGTTCCCAGAAAACACAATTTCTTGGCACCAATGTTCAGTATGCCGGCAAACTGCGATCATATGATACGTTTTCTGGCTGCTAAATCCCATTAAACAAGAAAATGCACGAGGCACACATGATTGAGAACAGTGTATAGCTGCCCGCAGCGGCAGCTTCACCGCAATACTCGCCTGCCCGTCTCTCGTTACAGCAGCGGCACGCACTCAGTTTCTCATTTCGGTACCAGCAAATCTTCTCCGGGGTCGTCGCATGCCACATTCACAGCTATCACCGCCAATCCCATTGCAATAAGCATCTTCGCTGTTTGTTTTTTCTATGTGTTTCACAGCACGTTTTGCCGTCGAAAGAGTAGCCTGCTTTTAACAGGCGATACCAAAATGCCCCGCCGTGCCCCGCTGCAGACTGTGATCATATGTGTTTTCCGGCCGCTAGATCCCATGTGAACAAGAAAAGCTGCGAGGTGCTTGCATTCGAGAACAATAGCCCATCTCACGTGAAAACAACGGCGCGCACAGTTTCTTGTTCCAGTATCAGCAAGCCTCCGCCCAGGTCGTCGCACGCCGCATTCACAACCAAACCTATTGTGATAAGCATCTTCACCTATCTCTTTTACAACGTGTGGTGCGTAGTGCCATTGGTAGCGTGCTGCAGCTTTCAGTAGGCAATAATCCAAATGCACTGCCGCTCCCTAGTGCAGGCGGCGCTATGTGGGCATCACACTTCGCTTCAGCGGCATCCGGCGTGGCCCACCAGCTGGATTTCGTTTCGGTTTCCCGTCGCCCTCTTAAAATTCCACGCAGCAGGAAAACAACAAAATGCATCTTGGGCCACCAGAGCACCACCAGCTCGACGTGCGACGGCATCTCGTGCCGCAAAAATCCACGCGACCTTTCGCATTATGTAGATGTCAATAGTCAAGTCGGTCAAATTTTTTTTTACTTCGGGTCATACACTTTTCCAGTCAATACGTGTTTCTCACGGTTACTTCCAGAATGTACGAAAGAGGTTCTACTGTACTATCAATGTAATCTTGGAATGGCCGCAGGGTTGGTAATTGCCCAGTTTTCTTATTAACAACCCTTAAATGGCGCTGTGGGGATGCGCGACTCTCACGCGTCCCTTGATACGTTGTTTTCCCGCATAGCTCCCATCTCCTGTAACCTGGCTTTGCCGCGTGGCCTGGGGCCCGCGGCAGTTGGTGTGGCTGAAGCACAGTACGAGAGATGGTGCGAGTGTTGTGCTGCTAACGCCGCCTCACGGCGGGGTTACTTGGGCGCGGAAAGGAGAAGGCGCTTCCTCTTTGGTTCGGGGACGGCAAGCAAGGCGGACGTGCCGCGCGTGCGCCAATCCATGCTTCTGCGAGACCGTCTCACGTGGCCTCCTTCGAACGCGCCACCGTTCGCGTGACCGTACGTGCGAATGACCAGGCGTTGGGATCCAGCATACGGAGCGAACATATTTGCTCGTTATCCGATCGCGGTGAGTCGGACTTCTAGATTTGCGCGCGCCCATCGGTATGTTTTGTGGATAGCAACTCGGCTAGCAGGCATTGATCTATGAAAGGTGCAATAAATGCCCGTGTGATTGTTTGCACTACTGTGTTGTCGTTCCTTTGTCCTAAGAGCACGGGTGAGAGACCCCACAGCACCTAAGCAGATGGCGTGCACTTGGCGGTGAGCGGTAGTGATGCGGATATGGTGGAAGTTACAGAACAGTACGCAACTGCTGATCCCTCAGTTGTGCCTAGGCACCCACGTGTGTTGCACGCTCAACATTTGCAAGTTGATGGGTGTCCCTCTCAGCGTGCTTTCTCATTGCACACGTGATTTGAGCTGTTGCAAGAATGCCTACTCGCTGCATGGCTATCAGTTGCGCGAACGCATGCTCGAACACAAAGGATGGCTGTGCAGGCACACAACGCTGCATAAAGAAATCACAATAGCCCTTACTATCAAAGCGACGGAACGAAACCAACAACAAATAACCATCCTATCAGACTTTCAAGCGGCATGCAGAAGCTACCTCAGGGGATGAGTGTGTACCGCAGCCTATAGGATTATACGAGATATAAAACCTCGAGCCAGGTTTCACCTTTTATGGGTACCCAGCCACGAGGGAATCAGGGGAAACGCAGAGGCTGACAGAGTAGCTCGTGCGCATGCTACACACCACGGGTGCTCATAGGACGCCTCTGACGACCCGATCCCGATTGACCAGACCTACTCTGCAATGTTAAACTATCAATAGAATGAAGCTACCACCCCCAGATAAAAATCTCATAAGGAAGAACAGGTGATATGGAGAAAGCTGCAAACCTACACACATAACAACCTGCACATTCTCCATAAAGTTCATCCCGAAAGATATACGGACACATGCCCATGGTGCGGAGCCACACCAACATTAGACCACATCTCATGGGCATGCACGGCATACACACAAAAGACAAACAGAAATTACGGAGCATACACAATGGGAGGCAGTGCTGTTCAGTTCCCAGGAAGAGGTCCAAAAGGCCATCATCTGACAAGCAAGACGGCGTGCAGAAGCCAGGGGGCCCTTGTCCAGGGGCTCCACCCATTGAGCGTTTTATTCTTCAATAAAGTTGTTCTTTTTCTACCTGTGCAAGATCTGCTTAACAAACGCTTTCTCAGGATGACTACAAGTACTATTAGTCGCGATGACTCATGAAAAGCAAAGGTAAGTTGTATTCAGGGGTGATACTCTCAAGCAATCATTTCCAGTGGTGCATCATCTTTGAGACATTTCGCCCGTCCCTACATCGGACGCATTGAAGTAGACGGACGAAAGCCTTTCTGATATAGCACCAGAAACGCTGTCAACAGAAATCGCATTCTGCATTTCACACGAAGATAGGGAAGCAATGGCCATGGTGCAGATGTGGCAACTAGCCACCCAGGAAAGCGCTGCCGCCAGGGCAAAATGGCAGAAACTTTACCATGGCCAGAGTCCAGCCTGTCTGGCCGTGACTTTATGTGCTCTTTGTGCCGAGTCCACAGCCAGGCAGAGGGAACCCACGGCCGAGACAGAAGGTATACGGACCCTTCTAGTCCGGCCATGCCGACCATGCAGAGCCTCGGCTACTTCTCATACTTTACTACAGATGGTGATAGTTGTCTGATCAGTCAACGAGTTCAGCGTTTCCAGCGTGCCAGACAGCGGCTGGTGAAGTCTAATACGTGATGTCGGAGACAAGATCGCCAAAATGTTACCCAGCGCATTAAATGTGATCCGCAGCAGCACACCGACCAGTTGTTGCCACAGAGGAAGAGCACAAGCGTGCGGCAAGCAAGCGCTTTGTTGTTTGTCGAAGGCGCAAACTCAAGACGCTCGCTTCAATAAACCCAAACAGTATATTATGGACCAGCACGAGGCTGGTCAGCCAAGCTAACGTGCGATGCACTGCTCCAGCAGCTCCAGTGTGAGATAGGACATGCTCTACTCCCACACCGGCCACGCTACACTGTAGAGCCCATACAGCGTGCAACTTTCGCCGCTTTAGCATATAACTGCGGTGTGCACGGATTGCATCCGTGTGACGCCGGACTACATCCACGGCTTTAGCTTGGTCCCCCCAATGCGCTGTTCTCCGTGCAGAGACAGAACACATCGAGCCTCTGCTCGGAGAATACTTTGCATTAAAGGAACATCGCAGGCACACAACAGCGTGAACAAAGCGCAGGAAGCAGCTGGCAGTGTATACTAACTCTGTGGCTAGCAGATGTGCGGGGCCTGTTCACTGATAGAGGGCAACGGTACACAAGGAAGGGAAGCAGACTCAGGTGCTGGTTTTTTAGTCTAAAAAGTATGTCACTTCTGGCAAGTGGCAATGGGGGCGTTTTTTTTCTTCTTTTTAGTTTTGCTATGAAAAACATCAATTTTTGCAAGCGTTTTCTTATAGGGCAACTCCGGCGTTTTTTTAACCATATCAGGATATTGTCATGTTCAAATGGCATTAGTAGAGTGGTTCAGCTTGCTTAGAAATTCATCAATAATTTTAAACAACCGATAAACAAGATATCGAAACCAAAATGGGTAGCTGCTTCGTGTGACGTCACGATGAGTCGACGATGTCAGGTCCTACACCACCATAATGTAAACCCGCAAAAAGCGTGCTAAACACGCAGTACACATGGCGCTAATGCCAAACAAGTGAAGCTGATGTCTCCTGATGACACAGGGAGCTTTTACAGATTTTCTGAACCAGACAGCGGCGATTTCAGCGACGGTGGCGACGTAGTCTCCGACGTCACAAACACAGGGTGGCCAGTAAAAAAGTCACGAGTCGGGAACGCAACCAATCTTTAAAATTCATTTGCAAGAAAATTAAATGACTTGCAGCCACATTGCTGGGCAAAGATAACCAGAGCGCAAAAGAGAACATACATTCAAAATTTTATTAAGATCAATGGACATCGAAAAATTGCCGGAGTTGCCCTTTAAACACTCACTCGCATTTCAAGCGTAAAAGTTTCCGCAGAGGTTACTTTATGCCTAGTTTATCTAAAACGGCATTTTACACAGTCCAGAATTTCATTGCAGTTGGCCTTTAAGTTGGGATCCTGGCGAACATTTCACAACGGATGCACAGGGGCATGTGTTTGGTCATTTCTTTATGGCACCAAAGGTAGCAAAAGAAAGGCTGACGAGTTAAAAAAGCTAGGAAACGAGTCAGTAAATATCTTCAATTACCACTGTTCCCCCACTGCGACAGCACACTTTCAAGCCACTCATAAAGCAATTAATTAAAGCAGGAAGCTGGCAAAAAAAAGCATATGCAAAAACAAAAGCACACTCACGTCCAGGGGTAGGTGTCTGTTTGGTGTGGCGGGGATACCGGTCATGAAGTCCTGAGTGATGAACGTCCTGATGACAATCGAGTGCTGGCACGACGGCTGTCGGCTCACGACATCCCGGTCAAGGTGCAGAGGCAACAAAATCACTGGCATCTGCGAGAGTGTCGACTGGTAGCCAGAGGCCCGCAGTGCCCGTTGTGCCACAAAGTCGCATTGCCGTAGCGTGCTCAGCACCAGAGGCGTCAAGAACGTTGGTGTCACGTCTTGCACCGGAAATGCCACGGGGCCACCAAAGATGTACACCACCCTGCACAATTGCACACCAGGAACAGTGCTGGTTATACTGTCAACTCCAACACCTTGGCTCAAGAAAAGACCAGTCTAATCAACCCACTAATACAGTAGAACTTCATTCACAGGTATTGGACAAAAATGCTAAAAGAAAAAATACTAACCAGGAAAATGTGCGAACTGAAGTCCCTAAAAAATTTGGCAGACTCAACTGTAGTTGACATCTAAGTAACGTGAAGCATTGCGCAAATCACTGCAGCACAAGATGATGCGCACTGCTGCCGTGCATATGGGGCAGGAGTCAGCCGACATGAGGCAGGAGTGACCCGAAACTCACATTTTCATTTTTGTGGTTTGTGCATGTTAGAGACACATGTTCGTGCTCCTCTATTTCGGCCTGTGTCAGCACCTTAAGTGGAGCGTTTTGACAGGAAGTTTTGAGGTGCCCACACAGTGGGAATCGTTGCAACACAAGACACGATGCACGTCGAGCTCGTGGAGCTCAAGCGGCCCGAGACACGCATTGTCGCAGATGGGAAAACCTAAACGAAATCGTGCTCGTGGACAACTCCAGAAAACGATGCCGGAATGCCGCCAGAGCGAAACATGATGCTCACTTTTTGCCGTCTGCAGCAGGGAACAACTGCACATTTGGGTTATCGCCTATTAAAAGAGCACAGTAAGCTTGCCATGCCTGACGCGCTGTGAAATAGAAGAAAATGCTTATTGCAAAAGGGTTGGCGGCAATAGCTGTGCGTGGTGATGTGTGACGACCCAAAAGGATCTGCCGGTACCAAAACAGGAAACCAAGTGCACGGTGGCATTTTCACGTGACATGTGTGGATGAACACTGATGGGAAGCTGCCATTGCGAGCGCCTGCTGCTCTCAATTGTGCTGCCTCACGCCTTTTCTTGTTCACATGGGACCTAGCAGCCAGAAAATGTATCATAATGTTGTAGATCGGCAATATATTAAAAGTTGGTGCAAAAAGATAATGTTTTCAAGGAAAGTATGAACCAATATAAAAGAAGTGTAACCGTATTGGGTCACTTTTGGTGTTCTCCATCTTAAAGGCTGGTGCCTGGAAGTCGTACATAACAGGATCGTATCAACGAGGTTCTACTGTATCTGATGCTTCACTAAGCTGCAGCCTTGCAAGTGGACTTCTCCTAACGACCCCCCATCGCTTCTCACTTAATCGAAAATATTCATGGAAATACTGTCACACTGAATCTGAAGGGCACTAGCAAAAATGAGAAAGGTGCATCTCTCAATGCATGGATGGCTCATGCAGCAAAGGTTTTATTTGAGCTCCATAATAAAGCATTTGCTTTAATAGCTTCACCGAAACAAAGCCCTGTAAAGCGGTGAAGCATACTACCTGCTGCCGCTTCTCCATCACAAAAGGCCTCCCGGTCCGATATGTGTATCGTTTGTCTTGTATATGTGCCAGGTTTGTCTCGTGAACAGCATCTTTGGGTTCCTCAAGCAACCAAAACAAATCTGATCTGAACTTCCACTTGGGCAGATGTTTAAATTACAGCTTGCACTAAACAAAACTACCGCTCACCACACCCGCCCTTCGCAAAAAGACTATTGCAGAGCATGGCTCTCCACGATTCACGGGCCCAGAGAACACGCTGTATGCATTCCACAGGCACACGTCAGTGAGAATGGACTCTGGTGTTACGCAGGCTAAAAGCCCCTTTAGAATCAAACAGGGTCTGCTTGGTTGACTTGCTGCCAACGTATGACTATCACCCGTTCAAACGGCATATCGTAATGGATGCGCACAGTTCGCAGTACAAGTGTGCCGATGGCAGCATAGTGCATACGGACTTATTTGCTACAATTCCCAATTGAATGAAAAATCTCGGCCACATGCACATTTACGCTGGTGTAAGAAGACTGCAATGGGAGAAATGGATGCCACAGTGACAAACTAGGCCGACTAGACGTGCAGACACCATTCACTAATGTGGAAGACGAAGTCGTCAATGCAGTAGGTGATGGCAGAGACGCTCGGGCTCGCTCCTGCGCCCACTCTACCGATAGTTATCTAGTCCCTGAACGTCGTCTGCAGTTTTGTTGAGTGTAGCAGTGGTGACTGATGCTGCACACGATTCACAGGCTGGTAAAGGTCATGACCCTTGGTGCAGTGAGCTACAATACCAAGCAATCCTGTATCAATGATTACTTCAAGTAGTCCTACCATACACACAATAAACGTGACATGCACTTGTCAGGCAGCTCTGCCCTTATTTTTCCGTTTCTTTTTCTTTTCGGGTAATCTGAAAATTTCCTTAATTTGAAGACTTCTTGTAGTTCGGCGGACTAGGCCAAGTACATCAAGCGCACTGGTCGCTGCCAACCCAGTAGCATGTTATCGTTTATCCCATCACGCTGTCCCAGCATTCAATTTTGCGACCTTCGGGCTGCTTTGGGTTTGGAGGTCCTGGCCCCTGTGAAGATGACGTTTCCCATCACGGCCTGAACAAGCTAGCTGCCATATGGCTGCCAGAACTCAGATAATTGAAGAGGCCCAGTACCTGTTGATGTTATGACATATCTTGGGGATGAGCTTGGCTAGGCGCATCAAGTCCTCCCAGTCGCTGGGCTCTTCGGCCGACGAGAGGCCTACTACGTAGCTGTACGTTCGCCGGTCACCCTGTAACAATGATAAGGCAACAGCAGAAACACTTCCATAAAAATGTCGCAATGCGTGAAACTAACTAAATACAACATCCTATTTTGTGTTGCCACTGGTAAAACGAGTTACAGTGACCAATGGACAAGTTTAACCCGTTGTCCTTTCCATTTCCTGTTCTAGCCTTTAAATTGAATGCACGTTACATATGCTGTCTTCGATTTTCATTAGCCACTAAGAATGTTGCAAGAACATCCCACATTCTTTTTTAGCCATTTTCACATTGTTTCTTTTACTTGTGGTATATTTGACTAATGACTTGAGTGTTCTGGCAGCATGCTTTTAAGGCTTCTTGCTAGTCGAAACCAAGCTTTCTGAACACATTTGTTTGGGCTCTACCTTCCACTATATTCATCCAGCATATGGAGCAGATAACTTGACATTGTTGCCAGCCAAAAAGTACTGTTGGAGCGTTTACATGAGGCATGCAATACCATGAGTATGCATACCACAGCAAGCAAAATACTTGTAGACTATGCAAACGTGGAGGAAGAAAATGAGAGAGAGCCATTCATGCTCACAAGCAACGCAGTCGAAGCATGCCCGATGACCTGCAGCCTGCACAATTTCTCGTTTTGGAGACAATGTCTTTCTTGGTAAGTTACTCCAACCTTTACGTATTGGGTATGTCTGTTTCTATCGTCTTTGATGGGCCAATTCCCGAGATAGTGCAGTCTAAAAATGTGGGCAGACTTCAAAGATCATGCAGTAAAAGAAACTTAAGCAGTTCGGCGGTACTCATACTGCCCTCGCGCAATAGAGTGCCATCCACACTGACTCCATCCCATTCTCACGCTTCACTCACTCAAGAAGATATTGTCGTTCATAAATGTAGACAGGAAGTTGAATCACCTTTCGAACTTTTTTTTTTTTCGGAACGCGGCTATGTGCATGATATCAGTCACACACCTAAAAATTTCGCACCCCCGCTATGACTCGTGCAAGAATGTCACTTGGAGAGACCAGCATCCAACTGCGAAGATCCAAGCTGCAGCTCACCAACATCTTTAGTTTTAATGAGAAAAAAATATTTAATTCTGGGGTTTTACAGTCCAAAACCAAATTATTGGACGCATGCCGTAGTGGGAGCATGAATTTTAACCACCTGGGTTTTTTCAATATCCGCCTAAATCTATGTACAGAAGTGTTTTTGCATTTTACACCCATTGAAATGCGGCTACCAAAACCAGGATTGAACCCACGACCTTGGGGGGTTTTAAAAGCACAATGCTATAGTCACTGGGCTACCACAGGTAGTTTGGCCACAGCTTTCAGAAATGATTAGGTCAGGAACATGCCAAGGCACGATGCAAGAAACAAGGATTTTCTTTATACTAAAACAAAGTTTGCAAACAGCTCTTGCAGCCTGCCTTGTCGGGTGTCGTTCTTAGGGAAGATGGCCACAAGTTATTAACGGTTGAATTAGCCAACAGTGGAATGGCATACTAGGGCTTGTCGCCTTTTCCGTTATTTAAATCTGCCAGACATCTCGGAAAAACTGTCGAGCTTGTGTCAAGGTCGAATTAACTGAAGACAACAGTTCAAGGTTCTAAGTTTAAGTGGCAGCCCCGAACAACCGAAGCGGTGGCAGGCTCACCAATGCAACCTAGGGCAGTCTGTGCTCAGAAGTACCATATTTACTCGAATCTAGGCTGACCCCTAAATGTCCAGAGCCCCAAAAAAATATGTTAAAAACTTACTTCAAATGCAGGCCGAACAAAAAAGGACAGCGTTCACAAAATTAAAATAGCATTTATTTAATATGAACATGCCGAGCTCATGCAATGTCATCGTGGCTGCTAGCCTCATCAATATAGCCGAGACCACACGTATGCTTGTGGTTGCACGCAAGCCCGCGTCCGTGCGCCCATGCATGCGCCGACAGTGCGCCCCGGCTTGTATGTGTCGAAACATGGCGCACGATCTCAGTGAACAGCTCTTCTCCCTCATCACACGCTTATTTTCCTTATCGCTGTCATCTACTCGTTGAGGCACACGCAACAGCATCTCCCGTTGCCCCCCTCACACAATGGACGTTTTCTGATCGATGCTGAAGGCGCGCCCGGCTTGAAAGTTTAACGACGCCTTTGAGGCTAGCACAACTTTTCGTTTGAAAGCGGCACTATAGTAGCATCGCCTGTTTGGTGCCATTACAATAACACACATTATGGGCCATGCCGCATGCCCATACAACACAGGTCAAAATGGCAAAGTCGCTCACATACTTCAATTGGCTACTGGCACGGCTGGCAGCAGCTGCGATACTGACTTATCTAGATGGCGCTAGCTATGCACCGTGTTTATAATTTTCAATTACAAACTGGCACATTTTTTTTAAATCCTCGAATCTAAGCCGACCCTAGAGTTTGATATACGGCTATTTGAAGAAAACTGCCGGCCTAGCTTTGAATATATACAGTAATAAAACTGCCTCAGTGAATCATAGAATGACAGAAAGCTGAGCTAGTTGGTAAGGATTCATTATGCAAAAAAGAAGTGAGGTGTGCAGACAAGACACAAGAGTGTCCTGTCTGCACTGTCCTGTCTGTGTTGTCCACTTCTCTACTCTTGTGTCCTGTCTGCACGTCTCATTTCTTTTTTGCATAATCAGTGAATCAAATGAGCAAAGAATATCTTGAATGAAGAAATGCCATATACTGTACTTACTCGATTCTAACACGCCTTCAATTGTAATGCGCACCCGTTTTCCATGACTAGAAAAAAGGGGGGGGGGAAGCCCTCGATTGTAACGTGCACCCATTTGCCGCTACCTAAAAAAATAAAATTTTACAGTACCGCGCACCTCAATCTTTCATACAGAAATACAACTTTCTCTCATTTGAAAAAAAAAAATGAAGATTTACTCCCAATGCACTAAATAAAAAAAGTTGCAGTTTCGCCCGAACGGCGAAGCATCGATTACGACAGCAAATTAGTAGACAGCTACATGAAAAGTAAGGATAGTAGTTTTATCGGTTGTATAAACTTCTAAGCATTCGCTTACTGACTGTATTAACAAGCAAGAATTAACGTGTGCACAAGCAAACATGAACACGTCTCACTCAATGACTGTGGAAACTCTTTATCAAAGCGCTAGACTGAGGAAGTGCGGTAGCAGGAGCGAGCGAATTGACCTTTGTGCGGCCTCTCGCGTCAACACGAACTAAGCGATGAGTATACAGCGCAGTGCGCCTAGATGCGTAGATTCTTGTCTCCATCGCAGATCGCTTTCCAGATAGGGGCCATGCGGCTGCGCCATACGTAGCAGCTGCCAGTGTAGAAAGCCTCTCCAGTTTGCGCCAGTCCAGCACACAAGTTACGGGGACTCCGAACGCCCATGATGTGGCCAGATTTCCATCGTTTCTACACACGCGATCGCTTCCCTTTAAATTGCAGTATCGTGATAAACTCGCCGTGTCTCTGCAGTCGGCACTTTCATGTTGATCGAGCAAACGCAGAAAACGGAAAGATGGACGGTGCACTAACCTAAGCTACCCAAGCCAAAAGAGGCATTGCTTAAGCACAGGTACACCAGCCCATCGAGGAAGCTACAGCAGCTAGGTTCGAAGCCGCTCGAAGCACGTACAAGGCGGCCATTTTGAAATGCTGATGCGATATGGTAACAGATTTAGGGTCATACTTTATTCTAATGCACACACAGTTTTCGGAGCCATTTTATCGGGAAAAAAGTGAGCGCTAGATTCGAGTAAACACGGTAGCACTGCCAGACGTTTAGAACTGTAAGCATCCACCAACACAAAATTGAAGCACGAATCCTTTACATGACAGAAGTGTCACACACCTGAACACCAACACTCTTTATGGGCAGCAGGGTAGATGCGAGCTTGTACTGTGTCGAGACGCGACTGAGGAACTCGCACTCGTCTTCCGTCGCGCCATTCTGAACTCTGTTAATGAGGGAGTGCTTCTGCAGAAACCAAAGCGTAACACCAGAGCAAAGTTTTCAGTGAAAGGCATCCAAAAGACTTTCATAAACACTACTGAACATTGAATCATCCTGCTGCTGGCAGTCCTAACCTGCCACTGCTAAATAAACATAACAGAAAGGAGATTACACTTTGGCATATTGCACATTCAGTTCACAAAACAAACGCGTAATGCACACACCCAGCAGCAGCAGAAACAATACACATGCTACCTGGCTCATTCCAGCAAATGCACATACGACAAAACGCATTACAGGGAGTACAATCACATAAGGCCCCAATTTCAATTCTTTCAAGAAATTTAACTTAGAGCAAGAACTGCATCAGCTGTGCTGATACACCGACAGCAGATTGGTCACGCAAATGGTTGAAACAACTGCTCGAACAATGCGAACCCACCTTTTTAAGTGAGTTAGAGTAGTCAATGATGATCTTGACCAAGACACTAGTTTCTGAAAAGTCCTTCTCCATGTAAGGTTCGTCACCACACAATACCCTGACAGCAAGGCCAGGACCTGGGAGGGTAGAAAGGGGACACAATCATAAGTCAATGCCGGCGCTATGCCACACACATGCATGCACGATAAAAAAGGAGACGGTGAAAATGTTTATCACAATAGGGCAGGCAGGGATAGCAATGAATGGCATTGTGTAACGACCCTTGAGATCTGCTGGTTAGGGAACCAAAACAACATCGAGCTGGCGAGCGACGCCAGAATGCGATGCTGCCAGAGCAAAACACGATGCTAACTTTGCACCACCTGAAGCAGAGAAGCATTTGGGTCATCACCTATTAAAAGCATGCAGTACACTTCGAAGTTTCAACGGCACTATCCACACACACATGCACTGCGAAGCAGATAGGTAAAGATGCTTATTGCAATAGGGTTGACAGTGACGGCTGTGAATGGTGACGTGCAACATGCTCGAGAGATCTGCTGGTACCAACAGAGGAATCCGTGCACGCTGGCGTTTTCACGTGACATGGGCGAGAGCCCACTTCTTTCAATTCCATGTGCTTTGAGCCTTTTCTAGTTTACATGGGATCTAGCAGCAGGAAAACGTATTGTATCATCGCAACTTGGCGACGCACTGAGCATTGGTGCTGAAAGAATGTGTTTTCAGTGAACATATCAATACAGTCGCCGACCGTTTATTCGGACCTCACGGGGACTGCGGAAATGTCCGAATAAACAGGTGTCCGAAAAAGTAGATTAAGAAAAAAGAAATGAAATCCTTTATTTCCACGCACTTATTCGGGCTCGGCAGTAGGCTTGAAGAAATCGTGAAGAACGAAGAAATCGTTGCACGCTGTTCTGTTTACGCGCAATCAGATAAGCCTGAATCTCTGAGAGGGTCGTACGGTCACTATCTGCACAGTCACTGCTTGTACACGCTCCGCATGCGACGGCAGCGTAGCACATGGTGCGTCATCTTCCGACTCAGAGTCATCGTCCGGCGGTGCAGCAGAAACCTGACGAATGATCTTGCCGTCGTCGAGTTCTGCACATGTCAATACAGCAGTGTCAGCACCTATGAAACTGTCAAATGAGACGGTGTCCGGAATCGCAATGCAACCACTGCACAGGTCTCGGCAGAACATTTTCCGCATCAGTAGGGAGCACATCGGAAGGCGACAAATAGGCCTCCCGGCACCCGCTTGCCGGCATTCCCCAGCACAGTCTGTGCGGGCACTGTCGGCGCCATTAGACCCTTGACGCGATGTTTACGTATGCCGCGTTGGATCACCGAAACCTCGACACAGCACACAAAGCAAACACCACCATGCCGACACCAGTCGCACAAACGAAAAATGCGGCCTGCTCGCAGCGTCTTGCGCGAAGAAACAAATCAGCTGCTGGATTGTCTTGACATGGCTTACTAAGCTGAAACCAGAACTGCTGCAGAGCCACTCTATCGAACCAGGCAGAAACGATGATGATGAGCGGGGATTTCCAGTAGCGCCACTTCGTGGGGCAGCAAGGAAGCTCCGTTCAAAACAAAAATGGCGTTCAGCAAGTCAAACCATGCACCGTCAGAGTCGGTGCATGGTGCTCTCGACCAAGTTGGCTCAAGGAGTGTCCGAAAAATCAGACGAGAGGTTGCAAGGTGTCCAAACTTTCGGCAGTTGTTATACGTTATGGTCTATGGGGAGAATGGCGGTGCCGCGAAGCTGACCGAATAATCGGGCATGTCCGAATTTTTGGAGTCCGGAAAATCGGTCGGTGACTGTACGTAAGAAAGAAGAAAAAATCGCATTTTGTATAATATTTTGTGTCCCCAATTGCCAATGTTGCCGCTAGAGAATCGTACGGAACAGGATCGTATCAACGAGGCTTTATTTTATTCAGACAATGGACCTTGTTGGCTGACATAAGATTGGTTAAGTGGATATCATTCTTGTCATGCTGTGGGTAAAGAGTAGGAGGAACATGATGCTGCTGCAATAACAATGATGCAATAAGAAAACATTCACATCAAGCAGCCATCAAGTGCCTGAAATAAAAAATTCACCGACGATTGCAATACTCCCTCACGTGAAACTTGAGCACAGCTTTATACACATTCTCATTTCACATATCAATATCTCGTATTAGTACATAGGTACACAGTTTATATTATGAAGAGAACACTGTGAGTAGCGCGCTTTATTTCTATGGAGACGACGGGCACTACTCTGGCGCCACATCGTAGCCATCGTCGCCGCTCAGCCCGTCCTGTGTGGCACCGCACTTTTCTTTTCACATTTTCGTTCCACCAGCGGCAAGAGCGGCCCTTCGTCACGGGGTAACCATGCCACCAGCATCAGCGGTAACACCCAAGAGCCTAACTCGTAGCCGCTTGCCACGGCCCCTTGCAGGAGCAGCGATCCCCATCACATACACTGGTACCGCAGACTGACCACAGCAGCTGAAGCTGCGGACGAGTGCAGCTCTCTCCCCACCTCATGCCACCCCGGCCCCCTCCCTTGGAAGCGAAAACCAGATCACCCCCACGGCTGCGGATGCCGTGGACGCTGGCAACTCTGCACATACACAGGCAGTTTCCCCTCCACTCCCCATCTACCTTCCACCTCATGCGCGCTCCTTTAATCTCCCGCTACGCTCTGCGTTCATTTTCATCTTTAGCTGTGGTCGCTCGCTCGGTAACGAGGTACGACACAAAGTCACGTCAACACTTAACGCAGCAAGGGTTGCATTCTAGAATGCTTTGCAGCGTGGCAATGCCACTCACCGGGGAAGGGGTGCCTCTGGACAAGCTCACTGGGCAGGCCAAGGTCACGGCCTAAGGCACGCACTTCGTCCTTGTGGAAGTCCTTGAGGGGCTCCACGACGCGACCACGTGCCCGCAGTTGCCGCACCAAGTCGGTGTCGTTGTGGTGAGTCTTGATGGCGTCTGCCTGGCCACTGGCCAGGTGCGAGGCACTCTCGATAAGGTCGGGCCTCAGCGTACCCTGCCCCAGGAACACCTCTTCCGGGTTCAGCTGAAGCTCGCTAATCACCTCATTGGCCACCTACACACACAGAAGGGGGGCATGGGTGTTAACAATCACATTACTAAGTGTGAACGAAAATTTTTGGAATTGCTTGCGCAACTCATTTAGTGATCCATTTGAGCTACTGACCATTTGTAGTCCCAAGATACAACTGCACGCAAAAGTTTATGGGACACAACATGTGAGAAAGTTGAATGATGGTGATTAACCCTTTCAGTGTCAATGCTGTTCATAAAATGTGACCTCCCAGGGTCGATTTCCTTTATTGCAGATTTGTAATGTTTAGAGTGACCTATTCGGAGGGAAATTTAAAGCGACCATAAATTGACAAAAAAACATTTTCAATAAACATGCATTGCTTATTCAGGAGCACTGATGCTCTTGCATAACTACTTATAAAAACAATGCAGAAGGAATGCCAAAATACACTGCTGCTTCATTTAGCAATATTTTCTTTATTCTAACACACCCTCGAATCAAACATGCTCACATTTTTTATGTAGTAACTAGAAAACTAACATGTAAATCACATTAAAGCTCTTAAACAAAGTAGAAATTTATTCCACACCCTATCTTGTAGCGAGAAAAATGGGAAAAGATAAGTGTTGCGCTACGATAACCCATCTCCTAAAGTCAGATTCGCCGCAACACACCTGTGTTATGCGGTAAAGCATAGAAACGCCGTGAAGACGATGTTTCGTGTACAATTGCACTGCGCAGGCAATTTTCAGCCAATTTTCTCCCAAAATAAAAAAACAATGGCAAATTGTTACAATCGAGTAAATACCATAATCAGACATCGTGACCTAGGGTAATGGCTTGAAAATCTTCCTAGGGCAGGCTGAAAATACACATTTTCGACGAGAGATGATGTGTGTTAAACGCATTCAATGTCCTCAAGCTCCAATCAATAAATTCTTGGGTTTTACGTGCCAAAACAACCAGGATTTGATTATGAGGCACACCGTAGCAGGGGAACTCCGGATTAATTTTGACCCCTAGGAGATCTTTAACATGCCCCCAATGCATGGGACACAGGTGTTCTTGCATTCATTGCATTCGCATACTTAGTTGATGATGATCTACTCCGAGAGGAACACAGTCACTAAGGGGGGGTCGCTATCGAGGTCACCATAGAGGTAAGGTATAGGCATTCTGACTGGTCGAGTTTAAATTATCTGGCGAAAGTCAATTTCAGAACACAAAAAAAAAACGAAGTACGGGCGCATAGAAATGTATGTGTATCGGCCGGGACCTTTGGTCGTGATTGAATAAACCAAAAAAAAATCGTACTAACCAAAGTCGAATTAACAGAAGCCTACCGCAGTTAAATTTACAAATCACGAGATTTATCATGCGATTTACATTTAATCACAAGATTTACCATGCAAATTATCTGGCAAAAGTCAATTTCAGAACACAAAAAAAAACGAAGTACGGGCGCATAGGAATGCATGTGTATCGGCCGGGACCTTTGGTCGTGATTGAATAAACCAAAAGAAATCGCACTAACCAAAGTCGAATTAATAAAAGCCTCCCGCAGTTAAATTTACAAATCACGAGATTTATCATGCGATTTACAGGCACAAAACGATGCTGCCATAGCGACACCAGAGTGCACGTACCCGCATGAAAGTGTCCCCAATGATCTTGCGCTTCTCCTCGGGATGTGCTGTCACACAGAGCATCTTGGTGGTACGCTTACGCTGGGGGTCCTTGGGGTCAATGGGTACAGTCGTGGTGCCGTTGTAGAACTGGTGCGACGCGTCCACCATGCGCAGGCTAAGGCCCAGCTGCCGCAGAGACTGCTCCACCTGGTCACACAGCGTGGCCGCAGGCATCGCATTAGCATGCCACTTAAAAAGCCAATCTGTTCGTCGCATATGCAACGTGCAATGAATGCCTACAGAGTTTACAATAGGTCTGCAATTTTTGCATACATCGACACGTGGACAAACCATAGGTAGCTACATCCGTACAACTATTTTGGTATTCCGTATTTTGTCCTAACGAGATGCCACGGAACGTCCAAACGCTGCTGGCTTATCGAGCAGTTGTAGAAAGTAGAAACGCTAAAATTTACAGAAACAAAGGTTCATTACAGACAAGCGTTAGAAGAGTTAACTGCTGGGCTAGTTGGTGGTCTTGCATACTAAAATGATTTTGCACCAAAAACAACACACACAAGACGACACCGCAGGCGCTACTTCAACTGTTTAATGAGGGTGAAAGCACTCAACATATATAGCCCTCCAAAACACAGCGCACGCGTACAAGGCAACATGGAGTAAAAAGTGTTATCAGAGTAGGCGCGATAGAAACTTCAGCTCAGCCTCGTAAAGGAAAACCGATGTGCCACTGATACGTAAAAGTGTACTCTATTCATACGCCAACGCTTGTAATACAGCTAAGATATTCGCCCACCCTAAGCGGAAACGTGCAGTATTAGGACAGTAGCGAAGACAAATTTCACAGCTTCCGCAGCATGCCTGCCATCTGTTTCTATATCACTGGCAGCTACGTGCGCCCATCTCGGTTTCTGTCCCCTCAAAGTGGACATGGCTACATTATCGTGGCAAACTTGATGATATTAACGATATTATTCATATCTGATGTGGAAGAAACTGTTTCAATGCGCCTAATGTACTCACAAGAACAAAAATCATGTTCGGCACGTTCAGCTTGCTCCGCCGGCCACCATATTTGGCAACCACCTGCTTGTTGACTGCTGGCAAACGCGGGATTAAAAATTTTTTTTTTCACGGGAAATTTAACCTGCGTAATGATCGCACCCCTGAATTTGCGTCAATTCCTTTTACGAAAAAGTGTGACCATTATGCGAGTAAATACGATAGACACCCAGCATCCCTTTCACTTTGTCCTAAAAGAATGTGTTCAATTACGACTTTCATTCATGGGTCATTAACTCGTTCAAGACGCTGAGGACAGTCTCACCTGTACACTCTCATCTTTGCGCATGAAGCCGTTGTCTATGTGCAGCGCTATCACCTGGTCCTCCCGAAGCGCCTTGTGCAGGAGGGCAGCACACACCGTGGAATCCACACCGCCGCTAACCAACATCTACAAGGCACAGAGGGCGGAGGGTTTCCCTTGTCATACAAAAATATTTTCCTCGTCGCAACCAAAGCAAGAAGCACTACACAACCACTCCGACGTCATCAGGTATAAGCACACGTGCACAACAGCTTGTAGATGTGCTACTGCCAACCACTTGTAAATGAAGGTTGTCATGCCAAAGCAGCTAGTGGATGTCGGCTGCCTTCTGGTTACCACTCGTGTCACTGCGAAGCAAACTAGAAGGAACACCCGCAATGTTGCTGATCCATTCGGCGACTCCAGGCATGTTCAAGCGCACACACCGCGGTGCCATCAAAGGCAAAATTAGCACATAGCCCAGATAACTTTACAGCTAGCTGTGAACAGCAGTACAGCAAGCTAGAAAAGATCACAAGGGGGCAAAAGCAGGGACCACTCGATCAAGTTTGTTTCAATCATGCCTGAAAGAAAGATCGATGGTGGTAGTGACAGCACAGTTTTTGGTTTTTAAAGCAGCGAGAAGCAGGTCAGGAAACGAGATGGCAAAAAGTTTTGTTCTACCTCTGGCAAGTTGTAATGGAAACTGTCAAACGCAAAGCACAAGGTTTTCGTTGAGGCAGCTTAAACTAAAGCTACTTTAACTTCGTTGTCATGTTAAAATGAGCACAACAGCAGCTTTATTATAAAATAAGCTGCACTGCAGACTAAAGAACACGGCTGGACATCAGCTGCTGCTGCTGGGCACATTAACATGCCGCGTGGCAAATGGTCATGGGGCACCGTCTTCTCACTGTGCAACAAAAAATTTGGCAGACTCAAGTGTAGTTTATACCTACGTAATGCGAAGCCACACAGGACGCCGACATTCATCAACCGGGTGGGGCCCTAGCGGCCCAAGACACACTTTGTCGTTTCCCTGTTGCCTAGTGTTTAGTTCGAAGCTTTAGCTCGGAGCCAACTCCAATGTCGCCTATCTCTCTCTCTCTCACAGCCTCACTTGAATGAACATTTGCCTTTGGTGTCCCTTAAAGCAAGAACAGTTCTCAAATGCACACAGGACATGCACGACACTGACCAAGACTTTGCTCTGTCCCACGGTCCGGCGGATGTACTCGATGCACTCGACCTCTCGACTTTGCAGGGTGAAGTTGCCCGAGAGGCCAGCGATGTCGTAGAGGAAGTTTGAGAACATGGCCTTGCCCTTGGGCGTCAGGTCCACCTCGGGGTGGAACTGCACACCATACAGCTTCATCTTCTCATTGGCGATTGCTGTGCAGAGAGAGAGAGAAAAAAAGAAAAGAAAAAGATGACTAAGTCGGGGAGACGCAGTAAGCATGGAAGGAGTGCGTCTGTCTACACCAGATAGCCAGAAGGAACCCAGATAATGAGAGGGTGCTCTGTAATACTACAGAAATGGCTGGAAGTATGTGTGACAGGTAGTCCTGAATGGCAACATACAGATATCCTTGGAACAGAAGTATGCAACTGCTGTGTTCTGCGAGTACTAACCTGCAGGGCCAGAACATCACAGCTGAAAAAGTTGAAAGTTAAATACTTTTACTAATTGATGAAAGGTGCAGAGGTTGTCAAACCGATGTACAGGGTCGTGCACATTTAGGGGAAACACATCATTAATATTCCAGCCGGCATAATTTCAACAGAGATGTTCCTCATGCAGTGAAATCCTGATAATCTGAATTGACGGATAATTTGAACCACTCTGTTGGTCCCGGCAAAGTCATGTACTACTTGAATAGGGAAAAAACTCCCACAAATTCTAGCTCTGAAAACTGCACCACCGTTATTTCGAACAAAATTTGTCCCTCCCGTGGACTACTTTTCAGACCAACCCGAGCCAAAGGCAAAAGTTTCATGCGTTGCTAGCTACCGTAATTTCTCATGCTGTGAAAGTGACGAGAAAACATGCGTGAGGAGCCAAGACCAAACCACAGCAAGCACAGCAGTGCGTCCCCCTTTCCCGTACGAGAAAGGAGCAAGAAGAAAAAGAAAGTGACAGTTCTGCCCGAAAGGCAAAACGCTGACAGCAATAACAAAGTATTAGACAACTACATGAAGTAATGTTTGTTGTTTTATCAGCCATATATATTGCAGTAATCAATAGCTTACTAACTATAATAACAAGCATGGCGTCGCCTGCGCAGGAAAACAGACATCTTACTCGAACATTTGATGTCACAGTGCTAGTGTTGTGAAGGGTGCCTGCCTCAGAGGGACACGCTTCGGATTGCATTTTGCTTCAATGCATGTCGGAGTCTTGAGATTGCATGATCTCCCACACCAGCTACGCAAGAAGACGGCGCGTGAAGTGGCCAGCCATCTCTACGCACCCGCCACAGATTGCAGTCAAATCTCAATATAACGAATCACGTGGCATCGCTGAAAATCGTTCGTTATTCTGAAAGGTTGCTATAGTGATAGCCCCAAAATAACCATTCCACCCATCGACCCATCATTTCATAAATTGTCACCGTTCGAGTTATCCACAAAAACCTCACTGTTGGCTCTTGGCCCGCTCCGTTGCTATTTTCCGTTGATTCCGCCGCCATGTACCCCCGAAGCGCCGTATAATAAGAGCGACGTGCACAAAGCAGAAACTGAGAAAACTACTGACAACAAGGAAGCTCCATGTCACTTCCAAAGGGCAATGCTTCTTGTTGTTTGTTTTTCACAATCCTTGCTGTGGACACTGCAACTGTGTAACTCAAGTCACACACCTGAACTATTAAAAGCAAAAGTACGCGTAAACGACACCGTGCAGAAAGTATAAAGTGCGACCGTGTGGCATCCCCGCAAGTATGGATATTACATTTCTTTGTGCGCGTAGCTTGTACAGCCACAGAAAGAAGTGCGAAAGAAAGAGGCGTGCACAGAAAGAATGGCGAAAGAAGGAAGATGTGCCCCTCCGTTGCTAGGCTGTACTTGCCTGGACTCTGCATGCTATCACAAAACCAGATGCATTGTCGCCTCCGCAATAGATATAACATATATTCTGCCACATGTTCCTTCTTTTTTTTTTCTAAGTGCCATCTTAGGTTTTCCGAAGCCACGCGCACCGCCGCCCGATTTCCGAATATTCGTTTGTAGTACTGAGGCGCCGTTAACATCACACGGAAACTGAATAACAATCGTTATTCTGGAACATTGGGTATTCTGAAGTTCGTAGTACTGAAATAGCTTTTACAGTTAAAACCAGAAGTCAGCAGGGGATTTCTGAAAAGTTCGCTAATCTGAAAAGCTTGTTAATGTGGTGTTCACAGTCGCAAGGTTTCACTGCGTTGTACCTCCAAGAAACAGAGCGTAGCCCGTGCGTGCGCTCAACCACAGTCAGATGAAGAAATACGGTGCAAAATGCCCGGTGGCAGCGGGTACAGAGAGTACAATAAGCAGGCAGAAAAAAAAATTTTAAGTAAGGCTAAGTATGTTCGGGTCAAGTAGTATCATATCAAGTAGATCAGTATGTTCGGAACCCGAATAACTATAACATGAGGAGCATTCCGAGGGTGGAAATTCAAAAACTGAAACTCGCATTATACTCAAGCAGATACGGTGATTGTAACCTTGAGCAAGGTTATCAGCGCTGTTGCGTAGGCAGATGAATCTAGGAGTATTCCAAGTCCCACAGTGCATCACCGTCCAATCCATGAGCTGCTTTGCCATGTTTGATTGCATCACGAGCATCTCCGAAGTACTGTTTGTCCAATAACCTTGATGGGTGTCACGGGATGACAAAGAAATCTGCACTCATCATTTCACCTTAGTTTGCGACGGCAGTTCACAATAACAATGAAGAAAGCCCTGCGGGCATTCGCTCCCTCTTTTTTTTTTTCGGCACCACTTCGCATTATGATCGTAATGCATTTTTCCTTTTCTGACAGAGACTTATATGTCACGTTATATTTGCAGTCACATTATTTAAGTGCAAATACAGTAAATGAAGACTGTTGATGTAGCAGGCATCTGTTTGTTTTCGTTATCCATTCGATAACTGTACATCCAATTGACATTCCTTTCCGGTTCACGTTAAAAGTATTTTACTGCGTACAGTCAATTTCAGATTTTTCGAACTCCCTAGGGGCCACGAAAACATCCGAAAGATTGGGCACTCTGAAAAAATGCATGCATACCTTTTACTCCTTCTAAAGACTCAAGTCACCACGAAAACGTCCCAACATAACTGTTAAGGCCTGCCAGCACACGTAAGTTTATTGGTGCTTGTACCGTGACACACGACAGCACGTGCATGCTTGCATAATTAAAGAATACTGTGTCCCGTGACAGTTGCCCCTTTCCACTCTTGCTATGCTTCACCGCAATACATCGCTGTAGGCGGCAAAGCTGACTTTAAGGGACCGGTATTATGCAACACCCTCTGCGGTGGTAGCTTCGATCATAGCCGTTTCGGACCTGCGCTAATGGCAGAAAGTCCGGAAAATGGGACGGCAAAGGGTTTTTGCGTCTGAAATTCCAGACGTTGTTATACACTGACTATGGGGTATGTGGCAGTGCTGCAGAGGGATCTGAATTATTGGGAATGTCTGAAAAATCGGACGTTCAGTAAATCGGTTGTTGACCATTTATAGCCACGAAGCTCCATTTTAATAAAGCTGTTGCAAATAGGCATTTCGGTATCACTGCTACCTCAGTCACCATTTTCTTGCTAGTGCAGTTGCTTTTGTTCAGCTCTGATGGCAAGTTCAAAGGTGAATGTATGATCAGTGAGAAGCTTATGCACAAACCGTTTTTGCATGCATTTTACTAGCACAGCCTCTGCTGAATACCACCAGCACATAAGGTATCAGGTTACACTGACAGTTCTGAACAGCAGAGCACCAAGGTTTTACCACAGCTAGCCTGCCTCGTCACAAATGCCTTGGGCATGCCAGCAAAATGCTACCACAGGTCAACTTTGGCAACTGCTCACTATCATTGCCCCGAGTTGAACCCTTCACAAGTGCTCTACATATTTTTATGGAGAGCACTTCCAAAAATAAATAAGACAGCAAACAATGAATTGCACAGAAACCATCGACGATGACTGTCAATGTCAACAGCCCGAACGAACAAGCAAGCGAGAAAACCAGCGAGTGAGCGAATGGACGAACGAATGTTTTCTTTGCCGAGCTCTCTACAAAGCTCACATGCAACCAGTCCCCTCTCCCCTTCCTTTCTTCTTCCTTCCTTCTCGCAGCTCGGGAGCACGAGAGTGCGCACCCTTCCCCTTGGCACCTTTGCACAGCAAGTCCGACCGTCAACCAATTACCACCGGTCGCCACCAATCACAAAAATGGCCGAAAGGGCCAAGGAAAGCTACTCATTCTAAAAGAAAGCCAAACTGCACAGCTCACCTGCAACAGTTGTTCCCGACGTAGCGATAACCTTGAAGTTCTCTGCAGGCTTATCAACACTGTCGCCATGGGTTAGTAGTGCCTCTTCCTCTTTGTCCATGCCTCTGCAATAAAATAAAATGGGCAGATGGCCGAGGTTATTCCTTACAGTAATGGCGGCGCATTGAAAAACAGTGAGCAAAAACATTCTTCTCCAAGGATGCTATTTTTTTTCATGCAACAAAAGTTCATTCCTCTCGTCTGTCCTAAGGAACTGTAAAATGGGTGAAAAATGAATCACCTAAGCAAAACACGGAGAAAAAGGTAACCTACTGTGTGCAAGAATGCAAGGTGTCACCCGGTCGACCTAAATGTGAAAAGTTCATTTGGGGGAAACAGTGCTAATGACTAAGTAACAAAAACTTAGTCCTCACTACAGTTAAACCTCAATCTAACAAAGTCGGTAACATCAGCACTCTACTTTGTTATATCGCTTTCACTGCATTGAAATTTAACCTTTTATACACAGTACAGTGACCAACCAATCCTTTTTTTTATAAGGAAGAGGCTGCTAGAGAAGTCGTAATAATTGGGCAATCTAAAAAGCTAATTTCAATAAGAAAAAATACATTTTGTTGATATTGAGAGCCAGCAGCAACCACTTTTATGTTTTGATGCTGCACCAAAGAAGTGCTCTTCACAGCGGCAATTCGTGTAAACGAAACTGTCGCATCCATTCTGCTGCAAAATTTAGATATGATGAAGTAATGTGCCGATTTTTACCAACATTGTTATATCGAGATTTAACTGTACTACATTTCACTACCATTAACTCAACAGCATGTAATTTGACCATGTTCAAAAGTCCCAAAAGGCATTATTGCATTTCAAGCACTTCGTCCAATTTGAACTTTTGTGAATTGCAAATAAACACTACAGTCCTGATAAGGTGTATTTAAGGACTATTGACTCCATTACAATGTCATTGATACTGAGAAACAAAGCACCTTGAGACCAAGAAGTTTTCTAAGTTACTGAGAGATTTTCGATGTAGTCTTCAATTATGCATTTGTCATAAAAGCCAAGATTAAGATAAGCAGAGTAACTTCATAACTGTATCCTAAGGAAACCGTGTCTTAAACAGCGAAGTTACTGGCACTATGCTTCAAAATTTTATAGAATGTTCCCCTTTTGATCTTGTTCTTTGCCTCTCTGTAGTTCTTCACAGCAGTATTGTTTTTTTATTGCCTCTACCAAGCAAAGTGTGAACCTCTTTGAAGAACAAGCACGACAACTCACTTGAACAATGGACACTTCTGGTCCACCAGAATCTTGAATTGCCCATCTTCTCGAGAGTCCTTTTGCGTCACAGTTCCACCAAACTCACGGTTGATCATCTAGAGAGGACAAACAGCAGAGGACGACAAAGGTTGCCGAAAACTTCAAAGTCAATGATGCACTTCGCAACGAGGGCATAAAAAAAGTAATGTGCAAAAGACTTAACAAGACATCAATTAATCATTGTTGCAACAATCTTTCAAAAAAATTAATGTAAAATCATCAGTTTCCCTGGAAATTCATGAATTCAAATTTGTGGCTACTTTCTTGAAAATTTCCGCTTTCCTGTTGCATAATATCACAAGAAACGATATTGTGCAACCAAACTTTCAACGCACGCTTGCTAAAGGGCCCCTTCCCCTCATTTGGGCATTATAAACAAGTACGGAGCATAGATCATGTGGCAGCAATCATGCCTGCAAAGAGCCAAATGGCTGTACGGCACAAAAACAGTTGAAATTTCAAACAGAAGCTCGCATACCCTTCCTCTCAAGGAAGTCCTGCTTCCAGTTGGAGAGTCAAGGTCACATGCACAAATGCATGCGACTCGCTGCCCGCAACATCACTCATGCTCATACTGCTGCCACTGACTTTTTTCTTTTAGCAAATTTTTGCATTCTAGAAAATATTAGTACCTGGCCACCATACTTTTTTCCAGTATTCACATTTCTGCATTTTTGTTTTGTAATCCACACACTCTCTCTCGCTGAGAACGCATCTATCGTGTTGCAGCACACACTATTTGAACTGCAGCAGTCTTGAGTCAACAATGTGGTTGCTAAAAGCTATTCAAGGCATGTAGTAAACCTGTAGGGCTAGTTTGCGATGCTTCATAATTATGCTTCAGAAACATTTATTTTGCAATAAAACTTTCAGTTGCAGATGCACTATCATTTATACCTTTTTATTGATCTGGGTTGCCATGCAGCACAACTGTTGGAATTAAATTACGTACATGTAATCATTGAGGCCTGCAGCTGAGAATAATGAAATGCATTATCTATGAGGCAGTGTTTACGGCTGTAATGTTGCCTGCATATTTGTCTTTTGGCACGTTGTTCATAACCATGATTCAAGACGTGCTTGCATGGTAAGCGTACCTGCATTCCATAGCAGATGCCCAGAACCGGAAGGCCACATTGGAAGATCTCAGGGTCGTATTTGGGAGCATCGGGTGCATACACGGAGCCAGGACCCCCAGAGATGACGATGGCCCTGAATGCAGGGCAGGTAAAAGGGAACAGCAGTAAGCAACCACACCACAAATGTACAAGAATGCAATCATAACTTAAAGGCAAGGGAGATTTTTATATGCAGTTCCTAAAACCAGCACTTCACACATGTGGTAATCAATGTCTTAACTTTCTGAGCCTGCTAGGAAGTTGGACAAATGGTAGGCTGAACAAGAAACAAAATTGATACCCTGGAATGAGAAATTAGCAGCTTTTACCACAACCTTTCTTTTCCCCATATTTCTGCATCGGGTTGTTCGACCTGCTATGCACCTAGATGCCCAATTTGACACTGTCAACCCTTACGCTGTTCCCTGCACTACAGCGTTAGAGTGACAGCCTTTCCCCCAAGCAAGGACACCATCACAGATGCTACATTGAAGGAAATATGAACTATGGTCGGATGGAGCACTTTTCTTGTTTAAAACTCTAAACACTGGTAACAAGTCCTTTGCATGAATGGATGACAAAAGAAATAATGCTCAGCTCCTTTCATCAGCAAAATACACTGCCTTCTTAGCTTATTTTCTCCCACAATTACATGTCTTTCCTTCCATCTGGCACATTTGAAGACCCAATGCTTTGGGCAGTAAAGAATGGTTGCCAGGAAAGGGAAATGCAGTAAAGAAAAGAAAAAACTGAAGGTCTAGGGTGTTGCATGCCATAACCATGATCTGATTATGAGGCAAGCTATAGTGGGGCACTCCCGATTTATTTTTTACCGCCTGGGATTCTCGTTAACGTGCACCTAAATCTAAGTACACAAGCGTTCTTGCCTTCCACACCCCCCCCCCCCCGAAATGTGGCCGCCATGGCGAGGATTTCGTACCGCGACCTCGAGCTCTGCAGCGCAACGTTGTAGCCACTGGGCTACCGCAGCGGGTGCACAGTAAACAGCAAGAATTATGTGGCACAATGAGATCGGCAAATGTGTAAGCAGGTGATTAAGGAGAAGCCTTTGGTGTTGGAGTGGACGTAAAATAGGCCAATGATTACGATGGCTTCAGTAACTGCCACATCTCTAAAGGGAGAATTTCTGATGAAAAGCGGAGGGCACTAGGGAGACGACTAAGGCCCGCAAGCACCTTGATGTCAGTGAAACATCACCACCAGAAGAAAAGCCTTCTGGCCTTGCTTGCAAACATATTAGCAGCACCCCTGAACTGTATGCCACAGTGTCACATAATCCAGCAGACCTCCCTATGCTGATTTGAACGAAGACACTTCTGCTTTATTATCAGATGAAATAGTGGAAGCTTCTACCCAAATGGGGCACAGTATTTTCCTCTGTACCTTAATCTCGTTCCGCATTGCCGACAGTTGTAGGTACCTGTAGGTGATGAACACAGAACGGTAGCTTAACCTAAACATCTTGCCCGGTACTGCGCGGGCGGTTAAGATGAAAGTGACCAGTTGCAAAATATGGCCAGGTGCATCCACGTAGATGGGCCAAAGACTTTTTAAATAAACTACATGCTAAGCCGTGTGTGCCACAGAAGTACATCAGGCTTGCAGCTAAGCAAGGAGGTAAGAGAAAGAAAACGAAAAGAATGCAGCAGAAGCTACGAAGAATGCAGCAGAAGCTACGATCAGTGCTCTGAAGCTTTTCTGAAAGCATAAATCGAACTCGTGATACCACATACAGCCACAAACTTCTACAAACTGGAGTGTTTCACATGTTCATGCAAAATAAACTTGTGAGGCAGTATGAAGTGAGACAAGGAGAAAATGCTCAAGACAAATCAATGCAGTAAGCTACCGAAGTCTATATAGGAAGTGCTCAAACAGCAGATCTCTTCCTTGTTTCTACAGTTACCGAAAGAAACCCAAACACTGACTGTATTTCGGGTGAGGAGTCCAACCCACCTGTATCCCTGGCTGACGAGTGTCTTGGCGCTGGTGGTCAGGGGCAGCATGACAGACTCGACGCAGAGCTCACGTATGCGCCGGTCAATGACCTTGCCATACTGGGCCCCTGCGTCTAGGATGGCCACCCGCTCGCTGTGCAGCACACCATTGAGGTGGCCCTCACTCTGGCCCGTGTCGTGCATCCCGCGCTTCGTCCCACAGCAGCACTGCACCACACACAGAGGCAAAAAAACAACAACAAATGAGTGCAGGAGGACACAATGTTATACAGTATGGTCCATTCCTAAAGGGAACATCAAATTAGTACGTTGCCATCAATTACTGCCAAGATATGACACGAAAGCCTGCAGACTATGTATGTATGTATTGACCCTTCATATAAGACCATTTCCTCCGATAATGCTCAAGAGCCCATGCTGTTACGTTCAACTTATCATTTAGGCATTCCCTTTAAGAAAAAAAAACATACTATACTCTTATGGTGTTAGAAACTAAGATGGCACCTGTCACAGTAGCTCTGTGCCCAAGACATTTCGCTGCTGAGAACAAGGCTGCAGCTTCATGCCCCATCACTGGCATCAGCTTGTGATGTAAACTTTCATTACTTAGCACACTATGTTCACAATAGCATTTTGATGAACAGCCCAGCTGAAGATAAGTCAGCAAGGCGAATGAGTTGCACATCTGCTGAACACAGTGAGCAAACAGGCTTCTTCAAAAACATCATTTCGCACGTTTCACACAAACCATTCTGTCAACATTTTGAGCAACCACACAACAAGCAACTTAAATTATGCTGACACTAGGTATACCATGCCCCAATTTCTTTTTTTTTTTTTGTTAGATGTGCTTCTACTCATGCAGTGGTATCCCTGGAGGCACACAATATAAATGCACTACAGAATGTGTTTTCAACTTTGGTGCAAGATGTCAGCATGATAGCACCCCCCATTTAGACTAGACTTCTGAGAGTTAAAGCCATGGCTGTGCCCCTAACATTTGCCATCAACAGCACAAAAGTTTTTCGTAACCCTGCACCAAAGTCCTTTAACACTACAATCCCAACTGCAGGTCATTCCACGTGTGCACATTTCTCTTTAGCTGCTTCCTAGCCTTCATGATGCATCAGTTATGTTATAAAAAAAAGGTAACAAAACTGCACCCAATGTGTGTGTGGTGGGAATGCTTGAAAATAGTTTTTGACCAATTGTTGCTCCAAGGTGAAACTTGGGAATTCACAACAAACAAACAAAATCTTGCAGATTTATGCAACCTCTCAGCAGGCATAGGTCATGTAGTGGTATAACCACAAAGGCGCCACTGGCACACCCACCATCAGAAGCGAGTACAAAGCGACTACAACCCAGTGGCTCCATCATTCCTACTGCAGATACCTTGTACCGACATTCCTCAGACTGCAACCTTGATGCCACAACCAGGGACATATACCAGAGTGCCTTTAAGACTTAATCAGCTGCCTTCACATATACAATTGAGCGCGTAGCTAAATCCTTCGTCAAATGTATGTAGGATACTGTACATAGCTCGTACGTCCATCCTCGACTTGAGTGTTATCAGTTCCTCTGTTTTCTCATGTTCTCGTCCCGTTTTCTGCACTTCTTTTTGCCTGTGGTTTTTGCTTTGTTCCTCCTTTTTACCGGAATGGAAACTGAGGGGGGTGGTACACGTAGCGACATAACCAAAGCTTTGGTGGCACCCAAGAAGACGAGGCAGACCAAGCGAGGTTCGAGCACTGATGCCATGTCCAGCCTTCCACATCAGGTTCCATCATGCAGTCGTGGCCAGACAGCTTTGCTATAACCGACGTCTACCGCCGTGCACAAGTAAAATGAAGGGCACCATCCCCTTCAAACAAGAGCATCACCCGAGCGTAAACGCCCTATTCCTCGCGTAATAATCTCTATCCAGCTTTTGGGATCTTCACAAAGATCAGTCGATTCGGGAGAAGTTTACACGAGGACCGTTAGAAACATTGAAAAGGTTCTCTGCCATCTGCCAAGTCACCCGCGATTCACTGCAACTTGCATGTTTAACCTCCCGAGAACTGGCATGCAATTTTCGTTGCCACTCTTTGCCAAATGTTTATATATTATGCTGCGTTGTGCACTGCAACACTGAAATGTACACTTCCTATTACTTTTTCCCAAGGTTCTTAAACCTTCTACTCTTCTCCCTGGAACTGTCCACTATATTGGACATGGCGCCCATACAAAGTCCTTGTCCTTGCACTGAAGTGTACATTTGTGTGGTATTTGTACCACGACTAACGCTAAAAATGTTTAAAAAGGTCATGATGCAAGAAAAAAAAATCCCGAGTAAACATGTGTCGACCTGCTTCCTAATCCTACATGCGTCGTGGACCACACACACACTTAATGCCAATACTTCCAAGAGCTACTGCAAGACAAGAAAAACGAAGCTTTTACCATACTCGCGACACTGCAGTATAGGTTGTGGTAGTACTAGCCAAAGAATGGCTCTCTACTAGGTGAAAGCTGCTTGTATAGCCGTAGCATTGAAGGAGCAATTGTCCGCTATACTGGAAAAATGTTTAAGTTGCAGGTTGCAGCAGGTTAATACCCTGCAAAGTTTCTTTTCTCTGCCTCTACTTTTCTACCCGTGAAGCTTACTCATGGATTCAAATGCAGTGGTGCTGACATAACCAAAGATTACTCACATGAGTGTGCCCACCCATGCTTCTTAAATTGCTTAAGACTGAATTATAGGCTTCCCACTGATTTTACCAGCACACACTTTAAAGAAACATTAAAGTGAGAAGCCAAATCAGTTTAGACTGATAAGTGCACTTTCAAAACTATTAATTTAGTGGTAAGAGGTTGATTACTAGACGAGAAAATAAGGTCCAAGTTTGACTTTTGCATTTCGCACCGAAGCCCCAGTGCCAGCATGACAATGCTATGTCATAAATTTCAAAGCAGATTTTTTTTTTTTTCATTCATTCAAATAACTTTATTGAGTGCCCTGCGATTTGGTGGGGTGGGCCTGGACCCCGCCTAGGTTTCGGCCAAGGGTTGTTGGTTGGCCCTTGGCAGCTTCCTCAGTTCGCTGGACAGCCCAGGTTGGTGCTGCAGGTCTGAGCTGAGCAGCGCAGACTCCCAGCGCGCGCGGAGGCTGTCGCCGTTTGAGGCTGCATCACCGTTATTTTGCATTATAGCCATACATTCCCATAGGATATGCTCCAGGGTGGCTCTAGAGTCGCAATGTCTGCACTTGTCAGTCATGTATAAATCTGGGTGTATCAGGTGCTTGATGGCTGGACTCTGATAGGATCTGGTCTGTAACTGCCGCCATGTTCAAATGGCCTAGCATAAAGGGGCATCAAAGAACTACACGCCCAATTGTTACTTATGCAACTTCAGTTCTATACTTTCACTGTTAGTTGGAGTTTCTATTTCTTGATTGTATTTCTGGCTTTGTAGATAAGACAACTTTCTTATTCTTACAATGTTACATTGGCTTTCTATGTTTTGCTTGAATTGATTACTTTGCCTTATTTTTTACCTACTTCTAAGATTGGTTGGCGTTGTATTTGCTTAAATTTTTATTTTTCTGCTCGTTTGCAGTTCGCTTCTATCAATTATGTACAGAGTGTCCCGGTACAGCCACCAGATGTTAGGACCCTCTTCTGCATATTCTATTCCTGCAATCACGTTTTGATAAATTCAAAATTGAAACTTGCGCTACATTGGTCAGTTACGCTAACAAATTTTGATTGTTTCCAACATAAAAGCAGTCGAAATGCATGACAATGCAAAATAATCCACGAGAACCACACTGCTGTTGTAAGCACACATTCTACGTTTGAAATTTCAGAACAGGAAATTCTACCTTTCTTTCTTCCACTAACAGTTGTCCCTTCTTCGTCAATGAAAACAAACATGAGCGTTTTGAAAGAATGCTCAACCAGTTGGAACCGATTCACCCCTCAAGTGTAGATTTCATAGCCCACAGCGACACAACATGTGTAGGCACTGAAGGCTATCACACCGAACTGTTTGTGAAGCCTGTTTGTGAAGATAAAAGAGTCCGATAACCGGTAGGGGTGTAATGTCCCGAAGCAATCGCAGCCTGCAAGATGTGCTGCCAGTCAGGGATTTCCATTTTAATTTTCACTCTCTGCGATCACCCAGAGCTTCGCACAAAAGAAGTGTTTATTTTTTCATTCTGCCCCCTATCGAAATGTGGCTATGAAACAAACCCACAACCTCGTACACAGCAGCCGAATCCTACTGAACCCCTGAACCGGACACAGCTGCACAAAACGACAGCTAATAAGGGTGTGCATTATTTATGGGCCAACTCAAAATACAAGATAAAGTGTCCCGGTCTACTCGCCTCTAGTCATACGCGTTCCGAGTAACATTATCTCCTCAACATGCTAAAGCCAATGAAATTTCATCGCTGTCCGGATGGACAGAGCGGTAGGTATGTGCCTGCCAGAACAGGATGAGAGAAGTCAGCATATTCTCGGTTTTCATGCACCCATGGTGATTTTAGGCAGTAACGAATATAGAAAGGCTATTGCAAAGTGTCCAAACAAAATGGCTGCAATGTAATGATGCATGCCCTTTGATCAACAAACTTTAGCGAATGTTTTCGGCATACAAAGAGCTTCTCCTCAAAACATTTATTAAGTTTGCATTACTGAAAAAGTATACTATTTCAGAGCAGCAAATTATACAAGTCACCTCACACTCTCAAGGTGCACTATACCGTCCATACACTGGGCATTTCCTATCCGAATTTTCAGACTGACAGAACTCTGATGAATGCAGGAGTTTTGTCAATAACTGGGAGCCCTTTTCCTAGGTATGACTCTCTTATGTACGTCAAGTGACGAACATGCTCAGGCACTCACGTGCAATAAAGCACACAATATTTAAATGAAGAATACAGTGGAGACCGTGCTATTTTTTCAAGATTTATGGCGTCGATGGGGGGAGACTGGATTTCAGCTGCCACAGCAAAAGCCAAGTTTGCTTACATCTGTACCACTTTCACTAGCACACAAGTGAGGAAACGGACGTTTGTGGCTTTAGAAGCAAATATATGCAAGAAGCAACACAGTAACAATTTCTTAAATTTATGAGAGTAGAAATGGAATCTTTCAATGAACCAATGATGACACAGAAACTGCACAATTTTGCGTAGTTGGTGCCACTTGTTTACATGCGCTATCGCCGAGATTGAGTGTGCCGCAAAATTTGTTCAGCTCTTTCACGTACATGAAGTGAGGAACGTGCTCAGGCAACCTTTCCAAGTGCAAAAAGCAAACAATGTGGAGGCCGTGCTTCCCAAACTGTCTTAAGCTCTGCTCCCAACAACCAATTTACTGCAAACGCACTTGCTTTTTGGCGGTCTCTGCCGATTTGCTAGTCAATGTTCTAAGAGTATCAATACGGAAGGTAAGGCGCCGTTATTCATGTACACGGACGAAACCTCGTCATAGTACTGGCGTGTCTCAATACCTGTGGCGTAGACGTAGCACAAACATTTACTTCGACCTTGCCTTAATGGTTCCGAGAAGCCGGGCGCAACACCATTCAACACGGGATCACGCAATCAAGCTTGTTAATGAAATAGCGCTTCACCAAATGGTGCAACGACACTAACACTCGACGTCACCAGACGCAGAACAGTTGCGTGCAGCGTTGTCACTTCTCAATTGTTCGCAGTCTACCGTCAATAATCGTGCGCATTACGTGACCGCTGATGCGCGACACACTGTCCGACAGAGCTGCCAGCAAGCACTCTAATTACAACCTGTCGGTGTGCCGATGCGTTGGTTTGCTTTACGATTCAGAACTAACGGCATTCGCTACCTCTGATACAATTGTAGCGAAGAAAGCCGTGACAAGCGTAAGTACATAAGAATCGGCGACAAGCCGATTGCGGCCTGTCACACAATCTGCAGCAACGAAAGTTGCATACATGCGATATCCGTAGCACCTGTCTGCTCACGGAGCGGATGGAAACAGCTGCGCACGATGAGCCGTTTCCTTCTTTTCGTGCCATACAAAGCAACGTCGAGGAAACGTTCACAACATACCTAACGAGTGCAGAGCGCCGGGTGCACTAGCTAGGCAGACAGCCGGCCTTTCGCAGCTAAGAGTTCAAACTAAGCCTAAGAACTTGATAAACAGCAAGAAAAAAGCTCGCCGTTATTGACAGGACCCGCAGTCACTGCAAAAGCGTTATCAACGTGCGAAGAGACACCAACGTGAGTACGCAATGCACAGCACGCGACCGAAAGCGCAGCGCGAATGTGAGCGAGTGGGAACGGGTGGCTGCAATACATTCGGAAAGTAAGCGGTTATCCACCGCTTCCGATGCTCAACACTGGTGCGTCAACAGCTCACCTCTTTGCGGTCTACTGTGAGTAACCTAGCCGTGAGCAATTTTCGGGTCTTGGAAACGAGAGACGCTGGCACAAATTTTGCAGCAGATGCGAGAATCTTCGATGCAAAGCCGAGCTTTTTTTATAAAAAAAACTTTCGGAGTCGTCCGCGGGGTCGCCAATAGTCGGGAATGAAAGACTGGCGTCGGTCGCTGCGCGGGTTAAAGTAGTTTCCCCTTGCGTGGTTGCTGGCAATGCTAAGTCCAGGGAGGGCACACACACATCCAAGAAGGCACCCGCAGTGCAGCGAAAGAGCACGACGCGTTCACTCACCGTTAGCAGAGAGATTTTGTCAAGAAGTGAGAACGGGACAGTAATCACTACCGTTCCGGACAGATAAAGCGCGTGCGCAGAGGACAGCGCTCCAAGCGGGCGCGGCTTGTACTTCCCAGGTTGTGAAATTGCCACCCGTTTATTGCGTCTCGTTCGCTTGCGCAGGAAAGGGGACTGTCGCTGCGTTTGCAAGGTTGTAGAGCGACGCGTTTAAACTGAGCAAAAGCGTTCGCGTGCTCTCGAAGCGCTCAGCGAACACGGAGTTCGAGCACTAAACAGTGCTAGCGCAAGGCGCCAAATTCGAAAGCAAAACTGAAATACCCTGGGATTTACCCGCGCTTTTTTAAAAATACGTAGATGATCACTGCAGTTTAGATGGGCGAAAGTAGCAGCATGATCAGCTCTTACTTTTCAAGGACTAGTCTCAAATACACACTTTGCGCGTAACCATTTTCATTGAAAGCAATAGAGAAGAACGTAATGGTTCCACTGACGTGGCTCAACGTCGCACGCTGACTGTGCGAGTTCACTACCAACCCGTGGTTTCACTCTTTTACAAGCCAGGGCCGTAATCGACTCCAGCGAAGCGCTCCGAGGTGATTATTTCACCGCTTAAAACACTTTACAGCCTTCAATACGCCGGTAGCCAAAGCTGCGACTGTGCAATGGGCAGCAATTTAGGGGATCCTTAAATTGGAGAGCTATGCTGTACGGCAGGATTATCTCAAGCTGTGCTAAACGCTTGTTCTTCGAATGCCTGTTTCAATCGTTCTGTTTTGTAACAGGTAAAATATCCTACGGCTGATTATATACACTTATTTTCTACGGCCGGCAAAGCAAGCAGCGACCCTCGATCAGGCGGCCAGGAAATGAGTATACCCGTACGACTCGTCGTAAAAAACTACATCCTCCAAGCTGTTTACATTCACCGTGCGTGTGCGTCGGGCAATTTTCTTGTTCTTCTTTTTTTTTTTTCGATGGGGACGTGGGATCGAGACAGATTTTAATTCACTTGGGGCATGCCGCGTGTGACGTTATCGGGGTACCGTGCCAAAGAGGAAAAAGTTTACCGCGTCTTCGAGTAGCGACCGAGGAGCCCCCTGATCGCGCAAGACCTTTTGTCGCTTCGGGGCTGGTTTTCGACGAGGAGACTCGTCGCAGCCGCTTATCTAATCGGGCCGCCGCGGGGATACAGCCCGCTCAGGCCACGGACGTACGGAGGGTCGCCTGATGCCTCCACGTGGTACGCAGATGGCGGCGTCTGCGAAGAAGACCTTCGCGCGATAGCATCGTCGGCGGCCATATAACCTAGAGCTCGGTGCGGGGCTACGGCGCGGGCGAAACGCGGGCAATCCGCCGAGAGACGTGTTTGCGAGGGGAAAAGGCCTCGCCCCAGCTGATTACTTTAGGCGGAAAAAACAACGAAACAAAAACGTGATTGCCAGGACGTTCAGTAACCTTTACTTATTTATTTTTTTCTCTCTTCTTTTGATTCTTGAGAGAGTCCTCGCAAGGTCAGAGAGTGTAGATGGTTGTGACGCTAGCGCTGTTGGCAGAAACTTTCGTTCCGTGGAATTTGTTCTCGACGACACCTTTAGAACAACGTCTATCTTGTAGCGCGACGGAAGTCTGCGACGCAGCCAGTACGTGCACCTTCAGTGACTACTGCGAAACAGCACGTACAAAAATAGACAGAGAAAGTAATGAGCACGCGTAACAGCGGTTTCCCTTGCGTTACAGCAGCTACATGACACTCTTGCGTTAGCACATCTGCAGTTTCTTTTAAGTTGCCTCTACCTTGTCACTCAAAATTTTATTGTGGCTAAATTCTTGCTGCGTCATTGTCGGTGCGACGTGCGCAGCTTTTAATTTATACTTTCGCTTTATTTCTGCAAATACTGGCAATAAGAGGGCAAGCGAATTAGCAGCACCAGCGGCGGCTTTTTCATCCGTATTTATCACTTCAACTTTTTTTTAACTGTGAAAACCATGCACAACCACAATATATTTACATATGTCCATAGGACCAATTTTAATGTATGTTTTAAAAAGAAGGAGGTAGCCAACTAACTTTTAAATTGTAGATATAAGATATATGCCTAGAGAACGGATATGTTGCTGTATGTTCACCTCGCTTCAAATTGCTTTGCGTGACTTTTTTTTTAACCCTGAATAAAGCCTGCAGACTTCAGTGACTGCAGGGTCTTTTAACAAAGGTGTGTCAAATGCCTGTGAATTATATGTGTCTCAGTATTGGTTCTCTGTCCAGTAGGCAGTGCATGCATGCTAACGACTCGACTCAGGAAAAAATAACTCTTCTAGTAATTTACAACACTCATTAGGGATGGAAACATCGCCAGTTGCATGCAGATGTCATATATATATACATATATATATATATATATATATATATATATATATATATATATATATATATATATATATATATATATATATATATATATATATATGAGGCCAAGTCAGATTCACTCAAAATCAAAATAAATAGCTTTCATGCGCTGCACCGCTTATACTCGATTTGGCAGCAAAAACAAAAGAGAGAAAAGGGGGAGCGAGGGGGGCGGGTTTCCGTCGGGAGGGGCGAGGCAATAGAGACTTTTAGCGTGTCCGGTATTCGGGCAATCGCGGGCGGTTTTCCGGTTTAGCGGGGGCGTCAACGTGAGCGGCCAGATTGGTGGCGCCAGCTGGTGGCGCAAAGCTCAACCACACAAACACAGAGCTAATTATTATATTCTGCTTAGCTGCTGGCGTAAATTTTCGACAGTGGCGTAATCGTGTTCACAATTACGCCGCTGCCAAAAATTTGCACGAGTGGCGAAGCAGGATATGGTGAGTTACTGCAGTTTTAGATATGCGTTTGTCTGGTTGAGCTCTACAACACCAGGCGGCTTCACCGCTCACGTTTACGCCCCGACCATCCGGTAATCCGCCCAAACCGCTCCCGTTTACCGGAATAGCGTACAAGCTAAAAGTCTCTAATAGAGACTTTTAGCGTGTCCGCTATTCCGGCAAAGCGGGGCGCTTTGGGCGGATTACCGGATGGTCGGGGGCGTAAACGTGAGCGGCCGGAGCGGTGCAGCCGCCTGGTGTTGTAGAGCTCAATCAGACAAACACAGAGCTACAATTGCAGTAACCCACTTTATTCTGCTTCGCTGCTGGTGCAAATTTTCGGCAGCGGCGTAATTGTGTTCACAATTACGCCGCTGTCGAAAACTTACACCCCAGCTAAGAAGAATATAGTAATTGCCTCTGTGTTCGGGTGGTTGAGCTTTGCACCACCAGCTGGCGCCACCAATCTGGCCGCTCACGTTTACGCCCCCGACCATCCGGTAATCCGCCCAAACCGCCCCGGTTTGCCGGAATAGCGGACACGCTAAATGTCTCTAGTATTAGTGATAGCGAAGTATAAGGCATTCCAAAAGGGCTTTTTCTTGGGCAAGATGGTGCTTAAATTTCCTAAGTGTACTTGATTGTGGCGCTAAACACATTTCGTGAAAGGGGACAGAAAAAAAGAACACAATGAAGCGCCAGTGGCGCTTCAGTGTCTTCTTTTTTCTGTCCCTTTTCATGAAATACATGTATTTCGCGCCACATTCAAGTATAGCTAGGAAATATAAGACAATTACACAAAGTAAAATCCTTACCGTACAAATCAGTGTAAGAGCTGCATCGTTGGGAGGGCCACACCCTCATCAACTTGACTGCCAATATTAAAAAGAAATCCAACCGAGAAGCAATCGCGTTCGGTGCGCTGTTTCCGATCACGCTCAACAGGAAATTTTCGCACGCAGCATACTTTCGTGCGTCGCTACCAGATGGCGAGGAGTCGATAACGGCAGACTTCATACACGTAGTTGGATAAATTGGGTCACGTGGCCCAGTCCCATGTAAGGCTCGTCAAAATCGTCACAAGAAAGTTCGGCCCTTACACGAGTCTATATGTTAACTATATGGGCCATAGAAATTGTAGTAAACATTCACTTACTAATTAAGACAACAAGCATAGTGTAATGCACGGACCATGCAAAGGTGTAAACATCTCACTTGATGACTACGAGAACTCGCTGTCACAACGCTGGAATTGTGAAGAATGCCCGCAGCGGGGGCGAACGGTTCGTACAACCGCGATATTCGCAGCGACTCCGCAAATTAGATTCATCATCATCTTCTGCCTATTTTTATGTTCGCTACAGGACGGCGTCTGTCAGCGATCTCCAACTACCGCTCTCCCTGAGCTTAAACTATAGGCGTTCTGGAACACTAGGGGCGCGGAAAGGCTGCCCGTGGAGGAAGACACCGCGCCTGAAGTTTAGCAGCCATCCCTGCTCGCCCTTGATCATTTCACCACCAGTGATCACCGACAATTATATGCGGAACGCGGGCCGCGTAGGCGTCAACCACGCACAGTCATTCGCAGCTACGGCAGGGATAGTGAGGCAGACGCCCACTCTCCTTCCCAAGCGCGCGTTTGATCACGTGATCTTTTACTAACCCGCATATACTGAGCGCGTGGGAAAATAGTTCCCACAAATATTAAAAAGCTCCCCATCCATTTCGGCTCACTGTTATGTGATTTTTCACGTACCCACGATGTACGGGTCGCTCTTTCATGTGGCTTTTGGACGTCATGCGGGACATCATGACGACGACGAGAAATAAAACAAGAGACAGTAAACAAGCGTCGAGCTCACTTTTACCGCGGCTGCGGAGGTCGCACTGCGCACCGCGGCTACAAACACAGCACGAGCGACAACTACAAAGCCGGCAGCGTGCACATCGCTTATCGGTACTTCGCCGGAACCCGTCTGACGTTGAAGAAGGAAGCGTATTTTCCACCGCTTTAGCACCAGCGGAAACATAATCACTAGGCGTGCGGGCAGAGAGCGCACACAAAGGAAGCGGCCATCTCGCATTGCAAGCTTGAACCCGGCGCAACCTAAAATAAAGCGCGCG